>NC_133336.1:213456449-214056449 GCF_042186555.1 Aquarana catesbeiana | reverse complement strand
ACAGTGTGGGTTGTTATCGGTTTGAAAATGCGTTTCTTGGACGCAGAGATTGTCCGCCTTTTGTTTGTTAGCTTCCTTCCATAGAGAAAATCTTTTTGCCGGGTGGTTTAGACCACAGGCGTTAATCAACAAGCATTTGATCGTCATTGTAAGGATCGTAGTATGTTTGGTAAGGCATTGTGGTGTGGGTACTCACTGTGACCACGTATTTGGTAGGATGCAGCTGCCTTGTTGAGGTTACTTCGAACTGAATTGCGTATTTCAAGATGAACAATAAAAAGAAAAACAACAGAAAAAAAAAATAAGAAAAGTCAACACAGGTATCATAATAAATGGATCTGAAAAAAAACTGATCCTAGTGCAGACGTAACTGCAACAGATGGTGTAGGGGTGTTGAAGAGTGTTCAATAAAGAAGCTCTTCTCCAGAGATAGATGTTATGCTTACGGGTCATTGCTATGAGCTTCCACTGATATTCTTCTTTGAAGAGCGCTTGTGGGTTACAGTTTGCCATTCATTTTGTATAATAGGCGGCCCTGCAGGGAGTGAATGGAGGGTGGTTTGATCAGGGAGTATATTCCATCTCCACAGGGCAGCAAGCCCCTCTTCTAATGTGGATACTGTAATGGTGGCCCCATTGTGGGTAATGGAAAGCATTGCCGGGTATTTCCATTTGTGGAGGATTTTATGGTTCCTCAGTGCCTTTGTGATTGTCATCACGTGAGGCTTGCAATATTTGATCCTTTATGTGATAATAATGTACTCTCAGCAGTACATCCCTGGGTGTGTCAGCAGGGAGAAAGGATGGTTTGGGGACCCTGTGAATCCTATCCACAAGAAGATCTTGTGCAGTTGCTGCTGGCACTAAAGTTGAGAATAGGGTCTGGGCGAATTGCAATAGCTGATTAGGGGGAACTGCTTCAGGTATACCCCTCAATTTGAGGTTGTTCCTCCTGGACCTGTCCTCGAGGTCCGCCAGCTTGTCCTTTATCCATGCAATGTCTTCCCCCTGAGCTGTGTGGGCCTCCACCATTACATTATATGATGAGGTATATTCCTCCATCTTGTGCTCTACCTGATGCACTCTGTGGCCTAAGGCTTGCACCTCCCTCTTGCAGTCATTTATCCCTCTGACCCCTGCAGGGATGATCTCATGGACAGCAGCATGTCCTTCATGATGGTGTCTGACACTGGTCTGTCTGCTGTGGGGAAGTCTGTGATGGGATCCCTGTCCTGAGTGCTCTGTGTTGTGATGGTGCAGTGAGGCCCGCTTACCTCCATTACAGGAGGTCTGGGTGGAGAGTGCCTCCGCTGTTTGGATTTCGCCGGACTTCTCGTTGAGGGACTAGATGTGCCCAAGATGATTCGCTGGGTGGGTCAGGTGCGTTGGTGGAGGCAGACGATAGCCCTTTGATGCCGCTGCAGGCTCCATGCTCCGGCCTGTTCCCCAGAGCGCCGCCGCCATTTTGCTGAGGCTCCCGCGTGGCATAGTAGCTCGTCATTTTTTGTGGCTGCTGCGGGTTCTTGCGGTTTCTGGGCATCTTGTTTCGATCGCCTTGGTTTCGCCGGCTGGATGGTAGTGTTTGGGGTCTTAGATGGCACCGGTGTGCTCTGATGGCTTCGGATTATCTCCAGTGGACGAGCGGAGCTCCTAGATTAAGCATTCATCTTGGAGACCGGTCGCCACGCCCCCTCTTCATAAGACATTTCTAACACATAGCATGTACATAGCAAAAATGACACCCCAAAATGCATTCCGCTACTCCTCCTGAGTATGGTGATACAACATGTGTGAGACTTTTACACAGTCTGGCCATATACAAAGGTCCAACATTGAAGTAGCACTTTCAGGCATTCTACAAGCATAAATTGCACATATCTTTTCTCAACCATCTATTACAGTTTTGAAGGCCCTGGAGCACCAGGACAATGGAATTATCCACAAAATGACCCCATTTTGGAAAGCAAACACCTCAACATATAATCTATGAGGCATAGTGAGTCTTTTGAACGGTTCATTTTTTTCCAGAAGTTTTTGGAAAATGTGGGGAAAAAAAAGGAAAATGCATTTTTTTACACAAAGTTGTCCCTTTATAAGATATTTCTAACACATAGCATGTACATAGCAAAAATAACACCCCAAAATACATTCTGCTACTCCTGAGTATGGCGATACCATATGTTTGAGACTTTTACACAGCCTGACCACATACAGAGGCCCAACAGTGAAGTAGCACCTCCGGGCATTCTAGCAGCATTAATTACACATATCATTTTCTGACTACCAATCACATTTTTGAAGGCCCTTCATATTTCTAACACATAGCAGGTACATACCAAATAACAAAAGATTACCTGTGGTTTTAGAAGTGCAGTGGTCCACAGAGGAGAGCATCGGTCCAGGCAGCAGGCAGGAATGAGGTCAGCGACAGCAAAAGCAATCATCCAGGCAGCAGGCAGGAATACTGTCCATAGTTCAGTAGATACTGTCAGCACAGCCAGAGCACAGCCAACGCACAGCCAAAGCACAGCCAAAGTACAGGTCCAGGTAGCAGGCAGAGGTGTCCTGGCAGAAATACTGTCCAAAGTTAGTAGATGCAGCAGGCAGATAAATGGTCAACACAGCCAAAGTATTGGTCCAAGCAGCAGGAAGAAACATGGTCCATAATGTCATGGGTCTTTACAGGCAGCAATATGGTCAGCACAGCCAAAGTATTGGTCCAGGCAGCAGGAAGGACCATCAAGCTTAGGGCCAGGGGGGACAGGGGTAGAGGCTTCTCCCACCCAAATCGCTTTGAAGCCTCCGGGCAACCAGACTAGTTCTGGGAGGACAGAAAACGAAAAACTGGTTTTCTCTACTCGGAACGCTATTCTGAAGCCCCTCACATATGTGAGACCCCTGTGTACTGAAGTAGATGACCAAAAGATCAGTCCAAGTGGCAGGAAAAAACATGGTCGATTAACAGGCCAAGGTCGGTGCATGTGAAAGTCAGAAACGTGGTTTAAATCGGCAGGCAGAGGCATCGTCGGTAACCACTTGCCGACCGCCGCACGACTATATACGTCGGCAGAATGGCACGGGCAGGCAAAAGGACTTACAGGTACGTCCTTGCCTGCCCGCGGGTGGGGGGTCCGATCGGACCCCCCCCCGGTGCCAGCGGCGGTCGGCAAATCTCCCCCGGCGATCGGAGGTGAGGGGGAGGCCATCCATTCGTGGCCCCCCCCTCGCGATCGCTCTCAGCCAATGGGATCATTTCCCTGCCTCTGTATTGTACACAGAGGCAGAGGAAATGATGTCATCTCTCCTCGGCTCGGTATTTTCCGTTCCGGGCCGAGGAGAGAAGACTGTAATGTAAGTGCACAACACACTACACACACAGTAGAACATGCCAGGCACACAAAACACCCCGATCCCCCCCCCGATCGCCCCCCGATCCCCCCCCGATCACCCCCCCCCTGTCACAAACTGACACCAGCAGGTTTTTTTTTTTTTTTTTTTTTTTTTTCTGATTACTGTATTGGTGTCAGTTTGTGACATTTACAGTGTTAGGACAGTTAGTATTACCCCCCTGTAGGTCTAGGGTACCCCCCTAACCCCCCCTAATAAAGTTTTAACCCCTTGATCACCCCCCGTCACCAGTGTCGCTAAGCGATCATTTTTCTGATCGCTGTATTAGTGTCGCTGGTGACGCTAGTTAGGGACGTAAATATTTAGGTTCGCCGTCAGCGTTTTATAGCGACAGGGACCCCCATATACTATCTAATAAACGTTTTAACCCCTTGATTGCCCCCTAGTTAACCCTTTCACCACTGATCACTGTATAACCGTTACGGGTGACGCTGGTTAGTTTGTTTATTTTTTATAGTGTCAGGGCACCCGCCGAATAAAGATTTAGCCCCCTGATCGCCCGGCGGTGATATGCGTCGCCCCAGGCAGCGTCAGATTAGCGCCAGTAACGCTAACACCCACGCACGCACCGTACGCCTCCCTTAGTGGTATAGTATCTGTACGGATCAATATCTGATCTGATCAGATCTATACTAGCGTCCCCAGCAGTTTAGGGTTCCCAAAAACACAGTGTTAGCGGGATCAGCCCAGATACCTGCTAGCACCTGCGTTTTGCCCCTCCGCCCGGCTCGGCCCAGCCCACCCAAGTGCAGTATCGATCGATCACGGTCACTTACAAAACACTAAACGCATAACTGCAGCGTTCGCAGAGTCAGGCCTGATCCCTGTGATCGCTAACAGTTTTTTTGGTAGCGTTTTGGTGAAATGGCAAGCACCAGCCCCAGGCAGCGTCAGGTTAGTGCCAGTAGCGCTAACACCCACGCACGCACCGTACACCTCCCTTAGTGGTATAGTATCTGAACGCATCAATATCTGATCCGATCAGATCTATACTAGCGTCCCCAACAGTTTAGGATTCCCAAAAACGCAGTGTTAGCGGGATCAGCCCAGATACCTGCTAGCACCTGCGTTTTGCCCCTCCGCCCGGCCCAGCCCAGCCCACCCAAGTGCAGTATCGATCGATCACTGTCACTTACAAAACACTAAACGCATAACTGCAGCGTTCGCAGAGTCAGGCCTGATCCCTGCGATCGCTAACAGTTTTTTTGGTAGCGTTTTGGTGAACTGGCAAGCACCAGCCCCAGGCAGCGTCAGGTTAGTGCCAGTAGCGCTAACACCCACGCACGCACCGTACACCTCCCTTAGTTGTATAGTATCTGAACTGATCAATATCTGATCCGATCAGATCTATACTGGCATCCCCAGCAGTTTAGGGTTCCCAAAAACGCAGTGTTAGTGGGATCAGCCCAGATACCTGCTAGCACCTGCGTTTTGCCCCTCCGCCCGGCCCAGCCCAGCCCACCCAAGTGCAGTATCGATCGATCACTGTCACTTACAAAACACTAAACGCATAACTGCAGCGTTCGCAGAGTCAGGCCTGATCCCTGCGATCGTTAACAGTTTTTTTGGTAGCGTTTTGGTGAACTGGCAAGCGCCAGCGGCCTAGTACACCCCGGTCATAGTCAAACCAGCACTGCAGTAACACTTGGTGACGTGGCGAGTCCCATAAGTGCAGTTCAAGCTGGTGAGGTGGCAAGCACAAGTAGTGTCCCGCTGCCACCAAGAAGACAAACACAGGCCCGTCGTGCCCATAGTGCCCTTCCTGCTGCATTCGCCAATCCTAATTGGGAACCCACCGCTTCTGCAGCGCCCGTACTTCCCCCATTCACATCCCCAACCAAATGCAGTCGGCTGCATGAGAGGCATTTTCTTTATGTCCTCCCGAGTACCCCTACCCAACGAACTCCCCCAAAAAAGATGTCGTGTCTGCAGTAAGCGCGGATATAGGCGTGACACCCGCTATTATTGTCCCTCCTGTCCTGACAATCCTGGTCTTTGCATTGGTGAATGTTTTGAACGCTACCATACACTAGTTGAGTATTAGCGTAGGGTACAGCATTGCACAGACTAGGACACACTTTCACAGGGTCTCCCAAGATGCCATCGCATTTTGAGAGACCCGAACCTGGAACCGGTTACAGTTATAAAAGTTACAGTTACAAAAAAAGTGTAAAAAAAAAAAACACAAACAAAAATATAAAATAAAAAGTAATAGTTGTCGTTTTATTGTTCTCTCTCTATTCTCTCTCTCTCTATTCTCTCTATTGTTCTGCTCTTTTTTACTGTATTCTATTCTGCAATGTTTTATTGTTATTATGTTTTATCATGTTTGCTTTTCAGGTATGCAATTTTTTATACTTTACCATTTACTGTGCTTTATTGTTAGCCATATTTTTGTCTTCAGGTACAGCATTCACGACTTTGAGTGGTTATACCAAAATGATGCTTGCAGGTTTAGGTATCATCTTGGTATCATTCTTTTCAGCCAGCGGTCGGCTTTCATGTAAAAGCAATCCTAGCGGCTAATTAGCCTCTAGACTGCTTTTACAAGCAGTGGGAGAGAATGCCCCCCCCCCATCGTCTTCCGTGTTTTTCTCTGGCTCTCCTGTCTCAACAGGGAACCTGAGAATGCAGCCGGTGATTCAGCCAGCTGACCATAGAGCTGATCAGAGACCAGAGTGGCTCCAAACATCTCTATGGCCTAAGAAACCGGAAGCTACGAGCATTTTATGACTTAGATTTCGCCGGATGTAAATAGCGCCATTGGGAAATTGGGGAAGCATTTTATCACACCGATCTTGGTGTGGTCAGATGCTTTGAGGGCAGAGGAGAAATCTAGGGTCTAATAGACCCCAATTTTTTCAAAAAAGAGTACCTGTCACTACCTATTGCTATCATAGGGGATATTTACATTCCCTGAGATAACAGTAAAAATGATTAAAAAAAAAAAAAATGAAAGGAACAGTTTTAAAATAAGATAAAAAAGCAAAAAAATAATAAAGAAAAAAAAAAAAAAAAAAAAAAAAAAAAAAAAAAGCACCCCTGTCCCCCCCTGCTCTCGCGCTAAGGCGAACGCAAGCGTCGGTCTGGCGTCAAATGTAAACAGCAATTGCACCATGCATGTGAGGTATCACCGCGACGGTTAGATCGAGGGCAGTAATTTTAGCAGTAGACCTCCTCTGTAAATCTAAAGTGGTAACCTGTAAAGGCTTTTAAAGGCTTTTAAAAATGTATTTATTTTGTTGCCACTGCACGTTTGTGCGCAATTGTAAAGCATGTCATGTTTGGTATCCATGTACTCGGCCTAAGATCATCTTTTTTATTTCATCAAACATTTGGGCAATATAGTGTGTTTTAGTGCATTAAAATGTAAAAAAGTGTGTTTTTTCCCCAAAAAATGCGTTTGAAAAATCGCTGCGCAAATACTGTGTGAAAAAAAAAAATTAAACACCCACCATTTTAATCTGTAGGGCATTTGCTTTAAAAAAATATATAATGTGTGGGGGTTCAAAGTAATTTTCTTGCAAAAAAAAATAATTTTTTCATGTAATCAAAAAGTGTCAGAAAGGGCATTGTCTTCAAGTGGTTAGAAGAGTGGGTGATGTGTGACATAAGCTTCTAAATGTTGTGCATAAAATGCCAGGACAGTTCAAACCCCCCCCAAATGACCCCATTTTGGAAAGTAGACACCCCAAGCTATTTGCTGAGAGGCATGTCGAGTCCATGGAATATTTTATATTGTGACACAAGTTGCGGGAAAGAGACAAATTTTTTTTTTTTTTTTTTTTTTTTTGCACAAAGTTGTCACTAAATTATATATTGCTCAAACATGCCATGGGAATATGTGAAATTACACCCCAAAATACATTCTGCTGCTTCTCCTGAGTACGGGGATACCACATGTGTGAGACTTTTTGGGAGCCTAGCCGCGTATGGGACCCCGAAAACCAAGCACCGCCTTCAGGCTTTCTAAGGGCGTAAATTTTTGATTTCACTCTTCACTGCCTATCACAGTCTCGGAGGCCATGGAATGCCCAGGTGGCACAAACCCCCCCCAAATGACCCCATTTTGGAAAGTAGACACCCAAAGCTATTTGCTGAGCGGTATAGTGAGTATTTTGCAGACCTCACTTTTTGTCACAAAGTTTTGAAAATTAAAAAAAGAAAAAAAAAATTTTTTTTTTTGTCTTTCTTCATTTTCAAAAACAAATGAGAGCTGCAAAATACTCACCATGCCTCTCAGCAAATAGCTTGGGGTGTCTACTTTCCAAAATGGGGTCATTTGGGGGGGGTTTGTGCCACCTGGGCATTCCATGACCTCCTTAACTGTGATAGGCAGTGAAGAGTGAAATCAAAAATGTACACCCTTAGAAATCCTGAAGGCGGTGATTGGTTTTCGGGGTCCCGTACGCGGCTAGGCTCCTAAAAAGTCCCACACATGTGGTATCCCCATACTCAGGAGAAGCAGCAGAATGTATTTTGGGGTGCAATTCCACATATGCCCATGACCTGTGTGAGCAATATATCATTTAGTGACAACTTTGTGCAAAAAAAAAAAAAAAAATAAATAAATTGTCACTTTCCCGCAACTTGTGTCAAAATATAAAATATTCCATGGACTCAACATGCCTCTCAGCAAATAGCTTGGGGTGTCTACTTTCCAAAATGGGGTCATTTGGGGGGGGTTTGTGCCATCTGGGCATTTTATGGCCTTCAAAACTGTGATAGGTAGTGAGGAGTAAAATCAAAAATGTACGCCCTTAGAAATCCTGAAGGCGGTGATTGGTTTTCGGGGCCCCGTATGCGGCTAGGCTCCCAAAAAGTCCCACACATGTGGTATCCCCATACTCAGGAGAAGCAGCTAAATGTATTTTGGGGTGCAATTCCACATATGCCCATGGCCTGTGTGAGCAATATATCATTTAGTGACAACTTTTTGTAATTTTTTTTTTTTTTTTTTGTCATTATTCAATCACTTGGGACAAAAAAAATGAATATTCAATGGGCTCAACATGCCTATCAGCAATTTCCTTGGGGTGTCTACTTTCCAAAATGGGGTCATTTGTGGGGGTTTTGTACTGCCCTGCCATTTTAGCACCTCAAGAAACGACATAGGCAGTCATAAATTAAAGGCTGTGTAAATTCCAGAAAATGTACCCTAGATTGTAGGCGCTATAACTTTTGCGCAAACCAATAAATATACACTTATTGACATTTTTTTTACCAAAGACATGTGGCCAAATACATTTTGGCCTAAATGTATGACTAAAATTGAGTTTATTGGATTTTTTTTAGAACAAAAAGTAGAAAATATCATTTTTTTTCAAAATTTTCGGTCTTTTTCCGTGTATAGCGCAAAAAATAAAAACGGCAGAGGTGATCAAATACCATCAAAAGAAAGCTCTATTTGTGGGAAGAAAAGGACGCAAATTTCGTTTGGTTACAGCATTGCATGACCGCGCAATTAGCAGTTAAAGCGACGCAGTGCCAATTTGTAAAAAGTGCTCTGGTCAGGAAGGGGGTAAATCCTTCCGGGGCTGAAGTGGGTAAACAGGCTGAGGTTGGTGCACGTGGAAGTCAGAAACGTGGTTTAAATCGGCAAGCAAAGACATCGTCGGTATACATGCCAGGGTCAGTTAATTAACATGGTAGCAGGCAAATGGGGAAATGGTAGTCTGTTAATAATAAGGGGAACTAATATTGGATAGATGTATGATAATTTTTGAAGCAATCTCCAATGCACAGGCCAGGTTGGGAGGGACATTGGGGACAATAATAGCTGGTATCTCTTCTTACTCCTCCTCTGCTGCATACATGGCATTTCTTTTGGCATCTTCTTCCAGATTCTGTGGGGGGAATGTGATAGGGAAAGTGTTGCTCATGAAGTCGACTCACGCTATCAGAACGAATGCTTACTGGGGCGGGACCTTGTTGGTAAATGAGGGCAGTGACAATATCTTTAATATACTTCAGGTAGGTGATTTGTTGGTTTTGAGTTGCTTTTTGGTAGCAGACAAACAAATTAAAAAGGGCCATGTGAAACAGGAGAAAAGCAACTTTCTTCTACCAATAACGGGACTTTCTGGTTGATAAATAGGGCTGTAGCATCTGATCGTTTAAATCCACTTTTCACTCATCCACTTGTCAGATCTTCAATGCCAAGGACTGAATGTGTCTGTAGTGTGGGTGATCGCTTGCTGCAAGCCTCTGGTCCCCCTTGCTGAGTGCTTTCATCTGCTGGACGGAGCATTCCTGCTTGTCTTTCTCCTGTGAGGAGGTCGATTGTGTTATCTCCATTGAGTGGATATCCTTATACAAGATGGTTTATAGCTTGCCTCTGGTAAGTGTGCATTTCTATAGGTGGTGAATTTTGATTTATCACCATTGGACATTGATTTGGTTGTGGGGACCTCTCTCTCTGGTCATTGTTATTTATTTCTATAATTTATGTCATCACAATTGATTTTGGTTATTTACCATCTGATACCGATTTGGTCTTGGGACTTTTTTCTCTATTCAATGTCACTAATTTATTTTATGTCACCTTAATTGATTGATTGTTTATGAATACTTGTATTTAATTTAATTTCGCATTTTCTATATTTGACAATGTTTGTTATACTTTCTGTAGTATAATAATTTAATTCTGTAGCGCGGTTCCTATATATTATTTTGATTTGGTTATTTGTGTATGCCTCACAATAGAACTGCAGCTTAATTTAATATTTCATGCTTGTGAAGCGCGGTCATTTTTTACATTTTTCTGGTTGATAAATAGGGCTGTAGCATCTGATCATTTAAATCCACCCCCCATGTATATATTATAATCGTGGACACATTCGGGCTTTACAATGGGGCCGCCTCTTCTTTGGGGGTGTCATTGTGGATGGTAGAGAGGATGTGGACATCTTTCTTGTCCCTCCACTTCATGGCCAACACCTCCTCGTACCTCATGAATGCCGATTCTCCGTTTTGCAAATTTTTGGTCAACAAATTTTGTGGGAATCCCTTCCGTTTTTTTTTAAAGTACCGCAGGCCGGGTTTTTTTTACTTTAAAGGTGACGAAAAAGGGGCAGGCTGGTATAATAGTTGTCGACATATAAATGGTATCCTTTGTCGAACAGGGGGTATGCCAGCTCCCAGACAATTTTACCACTGGTTCCAATATATGTGGGGCAATCATGGGGCTGGAGCTGGGAGTCTTTGCCTTCGTAGATCCGGAATGTGAAGACATATCCAGTGGCTCGATCGCATAATTTATTTAATTTCACCCCATACCTGGCTCTCTTGCTTGGTATATACTGCTTGAAGTGCAGACGGCCAGTGAAATGTATGAGGGACTCGTTCACACAATTTTTTTGGTCTGGGGTAAAAACGTCTCTAAATCACTGGGAAAAGGAATTGATTAGGGGGCGTATCTTATACAATTTATCATGGCTGCGATGATCTCGGGGAGGGCACTGTAAATTGTCATTGAAGTGGAGAAAACGCATAATCATGTCGTATCTTGTTCTGGACATGACAGCGGAATATATGGGCATGTGGTGGATGGGGTTGGTGGACCAATATGCATGGACTTCGTTCTTTTTTGTAAGGCCCAAAAATAATTTAAATTCGTCCGGTATTAGACGTCGCCACTGGAACATGTGGGCATAGGAAGAATTGGGGTTGGCAGCAATAAATTGGGATGCATACAGGTTACTTTGATCCACCATATTCTGCAGCAAATCTTGTGGGAAAAATAAAGAAAAATAATCAAATTGAGAAAAATTTGTAGTGTCAGGCTGCACACCTGGCTGTGCAGTGAAAGGGGGATGATAGCGGATCCTGAGTTGGCAGGCAACCATAAGGGGTTTGCCAGGGCATTGGGAAGGTAGGACTGGGGCTGGGTTCTTCGGGTTAGGCGTGTGATTCCAGTGCTTGTACTGGGCTCCTCTTCCTGGGGTCTGGCGCTGCTGGTGGTGGCAGATCTCCTGATCTTGGTCCTGATCTCATTCTTTTGGGAGGGACGGTGTCCTCTGAGGACTTGGACTCTGATCCACTATCCTCCACTGGCTCGTATTCTGAACCAGAATCGGATGATGGGAGCTCCCCGCTGCTCTCATAATCTCACATGGTAAGAAGGGCATATGCCTCCTCAGGTGTGTAAACCCTTTGCAACATTATGGTAGTACTTTTTTGGCAGGCCTATGTAATGGTACTGCTGGCGGTAGTGGTGGTACCGATGTGGTATTAGTGGCGGGCCTGTGTGGCGGTACAGGTGGCGGTATGGGTGGTGGTACCGATCATGGAACAGGTAGCGGTACCTGTGGTGGTGGTGGTACGGGTGGCGGTACGGGTGGTGGTACTGGTAGCAAGCCTGTGTGGCGGGCCTGTGTGGTGGTATTGATGGTGGGCCTGATGGCGGTACTGATGGCGGGCCTGATGGCGGAACTGGGGGAACTGGCGGTGGTACAGATGGCGGTACTGGTAGCCTGTGTGACGGTACCAATGGCGGTACTGATGGCGGTGGGCCTGATGGTGGTACTGATAGTGGGCCTCATGGCAGGACTGGCTGTGGTACCGATGGCGGTACTGGTAGCCTGTGTGGTGGTACCAATGGCGGTACTGATAGCGGTGGGCCTGTGACAGATGATTGACAGATGGGCTGATTGATTGACAGGTGGGCTGATTGATTGGGTGACTGACAGATGGGCTGATTGGCTGGGCTGATTGACAGATGGGCTGATTGACAGATGGGCTGACTGACAGATGGGTTGATTGAAAGATGGGCTGGGCTGTGTGACAGGTCCTCTTTATTGGTGGGGTCATGTTGTGCACAGTATACAGACAGAACACTGATATCTCACTTACTGATCCCTGCTCTCTCCTCACACGATCGGTGTGTGAGGAAAGAGCAGAGATCAGATGGTAACTGCTCCTCTGTGTTTACATTTGTGACCGGCTGTTATTGGACACAGCCGGTCACATGGTAAACAGCCAATTTCATTGGCTGTTTACCTTGATCGGGGAAGCGCTGTGTCCAAGGGACAACCGCCTTCCTCGATCCCTGCCCTGCACTCCTCCGGTGGCGCATACAGTGCGCGCCGCCGAGTTTGTTATGACATGTGATCGGCTGTGACATTGACACAGGCGATCACGTGGTAAATGGCCAAAATCACTGGCTGTTTACCGCGATCGGGGAAGCACTGTGTCCGCTGCACACTAGGGGGTCATCCTGATGGACGTCATATGAGGCCCAGTCAGGATAACACAACCACCGCCCGGCCATCATCTGTTATGGGCCGGGTGGGAAGTGGTTAAAGAAGCTTATGCTGCTTCTATCTAATTCACTGTTTCATTTTCTCCATCAGCTCATCCCCCACAGCTATTACCTTTTGTATCAATTGACCCCCCTCCTAAATTGTAAGCTCTAGTGAGCAGGGCCCTCTGATTCCTCTTGTACCAAATTGTAATGTAACTGTAATGTCTGCCTTCATTTTGTTAAGTGCTGCGCAAACTGTTGGTGATATATAAATCCTGTATAATAATAATAATAATAATAATAATGTTCAGCAGCCAAAACGAGTACTGTCTAGTTCTTGGTTGTCAGCGGTTGGAATATCTCATATCTATATTCAGACTGGGAGGAAGCGGTATAAGACAAAAGCACTCAAGCGGAGTGTGGGACGTTTTGTTACAGTTATATTCTATTTTATTCTGTTCTATTCCTTTATTTGCTATCCTATTTTAGTCTGTTTTACTCTATTCTTTTATTTGCTATTCTGTCCCCTTTTTTTCTATTCAAATTTGTTCTATTCTTTTATTTTGTATTCTGCTCTGTTTTACTCTATTCTATTATTTTATTTTCTATTATATTCTTTTCTATTTCTTTATTTTCTATTCTCTTCGGTAATTGGAATACTATTTGAATTTTAATTTTGTCAGAAATTTTGGTTCATCATATTCGTTTAAATTCATTATTATTGTAATTCGGAAATTAAGATACATCCACATTTCAGAATAACGAACAATTTTCCCCCCAAAATTCAATTTGGAGTGAAACGAGCCGCCCATGTCCATTACTAAATAAATGTGAATGCAGACACAGAATAGGTCAGGATGATGAGTATGTCTATAGGACAGGGAATCCTCGCAGTGAGGATGGATCAGATCAGAAAGATATGGTTAGTATTTTACACTTTAAATAAACAGACAAACAAAAGATCCACAGTAACTCCCCGAGTAAACACCAAAATAACAAGAGGGACCAATTATGGTCTATGGCTGCAGGTCCTTCTGCCAAAACTGCACCACATAGAAGGTTCCAGAGTTCCCCCAACTACCGGAAATTATTTTTGTATGATTGGTAATAAATCTCCATGTGATATTGGTGGATTTTAACATTACAATGTTACCAGATGATTAAAATGAGGGCCTTGGATTTCAGAACTGAGAATTGGTTGTCATTCAATCTCCTCGATCTCACCCTCTGGAAATAATAATTATAATTATATGATGATTGAACTTTCCATCAATGGCCCGGGGGGGACATCTTCCTGACGTTTCACAAAGTTCACTCCCAATAAGTTGATAATTACTCCTCCCTGTAATCGTGAGAAGAGGACCGGCCACCACAAAAGATGGTTATTCAAAGACCCAAAGGTTGTACAATCAGATTACATAGTGTATGGTCTCACTGAAAGGAATCTTTCTGTGAGAGCTGAGAATGGTCTTCCCCATTAGGGAGATTCCTCCTCTATATTTGCCCTGGTGACCATGATCATTGAAAGTAACTTCGCAAAATTTTAGGTTGTCACCAGTGGAGGAATAGGAGGGAAAATCTTCCAATGGGGCCACCGAGGATATTCTCTCACATCCAGTTTTGGATATGGAACAGGAAGTGAAGGGAAATCTTACCAATAGGATGTAGCCCCTCCCCCTTATGTTATCCAAAAACTTAACAGAAAAAGCTTTGCCTTTAGTTCTCCTTTATTGAATTTGTAATTTTCATTCATTATTAATTTCCATTCCTTTGTATTTTATACGGTGGATTTGGTTGTTGAAGGGAGACGTAGTGGCACCTTCCGTAGCCGGCCTCAATTTTGGGGTTAAGGGTGATTTAATGTGGCGATGTGATGCATCGGAATCCTCACAAATTCGCTGTATTGTAATTCTCTGTCTTAGTTTTTATCCAAAAATTCAAAAGTCTTCAGAACAAAATACAGATCCTCTTGATCCTCAGAAGACACAAACTATCATTCCTCCAATATACTGAATACACAACATTACATTGAACCCTTTTCATCCGCCGAGCCTGGGAACTGCAACATAGAAAGGGGGTTTCTCTGCTGAAGCGTTCACCTAGGGCCCCAGAATAATGACACCCTGACACTTGGGGGTCCAAGAACAATGACACCCTGACCCTTGGGGGTCCCAGAACAATGACACCCTGACACTTGGGGGTGCAGAACAATGACAACCTGACACTTGGCGGCCCCAGAACAATGACAACCTGACACTTGGGGGCCCCAGATCAATGACACCCTGACACTTGGGGGTCCAAGAACAATGACACCCTGACACTTGGGGGCCCCAGAACAATGACACCCTGACACTTGGGGGTGCAGAACAAAGACACCCAGACAATTGGGGGCCCAAGAACAATGACACCCTGACACTTGGGGGTCCCAGAACAATGACACCCTGACACTTGGGGTACCAGAACAATGACACACTGACACTTGGGGGCCCCAGAACAATGACACCCAGAAACTTTGGGGCCCCAGAACAATGACACCCTGACACTTGGGGCCCCAGAACAATGACACCCTGGCACTTGGGGGTCCAAGAACAATGACACACACGGACACTTGGGGGTCCCAGAACAATGACACTCGGACACACAGGAATATTGGTATTGGATTATGGTCATTGGTATTCTATAGATATATTGATGAAAAAAACAGAAACACAGAAGCATTTAAAGGATAAATTTCTAGTTTATTGAGACGTCAGTCTTTGTACGAGGGTCTCCTCCATGGCGGTGGAATGAACGGTCGGAGTGCCTCAGCTGCTCTCACAGAAGAAGGTGTTTCAGGCCAGGAGCACAGAGGCCACAAAGATGGCAGACTCCTGGAAGTCCACCGCCCCAACTCCGTTCTCATCCAGCTCCTAGAGAAGGAAGACTTAGATTTAATCAACCATCGTTTTCCCATCTTTCCCCGGTTCCTGCCTACATTACACTGAGATTCCATTCTAGAAGAGTATCCCACAGGAAATAAAAAAGTGTATTTAGTTTGGAAATTTGAGGCTTTCGTGGTAAAAATTCTACACGTCTGTTTTATTCATCTTTGTAGTTTGTGTATCAAGATTATGTGGTCCTCTTTAGAATTAGTCAACGCTATGCAACCCTCAATATATTTTTTAGATAATGATTTTTGAATGTCAGGTATCAGCAAAAAGACTTTTCAGAGGGTTCCCCAATCACCAATTCGGCTATTGATTGTGTGTGACTTGCTTTAGAAAGTAACTACATGCAGTATCTGGAGTAGAGTTAAAAGATATTACTTTTTATTTATTTATTCTGGAGTCCTTGTCCTTTTAGAGCCGGTTCACACAGGGGGGCTTCAAAGTCACTCAACTCTGAAAACGCCCCGTACAGCCCGACCTGCAAAACAACTTCTGTATAGAAGTCAATGCAAGCCACTCTGAAGTTGCCCCAAAGTAGTACAGGAACCTTTGAGTTGAGTTTGACTTGAGTCGCTCCTATTAGAACGGTTCCATTGTAGAGAATGGAGCGCGACTTGTCAGGCCGCTAAGTCACCGGACAGGTCACCCCTGTGTGAACAATGGCTTTCTTCTTGTCACTCTTCCATAAAGGGGAGATTTGTGGAGAACACGACTAATAGTTGTCCTGTGGACAGATTCTCCCACCTGAGCTGTGGATCTCTGCAGCTCCTCCAGAGTTACCATGGACCTCTTGGCTGCTTCTATAATGAATGCTCTCCTTGCCCGGCCGGTCAGTTTAGGTGGACGGCAATGTCTCCGTGAGATGTTCAAAGCTTGGGAGATTTTTTTTATAACCTAACCCTGCTTTATACTTCTCCACAACTTTATCCCTGACCTGTCTGGTGTGTTCCTTGGTCTTCATGATGCTGCTTGTTCACTAAGGTTCTCTAAGAAATCTCTGAGGGCTTCACAGAACAGCTGTATTTATACTGAGATTAAATGACACACAGGTGGACTCTATTTACTAATTAGGTGACTTCTGAAGGCAATTGGTTCCACTAGATTTTAGTTAGGGGTATCAGAGTAAAGGGGGCTGAATACAAATGTCCCCCCCCCACACTTTTCACATATTTATTTGTATCATTTATCATTTTCCTTCCACTTCACAATTATTACCTCTGATGTATGATGATGATGAGGATCAGATTAGGTACACCCAGAGGTGATCCTCATCATCATCATTATACATCAGAGGTAACCCTTTCCTGTCCAGAGTGTACCTACTAGCTAGGTTCCCCTTGCTAATAGCGGGTTGGGCCGCTTTTGCCTTCATTCTTGGTGGCATAGATATAACAAGGTGTTGGAAACGTTCCTCAGAGATTTTGCTCCATAGTGACATGATAACATCACACAGTTGCTGCAGATTTGTCGGCTGCACATCCATGATCCGAATCTCCTGTTCCACCACATCCCAAAGGTGCTCTATTGGATGAGATGTGGTGAGTGTGGAGGACAATGGAGTACAGTGACCTCATTGTCCAGTGGTGAGATGATTGGAGCTTTGTGACATGGTGCATTATCCTGCTGGAAGGAGCCATCAGAAGATGGGGACACTGTAGTCATAAAGGGATGGACATGGTCAGCAACAATACTCAGGTAGGCCGTGGTGATTAAACCCCATCCCCCACACCATTACACTCTCACCACCAGCCTGAACCGGTGATATCCCATTCCCCACACCATTACACCCCCAACACCAGCCTGAACCGGTGATACCCCATCCCCCACACCATTACACCCTCACCACCAGCCTGAACCGGTGATACCCCATCCCCCACACCATTACACCCCCACCACCAGCCTGAACCAGTGATACCCCATCCCCCACACCATTACACCCCCACCACCAGCCTGAACCGTTAATATCCCATCCCCCACACCATTACACCCCCACCACCAGCCTGAACCAGTGATATCCCATCCCCCACGCCATTACACCCCCACCACCAGCCTTAAAAAGTGATATCCTATCCCCCACACCATTACACCCCCACCACCAGCCTGAACCGGTGATATCCCATCCCCCACACCATTACACCCCCACCACCAGCCTGAACCGGTGATACCCCATCCCCCACACCATTACACCCCCACCACCAGCCTGAACCGGTGATATCCCATCCCCCACACCATTACACCCCCACCACCAGCCTGAACCGGTGATATCCCATCCCCCACACCATTACACCCCCACCACCAGCCTGAACCGGTGATATCCCATCCCCACACCATTACACCCCCACCACCAGCCTAAACCAGTGATATCCCATCCCCCACACCATTACACCCCCACCACCAGCCTGAACCGGTGATACCCCATCCCCCACACCATTACACCTCCACCACCAACCCGAACCGGTTATACCCCATTCCCCACACCATTACACCCCACCACCAGCCTGAACCGGTGATATCCCATCCCCCACACCATTACACCTCCACCACCAGCCTGAACCAGTGATATCCCATCCCCCACATCATTACACCCCCACCACCAGCCTGAACCGGTGATACCCCATCCCCCACACCATTACATCCCCACCACCAGCCTGAACCGGTGATACCCCATCCCCCACACCATTACACCCCACCACCAGCCTGAACCAGTGATATCCCATCCCCCACACCATTACACCCCCACCACCAGCCTGAACCGGTGATACCCCATCCCCCACACCATTACACCCCCACCACCAGCCTGAACCGGTGATATCCCATCCCCCACACCATTACACCCCCACCACCAGCCTGAACCAGTGATATCCCATCCCCCACACCATTACACCCCCACCACCAGCCTGAACCAGTGATACCCCATCCCCCACACCATTACACCCCACCACCACCAGCCTGAACCGGTGATACCCCATCCCCCACACCATTACACCCCCACCACCAGCCTGAACCAGTGATATCCCATCCCCCACACCATTACACCCCCACCACCAGCCTGAACCGGTGATACCCCATCCCCCACACCATTACACCTCCACCACCAGCCTGAACCGGTGATACCCCATCCCCCACACCATTACACCCCCACCACCAGCCTGAACCAGTGATACCCCATCCCCCACACCATTACACCCCCACCACCAGCCTGAACCAGTGATACAAGGCAGGATGGATCCATTGGCCAAATTCTGACCCCACCATCTGAATGTCGGAGATGAAATCCAGACTCATCAGACCAGGTAACGTTTTTCAAAATCTTTTAGTTTCACCCTGACACTTGGGGGCGCCAGAACAATGACAACCTGACACTTGGGGGACCCAGAAAAATGACACTTGGTTGTCCATATTATAATGTAAATGATTTTCTTACTTTGATAGGATTCAGCTTCAGATTTTCCTTCAGCTCATTTACATTCAAAGTTTTTGTATTTCCTTCCTTCTTTGCGATCTTATTAAATTCTTCCGCCAAACTCTTTATATTCTTCTCCAGAAATATGACCTGTACAAAGATATGAGGAGGTTCCATCATCTGATCTCCAACCTCCCCATCCACTAATATTATTATTATACATTTATATAGCGATAACATATACCACAGTGCTTTACAGAGATCACTGAGCCAATCACATCAGTCTCTGTACCAGAGGAGCTTACACTCTAATGTCCCCTCCCCCACAGTCACAGTTTTCTATGCCTCCTATTAATAACAAATGTATTATTGTCCTCCACAATGAGGAAAGTTAGGTTCTCACCCTGTATAATGAGGAAAGGTAGGTGCTCCCCCTGTATAATGAGGAAAGGTAGGTACTCACCCTGGTAATGAGGAAAGGTAGGTACTCACCCTGGTATTAATGGAGGTAGGTACCCCCCTGGTAGTGAGGAAAGGTAGGTACTCCCCTTGTATAATGAAGAAAGGTAGGTACTCACCCTGCTAATGAGGAAAGGTAGGTACTCACCTTGTATAATGAGGAAAGGTAGGTACTCCCACTGAATAATGAGGAAAGGTAGGTACTCCCCTTGTATAATGAGGAAAGGTAGGTACTCACCCTGGTAATGAGGAAAGGTAGGTACTCCCCTTGTATAATGAAGAAAGGTAGGTACTCCCCCTGTATATGAGGAAAGGTAGGTACTCCCCCTGGTAATGAGGAAAGGTAGGTACTCCCCCTGTATAATGAGGAGAGGTAGGTACTCACCTTGGTGCTGTAGGCATAGAAGAGACTCAGAAAGATCAGAAGACAGAACATTTTGTTGGTGGGTTTGAGGATTGCAGTCTGGGGATGGGGAGAAGAGAACACAATGATGATGGGTGAGGACGGGTAATATAAACTCTCTATAGGTAATATAACTTACCATGGTGATCGATGTGACGGCACACACTATGCTGGGTACAGGTGTGAGGAGACTTTTATATGAACTGAAATCTGGTCAGACCCTCCTCTCCCCACCCCCTTTATGTGTATTATATTCCTTGTGTGGACACACCCAGCTCTGTACTGATACCTCTATACAGGTGATCCACACTCCAATGACTTGTCCTGCGACTTGGGACTGCAAAGTCACATGACAAGTCGTTCCCCATGATTTCCAATGACAACCATTCATATTAGTACGACTTCAAGCCATGCCAACTTCAAAGTAGTCTCTGCACTACTTTGGTCTGACTTTGATGCGAGTTACACAGGCATTCCCTAAAATCGCAGCCACAAAATTGCGTGACTTTAGAATCATGGTAGTGTGAAAGGGGCCTAACTAGCTTGATAAAACATTCTTCTCACCACTGAGCCCAGCTCTATCTCCACAGGAAGGAACCTTTTATAGTGTGGGGTGAGACTATGAGCACTGAGCCATGATTGGGCAAAGTCATAACTTTGCCCAATCAGAGCTCTCACAGTGCTCTTTGCCCTGACTGGGCAAAGCCTTTCACCTGACCGCTGGTCAGGTGCATTGCTTCAGCCAATCAGAGCTTTTAAAAACACACTGTGCGGCACACAAGTGCATTGTGGGTCGCTCGGCGGGAGAACATGCAAACACCCGAAAGGGCGATGTTTGGGGCTGAACTGATGCTTGACCCGAACAGCTCATCTAAACACCATGGTCTACAGAACAAGCAGGAGAATAAGAGAGCTTGGTTAGGGTCAAATGACTTCCAGTTGGCTTGTGTTCCAGTGTTGGTGTCTTTTCTTTTTGCCAGCAGCCACATCTCGGTTTTACCTGGAGTGTGGTGGCTGCATCATATGACACATCACGGGTAGAGTTGCCACCTCATCCCTTTAAACCCGAACACCTTTGAATTACACGGGTTCTGAGGCTATTTAAATGCAGATAAGGCACCAAGTGAGTTTAGTTACCACCTTAATCAGCCACAGAACCTGTGTAATTAATATGTGTTCGGGTTTAAAGGGATGAGGTGACAACCATAATCACAGGACTGCATCCTCTATCAAGTGGGACGTTGTGTCAGTGCTTGAGCATGGAGTCCATGTTCCCGTAGAACTTTTGTGCCTGCAGCTCCCCTAAAAGGTACTGAAGCGTTCCTCTACAACTGTAAGACCTTTAAACCTCCGTAGCCCCCTGTAACTTCCACTAATCTACACAGCAGTCCCTTTTGTGCCTTGGCATCCCCATCTGACATCCATTCTCTGCAGCACCACCTCTGTAGCCGCAGTCTCCACTACATCCACAGTCTGAACCTGGGCTACACCCAATACCAGGGCAAGGCCTTCTAGAACCCAAGAAAAATGAAGCCAAAATGTGGAGTGTTGAGGCAGGCGAAGCTTTATATTTGCACCTAGAGTGGCTGGGACGGCACAGGGAACATAATTGGCCACCACTGTCCACCAGGCCTAGTCTTGACACTTTGCGGTCCATGGAAAACCGAATGGAAAAGGGAAAAAGATGTGACACGGTTCCATCAGTGTTGTTTAGCTATCAGGAGCTTTGGGAAGCCAGGTTTTCATTAATGTTATTGGAACCAATTTTGGTTTTATCTGTAAACTAGTTATAACTCATAAAAAGTGCAAATTGTATTCTTTTGTAAAGTCACTAGAATGAGGTCTGTGGTACAGATTCTGGTTCTGTCTATTTTTGTTATGTGACAGATCACTGTGCTGGTTCTGTTCCCCCAATGCCTATTATGACTAAATCTCAATCATGTAACTATGATAGACCACCCCCATCCCGTCCTGCAGATATACAAGCCTTCTCCGTCTCACTGATAGGGACTACAAGGATTACACCGGGACTACACCGTATGACGACAGCCTAATGAGGATGTTTTTTCTCGGGATGTATGATTTTGGCAAACGGACTCAATAAATATTTATATGAGCATCTTGCTGTACCCAAAGGTCTACCGCCTGCTCCTGTTCTCCATTCCACAAGATAAATAAAACCAGTACTTACTGGGAATTAATGAATTGTTCTGTCTGTTCTTCTAATAATGAATGCCGGAGATCCGGGACCTCAGGCGAGTTCTGAACAATCGGTGATCTTTACCTGAACAAACTAATAGTCACAGTACAGTCCGGCCTCACAGTACATCTCATCCTCATTGAACTGTTTATCTGCGTTTGTCAACATCAACGTCACACCACACGCCGATGTTTGTCTTTAACCCGTAATGTGGCCTGTACATAACAGAATGCATCTAAAAACCCAAGAGAATACGGGGCATTACATTAACAAAAGGTTATAAGCCCTGACACTTGGGGTCCCAGAACCATGGCACCCGGACCCTTAGGGGTTCCAGAACAATAACACCCGGGGGTCCCAGAACAATGACACCCAGGGGTCCCAGAACAATGATACCTGGACACTTGGACACTTGGTAATCCCAGAACAATGACACCCGGACACTTGGGGATCCCAGAACAATGACACACAGACACTTGGTGGTCCCAGAACAATGACACCCTGACACTTGGGGGTCCCAGAACAATAACACCCAGACACTTGGGGGTCCCAGAACAATGACACAGGGACACTTGGGGGTCCCAGAACAATGACACCCTGACACTTGGGGTCCCAGAACCATGGCACCCAGACCCTTAGGGGTCCCAGAACAATAACACCCGGGGGTCCCAGAACAATGACACCCAGGGGTCCCAGAACAATGATACCTGGACACTTGGACACTTGGTAATCCCAGAACAATGACACCTGGACACTTGGGGATCCCAGAACAATGACACACAGACACTTGGTGGTCCCAGAACAATGACACCCTGACACTTGGGGGTCCCAGAACAATAACACCCTGACACTTGGGGGTCCCAGAACAATAACACCCGGACACTTGGGGGTCCCAGAACAATGACACAGTGACACTTGGGGGTCCCAGAACAATGACACCCTGACACTTGGGGTTCCAGAACAAAGACACCCTGACACTTGGGGTCCCAGAAAAATGACACCCTGATGCTTGGAGTCCCAGAACAATGTGTTGCCTTATGGGATTATGTGAAATCTCCATTAATCGCTGTAAAATATTGCAATTAGAAATATATTTCAGTTGGAGGGAAATATATTTAAAATACTGAGTGTTGTGTTGGTGTTATTGTAATTAGTTCAACTTCAAAGGTTGGCCTTTTGTTCTCCCTGAGAACATATTCCCTGGGTAGTAAACAACAGCTTTCTTTGACTCATCCAATCAGGCTGTGCCCAATATACATTTACTAGGTACAGTGACCAATTAGGGAGAATTATATTAGCCACACTACAGAAAGGAGGGGGGGGATATAATGCTTTGTGACCAAGCTAACTCACTCTTTGGTGTGGGAACAGACAGCAGTCACCATGGGCTGACCTGAAGCTAACAGGTAATCTAATATACTTGTATTTTATACTGTACTGTAAATATGGGTGTCGTGGGTAATTTGTAAATACCATGTAAGCCAGGAGACCTACACTGTACATTGTGTTGTAAATACTGTCGGGTGTGTACTTTGTACAGATTATGTAACCCTATTAATAAATGTGTATTGCGGAACGAACTACCTCTTTGTTGTAAGATCTCTCAGATCTAGATATGTATATGTCCATACTACTACAATGATTGAGGTGTATGCACAAAATACAGAACTAGTCAACAAAATGGCGACCGGCGAATGGACAGAAAAATTTGGTGGTCTCTTTCAGCAATATCTCAAGGGGTTGCAATATCTACAAAAGGCACACTTTGAAAGGGTTTTTCATTTGAATGCTAAAAAATGAACATTGGGTGCTCTATGTGCTCGATATAGAAATGGGCTATAAGAAATAGCTGTGTTCTACAGTGTGTAATTAATAGGGAGCCTACGAGGAACACATAACTTTTGTTAAAAGCTAAATATAATATAGAATTGGTACATGAAGAGTCCAGATGCATTAGAAGGAGATGAAAAGAGTTGTTGCCCAATGTTTCTATGCATGAAGATTCAGTCTATTTAAAACATTTTTGAATGATGTTTCCTGCATGTATGCATATCAACAGGAATTGAGAGCACAGCACAAAAGATGGATAGGGAGGACAGACAGTCTTTAGAAAATGTGCTACTTGTAGCTAACATTATTGGCAAACTATTGCCAGGAGTGCACATAACATTTCATGCAGATAATGTCTTGCAACGATGTAAATTGCTGGGAGTTGCCAACTCCAGAGATCAGGTTAAAGTTTTACTATTAACAGTTAACTTAGACACATGGTCTTCCCTACCAGACCATGTTAAAGAAGGAAGAGCAGATTACAATGAAACTGTAGATGAATTGCTAAAAATAATATATCCCTTTTGTCACGGGCATGGCCAGAGCGGAGGCTGTTGGAGAGGACTGTGTGCAAGCCTGTTGCCCACCGATTATGGGCCCTAGCATTTGAGGTGAATGAGAAATCCAGTCTGAACTGTATTAATCGGACTCAGTCATGTATATATTGTATGGGGACTCCTTACTGTAGATTTGTGTCCCTGAAGAGGGAGGGGGGATTCCTCCAGCAGCCCCCTGCTGATAAGACTGATTCATTCTGCTGGGACACATCCTGTGAGGAGATGCTGGTGTTATCAACATGTGTTTATGTTCATTGAGAGAGCTGATCACATTAGCCACCAGCCCTGGCTAATAGACAAATGGTCTAGGCTGAGGAGGGGGGAGATTGTTGTTTGTATTGTTAATTGTATTACTGTGTGAAGCCCGGTGCCCACAAGACTGTCATCTGGTCTGGGTACATTTTGTAGTAAATTAGGTCATGTTAATTAGGTTAGCTTTGAGTCATCCCTGATATAAAAAGGTCTGTGAGATCTCAAAATAAAGGCAGTTCTGATGTACTCCAAGACTGGTGTTGTCTAGTTCTTGGGGTTTCTATAGCCAGATCCATTGGACTCGTGTTCCAGAACTTAGGAAGCGGTATACAGACGGAAGCACTCAAGCGGAGTGTGGGGCGTTCCGTGACACCTTTGACCTAGGCTTAAAAGCAGCATAGAGAACAAAACAGGAAAATAATGAGAATCCATTTCTTTATGCAAACAGGCTATGGTCAGCTTACTATGTAGGCAAACAGAGAAATGTACACAGAGAGGACCCAGCGTACAAAACCCTCCTAATAGCTAATGCCCATCCAAAATTTAAAATTAAATGTGGATTTTTTTAAAATCCTCTTAAAGATTCGTATCAATGCATCAGGGACTGTATGCACAATTTTTTTCATGTAGCCAGAAGGTCTAATTCTGTGAAAACAAAGATTTATCACCAGTACAAACAACAAAACCTGTTTAGCAAGTCACACTACGGGAGAATTTGCCACCTTTTCAAACAGAACGCTGCACCATTACAATTACAATGCCTCCAAAGATAAGATCTATAGGCATGGCCCCCCCCCCAGGTACTAGTCAAAGGCAAATAGCCTCATGCTCCCCTTTGAATGTAAATTCCATGGAAAGTGATCTCAGATTACAGCACAGGAGATCAGTTCTGAAAGAGGTTAAGTTAATTAGCACAATTACCTCTCTTGAAAATGAGATTGAACTACTGAAGTCGCATATTCATAATTGGGAAAATACCAATAAAATAATGGAAACATCACAACATGTTCTTAAGGTAAAATATGAAGCCTGCCATGCAGATTTGG
This sequence comes from Aquarana catesbeiana, assembly GCF_042186555.1. Taxonomy (NCBI): domain Eukaryota; kingdom Metazoa; phylum Chordata; class Amphibia; order Anura; family Ranidae; genus Aquarana; species Aquarana catesbeiana. The sequence continues at coordinate 214,030,720 of NC_133336.1, read as the reverse complement.
TACAGTGTAGGAAAGAACTGAAAGAAATAAAACAATCTTTTGATCAAATTGTTAAGGTCCCACAGAAAACCATCTGTTCCATTCAAACAGAAAATACTGGAGGGGGGGCCAACCTATCTATGCTATCTGCTAGGACTTCACCTTACTGGGAACAAACCTTAAATATAAGCAATGTAGAAACAGCAAAAGAAATACCAGATCTAATGTGTCATCCAGATGCCTATGATCTGATTAATTTATTTTCCCCAGATCCAAGTGTGAATGTCAGTGAACATATACCAATGTAAATATATAAATAAAACAAGGTGGCAGTGTTTGCTTTCTTTGTGTCAAAGAAAGGGAAAAGGGTAATAACTTTTGTCTAAGTTATATTTTCCAGGTGCAGGGAGCTCATGAAAAAGTATTTACATATTGATCAGGTGTATCAATATAGATGTATTTATACATAAATACATACACCTAAAGGTAATGTATATTAGGCTAGGTATTCAAACATGGTTATTAGTAATACAGGTGTTTATCTTCCCCAAAGGATCAGAAGACTGCCATAAATATTCAAAGGTATAGGGTACAAGTAGTGTTAAGTACAGAAGCCTACTCTTGCTTCATTTTATTTATTTATTTTTTTATTTATTTGTTTTTGGTTGGTATTCTTGGTTTTTGTTTGTTTTTTTTTTGTTTCCTTTCTCCTGTTTGCGTAAACACATAACAATTCATTTGCGATTTATCAAAGCTCTATCCAGAATGTATGGGTTCAATCTAAATGAATGTGTGTGTCTGAGTGATGGAATGCATGGGTATGAACTGTCCATGTGTAAAGAAAGATTTTTTTTTTGTAGGGGTATACTCACCATTGTTTTTATAGCCATCAATCAAGTGTGATCACACTAATGCGCATGCTTTGTACTGTTTATGATTATTTTAATAATTTTTTTTTTCTCGTTTGTAATGAGCTCAATACTGGTACCAGTTTAAATTAATACTTTTTTTTTTTGGTTTACATGTATTCGCGAATAAATAATCTGTGCACATATATGAGATCTCGATCCCTATGACTCTGAAAAACTGTAGGGATATTTTATTTTTTATTTTTTCCTTTCCTGTGGCTTAGAGTGAAGTTTCATTCACTCTGATACGTGGAAAATACATAACAATGCATTGCTTTGCACCTTGTGGCATCTTATGGATTCAGTAGGTCTTGTGTTTTGTTTTTCCTTCCAAATTGACGCATGTGCTGTTAATATGTTTATGTCTACATGTTGTCTTCTTAAACTTTAAGTACTTACAAACACACCAGGTTTTCCTATAACTTTTTGTTTGTCAGAGTACAGATATGTGGGTGTGTCTGTACATTTTCGACTGTACTTACTGTGGATGGACGCATTATCTCAGCTGGAAGTCTGTTCCAATCATCCACTACTAGTTTAGTCCATTATGAACCTCTCAGAGAGGTACAGTGAGGTGTTATTAATTTTTGAGTTTTGTATTTTAGGAGAAATACACAGACAAGGACGAATGATTGGACCCAGACTGGACAAAGTACTTTGAAACACAGAGGACCTTAAAACATAATTTGTATTTTTGTTTTAAGTAGAAGCCTTGAATCTAATTAATTGCAGTCAGGCCCAACTAAATTCTAAAAAGAAAAAAATTTAAACTTTTTTTTTAAACAGAGATCCTGCTCTCTGTAATACAAGTTCTTGTGGCCTGATTGACTTGCAAATGGATTTCCACTGAGAGTCAATTAATATGTTAATCACCACCGACAGAGGGTGCTGCCTTTTGAATAGCTACAATGTTTGAAGGCAGTTACAATGTTTTTTTGACAGAATACAGATTCAATTTTTTTTTAATTTGTTAAATTTTTTTTTTTCTTCTCTCATTTTTATTCTTTATTTTTTCTTAACGGTAATTTTTTTTTGTTTACAAAAAACAAAGGGGGAAGAAAGATTTAAAATTTTTCTTTTATTTCTTTTTTTAATGTTTACTATTTTTCTTTCTTTCCTATAGTACCTTTATTTTTTTATTTTTTTTATTTTTTTTTTTATTTTTTTTCATGGTGATTCTTGAGTTTAGTTTCACTAGGGTAAAATAAAGAAAAAAAAAAAAAAAAGAGGGGAGAAGGGGGAAACATTATATGGAGAACATTTAAAATGGTTAGAAATGTTGATATAGAATATTAAAGCTTCCCTATAGCATTTTTGGGGATGGACCAAGTTCCAACAGTTTTTCTTCTCTCTTTCAACATTGGATAATTGTTATATAAATGTATGTGATTGTAGCTATTACCAACTATGACAGTAACACCTGGGTGTTAGCAACAGTCATGTGACTATTTTCTTTGTATATGTGACATACAATCCTCTCTACAGTTCTAATATTGGGCAGTCATCATATGTGGTCATTGATCAATTTTTTTTTTTTTTTGGTCAGTTTTCTTTTTGTGCCATAATCAAGTTCAAAGAGAATTGCGTGAATATCATATAGATATACTGGGACTGGTGAGACTCATAGTGATTGGCAAATAGCAGGGAGCATAGTACAATTGTACTTAAGAGTAATTTAGTTTGATTGTTCCTGAAGCCACTAGTGACTGATGACATCACACTTATCCGTATTCTGAAATCAAGTTAATTTTTGTCTGCGTAGGCGACACTGCCTAATCTGCATGGAGAACTCTTAAGGTGATGACCTCTTCCGTAGCCTGCTAAAGGCAGGACTCATACAGTAGCTACACATGGTAGCCAATGATGGAGCTATATGCCCAAAGGTTTGGCACCAGCCAAGGTTGGACGGAACACAGTTCCAGTAAAAGGGGTTAGTGGTGAGTTGCGATAGCAACAAAATTCCCCTGAACACGTGAAGAGTCATACACACACACACAACATGGTGTTCCACGGAAGGTGGGGCAGAGGTACTTGCAGGCATATGACAATGGAGGAAGAAAGATGGGGGGGATGAAAATCAGACACCTGGCTGAAGGGCGTAACCATTCAAATTGTTACACTGTTGTCACTGGGAAAGGGGTCTCATTAGTATGTCGCAGTATATCTATGACAATTCTAATCAAAGGTCCTTACGGCTCAGACTTACCAGACAAGCATTCAGTTGAATGCATATGTCTTAAATGTACTTGTGTTTTTCTTTCTCTACCTTTGTCCACATTAATAAAGTATAATCTTAGAAAGCCAGGAAAGCTGGTCCCCAGGTCATTATTGTATGCTGTATCCAATTGGAATCACCCGGGAAGGCCATCCCAGAAGCAAGGGCAACAGAACCAGATGTGCATGGACTTTCGTACTGTTATTATTGGACTGTTGAGAACAAGGATCCTCATGTTTTTTTTTGTTTTTTCTTCTTCTTGTTTTGGGGCTGTTTCTCCTGATTTTTATTATGGACTTATGACATCCAGAACAAGTAATGACTACCGATACTGGGATCCAGAAATGTGAACTGTAGGGATGGAGAGTTTAAAAGTTTTTTTTCTCTTCTCAAAGAGTTTTATTTCATTTCAGAGGACAAAGCCAAACGTGCCAGATATTGAAGGAGGTTGCACATAAACCATTATTCTAGGTGTGGCCGAGTCTCATATTTTCAACTGGCCACAAGGGGCCATCTGTTGCCTTATGGGATTATGTGAAATCTCCATTAATCGCTGTAAAATATTGCAATTAGAAATATATTTCAGTTGGAGGGAAATATATTTAAAATACTGAGTGTTGTGTTGGTGTTATTGTAATTAGTTCAACTTCAAAGGTTGGCCTTTTGTTCTCCCTGAGAACATCTTCCCTGGGTAGTAAACAACAGCCTTCTTTAACTCATCCAATCAGGCTGTGCCCAATATACATTTACTAGGTACAGCGACCAATTAGGGAGAATTATATTAGCCACACTACAGAAAGGAGAGGGGGGATATAATGCTTTGTGACCAAGCTAACTCACTCTTTGGTGTGGGAACAGACAGCAGTCACCATGGGCTGACCTGAAGCTAACAGGTAATCTAATATACTTGTATTTTATACTGTACTGTAAATATGGGTGTCGTGGGTAATTTGTAAATACCATGTAAGCCAGGAGACCTACACTGTACATTGTGTTGTAAATACTGTCGGGTGTGTACTTTGTACAGATTATGTAACTCTATTAATAAATGTGTATTGCGGAACGAACTACCTCTTTGTTGTAAGATCTCTCAGATCTAGATATGTATATGTCCATACTACTACAATGATTGAGGTGTATGCACAAAATACAGAACTAGTCAACAAATGACACACATGGACACTTGGGGTTCCAGAACAATGACACACACGGACACTTGGGGTTCCAGAACAATGACACACATGGACACTTGGGGTTCCAGAACAATGACACACACGGACACTTGGGGTTCCAGAACAATGACACATGCGGACACTCAGGAATATTGGTATTGGATTATAGTCATTGGTATTCTGTAGATATATTGATGCAGAAAACAGAAACACAGAAGCATTTAAATGATAAATTTCTAGTTTATTGAGACGTCAGTCTTTGTACAAGGGTCTCCTCCATGGCGGTGGAATGAACGGTCGGAGTGCCTATGCTGCTCTCGCAGAAGAAGGTGTTGCAGGCCACGGTCAAAGAGGCCACCAAGCTGAAAAACTCCTGAAAGTCCACCTCCCCATCTCCGTTCTCATCCAGCTCCTTCAGGATCCTGTCCACGGAGGTGGCGTCTTTCTGCTCCTAGACTTAGAAGTCTTAGATTTTTTTTTTTAATCAACAAAAAGGTTTTTATTAATGAGAACACAAGGCGAAACATGGGACAATTGCAATCGTATGACATAGATATAAAACAGGAGTCTCATTTCTCATTACAAGATATGAGTGGCATTAACAATAAGGCCAACACTGCTATCATACAGCTGAAAAAACATTGTATAAAACCCTGAGTTCCTGTTTACCCTGAATTTAGGAAAAAAAATACAAACAGATGAGCAGCCTAGTGCTCAGCTAAGAAGAAAACATAAGTAAATTAAATAAAACAAAAATATAAAGATGATGTACCAACCGATCATATATCATTAGGGACTGACATTTGCCGAACAAGCAAGGCACTCCTAGCACGTAGGGATGAGCCGAACACCCCCCTGTTCGGTTCGCACCAGAACATGCGAACAGGAAAAAAGTTCGTTCGAACACTCGAACACCGTTAAAGTCTATGGGACACGAACATGAATAAACAAAAGTGCTAATTTTAAAGGCTTATATGCAAGTTATTGTCATAAAAAGTGTTTGGGGACCTGGGTCCTGCCCCAGGGGACATGGATCAATGCAAAAAAAAGTTTTAAAAACGGCCGTTTTTTCAAGAGCAGTGATTTTAATAATGCTTAAAGTCAATCAATAAAAGTGTAATATCCCTTTAAATTTCGTACCTGGGGGGTGTCTATAGTATGCCTGTAAAGGGGCGCATGTTTCCTGTGTTTAGAACAGTCTGACAGCAAAATGACATTTTGAAGGAAAAAACTCATTTAAAACTACCCGCGGCTATTGCATTGCCGACAATACACATAGAAGTTCATTGATAAAAATGGCATAGGAATTCCCCAAAGGGGAACCCCGAACCAAAATTAAAAAAAAAAAATGACGTGGGAGTCCCCCTAAATTCCATACCAGGCCCTTCAGGTCTGATATGGATTTTAAGGGGAACCCCGCGCCAAAAAAAAAAAAAAAAAAAAAAAACGGTGTGGGGTCCCCCCAAAAATCCATACCAGACCCTTATCCGAGCACGCAACCTGGCAGGCCGCAGGAAAAGAGGGGGGGACGAGAGTGCGGCCCCCCTCCCTCCTGAACCGTACCAGGCCACATGCCCTCAACATTGGGAGGGTGCTTTGGGGTAGCCCCCCAAAACACCTTGTCCCCATGTTGATGAGGACAAGGGCCTCATCCCCACAACCCTGGCCGGTGGTTGTGGGGGTCTGCGGGCGGGGGGCTTATCGGAATCTGGAAGCCCCCTTTAACAAGGTGACCCCCAGATCCCGGCCCCCCCCCTGTGTGAAATGGTAAGGGGGTACTGTACCCCTACCATTTCACGAAAAAAGTGTCAAAAATTTTAAAAATGACAAGAGACAGTTTTTGACAATTCCTTTATTTAAATGCTTCTTCTTTCTTCTATCTTCCTTCATCTTCTGGCTCTTCTGGTTCTTCCTCCGGCGTTCTCATCCAGCATCTCCTCCGCGGCGTCTTCTATCTTCTTCTCCTCGGGCCGCTCCGCACCCATGGCATGGGGGGGAGGCTCCCGCTCTTCTTCTTCTCCTCTTCTTCTCCTCTTCTTCTCCTCTTCTTCTTCTTCTCTTCTTCTTCTTTTCTTCTTCTCTTTTTCTCTTCTTCTCTTCTTCTTCTCTTCTTCTTCTTCTCTTCTTCTCTTCTTCTCTTCTTCTTCTCTTCTTCTCTTCTTCTCTTCTTCTTCTCTTCTTCTCTTCTTCTTCTTCTCTTCTTCTCTTCTTCTTCTCTTCTTCTCTTCTTCTTCTCTTCTTCTCTTTCTTCATTTTCTTCTCCGGGCCGCTCCGCAATCCATGCTGGCATGGAGGGAGGCTCCCGCTGTGTGACGGTGCTCCTCGTCTGACAGTTCTTAAATAACGGGGGGGGGCGGCCCGGAGAAGAAAATGAAGAAGAGAAGAAGAGAAGAAAAGAAGAAGAGTAGAGCGGGAGCCTCCCCCCATGCCATGGGTGCGGAGCGGCCCGAGGAGAAGAAGATAGAAGACGCCGCGGAGGAGATGCTGGACGAGAACGCCGGAGGAAGAACCAGAAGAGCCAGAAGAACCAGAAGATGAAGGAAGATAGAAGAAAGAAGAAGTATTTAAATAAAGGAATTGTCAAAAACTGTCTCTTGTCATTTTTAACATTTTTGACACTTTTTTCGTGAAATGGTAGGGTAAGTACCCCCTTACCATTTCACACAGGGGGGGGCGGGATCTGGGGGTCACCTTGTTAAAGGGGGGCTTCCAGATTCCGATAAGCCCCCCGCCCGCAGACCCCCACAACCACCGGCCAGGGTTGTGGGGATGAGGCCCTTGTCCTCATCAACATGGGGACAAGGTGTTTTTGGGGGCTACCCCAAAGCACCCTCCCAATGTTGAGGGCATGTGGCCTGGTACGGTTCAGGAGGGAGGGGGGGCCGCACTCTCGTCCCCCCCTCTTTTCCTGCGGCCTGCCAGGTTGCGTGCTCGGATAAGGGTCTGGTATGGATTTTTGGTGGGACCCCACGCCGTTTTTTTTTTTTTTTTTTGGCACGGGGTTCCCCTTAAAATCCATACCAGACCTGAAGGGTCTGGTATGGAATTTAGGGGGAACCCCACGTCATTTTTTTTTTAAATTTTGGCCGGGGTTCCTCTTAATATCCATATCAGACCTGAAGGGCCTGGTATAGAATTTAGGGGGACTCCCACGTCATTTTTTTTTTAAATTTTGGTTCGGGGTTCCCCTTTGGGGAATTCCCATGCCGTTTTTATCAATGAACTTCTATGTGTATTGTCAGCAATGCAATAGCCGCGGGTAGTTTTAAATGAGTTTTTTCCTTCAAAATGTCATTTTGCTGTCAGACTGTTCTAAACACAGGAAACATGCGCCCCTTTACAGGCATACTATAGACACCCCCCAGGTACGAAATTTAAAGGGATATTACACTTTTATTGATTGACTTTAACCATTATTAAAATCACTGCTCCTGAAAAAACGTCCGTTTTTAAAACTTTTTTTTGCATTGATCCATGTCCCCTGGGGCAGGACCCGGGTCCCCAAACACTTTTTATGACAATAACTTGCATATTAGCCTTTAAAATTAGCACTTTTGATTTCTCCCATAGACTTTTAAAGGGTGTTCCGCGGCATTGCCGCGAACACCCCAAATTGTTCGCTGTTCGGCGAACTTGCGAACAGCCAATGTTCGAGTCGAACATGAGTTCGACTCGAACTCGAAGCTCATCCCTACTAGCACGTCACTCAACTTTCTGAACCATATAGGGCACCAACATCAGTTCCAAAAGCCCAGTTATCCCATCATCAGTTTGTCCAGGGCCAATTGTGGAGGTGCAACAACTGGGGAGTTAAGCCATCACTTTTGGTGATTTTCTATGGCGATACATGTTTTTTGAGGATAGCATTGACCATTTGTATCCACTGTGCCTCATTTAGGGATGCGTGCTGAGAGCAACAAATGGGCAATCAGCTTCCTGGCTAAATATTGCAGCCTCGTGAGGGCTATATAAACCGGGGGGAGGTACAAGTCTTCGTCCAGGCATCCCAGTAAACAAATCAATGGCTCTACCGCTAACTGAACTTGGTATACACTATTTTTTCTGGCAATAATGCAATTCCAGTACCTCACTAGCTTGGGGCATTGCCAGAGCATATGAATGAGTTCACCTGGGTGAGCCTGACATTTGTGACATATGGGGGAGTCACGCCTGCCCCACTTATGCAACTGTACTGGAGTGCGGTATACTCTGTGTAATATAAACAGGTGAGACAGTCTCTTTGCTGCCGATACTGATACCAAGGAACCCACTCCCAGAATCTGATTCCACTGCTCGCCATCGATGGGACCAATATCTCACTCCCACCCCTCCCTACATGGTAACAAGTCAGGGGCTTGTATGTGTGATAGTAGGTGGGTATAGATTCTAGAAATGATTCCCCTATTCTCAGGGTCAGGATATATGGACTCAAGGAATGTGGAATCTTCTAATTGTAAGTTGGATTGTCGACTTTGGTATCTAATGGCATGTTGTAATTGTATGTATTGAAAGCGGTGGCCTTTAAGTGCAGGGAATTCGCTCAGTAATTGTCTGTACGGCTTTAGGACAGGTCTGTCAAGTATCTGTGTGAAGAATCTAACCCCCGCCCTTTCCCAGGCCGACCGGTTAGGAGATAACCCGTCAGTCCCAAAGTGGTCTTAACCCTCCTCCAGATTTTCATCAGTGACCTAACTGTGGGGCAGTCAGAGGGAACACTAGGAAAGCCATCTCCATATGGGACAGGGCAGTGTGATCCATTCCAAGATCCAGATAGTACATTAGAGGGTGAGGAACCGCCATGCCTCCCTGTTCTTTTGGGAGTTGTAGAATGGGCAGTTTAATTCTCGCCACTCCACCTCTCCAAATGAGCACTCTAAACTGTGAATATATAGCACTTGTGATTCGGTGAGGTTCCTACTGGGCCTGGCCACCTCCTGGCTGACACTTGGCCCGGCCACCTCCTGGCTGACACTTGGCCCGGCCACCTCCTGGCTGACACTTGGCCCGGCCACCTCCTGGCTGACACTGGGCCCGGCCACCTCCTGGATGACACTGGGCCCGGCCACCTCCTGGATGACACTGGGCCCGGCCACCTCCTGGATGACACTGGGCCCGACCACCTCCTGGCTGACACTGGGCCCGACCACCTCCTGGCTGACACTGGGCCCGACCTCCTCCTGGATGACACTGGGCCCAGCCTCCTCTTGCCTGCCACTTTCCACACCTTCCTCCAGGCTGAGCTCATCTTGTGTATAAAAAGGGACATGTTTATAATTTTTGGTTCATCAATGACACACAATTTTCATATCATGACTTGCAAATTCAATGTTAATACATATATAAGAGTATAGAAATCTGACACCAGCATTTGTTAAAGCAGGTGACAAACATTTTTGGCCACTACTGTCAATTGATATATATACATTATTTTTAGGATAAAATACTTAATCAATTATAACATCTAGTTAACATCATTAATATTAGAACAATAAATATGTCTGAAATTAATTTACCTGACTCCAGATGGTCACAACCAGTTCTTCCAGGATGGAAGTCCCAGGTTGGTCCTCATCAGGGTTGAAAGTTATGCCCTGGCTTCAGTCTGGTCATCAAGAAAACATAGTTTTTTGTAGTACCACAGCCTGGGTACATACCCATCATCTGCTGATGCTCCTGATCTCAGGGAATTCTGGATCTTGTTATGCTCCCTCCTATACATATTTCACAAGATTCCAATTTTCTTTTCCAAAATCTCCACGGTTGCTTCTGGGATGAAAGTTTGCACAAATGCCAGAAGTCTCTCCAGCGTTGACTTCCTTACTGGTTTGATGTAATATTGAGGGTGTTTGACCTCCCACAGATTCCTCATCTCCCTGTACTTATCATTAAAGGCTGTCATAAATTCTGGTCCTTAAATTTGGCATTCATGTTTTCTGTAAAAGATAATACACAAGACAAAAACACTAATGTTTCAGCTAAACCCTCATCATCTTATCCCAACATAGGCCTCATCAATCTTTAAGCAGTATAGTCTGCTACATAGTTTACTAATAAAAAAATTACCTTCGTTTCTGGCGTTCCGGTCCTCTATCATCTACGCACAGAATATACGTATGACACAATAAGTAATAACTTTTTATACACTGCGCATGCGTGAAACTCCGCCTGCATCACCCTCCCCTGACGTTCTTTTTTAACGAATATTCTCCGCCCCCTTCTCTCTATGGTGTGTAGTAGGAGAAAAAATGGCGGAGACACATCAGGTGTGTACTACCTCAGGTAGCAACGGAAGACAGGAGCCCGGGAAAGTCCCGATCTGGGAATCGGAGATTTAAGGCCTCCAATATGGCCTTTGAAGAGATGGTGGAGATGTTGGCAATTTTGAGAAAAAAAGACTATGATGGGAAGTATGGACCGTACGCCCGGCCTAATTTCCGAAAAGCCAAAATAATGGCGAAGGTGGGGAAGACCTTGAATGTTCGTTTTGGGGGACAGCGTTCGAAAGATCAGCTTAGGAAAAGATAGTCCGACCTCAAACTCTGGGAGCCGGATCAGTACAGATGGATCCGTAAAGTGCTTAAAAAAAGTAAGTACTTGTCATGTGTTCATATTCTGTTTATTACCTTGCATACTGCTCCATGTGCTTTAATTTAACGTATGAGTTTAGACCCTTTTTAAACTATCGTAGTAAACATTGTTCCATACATATACCATATTTATCAGCCTATAACACGCACCGGCGTATAATTATTATTATTATTTATTATACAGTATTTATATAGCGCCAACAGTTTACGTAGCGCTTTACAACTTGAGGGTAAACAGTACAAATACAATACAATTTGATACAGTAGGAATCAGAGGGCCCTGCTCCTTAGAGCTTACAATCTAAGAGGGAAGGTCAAGAGATACAAGAGGTAATAACTATGGGTGATGTGCTGATTGAGAAGATAAATGTACAGTTGTTAGGTGGGGGCCAGATAGGCTTCTCTGAAGAGATGAGTTTTCAGGGATCGTCTGAAAGTGGATAAAGTAGGAGAAAATCGGACGGATTGGGGTAGAGCATTCCAGAGGATGGGGGAGGCTCTGGAGAAGTCCTGAAGGCGAGCATGGGATGAGGTGACAAGGGAGTTTCAGAGCAGGAGGTCTTGGGAGGAGCGAAGAGAACGATTAGGTTGGTATTTTGTGACTAGGTTAGAGATGTAGCTGGGGGCCAGATTGTGGATGGCTTTGTAAGTTATAGTTAGTATCTTGAATTTAATTCGGTGACTGAGTGGCAGCCAATGGAGAGATTGGCAGAGGGGTGTGGCAGACGCTGAGCAGTTTGTGTGGTGGATGAGCCTGGCAGCAGCGTTCATGACGGACTGAAATGGAGATAGCCTATTTAGAGGTAAACCAATGAGGAGGGAGTTGCAGTAATCGAGGCGGGAGATGACCAGGGAGTGGATTAGAAGCTTTGTGGTGTCATTGGTTAGGAAGGGGCGTATCTTGGAGATGTTGCGAAGACTGAGGCGGCAAGCTTTGAATAGTGATAGAATGTGGGGTCGAAAGGTTAGTTCAGAGTCCAGGATTACACCTAGGACCTTGGCGTGGGGAGATGGGTTGATAGTTGAGCCGTTGATCTTGACAGGGAAATCAGGGGAAGTGGCACCTGAGGGAGGAAATATCATGAGCTCAGTTTTGGATAGGTTGAGTTTGAGAAAGTGATGTGACATCCAGGCTGATATGTCTGCTAGTAAGTTGGTAATGCGTAAGGAGACAGATGGAGAGAGCTGGGGGGTGGAGAGATAGATTTGGGTGTCATCAGCGTAGAGATGATATTTAAAGCCGTGGGAGGCAATCAACTGATCCAAGGAGGTGGTGTAGATTGAGAAAAGGAGAGGTCCAAGAACAGAACCTTGGGGGACCCCAACGGAAAAAGGAAGAGGAGAGGAGGAAGTAGAGTTGTAAGTGACACTGAAGGAGCGGTGGGATAGGTAGGATGAGAACCAGCGAAGAGTACAGTCATGGAGACCGAAGGAGTGGAGTTTTTTGAGGAGGAGGGGGTGGTCCACTGTGTCAAAGGCAGCAGAGAGATCCAGGAGAAGTAGTACAGAATAGTGTCCATTGGCTTTAGCCATTAGTAGATCATTTGAGAGTTTAAGGAGAGCAGTTTCAGTGGAGTGTTGAGGGCGAAAACCGGACTGAAGGGGATCAAGAAGTTTATTCATGGTCAGATGGTCGCTTAGTCGGTTGTAGACCAGTCTTTCAAGAAGTTTGGAGGAGAAGGAGAGTAAGGAGATGGGACGTAAGTTGTTGAGATTGGTGGGATCCAGTGAGGGCTTTTTTAGTATGGGGGTGACTAGCACATGTTTTAGAGAGTTTGGGAAGATGCCACAAGAGAGGGAGAGGTTGAAAATGTGAGTTAGAGAGTGTAGAATTGAGTCAGAGGGTGAGCGTAGCATTTGCGAGGGAACAGGATCAAGGGGGCAAGTGGTTAGATGAGTGCTAGATAAAAGTTTAGCAACCTCAGTAATAGTAGCAGGGTTGAATGAGGAAGTAATGATTGTATCTGTGGACATGGGGTGTTGCATGGGGGAGGTTTTTGCGCATTGATGATCTCCTCACGAATTGTATCAATCTTAGTTTTGAAGTGATTGGCAATCTCCTGGGCAGTGAGTGAGTTGGTGGGTGGAGGCAGTGGAGGACAGGGTAGAGTGTTTAAGGTAGAGAAGAGTTGACGTGGACTGGATGAGAAGGTGTTAATAAATGTGATAAAGTAGGTCTGTTTGGCAGTGTGAAGGCAGGAGTAGTATTTTAGGAGGGCAGATTTATATTGTGTGAAGTCTTCCTGGGTCTTAGTCTTATGCCACAGGCGCTCAAGAGCACGGCTACGTTTTCTGAGACTTCTGGTGTCATCTGTTTGCCAGGGTTGTAGCAGTCGGGGCCTAATTCTGCGTGTAGTGAGGGGGGCAAGCTTGTCTAGGGAGGAAGACAGTGAGCTGTTGTAGATGAAAGTAGCTAGGTTGGGGGAGGACAGAGGTGAGATTTTGTCATAGAGGTGATCAGTAGCAGAGCAGAGCAGAGAAGGGTTGAGGTGGCGAAGGTTTCTACGTGTAATTGTTAGGCGGTTGGAGGGAGAAGAGGTGGAAGACAAGGAGAGAGCAAAACTAATAAGGTGGTGATCAGAGAGTGGGAGTGGATTGTTGGAAAGGTTGCACGGAGTGCACAGATAGGAGAAGGCAAGATCAAGGGTGTTGCCGTTGGAGTGAGTAGGAGCCTGTATCCATTGCTTCAGGTCAAGCGATGAGGTTAGACTGAGAAGTTTAGAAGTAATAGTAGTGTTAGTGTTGACAGGGATGTTGAAGTCCCAAAGAATAATTGTGGGGATTTCAGAAGAGAGAAAGTAGGGTAGCCAGGCAGAGAAGTCATCAAGAAAGGCTGATAGTGGTCCAGGGGGCCGGTAGATGACAGCAATTCTTAGAGAAATGGGAGAAAAAAAGACGAATGCAATGTGCCTCAAAAGAGGAGAGTGTCAGAGAGGGAGGTGGGTGAAGTACCTGATAGGTGCTGCATGGGGCTAGAAGGATTCCCACTCCACCTCCCTTCCATCCACTTGGTCTGGGGGAGTGAGTCCAGAGAAGGCCCCCATGGGAGAGGGAAGCAGGAGAAATAGTATCCGATTCATGAAGCCAGATTTCAGTAATGGCAAGTACAGTAGGTTAAAGGAATTTGTGATAAAGAGGTCGTGAAGGGCGGTGAGTTTTTTGCAGACAGAACGTGCATTCCACAGGGCACAGGAAAAGGGGGGCTGGTTTTGGAAAGAGGAATAGAGACCAAGTTCTGTGGGTTATGGCTTGTGCCAGAGGGTGTAGGGGGATGGGAGCATTGGGCAAAGACAGATGATGGTGGCCCAGGGTTTGGGGATATGTCACCAGAGATTAGGAGAAGCAGGAGGGTGAGGGAGGTAATGTGGGACTGTGATTTATGTGAAGGGGCATGTCTCAGAGTACTGGAGGTTTTATCAGTGTATGGATGTAGAATGAGCAAGAGTTGGTAGGAGCAGTAGTAGGGAGAGGACAGAAGGCAGGGTGATATGTATAAGCAGGCGGGTGGAGAGGGGGGTTAAAGTAAGAGAGTTTGAGGAGAGAGGACAGGAGTGTCAGAAGCAGTGGTAGAGAGTGCATGTTACAGAGTGGAAGGAGAGCCTATTAGAGAGACAGGGTCACCTGCAGTCTGTTAGCTGATTTCCAGTGCAGATTGCTGTATTTGTTTGCTTCGTGCAATCTCTGAAGTGCAGAGATTGAAGTGCATATCACTTGTAGAAAGAATCACTTCGAGATAGAAGCCATTGCAATGTGCACCCCGAGCAATGTGCTCACCCCTTAAGGATGCTCAAATATATACTGTTATAAGGGTGGGGTTGAAGTTCGTTAATTAATCATGAGTGACTATAAGAATGCCTAACAATCAAAGTGGACTTTTTGCTTCAAAAGTCAGAATAGCAAGAGGCCAAGATAAGATCAACACATAAAACTTAGGTAAGACAGTCCAGAGCAACAAATAACAACGTCATGGTTGTGCGCACAGGGCAACAGATAGAGAAGGCCACATACCAGAGACAGACACATACAGACAGCAGGCAGATGCCAATTTCAGTTAACGGTGGAAGATGTGGGTGAGCTGACACATACCAGAGACAGACACATACAGACAGCAGGCAGATCCCAATTTCAGTTAACGGTGGAAGATGTGGGTGAGCTGACACATACCAGAGACAGACACATACAGACAGCAGGCAGATCCCAATTTCAGTTAACGGTGGAAGATGTGGGTGAGCTGACACATACCAGAGACAGACACATACAGACAGCAGGCAGATCCCAATTTCAGTTAACAGTGGAAGATGTGGGTGAGCTGACACATACCTGTAAAGAGACAGAGAAGGAATGATCAGGTGAGGCAGAACTTGAAGCAGAGATTGAAGTGCATATCACTTGTAGAAAGAATCACTTAGAGAAAGAAGCCATTGCAATGTGCACCCCGAGCAATGTATAACACGCACCCCAAGTTTAGGAGGGCATTTTAAGGAAAAAAGGAGGAAAGTAGGAAGGAAAAAAACTTACATTTAAATGCCCATCAATGCAGCCTTATCAGTGTCCATCTGCAGCCTTGTCCATCATTGCAGAGTGATCAGTGTCCATTTGCAGCCTTGCCCAGTGCCGTTTGCAACCTTGCTCATTGTCATATGAAGCCTTACCCAGTTCAGCCTTGCCCATTGTCATATGCAGCCTTGCCCAGTGCAGCCTTGTCCATTGTCAAATAATCCATCATAGGAGCTGGGCTGGACTGCGAGCGGAGTCGAGCACTTGGCTCGGTCTTTTTCGGCAGCACTCGCTCCTCCACCTCTCAGAGACAGCAGGGAGGTGGGACGGCGTGACTGCGAGCGGAGCCGAGCACTTGGCTCGTTTTTTTTCGGCGGCGCTCATTTTTTTCCGGCAGCACTTGGTCTTTTTTGGCACACAGACAGTGGGGATTGGTGTATAACACGCACCCACGATTTTCCCCTCATTTTAAGGGGAAAAAAGTGCGTGTTATATGCCGATAAATAAATAAATAAATATATATATATAGGCTCTTCTCAACCTTTAACTCTCTGCTTCGTCCCCCACCCCTTCTACCCACTAACTCACTTCTTACTGCCCAAGATATTGTCAATCACTTCAAAGACAAGATCGATGCAATTCGTGAGGACACATCCACTGTGCGTACGTCTTCCCCACCCAACATACCTTGCCTAGCAGCACATTCAACACTCTCCTCTTTTGAATTGGCTACTACTGAAGAGGTTACAAAACTTTTCTCGGATGCCCACCTAACCAATTGTCCCATGGATCCTGTTCCCTCACAACTACTACAGTCACCCTCTTCTTCTATCCTATGCTCCCTCACCCACATCTTCAATCTCTCCCTCTCTAATGTCATCTTCTTCTCCCCTCTAAAACATGCACAGATCACTCCCATTCTTAACCACTTCAGCCCCGGAAGGTTTTACCCCCTTCCTGACCAGAGCACTTTTTACAATTCGGCACTGCGTCGCTTTAACTGCTAATTGCGCGGTCATGCAATGCTGTACCCAAACGAAATTTGCGTCCTTTTCTTCCCACAAATAGAGCTTTCTTTTGATGGTATTTGATCACCTCTGCCGTTTTTATTTTTTGCGCTATACACGGAAAAAGACCGAAAATTTTGAAAAAAAATGATATTTTCTACTTTTTGTTCTAAAAAAAATCCAATAAACTCAATTTTAGCCATACATTTAGGCCAAAATGTATTCGGCCACATGTCTTTGTTAGAAAAAATGTCAATAAGTGTATATTTATTGGTTTGCGCAAAAGTTATAGCGCCTACAAACTAGGGTACATTTTCTGGAATTTACACAGCCTTTAATTTATGACTGCCTATGTCGTTTCTTGAGGTGCTAAAATGGCAGGGCAGTACAAAACCCCCACAAATGACCCCATTTTGGAAAGTAGACACCCCAAGGAATTTGCTGAGAGGCATGTTGAGCCCATTGAATATTCATTTTTTTTTGTCCCAAGTGATTGAATAATGACAAAAAAAAAAAAAATTACAAAAAGTTGTCACTAAATGATATATTGCTCACACAGGCCATGGGCATATGTGGAATTGCACCCCAAAATACATTTAGCTGCTTCTCCTGAGTATGGGGATACCACATGTGTGGGACTTTTTGGGAGCCTAGCCGCATACGGGGCCCCGAAAACCAATCACTGCTTTCAGGATTTCTAAGGGCGTACATTTTTGATTTTACTCCTCACTACCTATCACAGTTTTGAAGGCCATAAAATGCCCAGATGGCATAAAACCCTCCCAAATGACCCCATTTTGGAAAGTAGACACCCCAAGCTATTTGCTTTGAGGCATGTTGAGTCCATGGAATGTTTTATATTTTGACACAAGTTGCGGGAAAGTGACACATTTTTTTTTTTTTTTTTGCACAAAGTTGTCACTAAATGATATATTGCTCACACAGGCCATGGGCATATGTGGAATTGCACCCCAAAATACATTTAGCTGCTTCTCCTGAGTACGGGGATACCACATGTGTGGGACTTTTTGGGAGCCTAGCCGCGTACGGGGCCCCGAAAACCAATCACTGCCTTCAGGATTTCTAAGGGCGTACATTTTTGATTTTACTCCTCACTACCTATCACAGTTTCGGAGGCCATGGAATGCCCAGGTGGCACAACCCCCCCCCAAATGACCCCATTTTGGAAAGTAGACACCCCAAGCTATTTGCTGAAAGACATGGTGAGTATTTTGCAGCTCTCATTTGTTTTTGAAAATAAAGAAAGACGAGAAAAAAAAATTTTTTTTTTCTTTTTTCAATTTTCAAAACTTTGTGACAAAAAGTGAGGTCTGCAAAATACTCACTATACCTCTCATCAAATAGCTTGGGGTGTCTACTTTCCAAAATGGGGTCATTTGGGGGGGTTTTTGCCACCTGGGCATTCCATGGCCTCCGAAACTGTGATAGGCAGTGAAGAGTGAAATCAAAAATTTACGGCCTTAGAAAGCCTGAATGCGGGGCTTGGTTTTCGGGGTCCCGTACGCGGCTAGGCTCCCAAAAAGTCTCACACATGGGGTATCCCCGTACTCAGGAGAAGCAGAAGAATGTATTTTGGGGTGTAATTTCACATATTCCCATGGCATGTTTGAGCAATATATCATTTAGTGACAACTTTGCGCAAAAAAAAAATAAAAAAAATAAAAAATTGTCTCTTTCCCGCAACTTGTGTCACAATATAAAATATTCCATGGACTCGATATGCCTCTCAGCAAATAGCTTGGGGTGTCTACTTTCCAAAATGGGGTCATTTGGGGGGGGTTTGAATTGTCCTGGCATTTTATGCACAGCATCTAGAAGCTTATGTCACACATCACCCACTCTTCTAACCACTTGAAGACAAAGCCCTTTCTGACACTTTTTGATTACATAAAAAAATAATTTTTTTTTGCAAGAAAATTACTTTGAACCCCCAAACATTATATATTTTTTTAAAGCAAATGCCCTACAGATTAAAATGGTGGGTGTTTCATTTTTTTTTTTCACACAGTATTTGCGTAGCGATTTTTCAAACGCATTTTTTGGGGAAAAAAACACACTTTTTTAAATTTTAATGCACTAAAACACACTATATTGCCCAAATGTTTGATGAAATAAAAAAGATGATCTTAGGCCGAGTACATGGATACCAAACATGACATGCTTTAAAATTGCGCACAAACGTGCAGTGGCGACAAACTAAATACATTTTTAAAAGCCTTTAAAAGCCTTTACAGGTTACCACTTTAGATTTACAGAGGAGGTCTACTGCTAAAATTACTGCCCTCGATCTGACGTTCGCGGTGATACCTCACATGCATGGTGCAATTGCTGTTTACATTTGACGCCAGACCGACGCTTGCGTTCGCCTTAGCGCGAGAGCAGGGGGGACAGGGGTGCTTTTTTTTTTTTTTTTTTTTTCTTTATTATTATTATTATTTTTTTATCTTATTTTTAAACTGTTCCTTTCATTTTTTTTTTTTTAAATCATTTTTATTGTTATCTCAGGGAATTTAAATATCCCCTATCATAGCAATAGGTGGTGACAGGTACTCTTTTTTGCAAAAATTGGGGTCTATTAGACCCTAGATTTCTCCTCTGCCCTCAAAGCATCTGACCACACCAAGATCGGTGTGATAAAATGCTTTCCCAATTTCCCAATGGCGCTGTTTACATCCGGCGAAATCTAAGTCATAAAATGCTCGTAGCATTTCCGGTTTCTTAGGCCATAGAGATGTTTGGAGGCACTCTGGTCTCTGATCAGCTCTATGGTCAGCTGGCTGAATCACCGGCTGCATTCTCAGGTTCCCTGTCGAGACAGGAGAGCCAGAGAAAAACACGGAAGACGTTGGGGGGGGGGGGCATTCCCTCCCACTGCTTGTAAAAGCAGTCTAGAGGCTAATTAGCTGCTAGGATTGCTTTTACATGAAAGCCGATCGCTGGATGAAAAGAATGATACCAAGATGATACCTAAACCTGCAGGCATCATTCTGGTATAACCACTCAAAGTCGTGAATGGCGTACCTGAAGACAAAAAAATGGTTAACAATAAAGCACAGTAAATGGTAAGGTATAAAAAATTGCATACCTGAAAAGCAAACATGATAAAACATAACAACAATAAAACATTGCAGAATAGAATACAGTAAAAAAGAGCAGAACAATAGAGAGAGAATAGAGAGAGAGAGAACAATAAAACGACAACTATTTTTTTTTTATTTTATATTTTTGTTTGTGTTTTTTTTTTTTTTTTTACACTTTTTTTGTAACTAACTTTTATAACTGTAACCGGTTCCAGGTTCTGGTCTCTCAAAATGCGATGGCATCTTGGGAGACCCTGTGAAAGTGTGCCTAGTCTGTGGAATGTTGTACCCTACACTAATACTCAACTAGTGCATGGTAGCGTTCAAAACATTCACCAATGCAAAGACCAGGATTGTCAGGACAGGAGGGACAATAATAACGGGTGTCACGCCTATATCCGCGCTTGCTGCAGACACAACATCTTTTTTGGGGGGTTCGTTGGGTAGGGGTACTCGAGAGGACATAAAGAAAATGCCTCTCATGCAGCCGACTGCATTTGGTTGGGGATGTGAATGGGGGAAGTACGGGCGCTGCAGAAGTGGTGGGTTCCCAATTAGGATTGGCAAATGCAGCAGGAAGGGCATTATGGGCACAACGGGCCTGTGTTTGTCTTTTTGGTGGCAGCGGGACACTACTTGTGCTTGCCACCTCACCAGCTTGAACTGCACTTATGGGACTCGCCACGTCACCAAGTGTTACTGCAGTGCTGGTTTGACTACGACCGGGGTGTACTAGGCCGCTGGTGCTTGCCAGTTCACCAAAACGCTACCAAAAAAACTGTTAGCGATCGCAGGGATCAGGCCTGACTCTGCGAACGCTGCAGTTATGCGTTTAGTGTTTTGTAAGTGTCAGTGATCGATCGATACTGCACTTGGGTGGGCTGGGCTGGGCCGGGCGGAGGGGCAAAACGCAGGTGCTAGCAGGTATCTGGGCTGATCCCGCTAACACTGCGTTTTTGGGAACCCTAAACTGCTGGGGACGCTAGTATAGATCTGATCGGATCAGATATTGATCGGTTCAGATACTATACCACTAAGGGAGGTGTATGCTGCGTGCGTGGGTGTTAGCGGTACTGGCGCTAACCTGACGCTGCCTGGGGCTGGCGCTTGCCAGTTCACCAAAACGCTACCAAGAAAACTGTTAGCGATCGCAGGGATCAGGCCTGACTCTGCGAACGCTGCAGTTATGCGTTTAGTGTTTTGTAAGTGACAGTGATCGATCGATACTGCACTTGGGTGGGCAGGGCAGAGGGGAAAAACGCAGGTGCTAGCGGGTATCTGGGCTGATCCCGCTAACACTGCATTTTTGGGAACCCTAAACTGCTGGGGATGCTAGTATAGATCTGATCGGATCAGATATTGATCCGTACAGATACTATACCACTAAGGGAGGCGTATGCTGCGTGCGTGGGTGTTAGCGGTACTGGCGCTAATCTGACGCTGCCTGGGGCGACGCATATCACCGCCGGGCGATCAGGGGGCTAAACCTTTATTCGGTAATAAACGGCGGGTGCCCTGACACTATAAAAAATAAACAAACTAACCAGCGTCACCCGTAACGGTTATACGGTGATCAGTGGTGAAAGGGTTAACTAGGGGGCAATCAAGGGGTTAAAACATTTATTAGGTAGTATGTGGGGGTCCCTGTCGCTATAAAACGCTGACGGCGAACCTAAATATTTAGGTCCCTAACTAGCGTCACCAGCGACACTAATACAGCGATCAGAAAAATGATCGCTTAGTGACACTGGTGACAGGGGGTGATCAAGGGGTTAAAACTTTATTAGGGGGGTTAGGGGGGTATCCTAGACCTACAGGGGGGTAATACTAACTGCCCTAACACTGTAACTGTCACAAACTGACACCAATACAGTAATCAGAAAAAAAAAAAAAATACTGCTTGCTGTCAGTTTGTGACAGGGGGGGTGATTGGGGGGGGGGATCGGGGGGCGATCGGGGGGGATCGGGGGTGTAAAGTATGCCTGGCATGTTCTACTGTGTGTGTGTGTGTGTGTTGTGCACTTACATGTCTTCTCTCCTCGGCGCTGGACGGAAACTGCCAAAGCCGAGGAGAGATGACATCACATCCTCTGCCTGTGTGAAACTACACACAGGCAGGGGAGGATTCCGATTGGCTGGGAGCGATCGCGAGGGGGGGGCCACGATCGGATGGTCTCCCCCTCGCCTCCCGACGCTCCCAGTCAAATGCCGACCGCCGCTGGCACGGGGGGGGGGTCCGATCGGACCCCCCGCCCGCGGGAGGCAGATCACGTACAGGTACGTGATTCTGCCTGCCCGTGCCATTCTGCAGACGTATATCTGCGTTAGGCGGTCGGCAAGTGGTTAAAAAGCCCTCACTGGACCCTACCGACCTGAACAACTTAAAGGGGTTGTAAAGGTAATTTTTTTTTTTAAATAACAAACATGTTATACTTACCTTCACTGTGCAGCTCGTTCTGCACAGAGTGGCCCCGAACCTGGTCTTCTGGGGTCCTTCGGTGGCTGTTTTGGCTCCTCCCCACAAGGACTCACCACCTTAATGTGAGCTCCCTCGCATGGTGGTTAGTTCTTGCGGGCACGCTCCCGCACACTGTATCACTCAGCCCCACCCCGGCGTGCCGCGTCATTGGATGTGATTGACAGCAGCGCGAGCCAATGGCTGCGCTGCTTTCAATCCCTCCACTGTAGCCAAACAACGGCCAGGCTGAGCGGCAAAATCGATGTCGGGAGCGAGCAGGGGACTTTCGAGGGGTCAGGCAAGTAAAACAAGGGGGCTCAGGGCGGCAGTATTGTCGGAAGTTTTTTCACCTTAATGCATAGAATGCATTAAGGTGAAAAAACTTTTACCTTTACAACCCTTTTAAGACCAATTTCATTGCTCCCATTCACCTCTAAACTTCTAGAATGCTTAGTCTACAACCGCCTTAGCTCCTACCTCAGTGAAAATAACCTTCTTGACCCCTTACAGTCTGGCTTTCGCTAGCAGCACTCCACAGAAACTGCCTTACTAAAAATCACTAATGATTTACTAACTGCTAAAACCAACAGCCAGTACTCCATACTCCTACTACTTGACCTCTCTGCAGCTTTTGATACTGTTGACCACCCACTCCTTCTCAATAAACTACATTCCCTTGGCCTCCAAGATTCTGCTCTATCCTGGTTCTCTGCCTATTTATCACAGCGCTCCTTCAGTGTCACCTAGAACTCTGTCTCCTCCTCTCCATTGCCCCTTTCTGTGGGGGTCCCCCAAGGCTCTGTTCTTGGACCCCTTCTCTTCTCTATCTACACCTCCTCCCTCGGTCACTTTATAACCGCCCACGGCTTCCAATACCACTTATACACTGATGACACCCAAATCTATCTGTCTACTCCTCACCTCACTCCTTCAGTCTCCTCTCCATTACTAACTTACTAACTGACATATCAGCATGGATGTCCCACCACTTCCTTCAACTAAATCTCTCTAAAACAGCTATTAATATTCCCCCCAACCCCCTCCATCAAAATCAACAATGCAACCATCAGTCCCTCCCCTCACGCCAGGGTACTCGGTGTAATCCTAGACTCCGACTTGTCATCTCAGCCGCAAGTCCAATCATTGTCAAAAGTTTGTAGAATTCAGCTCCGTAAGATCTCTAAAATTTGCCCCTTTTTAACAAATGAAACCACCAAGCTCCTCATTCACTCCCTTGTTATCTCTCGCCTTGACTATGGCAACTCCCTTCTCATTGGCCTGCCTCTCCATAGGCTCCTACCCTCTTCAGTCTATCATGAATGCTGCTGCCAGACTTATCCACCTTACCAACCGCTCAGTGTCTGCCAACCCTCTCCTCCAATCCCTACACTGGCTCCCAGTCACGCAGCGAATTAAATTCAAAATACTAACCACAACATACAAAGCCATTCACAACTCTGACCTGAGCTACATCACTAATCTTGTCTCTAAATATCACCCACATCGACCTCTCCGCTCTTCTGAAGACCTCCTGCATTTAAGCTCTCTCATCTCCTCCTCCCATGCTCGTCTCCAGGATTTCTCCAGAGCCTCTCCCATCCTCTGGAACTCGCTACCTCCATCTATACGGCTATCCCCTACTCTTGCTACCTTCAGGCGATCCCTGAAAACTCATCTCTTCAGGAAAGCCTGTCACGTCTCCAACTAATCTCCTACCACTTCCACCAGCTCATTCCCCACAGTTACAACCTTTTGTACCACCTGCCCCACCCTATTAGATTGTAAGCTCTTCTGAGCAGGGCACTCTTAATCCGCTTGTATTTTATTGTATTATAACTGTATTGTCTCCCTTTTATATTGTAAAGTGCTGCGTAAACTGTTGGCGCTATATAAATCCTGTATAATCATAATATATATAGATATATGTATGTATGTATGTATATATATATATATATATATATATATATATATATATATATATATATATATATATATATATATATATATAAACACACATATATACATATATATGAACTATATATTTCATATATATTTATGTGTGTATATATATATATATATATATATATATATATATATATATACACACACATAAATATATATGAAATATATATAATATATAGTTCATATATATGTATATATGTGTGTGTATATATATATATATATATATATATACATACATACATACATATATCTATATATATTATTATTATACAGGATTTATATAGCGCCAACAGTTTACGCAGCACTTTACAATATAAAAGGGAGACAATACAGTTATAATACAATAAAATACAAGAGGATTAAGAGTGCCCTGCTCAGAAGAGCTTACAATCTAATAGGGTGGGGCAGGTGGTACAAAAGGTTGTAACTGTGGGGAATGAGCTTGTGGAAGTGGTAGGAGATTAGTTGGAGACGTGACAGGCTTTCCTGAAGAGATGAGTTTTCAGGGATCGCAGGGATATGTATATGTATATGTATATATATATATATATATATATATATACAGTGGGGATCTAAAGTTTGGGCACCCCAGGTAAAAATGTGTAGTAATGTGCATAACGAAGCCAAGGGAAGATGGAATAATCTCCAAATGGCATCAAATTACAGATTAGACATTCTTATAATATGTCAAAAAAAGTTAGATTTTATTTCCATCATTTACACTTTCAAAATTACAGAAAACAAAAAAGGCGTCTGCAAAAGTTTGGGCACCCTGCAGAATTTATAGCATGCACTGCCCCCTTTGCAAGGCTGAGACCTGCCAGTGTCATGGATTGTTCTCAGTCATCATCTGGGAAGACCAGGTGATGTCAATCTCAAAGGTTTTAAATGGCCAGACTCATCTGACCTTGCCCCAACAATCAGCACCATGGGTTCTTCTAAGCAGTTGTCTAGAAAACTGAAAATAGTTGACGCTCACAAAGCTGGAGAAGGCTATAAGAAGATAGCAAAGCGTTTTCAGATGTCAATATCCTCTGTTCGGAATGTAATTAAGAAATGGCAGTCATCAGGAACAGTGGAAGTTAAAGCAAAATCTGGAAGACCAAGAAAAATATCAGACAGAACAGCTCGCAGGATTGTGAGAAAAGCAATTCAAAACCCACATTTGACTGCACGATCCCTCCAAAAAGATCTGGCAGACACTGGAGTTGTGGTACACTATTCCACTATAAAGAGATATTTGTACAAATATGGTCTTCATGGAAGAGTCATCAGAAGAAAACCTCTTCTACGTCCTCACCACAAAAATCAGCGTTTGAACTTTGCAAATGAACATATAGACAAGCCTGAGGCATTTTGGAAACAAGTTCTGTGGACTGATGAGGTTAAAATAGAACTATTTGGCCAGAATGAGCAAAGGTACGTTTGGAGAAGAAAGGGCACAGAATTTAATGAAAAGAACCTCTGTCCAACTGTTAAGCATGGGGGTGGATCAATCATGCTTTGGGGTTGTATTGCAGCCAGTGGCACAGGGAACATTTCACGAGTAGAAGGAAAAATGGATTCAATAAAATTTCAGCAAATTTTGGATGGTAACTTGATGCCATCTGTGAAAAAGCTGAAGTTAAAGAGAGGATGGCTTCTACAAATGGATAATGATCCTAAACACACCTCAAAATCCACGGGGGATTACATCAAGAGGCGTAAACTGAAGGTTTTGCCATTGCCTTCACAATCTCCGTACCTCAACATTATTGAAAATCTATGGATAGACCTTAAAAGAGCAGTGCGTGATAGACAGCCCAGAAATCTCAAAGAACTGGAAGACTTTTGTAAGGAAGAATGGGCAAAGATACCTCAAACAAGAATTGAAAGACTCTTGGATGGCTACAAAAAGCGTTTACAAGCTGTGATACTTGCCAAAGGGGGCAGTACAAGATATTAACTCTGCAGGGTGCCCAAACTTTTGCAGACGCCATTTTTTTGTTTTCTGTAATTTTGAAAGTGTAAATGATGGAAATAAAGTCTAACTATTTTTGACATATTATAAGAATGTCTAATCTGTAATTTGATGCCATTTGGAGATTTTTCCATCTTCCCTTGGCTTCGTTATGCACATTAATACACATTTTTACCTTGGGTGCCCAAACTTTAGATCCCCACTGTATATGTGTATATATATATGTATATTACATCTATATGTATGATCTATATTTTAAAGGGAATTTTTATTATTTCTCCAACTATGAACTCTGCCCAAACAGACAATTTGTACATCACTTCACTACAATGTTTTAAGATTACTATTCCTGGACTCAAATATCTGTGTGTTAAGTATATCTTTTGTTTCATTCACATAGGGGAGAAAAGACTCAGACAAGCTGAACCCAGTGACCCCCGAACACAACACCCAAATTGGGAAATCAGCCCAAGCCCCACAGAGGATGTTATTTCGAGATACATTTTTTATCATCTATTTTAGGTGATCTGGTTGTGGAAGGGCAACAAACAAGCACCAGCACCACCCCCGAGGATGTGTATGAAGTAGAGTTGGAGGAAGTAGGCGACATGGGCACCCCACCACGTGAGTGTCTGACACACCAGCTTATGGTAAGGTAATCTATGTATGGCTGCATATTTCTAAATACATCTTTTTTTCCTTTAATTTTAGTTCATGTGGAACCTTTTAGCACAGACAGTGCACAACGCCTAATTGGACAGATAATGGCCTGGAATGAGGATATTGATGTCATGCGCACTATGTTAGACCGAATGCGTAATCGGCTGGATAGTATGCAGCAGGAAATAAAGAACATGATAGATGTTTTGGGGAGAATCTAAATTCCCTTTTTCACAAAAAAATTGATCATGTTCTTCATTTCCTTGTTTACTGACCCCATTCTCGGCCTTTTATTTTAGGTTTTAAATTGTATGCCTGTTTCTAAAAATTATTTTTAAAAAAATCTAAAAACAAAAAATTGAGGCCTGTTTGTTTAAAAAAAAAAAAATAACAAAATATATAGAGGCCTGTTACAAAAAAAAAAAAAAATTATTATATATATATATATATATATATATGCCTGTTTGTTAATATATATATATAGAGGCCTGTTTGTTAAAAAAAAATTATATAGAAAATAAAAAAATATATACAGAAAAAATATATATAGAGGCCTGATATTTTAATTTAAAAAAATTATAGATTCTGTGGCATTGCAATGGCCCCCTACCCGTAAACTTTGGGGGGCCAAGCCAGTACGGCCAGTATCCAGGCCCATCAGAGGATTGTCGATAAGTCCGGCCTCAGGCCCAAGTGATACCATATAATTGGTTAAATGTTTGTTTAAATAATTGTGCATGATGCAGCACACTAGAACAATGTGATTGAGTTTGTATTCCACCATGTGGATAGCTGTCTTAAACAGGCGGAACCGGCTGGCCAGAATCCCAAAAGCATTCTCCACAACTCTTCTCGCTCTGGCCAGCCGGAAGTTAAAAACCCTCCTCTCCGGGGTGAGGGTTCTTTGGGGGAATGGCCTCATGAGGTTCTTTCTCAGACCAAAGGCTTCATCTGCTATGAAGACAAAGGGGAGTCCTTCCATGTTATCAGCATCAGGTGGCAATCCCAGGCCACCACTCTGGAGACGCTGGTAGAACTCCGTCTGGGCAAATACTCCTCCATCCGACATCCGGCCATTGTGCCGACACCACCGCCATTAAGACAATACTATGGAACCCCTTATAATTAAAATAGTATGACCCCGAATGGGGTGATGGCACGATGTGGATGTGCTTCCCATCTATAGCCCCTCCACAGTTGGGAAAATCCCATGGGTGGCAAAATGGGATGCCACAGTCTGCCATTCCTGTGGGAAACTGGGGAGTCAAACAAGAAAAAACAAAAATCAGTTATTTTGAACATAACATTGCAAGCACATTACACTAAAACATTGCCCAGCATCAGTATAACATTAATTTAAATATTATTTAAAGACTAAAATATAAAGGCCCACTTATCAGATTGCTCACCCCCTCTGACGGCACATTGTTAAATTTTAGGGGGGAATAAAAATCAAGTTTAAGGACACACAGGGGTTGCTTTACTAAAGGCTACAAGACTGTGCACTTTGAAAACTGCAGTTGTTGCACTCTGCAAGTGCAGTTGCTCCAGAGCTTAGTAAATGAGGTAAGGCTTCATGTTGCAAAGAGTACCCAATCATGTGCAAGGGAAATTAATAAAACAACTTTTTTGCTTGCACACGATTGGATGATAGAAATCAGCAGATCTTCTGTTCATTTACTAAGCCCTGGAGCAAATGTCCTTGCAAAGTGCAACATATATTTGCTTTTAGAAAATCAACCCCACAGAACATTTTAAGAAATGTTAGGGGGGGGAGAGAAATCTAAATCAAGTTAATGACACACAGACTATTTGGATGAATTTTAGGGGGGGATTTTAAATCAAGTTAATGACACACAGACTATTTGGATGAATTTTAGGGGGGAGGAGATTCTAAATCAAGTTAATGACACACAGACTATTTGGATAAATTTTAGGGGGGGAGGGGATTCTAAATCAAGTTAATGACACACAGACTATTTGGATGAATTTTAGGGGGGATTCTAAATCAAGTTAATGACACACAGACTATTTGGATGAATTTTAGGGGGGATTCTAAATCAAGTTAATGACACACAGACTATTTGGATGAATTTTAGGGGGGAGGGAATTCTAAATCAAGTTAATGACACAGACTATTTGAGTGGATTTTTTGGGGGATTCTAAATCAAGTTAATGACACACAGACTATTTGGATGAATTTTAGGGGGGATTCTAAATCAAGTTAATGACACAGACTATTTGAGTGGATTTTTTGGGGGATTCTAAATCAAGTTAATGACACAGACTATTTGGGTGAATTTTAGGGAGGGGATTGTAAATCAAGTTAATGACACACACACTATTTGGATGAATTTTAGGGGGGGAGGGGATTCTAAATCAAGTTAATGACACACAGACTATTTTTTAGGGTTAAAGAACTACAATGCAGCTGACAAAATAGATTAAGTGAGTAGACTAGATGGATATGGGCCCAGCATTGCATGCTGGGGAGGTTAGTGAAGGCAAATATGCATGAAGGACAAAAAAGAGCATTAAAAGATTAAAGCATGCATGAGGACAAAGGGGACATTCACAGAATATTACAATCATGGTAATTAGGGAATGAGGAAAGAAATACAATATTTTATCAAACATTGAATACAATAAAATTTGATATTAAAGGATAAAAATCTTACCTTCATATACTCCTTCTGCAGGACCTGGATGATGGCAGAACAGGTCTCTGGGATAATGATCCCCAGAGCCTGGGGGGAGATGCCTGTCGAGAACTTGATGTCCTGCAGGCTTCTCCCCGTGGCCAAGTACCGCAGGGTGGCGACTAGCCTCTGCTCCGAAGTGATGGCTTGCCTCATGCAGGTATCCTGCCTGCTGATATAGGGGGTCAGCAAAGCCAACAAACGGTGAAATAGGGGGTCCGTCATCCGGAAAAAGTTCCTGAAATCATTAGGATTATTCTCACGGATCTCACGAAGCAAAGGCATGTGAGAGAACTGGTCACGCTGGAGCAACCAATTCTAGGTCCATGAACTCCTCCTCGCCCTGTTCATGGACTGGGATTGGGCTGAAGGATGAACTACTGCACCAAGCACATACAATGCACGAGCTCTACGACGAGTACGTACACGCAACATGGCTTCAAAACGGTCGGCTGGTCAGAATGCACTTAACAGAATGCACTGAAGAACAGCAAGGCCTATGAAGAGCAAGCTGAAAATCAGCAACGAGCGGAAAATAAGACACTGAATAACGCAATGCGAACTGACCACACGCACTGAAAAGCAGATACAAACCTCACAAGCACAAACTGAACAACTGTTAATACAAACTGAAAAATACGAGTCTCACAAGCGCAAATCGTCTCTTACCAAACTTCTTCTAACATGAGAAAAACAGGAGCCCAAAGGGTGTCGTACGGGCTATTGAACTTCCATTTTATAGTCTTGCTGAACCGGTGATATCCCATCCCCCACACCATTACACCCCCACCACCAGCCTGAACCAGTGATATCCCATCCCCCACACCATTACACCCCTAATACCAGTCTGAACCAGTGATACCCCATCCCCCACACCATTACACCCCCACCACCAGCCTGAACTGGTGATACCCCATCCCCCACACCATTACACACCCACCACCAGCCTAAACTGGTGATACCCCATCCCCCACACCATTACACCCCCAATACCAGCCTGAACCAGTGATATCCCATCCCCCACACCATTACACCCCCACCACCAGCCTAAACTGGTGATACCCCATCCCCCACACCATTACACCCCCAATACCAGCCTGAACCAATGATATCCCAACCCCCACACCATTACACCCCCACCACCAGCCTGAACCGGTCATATCCCATCTCCCACACCATTTTACCCCAATACCAGCCTGAACCAGTGATATCCCATCCCCCACACCATCACACCCCTACCACCAGCTTTAAAAAGTGATATCCCATCCCCCACACCATTACGCCCCCACCACCAGCTTTAACCAGTGATATCCCATCCCCCACACCATTACACCACCAGCCTGAATCGGTGATATCCCATCCCCCACACCAATACACCCCCACCACCAGCCTGAACCGGTGATATCCCATCCCCCACACCATTACACCCCCACCACCAGCCTGAACCGGTGATATTCCATCCCCCACACCATTACACCCCCACCATAGAGGCTTGTCTATCACCGCCGTCTAAGCTGGCAATTATCACTGTAAAATATATTAGTGTTAGGGTTACAGTATTTATTTTTTTGGCATACATAATGTATATACATAGTTCTAGGTACCATACCGATTATCTTTTTCTTTCCCTTTCTTATTTTTTTTGTTTTACAGAATTTTACTATTTCAATATTGGGGATTCTTTGTGTGATTTATTCATACATGACCCCTACAATGTATTACCTTAAAAATCTTCATATTATGTAAGTATCTATTTCTATGGAATATATTTTGCAAAATTATACCTGTTATGCATAAAACTTTAATTTATTAGTTTGTGTAATGTGTGGCTGCGACCCCATGGGAGGATTGTTGCTTTTTGCCCCCCCCGGTGGTCACCGGACTTGGGCTCCATCCTGCTAGATCCCATTGAAATGACCATTTCATTGTTTATATTGCTTTATGTACTGGATAGTATGATATATATATAACATACTATCCAGTACATAAAGCAAAAGCCGTGGAACACCCTTTAAAAGTGGAAGAAATCAAAAGTGCTAATTTTAAAGATAATATGCAAGTTATTGTCATAAAAAGTGTTTGGGGACCCGGGTCCTGCCCCAGGGGACATGTATCATGTAATAAAAAAGTTTTAAAAATGGAAGTTTTTTCGGGAGCAGTGATTTTAATAATGCTTAAAGTGAAACAATAAAAGTGTAATATCCCTTTAAATTTCGTACCTGGGGGGTGTCTATAGTATGCCTGTAAAGGGGCGCATGCTTCCCGTGTTTAGAACAGTCTGACAGCAAAATGACATTTCGAAGGAAAAAACCCATTTAAAACTACTCGCGGCTATTGCATTGCCGACAATACACATAGAAGTTCATTGATAAAAACGGCATGGGAATTCCCCACAGGGGAACCCCAAACCAAAAAAAAAAAAAAGAAAAACGGCGTGGGGTCCCTCCAAAAATCCATACCAGACCCTTATCCGAGCATGCAACCTGGCAGGAAAAGAGGGGGGACGAGAGTGCGCCCCCCCTCCTGAACCGTACCAGGCCACATGCCCTCAACATTGGGAGGGTGCTTTGGGGTAGCCCCCCAAAACACCTTGTCCCCATGTTGATGAGGACAAGGGCCTCATCCCCACAACCCTGGCCGGTGGTTGTGGGGGTCTGCGGGCGGGGGGCTTATCGGAATCTGGAAACCCCCTTTAATAAGGGGACCCCCAGATCCCGGCCCCCCCCTGTGTGAAATGGTAAGGGGGTACAAAAGTACCCCTACTATTTCACTAAAAAACTGTCAAAAATGTTAAAAATGACAAGAGACAGTTTTTGACAATTCCTTTATTTAAATACTTCTTCTTTCTTCTATCTTCCTTCATCTTCTGGTTCTTCTGGTTCTTCTGGCTCTTCTGGTTCTTCCTCCGGCGTTCTCGTCCAGCATCTCCTCCGCGGCGTCTCCTATCTTCTTCTCCTCGGGCCGCTCCACACCCATGGCATGGGGGGAGGCTCCCGCTCTTCTCTTCCTCTTCTTCTCTTCTCCTCTTCTTCCCTCTTCTTCTCCTCCTCCTCCTCTTCTTCTCCTCCTCCGGGCCGCTCCGCACCCATGCTGGCATCATGGAGGGAGGCTCCCGCTGTGTGACGACGCTCCTCGTCTGACAGTTCTTAAATAACGGGGGGCGGGGCCACCCGGTGACCCCGCCCCCCTCTGACGCACGGTGACTTGACGGGACTTCCCTGTGACGTCACGGGGAATGCCACAGGGAAGTCCCGTCATGTCCCGTGCATCAGAGGGGGGCGGGGTCACCGGGTGGCCCCACCCCCGTTATTTAAGAACTGTCAGACGAGGAGTGCCGTCACACAGCGGGAGCCTCCCTCCATGATGCCAGCATGGATGCGGAGCGGCCCGGAGAAGAAAAAGAAGAAGAGAAGAAGAGAAGAAAAGAAGAAGAGAAGAAGATGAAGAAGAAGAAGAGAAGAGTGGGAGCCTCCCCCATGCCATGGGTGCGGAGCGGCCCGAGGAGAAGAAGATAGAAGACGCCGCGGAGGAGATGCTGGACGAGAACGCCGGAGGAAGAACCAGAAGAGCCAGAAGAACCAGAAGAACCAGAAGATGAAGGAAGATAGAAGAAAGAAGAAGTATTTAAATAAAGGAATTGTCAAACTGTCTGTCATTAACATTTTTGACAGTTTTTTAGTGAAATGGTAGGGGTACTTTTGTACCCCCTTACCATTTCACACAGGGGGGGGCCGGGATCTGGGGGTCCCCTTGTTAAAGGGGGCTTCCAGATTCCGATAAGCCCCCCGCCCGCAGACCCCCACAACCACTGGCCAGGGTTGTGGGGATGAGGCCCTTGTCCTCATCAACATGGGGACAAGGTGTTTTGGGGGGCTACCCCAAAGCACCCTCCCAATGTTGAGGGCATGTGGCCTGGTACGGTTCAGGAGGGGGGGGGCGCACTCTCGTCCCCCCCTCTTTTCCTGCGGCCTGCCAGGTTGCGTGCTCGGATAAGGGTCTGGTATGGATTTTTGGGGGAACCCCACGTCATTTTTTTTTTTAAATTTTGGCCGGGGTTCCCCTTAATATCCATACCAGACCTGAAGGGCCTGGTATGGAATTTAGGGAGACTCCCACGTCTTTTTTTTTTTTTAATTTTGGTTCGGGGTTCCCCTTTGGGGAATTCCCATGCCGTTTTTATCAATGAACTTCTATGTGTATTGTCGGCAATGCAATAGCCGCGGGTATTTTCCTTTCAAAATGTCATTTTGCTGTCAGACTGTTCTAAACACAGGAAACATGCGCCCCTTTACAGGCATACTATAGACACCCCCCAGGTACGAAATTTAAAGGGATATTACACTTTTATTGTTTGACTTTAAGCATTATTAAAATCACTGCTCCTGAAAAAACGGCCGTTTTTAAAACTTTTTTTTGCATTGATCCATGTCCCCTGGGGCAGGACCCAGGTCCCCAAACACTTTTTATGACAATAACTTGCAGGAGAATAAGAGAGCTTGGTTAGGGTCAATTGACTTCCAGTTGGCTTGTGTTCCAGTGTTAACCACTTGCCGACCGCCTCACGTCTATATACGTGAGCAGAATTGCACGGGCAGGCAAAATCACATACCCATACGTGATTGCCTTCCCGCGGGCGGGGGGGGTCCAATCGGACCCCCCCAGTGCCAGCGGAAGTCGGCATTTATCTGGGAGCATTGAGAGGTGAGGGGGAGGCCATCCGATCGTGGCCCCCCCCTCGCGATTGCTCCCAGCCAATGAGAGACATCCCCTGCCCTGTGTATAGTACACACAGGCAGAGGATGTGATGTCATCTGTCCTCGGCTCGGCAGTTTCCGTTCCGGCGCCGAGGAGAGAAGACATGTGAGTAAGTGTAACACACACACACACACGAGAACATGCCAGGCACACATTACACCCCCAATCACCCCCCATCACAAACTGACACCAAGCAGGTTTTTTTTGTTTTTTCCCCTGATTACTGCATGGTGTCAGTTTGTGACAGTTAGAAGTGGTAGGGCAGTGAGTGTTAGCCCCCTTTAGGTCTAGGGTACCCCCCTAATAAAGTTTTAACCCCTTGATCACCCCCCGTCAGTGTCGCTAAGCGATCATTCTGATCGCTGTATTAGTGTCACTGGTTCCGCTAGTTAGGGACGTAAATATTTAGGTTTGCCGTCAGCGTTTTATAGCGACAGGGACCCCCATATACTACCTAATAAATGTTTTAACCCCTTGATTGCCCCCTAGTCAACCCTTTCACCACTGATCACCGTATAACCGTTACGGGTGACGCTGGTTAGTTCGTTTATTTTTTATATAGTGTCAGGGCACCCGCCGTTTATTACTGAATAAAGGTTTAGCCCCCTGATCGCCCGGCGGTGATATGCGTCGCCCCAGGCAGCGTCAGATTAGCACCAGTACCGCTAACACCCACGCACGCAGCATACACCTCCCTTAGTGGTATAGTATCTGTACGGATCAATATCTGATCAGATCTATACTAGCGTCCCCAGCAGTTTAGGGTTCCCAAAAATGCAGTGTTAGCGGGATCAGCCCAGATACCTGCTAGCACCTGCGTTTTGCCGCCCAGCCCACCCAAGTGCAGTATCGATCGATCACTATCACTTACAAAACACTAAACGGATAACTGCAGCGTTCACAGAGTCAGGCCTGATCCCTGCGATCGCTAACAGTTTTTTTTGGTAGCGTTTTGGTGAACTGGCAAGCACCAGCGGCCTAGTACACCCCGGTCGTAGTCAAACCAGCACTGCAGTAACACTTGGTGACGTGGCGAGTCCCATAAGTGCAGTTCAAGCTGGTGAGGTGACAAGCACAAGTAGTGTCCCGCTGCCACCAAGAAGAAGACAAAACACAGGCCCGTCGTGCCCATAGTGCCCTTCCTGCTGCATTCGCCAATCCTAATTGGGAACCCACCACTTCTGCAGCGCCCGTACTTCCCCCATTCACATCCCCAACCAAATGCAGTCGGCTGCATGAGAGGCATTTTCTTTATGTCCTCCCGAGTACCCCTACCCAACGAACCCCCCAAAAAAGATGTCGTGTCTGGAGCAAGTGCGGATATAGGCGTGACACCCGCTATTATTGTCCCTCCTGTCCTGACAATCCTGGTCTTTGCATTGGTGAATGTTTTGAACGCTACCATTCACTAGTTGAGTATTAGCGTAGGGTACAGCATTGCACAGACTAGGCACACTTTCACAGGGTCTCCCATGATGCCATCGCATTTTGAGAGACCCGAACCTGGAACCGGTTACAGTTATAAAAGTTAGTTACAAAAAAAAAAAAGTGTAAAAAAAAAAAAAAAAAAAAATAGTTGTCGTTTCATTGTTCTCTCTCTCTCTCTATTCTCTCTCTATTGTTCTGCTCTTTTTTACTGTATTCTATTCTGCAATGTTTTATTGTTATTATGTTTTATCATGTTTGCTTTTCAGGTATGCAATTTTTTATACTTTATCGTTTACTGTGTTTTATTGTTAACCATTTTTTTGTCTTCAGGTACGCCATTCACGACTTTGAGTGGTTATACCAGAATGATGCCTGCAGGTTTAGGTATCATCTTGGTATCATTCTTTTCAGCCAGCGGTCGGCTTTCATGTAAAAGCAATCCTAGTGGCTAATTAGCTTCTAGACTGCTTTTACAAGCAGTGGGAGGGAACGCCCCCCCCACGTCTTCCATGTTTTTTTCTGGCTCTCCTGTCTCAACAGGGAACCTGAAAATGCAGCCGGTGATTCAGCCAGCTGACCATAGAGCTGATCAGAGACCAGAGTGGCTCCAAACATCTCTATGGCCTAAGAAACCGGAAGCTACGAGCATTTTATGACTTAGATTTCGCCTGATGTAAACAGCGCCATTGGGAAATTGGGAAAGTATTTTATCACACGGATCTTGGTGTGGTCAGATGCTTTGAGGGCAGAGGAGAGATCTAGGGTCTAATAGACACCAATTTTTTCAAAAAAAGAGTACCTGTCACTACCTATTGCTATCATAGGGGATATTTACATTCCCTGGGATAACAAAAATGATTTAAAAAAAAAAAAAAAAAAAAAAAAAAAAAAAAAAAAGCACCCCTGTCCCCCCTGCTCTCGCGCTAAGGCGAACGCAAGCGTCGGTCTGGCGTCAAATGTAAACAGCAATTGCACCATGTATGTGAGGTATCACCGTGAAGGTCAGATCGAGGGAAGTAATTTTAGCAGTAGATCTCCTCTGTAAATCTAAAGTGGTAACCTGTAAAGGCTTTTAAAAATGTATTAATTTTGTCGCCACTGCACATTTGTGCGCAATTTTAAAGCATGTCATGTTTGGTATCCATGTACTCGGCCTAAGATCATCTTTTTTATTTCATCAAACATTTGGGCAATATAGTGTGTTTTAGAGCATTAAAATTTAAAAAAGTGTGTTTTTTCCCCAAAAAATGCATTTGAAAAATCGCTGCGCAAATACTGTGTGAAAAAAAAAAAGGAAACACCCACCATTTTAATCTGTAGGGCATTTGCTTTAAAAAAAAATATAATGTTTGGGGGTTCAAAGTAATTTTCTTGCAAAAAAAAAAAATTTTTTCATGTAAACAAATAGTGTCAGAAGGGGCTTTGTCTTCAAGTGGTTAGAAGACTGGGTGATGTGTGACATAAGCTTCTAAATGTTGTGCATAAAATGCCAGGACAGTTCAAAACCCCCCCAAATGACCCCATTTTGGAAAGTAGACACCCCAAGCTATTTGCTGAGAGGCATGTCGAGTCCATGGAATATTTTATATTGTGACACAAGTTGCGGGAAATAGACAATTTTTTTTTTTTTTGCACAAAGTTGTCACTAAATGATATATTGCTCAAACATGCCATGGGAATATGTGAAATTACACCCCAAAATACATTCTGTTGCTTCTCCTGAGTATGGGGAATACCACATGTGTGAGACTTTTTGGGAGCCTAGCCGGGCATGGGACCCCGAAAACCAATCACCGCCTTCAGGATTTCTAAGGGCGTAAATTTTTGATTTCACTCTTCACTGCCTATCACAGTTTCGGAGGCCATGGAATGCCCAGATGGCACAAACCACCCCAAATGACACCATTTTGGAAAGTAGACACCCCAAGCTATTTGCTGAGAGGTATAGTGAGTATTTTGCAGACCTCACTTTTTGTCACAAAGTTTTGAAAAAAAAAAAATTTCTGGTCTTTCTTCATTTTCAAAAACAAATGAGAGCTGCAAAATACTCACCATGCCTCTCAGCTAATAGCTTGGGGTGTCTACTTTCCAAAATGGGGTCATTTGGGTGGGTTTTGTGCCATCTGGGCATTTTATGGCCTTCAAAACTGTGATAGGTAGTGAGGAGTGAAATCAAAAATTTATGCCCTTAGAAATCCTGAAGGCGGTGCTTGGTTTTCGGGGCCCCATACGCAGCTAGGCTCCCAAAAAGTCCCACACATGTGGTATCCCCATACTCAGGAGAAGCAGCTGAATGTATTTTGGGGTGCAATTCCACATATGCCCATGGCCTGTGTGAGCAATATATCATTCAGTGACAACTTTTTGTAAATTTTTTTTTTTTTTGTCATTATTCAATCACTTGGGAAAAAAAAAAAAATATTCAATGGGCTCAACATGCCTCTCAGCAATTTCCTTGGGGTGTCTACTTTCCAAAATGGGGTCATTTGGGGGGGTTTGTACTGCCCTGCCATTTTAGCACCTCAAGAAATGACATAGGCAGTCATAAACTAAAAGCTGTGCAAATTCCAGAAAATGTACCCTAGTTTGTAGACGCTATAACTTTTGCGCAAACCAATAAATATACGCTTATTGACATTTTTTTTTTACCAAAGACATGTGGCAGAATACATTTTGGCCTAAATGTATGACTAAAATTGAGTTTATTGGATTTTTTTTATAACAAAAAGTAGAAAATATCATTTTTTTTCAAAATTTTCGGTCTTTTTCCGTTTATAGCGCAAAAAATAAAAATGGCAGACGTGATCAAATACCATCAAAAGAAAGCTCTATTTGTGGGAAGAAAAGGACGCAAATTTCGTTTGGGTACAGCATTGCATGACCGCGCAATTAGCAGTTAAAGCAACGCAGTGCCAAATTGTAAAAAGTGCTCTGGTCAGGAAGGGGGTAAATCCTTCCGGGGCTGAAGTGGTTAAACCCGAACACCTTTGAATTACACAGGTTCTGAGGCTAATTGAATGCAGATGAGGCACCAAGTGAGTTTAATTACCACCTTAATCAGCCACAGAACCTGTGTAATTAATATGTGTTCAGGTTTAAAGGGATGAGTTGGCAACCATAATCACAGGACTGTATCCTCTATTTGAAATCAAGTGGGACGTTGTGTCACTGCTTGAGCACAGAGCCCATGTTCCCCTAAAAGGTACTGAAGCGTTCCTCTACAATTGTAAGACCTTTAAACCCAGTAGCCCCCTGCAACTTCCACTAATCTACACAGCAGTCCCTTTTGCACCTTGGCATCCCCATCTGCCATCCATTCTCTGCAGCACCACCTCTGTACCCGCAGTCTCCACTACATCCACAATCTGAACCTGGGCTACACCCAATACAAGGGCAAGACCTTCTAGAACCCAAGGAAAATGAAGCCAAAATGTGCAGTGTTGATCCAGGCGAAGCTTTATATTTGCACCTAGAGTGGCCGGGACGGCACAGGGAACATAATTGGCCACCACGGTCCACCAGGCCTAGTCTTGACTTTTTCCGGTCCATGGAAAACCGAATAGAAAAGGGAAAAAGATGTGACACGGTTCCACCAGTGTTGTTTAGCTATTAGGAGCTTTGGGAAGCCAGGTTTTCATTAACCTTATTGGAACCAATTTTGGTTTCATCTGTAAACTAGTTATAACTCATAAAAAGTACAAATTGTATTCTTTTGTAAAGTCACTAGAATAAGGTCTGTGGTACAGATTCTGGTTCTGTCTATTTTTGTGACAGATCACTGTGCTGGTTCTGTTCCCCCAATGCCTATTGTCATGAATATTCAGTCAGAATAAGTTGTGCCTTTTTAAGGACAGGTTTCCCGCACAATAATTATCATTGAGTAATTTTTAACGAAGATATTTTTAAGATACAAAATCAATCTATATGACACAGTCTATGCTTGTGAAACTTATTCACGGAGACGTGTGGTCATACAAAATAGAAATTTATTGGTAAACAAACACAAATAATCACATGAAATTAAGATACCAATTGCGTTACATGAACGTCCTGAAAATCAATAAAAACACTTGCAAAAATGGGCGTAGCGTCCCTTTGACCTAATACCACCATGATAACTTCTCAGTAGAATCAATAACCTTGTGAACTTGACAATCTGTATTTTGTAGAACGTCTGTATTTCACACATGCAACTGTTACTATACTGCAGGTAAGTAAGTGGTTAAAATTGTGAAATAAATTAGACGTTTGTTTTGTCAATAAAACGTGGCAACTATGCAAAAAGAAAAATATAATGAAAAATTTGAATCTTTAGAGTAAAATCTACAAGGCGGTTATTGATTCGGGAGAACGATTATCAACTGTAGAATATTCAATACATCAATATTTGAGAGAACATATCAATATTTGAGAGAACATACCAGATAAAATCAACATGACATAATTACCCATTCCAGGATGGCTACAGTTCCTATTGGCTGGTTACCAGAGTTAAGATGGCTGCCGTAGTTTCAGAATGGATACTCTTAAAGAGAATTTACTTCTTGTGACCTCCGAGTTCTAAGTATTAGGTGTTGAGGAATCTTCATGAATGTAAAGATATGTATTCATGCATGGTGCATGAGTGTCAGTCTGGGAGTGTGTGTGTCTCCCAGTGTCCCCCCTCAGGGTGGATCCCTGAGCTCTCCCCCTGAGCTCCCTCTCCCTCCTGTCCTCTTACTTGCCTCTAAATACCATTTCAGATAATAAGACCATAAAAAATATAATGGCTCTGCCCAAAAGGACGTGGCCACTTCCCATTGGGTTAGGAGACCTAATTATTAACGTCCTCTGGAAATTTAGTGAGTTCAAATAATACCACCTTCAACCACCAGGTGTCTCACATGTGTTTTGAGTCCATCCTTTTAAGTTAATACATTCTATTTTCATAATGTGTATAATGGTAAGGATAAGTATATACCTTTAAATATTCTGATAATTGGTCTAATGTAAAATACACTCAGTATAATTTTGATTAGTCACCATTACATAACTTGGTTATATCTGTATCTCTATACAGACTGGTCTATCTAGGAAATACACACATTGTTATATATATATATATATTAATCAATACTACATAAAAATGATTATCTATATGGATACCTGTATAACTTCTGGTATCTCCACTGCATATTTGTTTATCTAAGCATAGGGTACAATCTTATATAATTATATGTTTTTCCTAATACTAATTAGTTTCTTAAAACACTTCTACTTATAAAATCACACTTCCATATACATTTTCTTCATAGCAAAGTTGTTGGGTCCGCAGATGCCAACATTATAATGTCTCTGTGACCTACAATGTCAGAGATAGTTTGAAATGACTTATAAAAACCTTATAGATACTTTTAAAATATTTTTGACTGGCACAATATTCAACTCTCTCTAACGTGTTGAGATGGACCTTGAACATTCCCACTGGGTGTTTAGAAATGACTAAACCATCCTAAAAGTTCATACAATGAGTTTTGTTAGCCAAGGTGTTAGCTATTTAAACAGTCCATCACTTGAACACAATAGGTTTATGCCAGGTGAGGTTATCTCTATGTAGCAGAATGGTCTGTATAACCTTGTATCCTGTGGCAGCTTTTGTTTATTCACAATACCATGTAAATATCTCCTTGTTTTGTGACAAGAGCAGTTTTTGTTCTAACAGTTTTCTTTACAATACATGCTTGTAAAAGTCTTCAATATTTGAAGTAGTAGAGAAAGACTTGGTCAAACATGAGAACGACAATTTTGTCCTAAAGGTCTCCAAAAGGGCAACAGTTCAATTATTTAACATCACAGTTCATCTACTTTTTGAGGCCTAAGCATCTCTCATGTTTCTGCCAGTAAATATAAAATATATTTCTTCATGAATTCACAACACTATTATGACTAAATCTCAATCATGTAACTATGATAGACCACCCCCATCCCGTCCTGCAGATATACAAGCCTTCTCCGTCTCACTGATAGGGACTACAAGGATTACACCGGGACTACACCGTATGACGTCAGCCTAATGAGGATGTTTTTTACTCGGGATATATGATTTTGGCAAATTGGCTCAATACATCTTTATATGAGCATCTTGCTGTACCCAAAGGTCTACCGCCTGCTCCTGTTCTCCATTCCACAAGATAAATAAAACCAGTACTTACTGGGAATTAATGAATTGTTCTGTCTGTTCTTCCAATAATGAATGCCAGAGATCCGGGACCTCAGCCTGTTCTGAACAATCGGTGATCTTTACCTGAACAAACTAATAGTCACAGTACATCTCATCCTCATTGAACTGTTTATCTGCATTTGTCAACATCAACATCACGCCACACGCCGATGTTTGTCTTTAACCCGTAATGTGGCCTGTACATAACAGAATGCATCCAAAAACCCAAGAGAATACGGGGAATTACATTAACAAAAGGATATAAGCCCTGTCACTTGGGGGTCCCAGAACCATGGCACCCGGACACTTGGGGGTCCCCGAACAATGGCACCCGGGGGTCCCCGAACAATGACACCCAGACACTTGGGGGTCCCAGAACAATGACACCCGGACACTTGGGGGTCCCAGAACAATGACAACCGGAGACTTGAGGGTCCCAGAACAGTGACACCCGGACAATTTGGGTCCCAGAACAAATGACACCCGGACAATTTGGGTCCCAGAACAATGACACATTCAGACACTTGGGGGTCCCAGTACAATGACACCCTGACACTTGGGGGTCCCAGAACAATGACACCTGGAATATTGGTATTGGATTATGCTCATTAATATTCTATAGATATATTGATGCAGAAAACAGAAACATTTAAAGGATACATCTCTAGTTTATTGAGACATCAGTCTTTGTACAAGGGTCTCCTCCATGGCGGTGGAATAAAC
The DNA here is from genome assembly GCF_042186555.1 of Aquarana catesbeiana. Taxonomy (NCBI): domain Eukaryota; kingdom Metazoa; phylum Chordata; class Amphibia; order Anura; family Ranidae; genus Aquarana; species Aquarana catesbeiana. The sequence continues at coordinate 213,988,410 of NC_133336.1, read as the reverse complement.
GGTCGGAGTGCCTCAGCTGCTCTCGCAGAAGAAGTTGTTGCAGGCCACGGTCAAAGAGGCCACCAAGATGACAAACTCCTGAAAGTCCACCTCCCCATCTCTGTTCTCATGCAGCTCTTTCAGTATCCTGTCCACGGAGGTAGCGTCTTTTTGCTCCTAGAGAAGGAAGACTTAGATTTAATCAACCATCATTTTCCCATCTTTCCCCGGTTCCTGCCTACACTACACCGAAATTCCATTCTAGAAGAGTATCCCACAGGAAAAAAAGTGTATTTAGTTTGGAAATTTGAGACTTTCGTGGTAAAAATTCTACATGTTTGTTTTTTTCATCTTTGTAGTTTGTGTATCAAGATTATGTGGTCCTCTTTAGAATTAGTCAATGCTATGCAACCCTCAATATATTTTTTAGATAATGATTTTTGAATGTCAGGTATCAGCAATATATATATCAGGTATTCCCCAATTACCGATCTGGCTATTGATTTTGTGTGACTTGCTTTAGAAAGTACCGTATATACTCGAGTATAAGTCGTTCTGAGTATAAGTCGAGGCCCTAATTGACCACAAAAAAAAAAAAAAAAAAAAAAAAAAAAAAAAAATGGGAAAAACTTATTGACCCGAGTATAAGACGAGGGTGAGAAATGCACAGCTACTATAAAAGTGGAAAAGAGGGTCAACAATGCCCATTTGCAGCCTCACTGTTCCCATTTGCATGCCTCACTGTGTCCATTTGCAGCCATAGGTCCCCCAAACTTGAAACTCGGTAGTTAAGGGTTCCTAGATGCCCCCCTAGCTGCAGCCAAAATTTGGGGTCTCTGAACCCAACGGGTCCCGAAATGACATTGCTGCAGATGGACACAGTTGACTGAATTTGGGGGCCCCGTATCTTGGGGCCACTTAGTGCTAGGAACTCCAAATCTGGTGTGCAAACCCAGTGGAACTAGCACCATAAAAAATATCCAAAGCTGGGGTTTCTAGCACCAAGTGGTCCCGAGATACAGGGCCCCTAATATTGGTTCAGAAAATGTCAAGCACTTTTCTGCAGCAGAGAATGACATTTTCCAAACCGGTTTTGGGGCCCCATATCTCAGGGCCACTTAGTGCTAGGAACTCCAGCTTTGGATATGTTATGGTACCAGTTCCACTGGGTTTGCACACCAAATCTGGGGTTCCAAGCACCATGTGGCCCTGAGATACGGGGGCCCCAAAAAATGGTTCACAAAATGTCAAGCACTTTTGTGCAGCAGAGAATGACATTTTCCAAACCGCTTTTTGGGGCCCCGTATCTTGAGGCCACTTAGCGCTAGGAACTCTAGCTTTGGATATGTTATGGTACTAGTTCCACTGGGTTTGCACACCAAATTTGGGGGTCCTAGCACCTAGTGGCCCCAAGATACCGGGCCCCAAAATCGGTTCGGAAAATGAAATTTTTTGCTGCAGAAAAGTGCTTGACTTGAGTATAAGTCGAGGGGGGCACTTTCAGCACAAAAAAAAAAAAAGTGCTGAAAAACTCGACTTATACTCGAGTATATACGGTAACTACATGCAGTAGAATTAAAAGATATTACTTTTTATTTATTTATTCTGGAGTCCTTGTCCCTTTAGAGCCGGTTCACAAAGGGGCGGCTCCAAAGTCGCCTGACTCTGAAACCTCCCCGTACAGCACAAATTGAAAAACTACTTCTGTATAGAAGTCAATGCAAGCCTCTCTGAAGTTGCCCCAAAGTAGTACAGGAACCTTTGAGTTGAGTTTGACTTGAGTCGCTCCTATTAGAACGGTTCCATTGTAGAGAATGGAGTGCGACTTGTCAGGCCGCTAAGTCACCTGACAGGTCCCCCCTGTGTGAACAATGGCTTTCTTCTTGTCACTCTTCCATAAAGGGCAGATTTGTGGAGAACACGACTAATAGTTGTCCTGTGGACAGATTCTCCCACCTGAGCTGTGGATCTCTGCAGCTCCTCCAGAGTTACCATGGACCTCTTGGCTCTTCTCTGATGAATGCTCTCCTTGCCCGGCTGGTCAGTTTAGGTGGACGGCCATGTCTTCGTGAGATGTTCAAAGCTTGGGATATTCCTTCCCGAGAATTAATCCATTGTGGGGTTTCCGTCAAGATAGTGTGCAGTTTGTACATTTTTTTCTTCTAAAACATTGAAAATAATAAACTTAATGTTCTTAATGGACAGCAAACACAATCCAGGTAGTTATTTTGTTTCCTGAATGTTCTTCTTACATAAACTGAATGTGTCCTGTGTTGGGCTACACAGGTGATAAGTACAAGAGGGTTAGTGTGAGGATTGCAGATCAGCTTAGTATTAGGGTTACAAAAAGCAAAATGGAGGAAGAGGGGGCAGGCGGGACTTTTAAGGTACCAAGGGATAGAATAAGCAATCAATTTAGAAAAATATAAATTTTATTTAAAATTTCTTTAAAATCGCAACAAACATTTACAAGAATCACATATTTCTTTTGACATGTACAACCACTTCTTACTCTACATGTTTCGCTCAAAGGAGCTTCTTCAGGAGCTTTTTGAAAGTGTTGCATGAAGTAATATATACTATAAGAAAAACAACAAATGTAAATGATTATGCTTGAAAATTGCCATGAATAAAATCGCATGACATGTCAATAGGACATGCCTATGTATATTTAATAGAAAAATATTCATACATTATACAAAATACATTTTATACAAAATAATGATGAACTGAAGATGAATGCCTACAGGATGCTTGTGTTCAAGAAGTATTCATTTTTGATTCCTAAACTGAAGCCAGGATTTACAAAATGAGAAGACCTTTGGTAACCAGAGAGAGAGGATAAAATATCAAACATGTTGGATATGGTTCAAAATAATACTAAAGAGTATAGGGTAGTGAGTAGGGCAAAAACATTTACCTCAATTCTAGATAATGAAAAAAAAATAGAACTAATTTGATCTTCCATCTCTAAAATGAGGGGATGATTTGATGATTCGGACAGTAAACAGGAGGACTGAGAATGGTGAATGCCGTCCCTGGTAATTCCTATATAGATTTAGTGTTTCTAATCGTTGTGGGCGATTAACCAAGGGGTCAGTTTGAAAGAGGGGACAGTAAAGGCAGAGCCCACGAAGATCAGATGGCTTTGCTGTCTCCCCCCTTCTCCCTCCTTCAGCCATTCTTTTTGGGACCTCCTCTACACTAGTAAGTACTCTTTGGAACTTATACTTGTGTTTAGCCTTTCATTGTGGGGACTGAATTTCCTTGGTGTTCAGCAGTGTTGCCAACCTACCAGATTGAAATTTACTGACACAACAGCCACAATTTACTGGCACAGTCAAGTTTTTACTGGCATATCCAAAAGTTACTAAATGACAGTTTTAAGTGCAAATTTCAGTATTTAGGCCACAAACAAGTAGAATATGATTTAAGGTAGATTTAAGGAAAGTGATTTAAGGTAGATATTAAGGCAAAAACATATTTCTTATTTTATTTTCGATATAGTAAGTAGCTCAGGGACAAGAATCGAGAGGGCAAGAAATTAGAATGGGCGGCACACACACATGAAATTGACTCTCAAAATGACACTGACAGCAGTGTGCAGCAGCACAGATGATGATGGCACCTCACCAACATGACACGCAGTGGCATCGCTAGGGGGGTGCAGGCCGCCCCCGGGTGACACCCACCAGAGGGGTGATGCACGGCACTGGATTGAGGGAGGCACCATGGCTCTCTCCTCTTCCTCCTTCCCCTGTGCACTCCGGTATCTCTGCTGTGTCTCCTTAGCTCCCCGTGATGTTTGGGGAGGGAGGAGGAGAAAGAATGGTGAGGCAGACAGCTCTACAGTTCCATAGCCCAGTGCCCCCGGCACCCACATGTCCTCCGGGAACCGGCACTGCCTATTATTGTGACAGGCAGGCAGGGAGAGGTGCTGGCTGCCTATTAGAATTACACTCCTCAGCAGGGGCGGATCCAGAGTCTAGTCTCGGGAGGGGCACTGCCAGAAAATATATTTTTTTGGGGTACATCTATCGGGGAAATGGCTGGTGTTGGCACTTCAATCATCACGGCACCATGGTTGTTATGGTGTCAGGATGATTGAAGCGCATTATTACTATTATTACATTGTTATAAAAAATGAAATAGTTTAACTCACCATAATGCAGAATCAGTGGGAGCCCCGAGTGTGTCACTTGCCATGTCGCCTGTCACCAGATGCAGATTGTCATTTGCCATGTCGCTTGTCACCAGATGCAGATTGTCACTTGCCACGTCGCCTGCCACGTTGCGGATTGTCACTTGCCATGTCACTTGCCACTTCGCCTGTCACCAGATGAAGATTGTCACTTGCCACATGTTGCGGATTGTCACTTGCCACGTCGCCTGTCACCAGATGAAGATTGTCACTTGCCACCTGCTAAAGTGGTCTCTTGTGTCCCAGAGACAGGCAGCAGAGAGATGATTTAATCTCTGCTGCCGCAGCTGCCTGCATGGTGAGGGGGGGAACTGCAGGGATGCAGGGTGGGCGCCAGGCAGTGAGAGATGATGACATCTCTCTGCTCCCCCACCCGCTGGCTCCCTGATTGGCCAGCAGCCCGCTCACAAACACATCGAGCGGCACATCTGACCAACTGAGCTGCCGGGCCAGCCCGCTGTCTCTCTCCTGCAGAGCCACCCTGCGGCTCCCTCTCTCACCTATGGAGCCGCCCGCCGGCGGGCTCTCTCACAGTCACTCACCCGCATTTCTCGGAGGGGGCAATTGCCCCGTTGCCCAACCCTGGATCTGCCCCTGCTCCTCAGAGCCGACAGAGCCTAGATGGAGGGACATTTGTGTGGACAGAGCCACACTGATCTGAGGTATGTAAATATAGGGAGGGGAGATATACACGGGGTTACATTAGGGGGATTACATTGGGAAGGGTTACATTAGGGGGAGGGTTACATTAGGGGGAGTTACATTTCAAAGAAGTGCGTTCCAGCACCAGGGTGGCTCCCAGTGATCGCATGGTGGCTGCTCGGGGGTATAATACAACTGCCAGGAGCACCCCAGGACCTAAGCTTCCAGGGAACCAGGGGGAACCCTGTGAGGTTCGCTGTTGGTCCTGAAATCAACTGGGTCATTTGGTGGCCCAGTGCCCAAGTTGGGAAGAATCAACAGAGTGCGACATGGATTGCCGTCGCTCCATGTATGCCCATGCATTATGTGCTGCAACCAGCCTGAATCCGCATGAGTGTGTGGTGCAGGTCAATGGATAGGAGGTGGTAGCGCTCCTTGACTCTGGGAGTGTCGTCACTCTGCTCCGATTGGATGGGTTGCCAAGAAAGCTGGTACCAAGGGAACAGGTCGGGGTCACCTGTGTGCATGGTGATGTTAACAACTATCCGGTGGCCTGTGTGACCCTGTGTATACCAGCAGGAACGGCTACACTAAAAGTTGGGGTGATCCCGGGATTACCTCAGGACTAACTAATCGGGCAAGACTGCCCCATGTTTTGGGACTTGTATGTGCAAAAGCTCAAAGGTTTGGGGTTTCCCCCAAAAAGCAAGAACCCACAGAGGTGCTAAATAATACTGTGTTGTAGGAGGTTGTTACTAAGGATCAGTACCAGGTTGCTGAACCTGCAGGAAGTGAGCCCGGTCCTCTGGAGGTGTTTGCAGGATTGGAAGTGGAAAGTACCTCCTCTGAGCCAGATATGTCAGATCTCGGGGGCTCCTGGGAAGAGGTGGGCCATACTGCAGCAGGGCACTTCAACTAAAGGCTAGAGAGACAAGTATCCAGGAGAACTGGACAACACAGTCACAGAGACTGGCCTCCACCCCATCTGCTGAGCTTGAAGCCTTCCATTGGAGACCCACCGGGACTGTGACGATTGGATGACATTGATCGATCGGTGGTCTTTACCCACTTTCTGATTACAGACTCGACCTGACCCGTAGTGGTCTCTACTAGAGGTGAGAGGCTGGGGGAAACGTGCTGTGCACCACGGATTACAGATGTTTAGAGGAATTTCATATTGATCATCTGTTGCATTTGCACTTTTCTGTCTGCTGCACGAACTGTTATATGAAGATTCACTTTGTATTTGTTGGCACTGTATTGCACTACCTGGACTAGTCATTTGTTGCCATTTTTGCATTTCATGCGATTTTTCCATTTTTATGCGACTTTTTTAGTTTATGCAATTTTTTTCATTTTTTTGGATTTTGGAATTTTTTTCACTTTGATGCACTTTTAGATCACCATTGAACTTTATTTTGTCTTAGAGGATCCCTCTATCAATCCATTTGTTGACACATTTTATGAATTACCATTATTTTATGCATAGTCACTTCATTTATGTGATTTCACTGTAGTTTATGTATTGAGGGTAATACTGTTTCACTCATGCACTTCAGTTAGTATTTGAAGTATTTATTTTTTATCATCCTTATTATTTATGTATTCTAGTTAGCGCCACATATTTCTTATTATCCTATTTATTTTCTGTGTGGGAACACTGCCTTATGTGTGGCGGCTTCTTAGACCTCTTTAATTGTTTTTATTCACTTTGGTTTTGCGCATTAGTTTTTCTACTTTACCAGAGGTACAGGGTTCTGTGTAATGTAAAGGGGTCTAGAGGTACAAGGGCTGTGTAATGTAGAGAGGTCCTTAGGTATAAGGTGCTTTGTAATGTAAAGGGGTCCAGAGGTGCTGTGTAATTTAAAGGGATTCCAGAGTAGCTGTGTAATGTACACAGTAGTGACAGAGATATTTAAGGATGCAGAGGTATGCAGGGGGCACAGTGGGGTGTTTTTACATTTTAAGGTGGGGAGTGCCAGATATAGGATCCGCAAGGTGCCAAATGCACTAGGTACGCCCCTGTGCGAGACACTCCCTTTCCACAATGGAATAATTACTCTCAGCTGGCATGAGCTTCCGGCTCAAGTACACAATGGGGTTCTCATTCCCTCTAGTTAGCATCACATATTTCCTATTATCCTACCCTGAACCTCTGGACCCCTTTAAATTACACAGCACCCTGCACCTCTGGACCCCTTTACATTACACAGCACCCTGCACCTCTGGACCCCTTTACATTGCACAGCACCCTGCACCTCTGGACCCCTTTACATTGCACAGCACCCTGCACCTCTGGACCCCTTTACATTGCACAGCACCCTGCACCTCTGGACCCCTTTACATTGCACAGCACCCTGCACCTCTGGACCCCTTTACATTACACAGCACCCTGCACCTCTGGACCCCTTTACATTACACAGCACCCTGCACCTCTGGACCCCTTTACGTTACACAGCACCCTGCACCTCTGGACCCCTTTACGTTACACAGCACCCTGCACCTCTGGACCCCTTTACATTACACAGCACCCTGCACGCCAGTATGTTACACAGACCCCCCCTACAGTACAGACCCCCCTACAGTGCAGACCCTCCTACAGTGCAGACCCCCCCCTACAGTGCAGACCCCCCCCCTACAGTGCAGACCCCTCTTTCAGAATCATAATGTACCTTGGGCCTCGGCTCAGATGATCAGCGCGGAACATGATGCACAGTACATGTAGACTACACGGAGAAGGGGGAGGTGGTGCCAGCGGCTTCACTCTGCTTGGCTGTATAAGACAGCCGAGACAGATCAGAGCCACGGTGCGGCCATGAGAGAAGGGGATCGTTGCGGGTCCCGGGTGTGCCGACGGGTGTCACACGGGTGTCACTCCAGTGTGGTGAACACCCCACCCATTTGCAAAGCCACTGCAGGCTCTCCATGTGTGTACTGTGTTCTTACCTGCTGCTGCCTGTCACCGCGCCATGCTGCTGCACTGCTTAAATCTGCTCTGTCTCCACTTCAGTCACGGAGGGGGGGGCACCGGGCTGACCACCTCCAGTGTGTGGCACCCAGGGCACCCCCCACTGCCCACTTAGTATGCCACTGGTCTCGAAATAAAATGGGCTTTGGATACACTCCGCTACTACTTGTTGGGCTGACCCTTCAAGTTAGTTTCAGATCATGCACCCCTTACGTGGATGGCCCAAAATAAAGACAAAAACTCCAGAATCACCCGGTGGTTCCTTCCTCTACAGGACTTCAAGTTTGTAGTGGTACATAGACCAGGAAAGGTACAACAGAATGCGGGTCTATTGCCACTTGATTGGTGGTGTCCAGACCCCTGGCCTGGAACAGGGGGGATATGTAGAGGGTCAGCCTGTATTTCTCCTGAGGTTACCTGTGGGTTTTTTCTTTGTATCCCGAACAGTTTCAGTGGCAGTTGTGGCTAAAATCTTTCTTGATTCTTTATCTACCTGACCTTGGCTTGGTATCAAGAGATCCCCAAATGTTCCACTTCTTAAGTGATTGAACAGTACTGACTGGCATATTCAAGGCTTTGTATATCTTTATATATTCTTTTCCATCTTTGTAAGGTTTCACTACCTTGTTACGCAGGTCTTTTGACTGTTCTTTTCTGCTCCCCATGGCTTAGTGTCTAGCCTGCTTAGTGCATCCATGTGAGAACTAACAAACTCATTGACTATTTATACACAGACACTAATTGCGATTTAAAAAGCCACAAATGTGAGAAATTAACCTTTAATTGCCATTTTTAACCCGTGTGTGCCACCTTCTGTGTCTGTAACAAGGCCAAACCTTCCAGGGTATGTAAACTTTTGATCAGGCCCTCTGGGTGATTTCTGTTATCTTTATGATTTAAAAAGGATCCAAAAAACTAATGTGATAATAAATGGCTTCATGTGATTACTATACTTAAAAAAGTCATAAAAAGTAAAAAGTCATATTTTCAATGTTAATGCCAAAATTTCACAATTTCTGCCAGGGTATGCAAACATTTGAGCACAACTGTATATATTGTATATTGTCTCATACTATGGTATGCTCTCTGCTGGGTCGTTTGAGGGTGTGGCTATATTCCATTGTTCTATTGTGTCTGTTTGCCTTGGGAGAAAGTATTATGGGCTGTGTATGTGTATTTGCTGTGAGGAGGGAGGGGGAATGCCTCCAACAGCTCTCCCTGCTGATTGGACAGTCTACCCTGTCCTGAATAAAAATAGTGAATACTACTAAGAAATGTATGATCATAAAATGGATAGTGTCAAATAATTAATCAGTGTTGATCACATATAAAGTAAATACACAATAATGCTTAATCATCAGATGTGCCAGTGATTAGTAGAAACCCATGCTGGTTCCATGAGCCAGACACCAAACATAAAAAACATAAAACTTTAAAAGTCCATGTAATAATCGATATAAATATTAATATTATATCTGCGTATTCATTTGTCTAGTCCCTATCATTAGTTGGTCTATTAAACTCTGAGCACATGCTATTGTTAATATCACAATAATACCAGGTTAGCTATGAAACCAAACACACGGTGCTGCTAGTAAAACAATATCTTATTTTATTTCCCAAGGAGTTAGGAAACTATCATATAAGTACTAAAAGGGTATTACAATGTTACATAGCTTAAAATCAGAACACACTATACTAACAGCACATCTCTACAACATATAACAACAATGAAATATCAAAGATACTTATCACACATGGTTTCCTCTGCGGGTTCTGGATGATAGAAGGGGTCTGGGCAGGGCCGTCTTTAGCGCAGGGCAAACGGGGCACTTGCCCTGGGCCCAATCTTTGTTGGGGGGCCTGTGCTAGCTGTGAATTGGGGCCCCGATCACAGCTTTGCAGAGCGCACAGAGGACACGGGAGGATGTATTCCTCGCTAGCCAGCTGAGAGCGGGCGGGGCCGGGAGCTCCACTGACGCTCTGACCCCGCCCACGTACTCGGAAGAGCTTCTATAGTGAGAGCCAGTGATCAGAATGGGAGTGTCAGTGGAGCTCCGCCCCCTCTATACTGGCTGGTGAATACAGAGGTCCGGGGGTGGGGCCGGGAGCTCCAATGACACTCCCACTCCGATCACTGGCTCTCACTACAGGCGCTCTATTCCCAGTACACAGGCTGCATGTGGGCGGGGTCAGAGCGTCAGTGGAGCTCCAGGCCCCGCCCCTCTCAGCTGGCTAGCGCGGAATACATCCTCTGTGCGCTCTGCAAAGCTGTCATCGGGGCGACCATTCACGGGTGATGTGGGCCCCCCAACAAAGCATCAGTGGAGCTCCCAGCTGCTTTAGTGAGAGCAGAGAGTGGAATCCCCGTCCACAGTCCTGAATGTATGTAGTAAGTTTGGCTGGCCAGGTATGTCCTTACAACCATAAAATGCCTGACTAGCTGTGCAGTGCTGAAAGTTCTCTGACCATCCCCTGTATAATGTCCGCAGTCTCTGATTGTCTCCTGCAGTATGTCCGCAGTCTCTGGTAGTCTCCTGCAGTATGTCCGCAGTCTCAGATTGTCTCCTGCAGTATGTCCGCAGTCTCTGGTAGTCTCCTGCAGTATGTCCGCAGTCTCTGAACGTCTCCTGCAGTATGTCCGCAGTCTCTGAACGTCTCCTGCAGTATGTCCGCAGTCTCTGAACGTCTCCTGCAGTATGTCCGCAGTCTCTGAACGTCTCCTGCAGTATGTCCGCAGTCTCTGAACGTCTCCTGCAGTATGTCCGCAGTCTCTGAACGTCTCCTGCAGTATGTCCGCAGTCTCTGATTGTCTCCTGCAGTATGTCCGCAGTCTCTGAACCTCTCCTGTAGTATGTGTATTAATGTGCCCCTTTACTTGCTCAATTATTTGAGATTGCTCCACTGCTCAGTGAGAGGTAATGATGTGCATGAACCTCTAGCAATCAATGAGCAAACAGTAGTGATCTGCTTTAATCTCTAGCAACCAATCAGTAAGTGCTAATGATGTGCTGTAACCCCTAGCAACCAATTAATGAGCGTTAATAATGTACATTAACCTCTAGCAACCAATCGGCAAGCAGAAATTATGTGTTGTAACCTCTAGAAACCAGCCATTGAGCAGTAATAATAGACTGTAACCTCTGGCAAACAATTGCTATCGCTGCGTGATCTGCTGCAGTAAACTGATTTTGAGTCTACCTGCTATTTTTTGTATGTCTCAGAATGGAGAAGGGGCCCCAAGAAAATGTTTGCCCAGGGCCCGATCAAAATTAAAGACGGCCCTGGGTCTGGGCCTCATGGAATATAGGCCCAAGCCCTCGGTCAGAGCAAGGTCCCAAGATAGCAAAGGGGATGACCTTACAGCAGGCTTCCCAGCAGCCAAGAGAGAGAACAAAAACCTGTATGTCCCTTACATTCAAACATACACGCCCACTCGTAGCCACCCCCATTTGCCTTTTATAGAGGTATCATTTCAGATGTCTGCCCATTCTCCAGGAGGCATGCTTTATTGTCCCCCAGGGCCAGCGTCTCTATCAGCCCTGTGTCAAATCTCAATAGGCATCCTGGCAGCAGTGGTCTCTTTGAAGCTTGTACTCGCACATGTCACAGCAGGTGGGCTTGAGCCAAGGCATTGTTCTTCTGATCACAAAGCTTTGATGTGTTTCATTCCTACCTGGCTGTGTCAAACATGAAGTGAAATACCAGAAGTAAGATATTAAACCTTGTTGCTATCCAACAGTCCATAAAAAATGTGTAGAAAAATAGTGAAGAAAACATCATCAGAGTTCAAAGGGGGTGATGCATGGCCAGATGGTATTCACAGAATTTTAGTCGCACCAAATCTGGCGAGTGGGCAGAAGTCGCACCAAAGTCGCACCAAATCTGGCGAGTGGGCAGAAGGGAGACCACAAGTGTGCATAGATTGTACATCAGTGCTGGGGCCAACACCAGGAGTAGAGGAGGCTTACCGGAAAAAATTGACCTGAAATGGCGTACGCCAGACAAGTCAAAAAAGCATAATAACCACTGGTTCTGGGAAATGCGTCTTGTCAGGTGTCATCAACAGATGGTGGAAAGAAAAAGGGGGGGATCAGCACAGCTTCCTCTCCCATAGGTAATCCAGCATAAGCCAAACGTGTAGTTTCATATGCCATGCAAGGAGCAAACAAAACTCACATAGCGTAATAACATTTTAAAACACTAGTTTATTAAAATAATAAAAAACAAACTCACATTTGGAAGAACGAAACAGAGCTTAAATATCAAATAGCAGCGATCATGAGGGGTCCACCCAACATGTTTCAGCTAAGGAGCCGTCATCTGGGGTATGGACCACCCTCGCCTCACTGCTTTATAAACAGAAGATGACCCCCACTGGGAGTGTCTACAAACCGGAAGTGCAACCAGTAAGAATCACTTCCAGTTTTCAGGGTCATAGGATGACTAATTGAATAGTTATATTAAGAACAAATTAATGAAACAGAGAACCATGTATCTCATGTTTCTAAATTAGGAGATTAAAAATGAAAAAATAAGTACAAAAAACGGTAAGCTGTGCCCTGAATCAGTCCATCTATCAGGAACTGGTCAGAGCGCTAGCCAAGCCTCCCTTTCAGCCAGCCTGCTCCTCAAGCCTCACTCTCATATGTGATGCACTTCCCATCACACAGAGAGGAAGTAATACTACTTTCTAATAAGGTTAACCCTTTCATGACTAAGCCTATTTTTGAAATTTGGTGTTTACAAGTTAAAATCCATATTTTTTGCTAGAAAATTAATTAGAGTACCCAAACATTATATATATATTTTTTAGCAGAGAATCTAGAGAATAAAATGGCGATTGTTGCAATATTTTTTATCACACGGTATTTGTGCAGCGGTGTTTTAAACGCAAATTTTTGGAAAAGGGACACTTTCATGAATTTTAAAAAATCCAAACAGTAAAGTTACCCCAATTTTTTTGTATAATGTGAAAGATGATGTTACGCCGAGTAAATAGATACCAAACATGTCACCCTTTATAATTGCACGCACTCGTGGAATGGCGACAAACTACGGTACCTATGAATTTCCATAGGCGACGCTTTAAAAAATTTTTACGGTTACCAGGTTTGAGTTACAGAGCAGGTCTAGGGCTAGAATTATTGCACTTGCTCTGACGATCGCGGGGATGGGGAGATGAGGGGGGGGGGGGATGGGGGGGATACCTCACATGTGTGATTTGAACACCGTTTACATATGCGTGCGCGACTTCCGTATGCGTTTCTTTGCTGCGCGAGCTCGCGGGGACAGGGGCACTTTAAAAAAAAATTTTTTTTTTTTATTTGTTTTTTTTTTTTTTTTACTTTATAAATTGTGTTTTCAAAAAAATTTTTTTTTTTTGCTTTTATTGCTGTCACAAGGAATGTAAACATCCCTTGTGACAGTAATAGGTGGTGACAGGTACTCTTTATGGAGGGATGGGGGGTCTAAAAGACCTCCGATCCCTCCTCTGCACTTCAAAGTATTCAGATCGCCGAAAACGGCGATTCTGAATACTGTGTACTTTTTTAAATTCGGCGCCATTGGCAGCCGAGTAAACGGGAAGTGACGTCATGACGTCGCTTCCGCGTTTACAATGAGAAGGCTGGAATGAAGCCACTCACAGCTTCATTCCAGCCCGCCCCCAGCTGCCGAAGATACCCGATCGGACACCGGGCTTCCTGATCGCACGGGAGGCCCGGTAACAGCGACGGGAGGGGGGAATGTCCCCTCCCGCTCCTCCGGTATAACAGCCGAGCGGCTTTTAGGTTGTTATACTCGGGTAGCCGATCGCCCGCTGGAAACAACGGTACCGGGATGATGCCTGCAGCGGTATATCTGCGTACGGTCGGCGGGAAGGGGTTAATTAGTGATCAATATTAGAATCATGGACCATAATATTAAAGGGACACTGCCAATGGGGGACATCAACAGCGTACATAACAAAAATTGCATTCTGAATTAAACCATAATTATCCCGGATTCCATGACATAAATTAAGACAACCAATAATCATCTTGTATAGTAAAAAAAAAATAACAATATTCTTTGTCATTTGGACAATAAGAGAGATCGTATTTATATTCAAGCTTGGTTAATAAAAGAGTTGATGCTGGGACCTTTATTTCTATTTCTTGTGTGTGTGTCATGTATGCAGATGTGACCCCCTCCTTTGTGCTCTCCTGAAAGAATGTAGCTGGGATGAGAAGTCAGTGATAAGCTGGAAGGACACCATGCCAATTTCTGTTTTTTTAGACAAAACATTTATAACAAAATGTGTCGGGTTAATGAATCTAATGATAAACAATGTGATCACAATTATTTTTGAATCTGTTTTCCAAACATGGTAAAATGGAGGTTACATTTAACTGTGTATTACACAAATTCAATATCCTTTGATCGTGGAAACAGTGCATTTAAAAAAGGGAAATTAAGTAAAATTAAGTAAAATGTCCTAATTTAAGGAAATATATCTCTGGATATATATTAGAATTAGGGTGTGATATTGAAATTATCATTTGAGTATTAATTTCTAATATGAGTTTAATAATTTTATTAATAATATAGATCTATTATAACTGGTTTAGACAACCTTTGGTTGGAAATGAAATCCAGGTTATTGGAGAAATTTGTAAAATGGGTTTAGTTTAGATTAAGATACCGTATATGCTCGAGTATAAGCCGACCCAAATATAAGCCGAGGCACCTAATTTTACCACAAAATACTGGGAGAACTTATTGACTCGAGTATAAGCCTAGGGTGAGAAATGCGCAGCTACTGTAAGTGGAAAAGAGGTCAACAATGCCCATTTGCAGGCTCACTGTGCCCATTTGCAGCCATAGGTCCCCCGAACTTGAAACTCGGTAGTTAAGGGTTCCTAGATTCCCCCTAGCTGCAGCCAAAATTTGGGGTCTCTGGACCCAAAGGGTCCCGAAATGACATTGCTGCAGATGGACACAGTTGACCAACTTTGGGGCCCCGTATCTTGGGGCCACTTTGTGCTAGGAACCCCAAATTTGGTGTGCAAACCCAGTGGAACTAACACTACAACATACCCAAGCTGTGGTTCCTAGCACCAAGTGGCCCAGAGATACGAGGGCCAAAAGTCTGTTTGGAAAATTTTAAGCACTTTTCTGCAGCAGAGAATTACATTTTCTGAACTGATTTTGGGGCCCCGTATCTTGGGGGACACTTGGTGCTAGGAACCTCAGCTTTGGATATGTTGTAGTGCTCGTTCCACTGGGTTTGCACCAAGGTTCCTAGCACCAACTGGCCCAGAGATAGGGGGCCCCAAAGTCAGTTCGGAAAATGTCATTCTCTGCTGCAGAAAATTGCTTGACTAGAGTATAAGCCGAGGGGGGGCATTTTCAGCACAAAAAATGTGCTGAAAAACTCGGCTTATACTCGAGTATATACGGTAACAATTTTGTAATTGTGTAATACACCCTTAATGAGAGGAAAAAAAAAGATTAAGATGAGGTTGTTAATTAAAATACAGCAGCCATAATATTTAACAAAGCCAAGATGGATGGGATACATAAGAAATTTTTCTACAAAAATGAAATCTAATGGTCTGATAATAACTTGATGTGCGGTCCATGATGTGAGAGTAATAATAAATAAAATTTAAATATAACAGACCCATCACATCAAGTCCACACACCCTGTTAAGATAGATCCCACCTACAGCCAATTGTCTTGTTTTTGGTGTGGCTGAGAGCTTTTTGTTCTGTCATATACAGATTGTTGGTCCTTTTGTTTTTATTTATTTTTGAAATCCAAAGTAGAATGTGTGGATTGTGAAATGATGTGCCCCTTTTCCTTGTAAGTGCCGTGGTATAACCAGAAGAATACTTTGGATTTATTGGACATCTCTGCATGATCGCAGGCTATTGTTATCATTTATTATGTTATGACATCAGGAAAATAATGTCAGAGGGAAACTAAGGACTTGTGTTATCTTGCTAAAACCAACAACAGAGCAAGCAATGAGAAATTATAATATTACCAGGAAAAAGTTGTCTTTAAAACATGAGACTGAACAAACAAAGTGATAGAAAACAAGCCATTGTAATATACTTATGCAAGCTGGACACAGTAATGAAGGGTTCACCCCGACATATCAGAGCTGTAGCTTTTATGCAAAGGTGCTATTAGATAAAGTTACAGACATTATTTTGGTCAAATATTAAATTTTTAATGGTCCCACATTCTGTGCAGCAAATATACAGCCAACTAAATGTTTGTCTAATGAAAGGTTCAAAATATGAGTTTGTTTTGTTTGTTCATGTACAAATCTAACAATGAAAAATGCGTACATTTGAATCCAGCCACCTTATTGCCTCTATTGGAGGAGGCTGGAGACAAAGGAAAACCACATGTGTTACATTGATGACGTAGGAATCAGCTGCTGTGAGCCCCGTGCAGGACACACTTCCTGAAGACCCAGATATTACATTTTTTTGTAGAGTTATTCCTGGTTTTATACTGATGATGCAGTTTATCACCCAGAAGGACACTCTGTATTTATCGTCATTGGATCCTTTTTCCCCAGCTCAAGAAGCAGAGCTCCATGTTTTATCAAAGCCTGTGAGCTATAAAAAGAGTACCGTATATACTCGAGTATAAGCTGAGTTTTTCAGCACATTTTTTGTGCTGAAAATTCCCCCCTCGGCTTATACTCGAGTCAAGCACTTTTCTGCAGCAGAGAATGACATTTTCCGAACCTAACACCAAGTGGCCCCAGGATATGGGGCCCCAAAATGGGTTCGGAAAAATGTCATTCTCTGCTGCAGAAAAGTGCTTGTCATTTTCTGAACTGAATGTGGGGCCCCGTATCTCGGAGCCACTTGGTGATAGGAATGCCAGCTTTAGATATGTTGTAGTGCTAGTTCCTCTGGGTTTGCATACCAAATGTGGGGTTCCTAGCACCAAGTGGCCCCAAGATACGGGGCCCCAAAATCTGTCAACTGTATCCATCTGCAGCAATGTCATTTCGGGACCCTTTGGGTCCAGAGACCCCAAATTTTGGCTGCAGCTAGGGGGCATCTAGGAACCCTTAACTGCCGAGTTTGAAGTTCAGGAGACTTATGGCTGCAAATGGGCACAGTGAGGCATGCAAATGGGCACAGTGAGGCTGCAAATGGGCATTGTTGACCCTCTTTTCCACTTAATGCCATGTACACACTCTGAAGGACTTTCCGATGGATGTTCGATGGAGTTCCAACGAAACGGTCTTGCCTACAAACGATTACACCAAAGTCCGATGGATTTGAACATGATGAGGTATGACCAGACTTAGAATAAGGAAGTTCATAGCCAGTAGCCAATAGCTGCCCTAGCGTCGGCTTTCGTCTGTCGGACTAGCATATAGATGAACAGATTTTTTGACCGGACTCGAGTCCGTCGGAAAGATTTGATCTAAAGTCCTTCTGATTTTCAACAGAAAAGGTCTGCTGAAGGTCCGATGAAGCCCACACACGGTCAGATTGTCCGACGGATTTGTTCCATCGGACAGGTTCGGTCGAAAAGTCCGGTCGTGTGTACACGGCAGTACAGTATCTGCACATTTCTCACACTAGGCTTATACTCGAGTCAATAGGTTTTCCAAGTTTTTTGTGGTAAAATTAGGTGCTTCGGCTTATATTCAGGTTGCCTTACTCGAGTATATACGGTATATATTTATATAGATAGTCAAGATATAGAGAGCTTTTGGTTCCATTTGAAGGGCCAGAAGTTTGTTTTTACTTCAACAGGTAAACCAATCAAGCATGCCAAGTTAATTTGATTGACTGTTTTCAGCCTTCGAGGTTCTTGCTGACGTAGCCATACTAACTTTAAAACTCACACATGGAAGCAGACCAGGCGACTAAGGATGCTGCATTACAGCCCTGGACACTTGCTGGGTCTGTGCTACTCACAGATTCCACCCTAGGTCTTGTCCAGTATAGCTGGGATTAATAATTCTAATTTAAGGACCCCAGAACGAGAAGAACAAGTGGTCCACAGGGGGCAACTTCTTATGAAACAGTACTTTAGAAAAATGTGATCTTTTATGTCTGCCAGCCACTCTTTTTGGTTTGGGAGTGTTACTCACTTGCTTATATTTTGTCTCAGCAGCTGAAGTCCTCCATTCGGATCTCACAGAGAATGTTGCTGATCATTTAAGGTTTTTGACAAACCCATTTATGTGTTTTCTCCCCAATTCCAGATCCTAAAAGTTTGGAAGGATCTAAAACTAAAGCCAGGTGACTTGTGGATGGTTAAGAGACATTTATATATAAGGAAATGTTTGGAGACTCAATACAGCATCTATGTCATGTACAGTTGTGCAAACCTTGAAGGAAAAGTCACCTGGATCCACCCCAGACACTGCAAAAAATGACTAAATTAAAGAAATACCTGTATTTGATTTGTTTCCCTCTTGGAATCACAGTCTAACGTACTATTTAGTCAAATATATATATAGTGATTTGATAAGTAGTTCAGCCATGTTGAAGTCATATTTGTCTTCTGTACGTCTTCCATTTTATGTAGAACTGTCTGTGTTTACATGTGCTGATAAGTCAGCATGCCCACAATTCAGCTAGAAGGCCATTCTGGCCACAGGAGTGTACAGCCAGTACTCTGTAAATATGTCTTATCAATCATTTGTTTTTCACAATGAAAAGTCATTTTGTAATGAAAAAGTTGCTCAGCTATTATTTTCTCCACAATGGAGTTTTTGCCTCTTTGGCCAGGACTACCTCCACCTAAGCGTGTGGAGGTTCCAGGTTAAAGGTGATAGCAGGTGTGGTTAGTGATCAAAATATTGATCAAAAGAGAGGAGACTGTAATGGAAATGTGTAAGTTCTGTATATAATTGTATTGTATTTTGTATGTATTGCACACTGCCCTCACTGTGCACACAGCACTAATAATGTTTTCAGTAAATGTTTACATTCTTTTGAGTCCTGATAAAAATTAGCCTGCCTATGTAACGCCCCTTGTTGCCATAAACGTACAATTGTAATATTAATGTGATAGCTATGTAATCATGTGTATAAAAACCTTCAATTGCATCATAATGAACAGAACGGTTATTTGGAAAGATGCTGAGCGTATCTTTTGTGTCTGTTCCCTACTGCAGTATTTATTATTAATTTGGAACCACTAATCAATATGAGGATAGGAGTTGCCTATCTACAAAATGTCTCATGTTGTAATATTATTATTATCAATATTATTTTTAATATATAATTGTTGTTGTGGTTTTGTTTTTTTCTTTTTTTTTTTTATTTATTATCAATTTTTTTTATTAATATATATGTTTTCATTATATTATTGTCATCTTATTATTTTATTATGTTTTAATATTATTATCGATATTCTATAATATTATTGTTATTATCATTATTATTATTTTTATTAATATTGCAGTTTATTATTATTATTATTATTATTATTATTGTATTGTCCTTGTTAATAAAATAATGTATTATTATTATGTTGTAATATTAATATCATTATCAATATTATTTTAAATATTTTATTGTTTTTATTTTTCTATTTGTTCGGCTGGCTGCATACAAGAAATCTGTGTCTACAAGGTGTAATAATCATGGCATCATAAATGTAAACTATGTGTACCCCTAACACACCCGGGAGGTAAAATAGATGCTCTGGGGTAGAAATGGAGGACGAGGATTGGCTAAAATGGTGGGCGATATTTGCCGATCCCACCACTACCGACAGATGGCTTGCATAGGGTTAACCCGTCATTCTATTCTATCAATCGGCAGACAAGTTAACATGAAGGGGCGATCAATCGCTTGGATCAAAAATATCTGTCCGATGGTCTTTGTTCCTCTACGGCAATCAGCGCCCTGCCCCTCCTCCACTCTGCACAGGCATATTCATGGACGCACTGCCGTGCCAATTGCTCATGTTCATGCCGGCTGGGTTTCTTGGCCACCTCCTAGTCCGGGTGACCTGCACAGGTGGGCAAATGGGGGTCAGTTGTCTCAGACTACTCCAAAGGACAGGGGGCTGCTGAGAGAATGGAAAATAAGGAGACTTCTCAAGACTTTGGAGGTTTCCTGGTCACAGGTGTGAGATGACCTATTGAAGACGGATCTGAGGAAGGAGACGCCTTGTTTGAAAATGGAGACCGTTCCTATTTTCCAATCTCTTAGCGACACCCCCCAACTATCTGAGACAGCTGACCGCCATTTTGCTCACCGATGCAGGTGACCCTTGCCTATCGAGAATGTAACCTGGAACATGAAATGACCCCACCAGAGGAATCCCATAGGGAGAGCCCCATGCCAAGCTGGCCATGAATGTTGGCACTGCTACTACCCCCCACACAAAGCAGACAGAGAGCAGAGTGTTGAGTACTCAGGGGTTCTCATCCATGCAGGGTTGGAGGTCCTGGGGTAGTCCAGGTGGAAAGGAGAGGACTGGTTTTCACAGTGAGCCGGGTGAGCTGAGCTTAGGACTGAGCCATGGTTGCTGGGCTGCCAAAAAACCTCCTTGGAATTCCTGAAGCCAAAAGGGAAACCCCAAAACCCCAGTGTGGTGACGGTGAACCTTTGACTTGTTCTGCAGTTTTTGAAGCAGGGTTATGGACTATCTCGTGTTTTCTGTTTGCTCAAGATGAGCTGTTTTTCTCTCTCTTTGCCTGTTTACTTGGAAGAAAAAGGGACTGTTTGCCTTTACCAACGTGCATGTCTGATGATCTTGAGCTCCACGGGTGACACAATCTATTAACCCTTTTCTACTCTATCCAAAACAAAGTTTTGGCTATAGATACGCTTTGAAGGTACGACAATTATTGTCATTTTCTTAGTATATTAAAAAAAGTTTCAGGCTAGTCACAACTCCAAATCTCTGCCGTGGGACCCTGCTATTGGCAGCACCTGATGTGTGGGTCCAGAGCAGCTATCAGAAATTTTGGGGCCGCTTACACAGCTTTAGGCCTGGGACCCCCCTCCCCCCCAGGCCTGACCACCAAAGTTCCCGAGAGCCCACCCACTGGCAATACAACTGAATCCACCCTTCAGTGCACCCACTTTTATTTTAACACTCTTGCAACTTAAATGTGTATTCAGAGTGATCAAAGCTTGCATCCCCATATATTCAACAAATAGTTGGCCCAATCCAGCAAAGAGACATCACCACATATTCAGCAAAGAGACATCCCCATATATCCAGCAAAAAGTTGGCCCAATCCAGCAAAGAGACATCGCCATATATTCAGCAGAGACAGCCCAACCCAGCAGAGAGACATCCCCATATATCCAGCAAAGAGTTGGCCCAATCCAGCAAAGAGACATCCCCATATATTTAGCAAAGAGACAGCCCAATCCAGCAGAGGGGGGCGGGGTCACCGGGTGGCCCCGCCCTCAGTTAAATAAGAACTCTCAGAAGAACAGAATCATCACACAGGGGGAACCTCCTATGAATGTGGATCGTTCGAAGAACGAAGGTCGGAAGAAGACGCCGGGGGAAGATGCGGACGAGAAGACCAAAGGAAGAAGCAGAGGATCGGAGGAAGAAGCAGAGGAAGAAGCGGGGGAAGAACAAGATGGAGGAATAAAACCAAATGAAGACCAGAAGAAGATAGAAGAAGAAGCGGGGAAAGAAGAAGAAATGAATAAAGGAATTGTCAAAAAGCGTCTCTTGTCTTTTTTAACATTTTTGACATTTTTTTGTGAAATGGTAGGGGAACATTTGTACCCCATTACCATTTCACACAGGGGGTCCGGGATCTGGGGGTCCACTTGTTAAAGGGGGCTTCCAGATTCCAATAAGCCCCCCACCAGCAGACCCCCACAACCACTGGGCAAGGGTTGTGGGGATGAGGCCCTTGTCCCTATCAACATGGGGACAAGGTGTTTTGGGGGCTACTCCAAAGCACCCTCCCAATGTTGAGGGCATGTGGCCTGGTACGGTTCAGGAGGGGGAGCGCTCTCTTGTCCCCCCTCTTTTCCTGTGGGCTGCCAGGTTGCATGCTCGGATAAGGGTCTGGTATGAATTTTTTTCAATGACTTTTATGTGTATTGCAGAGACCCGACCATTCATTATAGCCGCCACTACCGCTAGTACTTTTAAACACTTGCCGACCACCTCACGCAGATATACTGCGGAAGAATGGCACGGGCAGGCAAAATCACGTACCTGGTACGTGATCTGCCTTCCGCGGGCTGGGGGCGCATCGCACCCCCCCGGTGCCCGAGGCAGTCGGCATTGTTGGGGAAGCGATACAGGCTGAGGGGGAGGCCACTCATTCATGGCCACACCCTCACGATCGCTCCGCATGAATGAAAAATTCTTCCTCTGCTGCTGTAATGTAAACAGTGGCAGAGGAAGTGATGTCATCACTCCTCGAGCCGATCTTTTTGTTCCGGCACCTAGGAGAGAAGACATCCAAGTAAGTGCACCAACACTACACTTCCAGTAGAACATGCCAGGCACACTTTTCACCCCCCATCACCCCCCAATCACCCCCTGATCACCCTCCTGTACCCCCTGTCACGCTGACACCAATAGCAGTTTTTTTTGCATTGGTGTCAGTTTCTTACAGTTATAAGTGGTAGGGCAGTTAGGGTTAGCCCCCTTTAGGTCTAGGGTAGCCCCCTAATCCCCCTAATAAAGTTTTAACCCCTTGATCACCCCGTCGCCAGTGTCACTAAGCAATCGTTTTTCTGATAGCTGTATTAGTGGCACAGGTGATGCTAGTTAGGGAGGTAAATATATAGGTTCGCCGTCAGCGTTTTATAGCGACAGGGACCCCATATATACTACCTAATAAAGGTTTTAACCCCCTGATTGCCCCCTAGTTAACCCTTTCACCAGCGATCACCGTATAACTGTTACGGGTGATGCTGGTTAGTTAGTTTGTTTATTATAGTTTTAGGGCACCCGCCGTTTATTACCTTATAAAGGTTTAACCCCCTAATCGCCCAGCGGTGATTTAAGTTAAGTTTTAGGGTCAGATAAGGTCTGCGTCTCCCCAGGCAGCGTCAAGTTAGCGCCAGTACCGCTAACACCCATGCACACAGCATACACCTCCCTTAGTGATATAGTATCTGAACGGATCAATATCTGATCCGATCAGATCTATACTAGCCTCCCCAGCAGTTTAGGGTTTTCAAAAACACAGTGTTAGCGGGATCAGCCCAGATACCTGCTAGCACCTGCGTTTTGCCCCTCGGCCCAGCCCAGCCCAGCCCACCCAAGTGCAGTATCGATTGATCACTGACACTTACAAAACACTAAGCACACATAACTGCTGCATTCGCAGAGTCAGGCCTGATCCCTGCGATCGCTAACAGTTTTTTGGTAGCGTTTTTATACAGTCGCTAACAGTCAGGAGCTTTTTTGCCTGTGAGTCTCACTAGTGTACCCCTAAATTTAGAGCCCAAAATGGCAAATCGAAGGTACAGTAGTGAAGAGGCCTACATGTTTCTGAGCATGACAGATAGTGAAGAGGAAGTCACTCATCTGTCAGATTCAGGCTCAGAATACGATCCTGTAGAGGACAGCGGCTCCATGACAGATAGCTCTGACGACGGAGTTGTGGTCCCTGCTAAGGTCAGGCGTACCAGACCCCAATCTTCTTCTTCTGTCCTTGATGTGCAAGAACCGCAGGCCCCTTGTATGGAGCAGAGAAGTACTAGTGCTGCTATTCCTTCTGGTGAACTGGCAAGCACCAGCGGCCTAGTACACCCTGGTCGTAGTCAATCCAGCACTGCAGTATCACGTGGTGACATGGCAAGTCCCATAAGTGCAGTTCAAGCTGGTGAGGCGGCAAGCAGTTGTAGTGTCCCGCTGCCACCAAGAAGACGAACACAGGCCCGTCGTGCCCATAGTGCCCTTCCTGCTGCATTTGCCAATCCGAATTGGGTACCCACCACTTCCGCAGCACCCGTACTTCCCCTATTCACTGGTTAATTTTACGTCACTGGATTTTTATTCGCTGTTTTTCACCGAAGATCTCTATAGATCTATTGTGGACCAAAGCAATTTATACGCTGGTCAATACATCGCCACTATTCCCCAGTCCTCCCTTGCCAGAGATTGGAAACCAATTACAGTTTCCGAATTTAAGATCTTTCTGGGCCTTTCCCTCCTCATGGGCATAACCATAAAGAGTGAGTTGCGGTCATACTGGTCCACTGACCCAATTCACCATATGCCCGTGTTCTCTGCCTCCATGGCCAGGGCACAATACGAGCAGATTTTGCGGTTCATGCACTTCAATGACAATGAACTCTGTCGTCCTCGTGGAGACCCTGGATACTATCGGCTCTACAAAATTCGGCCCCTCATAGACCACTTCAACCAACGTTTTGCAGACTTGTTTACTCCCCATCAAGTTGTCTGCGTTGATGAGTCCCTGATTAAATTTTCTGGCCGCTTGTCATTCAAACAGTACCTTCCCAGCAAGCGTGCCAGATACGGGGTCAAGATGTATAAGCTCTGTGACAGGGCCACAGGCTATACATGTAGATTTATGGTTTACGAGGGCAAAGATAGTCACGTAGAGCCGACAAACTGCCCTGACTACATAGGAAGCGCTGGCAAGATAGTGTGGAACTTGGTGTCACCCTTATTCGGAAAGGGGTACCACTTGTACGTGGACAATTATTATACGAGCTTGCCAATTTTTAGCCACCTTTTTGATCATCAGACTGGAGCATGTGGCACCGTGCGACCTAATCGCCGTGGCTTTCCCCAGCGGCTTGTAGATTCCCATCTTAGGCTGAGGGAGAGAGCCTGCTTGAAGTGTAATAACTTGCTTGCTATGAAGTGGAGGGACAATAAGAATGTTTTCATTCTTACCTCCCTTCATGCAGACACGACGGTCCAAATTACTACAGCGACTGGTGTTGTGGAGAAACCCCTCTGTGTCCACAAATATAACCAAAATATGGGAGGGGTGGACCTCAACGACCAGTTGTTGGCGCCATACCTAGTTGCCCATAAGGCCAGACACTGGTACAAAAAAGTGTCTGTTTATTTATTTCAATTGGCTTTGCTGAACGCTCATATGCTATACAGAGCTTCAGGACGGACTGAATCCTTCCTTAAATTCCAGGAAGAAATCATCAGAGCCCTTCTGTTTCCAGACGTGCTCCACTTCACCTTCCCCAACCAAATGCAATAAGTCGGCTTCATGAGAGGCATTTTCTTTAAGTCCTCCCGAGTACCCCTACCCAACGAGCCCCCCAAAAAGATGTCATGTCTGCAGCAAGCACGGATATAGGAGTGACATCTGCTATTATTGTCCTTTCTGTCCTGACAATCCTGGTCTTTGCATTGGTGAATGTTTTGAACGCTGCCATTCACTAGTTGAGTATTAGCGTAGGGTACAGCATTGCACAGGCTAGGACACATTTTCACAGGGTCTCCCAAGATGCCATCGCATTTTGAGAGACCCGAACCTGGAATCAGTTACAAAAGTTAAAGTTACTAAAAAAAGTGTGAAAAAAAATAAAATAAAAAAAAAATTAAAAAATAAAAACACAAAAAAATATAAAATAAAAAAACAAAAATAGTTGTCGTTTTATTGTTCTCTCTCTCTCTATTCTCTATCTATTGTTCTGCTCTTTTTTACTGTATTCTATTCTGCAATGTTTTATTGTTATTATGTTTTACCATGTTTGCTTTTCAGATATGCAATTTTTTTTATACTTTACTGTTTACTGTGTTTTGTTGGTAACCATTTTTTTGTTTTCAGGTACGCCATTCAGCTGCAGAGCGGATTTATTTATCTTGACAGCAACAGCGTTTGCTCCCACAATATATAAAGCCGTGACTCCAGCACTGTCGGAGGTGATTTCACGACCACAGTTACATACTTCAGCATATATGCCGAAGCGTGGTGGCAGCAGAGAGCGGAGGAGCGATTTGCTCCTAACTTTTGTGGGAGGATGCCCCCATGCTTCGGCATATATATACGGTGCATGTATGCCCATCATTAGAAGTGGGTGGATGAAGGGAGGTATTCTAATGGTGGGCATACCCACCGATCAATCTCTTTTTTTCGTTCAGCCCACAGGCTGCATGAAAAAAAAGTTTACAATATATGCCCAACAAGGACAAGCAACGTACTGGTATGTTGCTGGACTTTGAGTGGTTATACCAGAATGATGCCTGCAAGTTTAGGTATCATCTTGGTATCATTCTTTTCAGCCAGTGGTCGGCTTTCATGTAAAAGCAATCCTAGCGGTAATTAGCCTCTAGACTGCTTTTACAAGCAGTGGGAAGGAATCCCCCCTCCGTCTTCCATGTTTTTCTCTGGCTCTCCTGTCCCAACAGGGAACCTGAGAATGCAGCCAGTGATTCAGCCAGCTGACCATAGAGCTGATCAGAGACCAGAGTGGCTCCAAACATCTCTATGGCCTAAGAAACCAGAAGCTATGAGCATTTCATGACTTAGATTTCGCATGACTGACGGATACCGATGTCATTATTCCCCTAATACCAAACCACGTCCATTCCTACCCCAATAACTCAAACCACACCGAGCTTGGAGTATAAAAGGCCGTAGTGGCCTAATTTTTATTTAACAAATAATTTTATATAAAAATATAACATATAAAACATTATCAATCATAAATAGAAAAACATCAACAACAAACAACAACATCTGTTAAAACAACCTGTTTGATCATCAAGCGTTGGTCTGAGCAATATCTTAAAAAATCCTCCGTGTCCATAACAGGACTAGCACTGCGGTCCCATCAAATCTATCAAAAATAGGCCTCAAGCCGACAAGCTGGCTCAGAGACTAGCAATGACCGCAGTGCCCCATTATCACTTCCCGGTTAACCTCCGTTAACCGGGAACCACAATCCTGAGCCATAGCAACGCTAGGCTCCCAAAAAAGACTCTTACTTTTACCATCCACCTTCTTTTGCCCAGACCAACGCCCGCCACAGCACCCAAGAATAACACCTTAATCTTGGGTGCCCTTCCACACCCGAAGTGCTCTCTGTATGCCATCTTGTAGCCCCAAGGCCCACAAATCAATTCCAACCTCGTTCAAATGCACTCCATCCGCTCTTAAATACCGCCATGTCTCGAACTCGAGTTCCAAATGCCTAACCGCCAGCCCACCGTTATTTACTACAAACTTGCTAACTTCCCTATTTATTTTTTTACGTGCCCTGTTGACCCCCTCAACTGATCTCGCCATCCTCCAGGAAGTCCGGGCCACCATGTCTGACCAAACAATCCATTTTCGGAAAGGCTTCTCTCAACCGCAAAACATCCAAAACATCCAACTTGATGTCGCGCTTCAGGTCCACCATAGATCTAATACCCAGGTCATTACCGCCAGCATGTATTACCAATACATCCGGCGGCCTATCGCGCTGTGCATAACGATGCACCTCCGGCACCAATCTGCCCCACAACATGCCTGGGATCCCCAGCCACTTTATGCACGCTTCCCTCCTGCCAAAACCCAATTGCCTACCCTCGTGTCGGGCGTCCCCTCTCCGAGCCCCCCACGCCACATAGGAATGACCCATGATCCAGACCATCCCAGGCAGCGAATCTGAAATAGACAAAAACACAGGAAACCATACTATAACCAACAACCCTATTAAGACTTACCGAACCATACCCATATCTCTATTACACCACAAATAATTAACCTACAAACTAACCACCAAATTGGGCCGCACATAAGATTGAAACCTCTTGGATTCCCATCTACCAATCTTTTTTACCATCTCCTCCCCCAATCCATTCCTGGCTGCTTCCGTGGCTGCTCCTATCCTGAAGGAATGTGACGAGAAATCCTTCTCGGTCAGTCCTAAACCCCGGATACATTTTGCAAAAACTGCCCCAAATTGGAATCTGGATAAACATTCACCACCTGAATGTACCAAAAGGGGACCCATTCCCGCCGGGCGCAAACTCAAAAACTCCCGCACTGTCCCAACTGGGCACAACACCGAACCCACAACCGGATACACCCTAACGATTCTGCCCCTTCCCAGTTGATCGGTCTTTGATTTTCTCAAATACAACTGCAAGGCTTCCGCCTCACACTTCACATCCTGATAATTCAGCCCTCCCTGTACCTTCTTGGAAGGGCTAACCAACTCCCCTATTCTAAAGGCCCCAAAAAACGCTAATAAAAAGGCTACCTTGAACAACAGCACTTCATAACCTGAAGAGCACACCCTCTCCAGTTGTGCTATAACACCCTGCAAAATCTCGAATGTCACCGGCCTTCTCACATCCTTCTTAACCCCAGCCTTTCTGTAACCCTTCATTGCCTGCCGGACCCAGAAGTCTTTCGTAAAATCCATCTGACCCTGCAACTTAAACAGAAAGGCCAACCCAGATACATTCTTATTCACTACATCTGCAGACACACCCTCCTCCATCTTCCTGGCAATGTAGTATATCAAGAGCAACCGCACCTCTCCACCCACCGGCTCCTCCCCGATTTCATTCACAAAATCCATCCATTCCTGCCATACCCTGGTGTAAGCCGCCCACGTAGACCCACTTACCGAGTTCTTTATCCATCCGGCGATGAGGCCAATGCTATCCCCCACAGCCAGTCGGGACAAGGAACCCCGTGTTGCTCCGCCTCCGGCGCCAACTCCCGGAACCTTTCCCACTGGAAGCGAGACAACGCATCAGCTATAACATTTTCCACCCCTGGTAAATGGACCGCATGAATGAAAACATTCAGTTGCAAACAACGTAGTACCAGATGTTGTAATAGCCTAATCACTGGCGGAGATGATGCCGTGTTCCTATTAATTACCTGTACCACACCTAGGTTGTCCCCGTGGAAACGCACCTTCAGGTCCCTGAATGATGCTCCCCATAACTCCACCGCCAGCACCACCGGAAACAACTCCAGCAGCACCAGGTTTTTTGTAAATCCTGCTTCCAACCACGACTGAGGCCAAGGCCCAGCACTCCATTGTCCCTGAAAAAATGCCCCAAAACCGGTTGAACCTGCGGCATCAGTGAACAGTTCCAAGTCAAAATTGCTGACCGGACCAGCCATCCAGAAAGCCCTCCCGTTAAAAGCTTCCAAAAAGGTGTGCCACACCTTTAAGTCCGCTCTATGTGTTTCTTTTAATCGAACGAAATGCCTTGGCGATTTTACGCCGCTCGTGCTGGCCGACAACCTGCGACAGAAGACCCTCCCCATTGGTAATATGCGGCATGCAAAATTAAGCTTACCCAATACCGATTGTAGCGTCTTCAGTCGCACTTTCCGCAAACCCATGAGCCCCGCAATTTCCCTCTTCAGGTCCTCCAGTTTATCGCCCGGCAACCGGCATTCCATTGCTTCCGTGTCTAGCACAATGCCCAAGAACGTGATGACCGTACTCGGTCCCTCCGTTTTGTCAGCCGCCAATGGAATGCCGAATTTGTCTGCGATATGTTCCAGCGTAGCCAAAAGCACCGCGCAGATCCTTGAATCAGCTGGGCCCATGCAGAGAAAGTCATCCAGATAATGAATTATAGAATTCACACCTGACACCTCCCTAACTACCCATTCCACAAACGAGCTGAACTGCTCAAATATCGCGCACGATATAGAGCAGCCCATTGGTAAGCATTGGTCGACATAAAATTCGTTGTTCCAATGACATCCCAACAACCGAAAGCTGTCCGGGTGTACTGGCAGCAGTCGGAAAGCTGATTCCACATCTGCCTTTGCCATGAGAGCCCCCTTTCCATACCGTCGCACCCATCCCACTGCCGCATCAAATGATGTATAGGTCACGGAACACTCACCCTGGTCTATCGCATCATTGACCGACCCCCTTTTGGGAAAGATAAATGATGGATTAGCCTGAATTTTCCTGGCTCCTTCTTTGGGACCACACCCAGCGGTGACACCACCAAATTATCCAACGGCGACACCGAAAAAGGACCTCCCATCCGACCCAATGCAACCTCCTTCCTTAGTTTCTCAGAAACTACCTCCGGGTGTTGCATGGCTGACTTTAAATTAGGCGACACAGGCGGGATAACCGACAGATTGCACGGTATCCTAAATCCCACTGAGAAACCTTCATCCAACAATTGCGCTGCTTTCTTGTCTGGGTACCTACCTAGAAACGGCCGCATCTTTTCCACTCTCACCGGGGTCCTCCCTTTTGTTTGCAGTTTCTCCTTGCCTACCCTTTCCTTGTTTGAAACACCTTGACCCCGGGTGGGATCCCCCACATCCTGAACACTCATGCTTGTACTTACATGAGGTTCCGAACCTGCAGGTCCCGGCGTTGTATTGCCAACAAACCCCCTTTTTGTTTCCGACCGTATGTCCCTGGGTGGAAGGTCCACCGGTCCCTCCTGGAAAAAACTGGTTGGGGGCCCTCGTCGTCGTCGTCATCAATCTCATCCATAGGCTGATGTCCTTGTGATCCCAACGGAGCGCCGGTCTGATTGCCCTCCGTTGACGGAACTGTTCATCGTACCTCAGCCACGCCGTGCCCCCATAAACCCTGTACGCCTCTCCGATAGCATCTTGATAGCAAAATAGAGCTGAGCAATGCTCCGGGTGCTTCTCCCCTATCACACTTGCCATAATCGCAAAAGCCTGCAACCAGTTTGCAAATGTTCTAGGGATCAGCCTGTACCTCCTCTTCTCCTCGTCCTCCTTCTTTGAATCATCAGGTTTCACCCTATCCAGATTAAATTTCTCTAACGGCAGTAGGGAAAATATCTCAACATATTCACCCTTCCACAGTTTTTCCCGCACTTCTTGCTTCAGGTGCGCGCCCAACGGTCCCTCATAGCATACATACACCTCGCACCTGGCTGCATCATCCAATCTGGTTATATCCTGCCTACTTGTGGTCTCAGCTGTCTTGTCCGTCCCCTGCGCCCCTGTACTCCCGGGCGTTACCGGTGCAGGCGTGGCCACCGCCGCCGTGACCGAAGGCCCCGCCGTTGTCCCTCCCGTGAGTGCCACCGCCCCGGTGCCTCCTGCCGGCGGCGCCCACGCTGTTGCAGGGCCCGAGGGAACCGTCCCTGCTCCTTCAAAGCGCTGCAGGAGCTCCCTAATGCCTGCTAAAAACCCCCCCAATGCTGTAGCCCCCCCACTGCCTGACACCCCCGACCCACTGCTGCCCCCGCCCCCCACTGAAACCCCCGTCCTCCCCACTCTGGCCTGACTGGAATTAAGGGATAAAACATTGGACTCACCAGGCTGCACAGGCGTAGCCTCATCAGCCGGAACAGGGATCTCCACCGCTGCCGTTCGCTTTTGCTGGGGTACCGATTCTTCCTCCGACCCGGACCATCCACCTGTTCGATCGCCGCTTCTCTCTTCTTCTTCCTCTGACGAAGGCCCGCCCGGCCTGGCCGCCGGGGTTGCCGCCGTGACTGTGGCAGTACGCCCCCGCCTCCGCGTGTCACATCCGCCCGCTGACTTGCAGGTTGCCTTGCCCGGACCGGTGTGCCTGACCTCAGTCCTGCCGCCTGGTACATGTGGTGCCCCGCTGGGCCGACCCCTCTCGATCCTCCTGTGTGCCCTTGCCGTGGAACCGGACGGCCCAGGGCTTGCTGCACGTGTCCTCTCCCTTGATGCTGGCTGACTCCTGCAGGGGGCGGGGCTCACGCTCCTCACTCTGCCCGCTCTGCTGGGCCGCGCCGCCGCTTCCATCCCTTCCAGACAATCGCTCCGCCGGGTCCCGTCGGCGTTCGCTCTGCCGCCATCCGCTCCGGCCATTCTCTTTGGCGGTGGGCCCACCGCGAGACCCGAAGGAGTCCCGGGTTGCCGCTGTCCAGAAACCCGCTGGTTGGGGGAGAACCGCTCGGGCGGCCGGGACCGCCGCGTTCTGGCGCCGCTAGACCTACCCAGCGCCTCAGGCTGACTGGTCTGCAAAGCCGCAGCTATGGTCTCTTGCAGCCATGCTGCCCCACAAACCACGGCCTCCTTCCTGAGCTGCTCCATAAGTCCGTCCAGCTCCATCTTCAATGAACTTTCTCCAACCACTGTTACTCCCCCTTGGGCGGGGTTAACCTATAAAGCCCTGTTTGATACCTCCCCCTCGGTTACTTTTTTGTACCCACCCCTTAAACTATTAACTCCCCTGTTCCCACAGTCATGTATGCCCTCCGCTATGCATTACATGCTGTTGCTACGGGCTTCTCTGGATGTAAACAGCGCCATTGGGAAATTGGGAAAGCATTTTATCACACCGATCTTGGTGTGGTCAGATGCTTTGAGGGCAGAGGAGAAATCTAGGGTCTAATAGACCCCAATTTTTTCAAAAAAGAGTACCTGTCACTACCTATTGCTATCATAGGGGATATTTACATTCCCTGAAATAACAATAAAAATGATTAAAAAAAAATAAAAATTAAAGGAACAGTTTAAAAATAAGATAAAAAAGCAAAAAAAAAAAAAAAAAGCACCCCTGTCCGCCCCTGCTCTCGCGCTAAGGCGAACGCAAGTGTCGGTCTGGTGTCAAATGTAAACAGCAATTGCACCATGCATGTGAGGTGTCACCGCGAACGTCAGATTGAGGGCAGTAATTTTAGCAGTAGACCTCCTCTGTAAATCTAAAGGGGTAACCTGTAAAGGCTTTTAAAGGCTTTTAAAAATTTATTTAGTTTGTTGCCACTGCACGTTTGTGCGCAATTTTAAAGCATGTCATGTTTGGTATCCATGTACTCGGCCTAAGATCATCTTTTTTATTTCATCAAACATTTGGGCAATATAGTGTGCTTTAGTGCATTAAAATTTTAAAAAGTGTGTTTTTTCCCAAAAAAATGCATTTGAAAAATCGCTGCGCAAATACTGTGTGAAAAAAAAAAATGAAACACCCACCATTTTAATCTGGAGGGCATTTGCTTTAAAAATATATATAATGTTTGGGGGTGCAAAGTAATTTTCTTGCAAAAAAAAAAAATTTTTCATGTCAGTGTCAGAAAGGGCTTTGTCTTCAAGTGCTTAGAAGAGTGGGTAATGTGTGACATAAGCTTCTAAATGTACATAAAATGCCAGGACAGTTCAAACCCCCCAAGTGACCCCATTTTGGAAAGTAGACACCCCAAGCTATTTGCTGAGAGGCATGTCGAGTCCATGGAATATTTTATATTGTGACACAAGTTGCGGGAAAAAGACAAATTTTTTTTTTTTTGCACAAAATTGTCACTAAATGATATATTGCTCAAACATGCCATGGGAATATGTGAAATTACACCCCAAAATAAATTCTGTTGCTTCTCCTGAGTACGGGGATACCACATGTGTGAGACTTTTTGGGAGCCTAGCCGCGTACGGGACCCCGAAAACCAAGCACCGCCTTCAGGCTTTCTAAGAGCATAAATTTTTGATTTCACTCTTCACTGCCTATCACAGTTTCGGAGGCCATGGAATGCCCAGGTGGCACAAACCCCTCCCCCCAAATGACCCCATTTTGGAAAGTAGACACCCCAAGCTATTTGCTGAGAGGTATAGTGAGTATTTTGCAGACCTTGCTTTTTGTCACAAAGTTTTGAAAATTGAAAAAAGAAAAAAAAAATGTTTTTCTTGTCTTTCTTCATTTTCAAAAACAAATGAGATCTGCAAAATACTCACCATGCCTCTCAGCAAATAGCTTGGGGTGTCTACTTTCCAAAATGGGGTCATTTGTGGGGGTTTTGTACTGCCCTGCCATTTTAGCACCTCAAGAAATGACATAGGCAGTCATAAATAAAAGGCTGTGTAAATTCCAGAAAATGTACCCTAGTTTGTAGGCGCTATAACTTTTGCGCAAACCAATAAATATACACTTATTGACATTTTTTTTACCAAAGTCATGTGGCCGAATACATTTTGGCCTAAATGTATGACTAAAATTGAGTTTATTGGATTTTTTTTATAACAAAAATTAGAAAATATCATTTTTTTTCAAAATTTTTGGTCTTTTTCCGCTTATAGCGCAAAAAATAAAAACGGCAGAGGTGATCAAATACCATCAAAAGAAAGCTCTATTTGTGGGAAGAAAAGGACGCAAATTTCATTTGGGTAACAGCATTGCATGACCGCGCAATTAGCAGTTAAAGCGACACAGTGCCAAATTGTAAAAAGTGATCTGGTCAGGAAGGGGGTAAATCCTTCCGGGGCTGAAGTGGTTAAAATTACAATAAACATTTACAAAAATCACGTATTATTTCTTTTGACGTGTATAACCACTTCTTTCCCTACATGTTTCACTCAAAGGAGATTCTTCAGGAGCTTTTTGAAAGTGTGGCATGAAGTAATGTATACTATAAGAAAAACAACAATTGTAAATGATTACGAAAAATGAATAAATTTGCATGACATGTCAATAGGACATGCCTATGTATATTTAATAGAAAAATATTCATACATTATACAAAATACATTTTATACAAAATAATGATGAACTGAAGATGAATGCCTACAGGATGCTTGTGTTTAACCACTTCCCTACCCGCCCATAGTCATATGACATCCACAGATGGGATCTCCCATCCTGGGTGGACGTCATATGACGTCCTGGGATTCCCAGCCATCTAGGGGGCACGCGCGCGCCGCCAGGAGCGCGCGCGCACGCCCGCCGCGTTCCTCGGGACCCGGTGCGTGTGCCCGGCGGCCGCGATGTCCACCGGGCACCCGTGATTGCCCGTTAACCGGGCCGGCATGTGGATCTCTGTGTGTAAACACAGAGATCCACAGCCTGTCAGCTCAGAGGAGAGCGATCTGTGTTCCCAGAACGGAGGAACACTGATCGGTCTCCTCCCCTAGTGCGTCCCCTCCCCCTTCAGTTAGAATCATTCCCTAGGAAACATATTAACCCCTCCCCGCCCCCTAGTGGTTAACCCCTTCACTGCCTGTCACATTTACACAGTAATCAATGCAATTTTATAGCATTGATCGCTGTATAAATATGATTGGTCCCAAAAATGTGTCAAAAGTGTCCGATGTGTCCGCCATAATGTCGCAGTCACCAAAAAAAATCACGATCGCCGCTAAAAAAATAAAAAAATATATATATTTTTTTAAAAATGCCATAAATCTATCCCGTATTTTGTAGACGTTATAACTTTTGCGCAAACCAATCAATATACGCTTATTGTGATTTTTTTTACCAAAAATATGTAGAAGAATACGTATCGGCCAAAACTGAGGAAAAAATTTGTTTTTAAAAAAAAAAATTGGGATATTTATTATAGCAAAAAGTAAAAAATATTGTGTTTTTTTCAAAATTGTCGCTCTTCTTTTGTTTATAGCGCAAAAAATAAAAACCGCAGAGGCGATCAAATACCACCAAAAAAAAGCTCTATTTGTGGTGAAAAAAGGACGTCAATTTTTTTTGGGTACAACGTCGCACGACCGGCGCAATTGACGTTTAAAGTGCGACAGCGCTGAAAACTAAAAATTGGCCTGGGAAGGAAAGGGGTGAAATTGCCCGGTATTGAACCGGTTAAGAAGTATTCATTTTTGATTCCTAAACTGAAGCCAGGATTTACAAAATGAGAAGACCTTTGATAACCAGAGAGAAGATAAAATATCAACATGTTGGATATGGTTCAAAATAATAATACTAAAGAGTATAGGGTAGTGAGTAGGGCAAAAACATTTACCTCAATTCTAGATAATGAAAATAATAGAACCAATTTGATCTTCCAACCTTAAAATGAGGGGATGATCTGATGATTCGGACAGTAAACAGGAGGATCGAGAATGGTGAATGCCGCCCCTTATTTTTATCCCCATATCACACAGAGACGCACCCGGGGCACGCTTGCTGTTGGGTTCTACTGTTAAGGAAATAACCTGTATTATCCTATAAGTAAGAAAAAAATGGAATTAATTTATTATGTTGTTGGTAATTCCTATATAGATTTAGTGTTTCTAATCGTTGTGGGCGATTAACCAAGGGCTCAGTTTGAAAGAGGGGACAGTAAAGGCAGAGCCCATGAAGATCAGATGAGTTCCAAAGAGTACTTACTAGTGTAGAGGAGGTCCCAAAACGAATGGCTGAAGGAGGAAGAAGGCGGCAGGATGGAGAGAGACATAAATGGTGTCATTTGTACACCTTACTCTGATAGGGAAACTTTACATGAGAGAGAGAGAGAGAGAGAGAGAGAGAGAGAGAGAGAGAGTGAGAGAGAGAGAGAGAGAGAGAGAGAGCGAGAGAGAGACAGAGAGAGAGAGAGAGAGAGAGAGAGAGAGAGAGAGAGAGAGAGAGGCTTCGCTGTCTCCCCCCTTCTCCCTCCTTCAGCCATTCTTTTTGGGACCTCCTCTACACTAGTAAGTACTCTTTGGAACTTATACTTGTGTTTAGCCTTTCATTGTGGGGACTGAATTTCCTTGGTGTTCAGAAGTGTTGCCAACCTACCAGATTGAAATTTACTGACACAACAGCCACAATTTACTGGCACAGTCAAATTTTTACTGGCATATCCAAAAGTTACAAAATGACAGTTTTAAGTTTCAGTATTTAGGCTACAAACAAGTAGAATATGTAATTAGCAAAGTGATTTAAGGTAGATATTAAGGCAAAAACATTTCTTATTTTATTTTCAATATAGTAAGTAGCTCAGAGACAGGAATCGAGAGGGCAAGAAATTAGAATGGGCGGCACACACACATGAAATTGACTCTCAAAATGACACTGACAGCAATGTGCAGCATCACAGATGATGATGGCACCTCACCAACATGTCACGCAGTGGCGTCGCTAGGGGGGTGCAGGCCGCACCCGGGTGACACCCGCCAGAGGGGTGATGCACGGCACTGGATTAAGAGAGGCGCCATGGCTCTCTCCTCTTCCTCCTTCCCCTGTGCACTCCGGTATCTCTGCTGTGGCTCCTTAGCTCAGAGAGGGAGGAGGAGAAAAAATGGTGAGGCAGAGGCAGACCGCTCTTCAGTCCCATAGCCCAGTGCCCCTGGCACCCACATGTTCCCCTGTGAACCGGCACAGCCTATTATTGTGAGCGACAGGCAGGCAAGGAGAGGTGCTGGCTGCCTATCACAATTACACTCCTCAGAGCCGACAGACCCTAGATGGAGGGACATTTGTGTGGACAGAGCCACGCTGATCTGAGGTCTGTAAATGTAGGGAGGGGAGATATACAGGGGGGTTACATTAGGGGGATTACACAGGGCGGGTTACATTAGGGGGATTACACAGGGTGGGATACATTAGGGGGATTACATGGGGGGAAGGTTACATTAGGGGAATTTCACAGCGGGTTACATTAGGGGGATTACATTTCAAAGAAGTGCATTCCAGCACCAGGGTGGCTCCCGGGGGTATAATACAACTGCCAGGAGCACCCTAGGACCTAAGCCTCCAGGGAACCAGGGGGAACCCTGTGAGGTTCACTGTTGGTCTTGCCATGAACTGGGTCATCTGGCGGCTCAGTGCCCAAGTTGGGAAGAATCAACGGAGTGCAACATGGGTCGCAGTCGCTCCATGTATGCCATGTATGCCCATGTATGGAGTGTGTGGTGCTGGTCAATGGATAGGAGGTGGTAGCGCTCCTTGACTCTGGGAGTATCCTCACCCTGCTCTGATCGGACGGGTTGCCAAGAAAGCCGGTACCAAGGGAACAGGTCGGGGTCACCTGTGTGCATGATGATGTTAAAAACTATCCGGTGGCCTGTGTGATCCTGTGTACACCAGCAGGAATGGCTACACTAAAAGTTGGGGTGGTCCCGGGATTACCTCATGACTTACTAATCGGGTGAGACTGCCCCATGTTTTGGGATTTGTATGAGTAAAAGCTCAAAGTTTCGGGAGTTTCCCCCAAAAAGCAAGATCCCACAGAGGTGGTAAATAATACTGTGTTGCAGGAGGTTGTTACTAAGGATCAGTACCAGGTTGCTGAACCTGCAGGAAGTGAGCCCGGTCCCCTGCAGGTGTTTGCGGGATTGGAAGCGGAAAGTACCTCCTCTGAGCCAGATATGTCAGATCTCTGGGGCTCCTGGGAAGATTTCCTTAGTGCTCAGATAAGGGACCCCACTTTGATCCCCGCCAGGGAACAGGCCACAGTCTTAAACGGTGAACCACAGCACCCTGGGGCGGATGTGCAGTTCCCCCATTTTGCTGTGATTCATGGATGTGCAGTTCCCCCATTTTGCTGTGATTCATGGATGTGCAGTTCCCCCATTTTGCTGTGATTCATGACCTGTACTGAGTAACTAAAGTCGATAAAGAAGTGTTGGAACAACTGGTGGTACCTAAACCTTTTAGGTCTAGAGTGTTACATTTGGCTCATAGTCATGTACTTGGGGATCACCTTGCAGGGGCTAAAACTCAGGAACGGGTTTTACAGCATTTTTTGGCCTGGTGTATATCGGGAAATTAAGGACTACTGTGAGTCCTGCCCTACCTGTCAAAGAACCGCTCCAACACCCCATTTTCACAGTCCGCTGGTACTGCTTCCAATTATTGAGGTTCCCTTTGATCGCATAGCCATGGACTTGGTGGCCCCTTACTCAAGTCAGCTAGGGGACACCAATACATTTTAGTTGTCCTTGACTATGCCACCAGGTATCTGGAAGCAGTCCCTTTAAGAAATTGCTCATCTAAGGTCATCGCACGGGAGATGTTTCAGATGTTCATGAGAACAGGGCTCCTTCCCCGAGATCTTGACAGACCAAGGTACCCTGTTCATGTCAAAAGTGAGGAAGGAACTCTGTAAAGTGTTTATCACCCACAAACTGATGGGTTAGTGGAGCGGTTCAACAAAACCTTAAAGGGAATGCTAAAGAAAGCAGATGAATAGGATGATCGGGATTGGGATCGCTTGTTGCCTCACTTGTCATTTGCCAAAAGAGAGGTACCCCAGGCCTCCATGAAATTCTCCCCTTTGAGCTAGTTTATGGGAGACACCCCCGTGGACTACTGGACATAAGGAAGGAGGCATGAAACAAGAAGCTTCCCCGTATTGGAGTGTGGTAGAACACGTCTCTCAAATGCAGGAATAACAAAAGTTACGCCCATAATACAGGAACACTTGCAGGCTGCGCAAAATGCCCAGAGTCATGTATACAACTGATCTGCCAAAGTTAGAGAGTTTAAACCTGGGGATCAGGTGCTGGTGTTAGTGCCTACCGTGGAGAGTAAGTTACTCACCAAGTGACAAAGAACCCTTTGAGATAGTTGAGAGGGTGGGCAAGGTCAACTATAAAGTCCATCAGCCCACCAAACAAAAACCCTACCAGATTTACCGCATCAACTTGATCAAACCATGGAAAGATGGACAGGTTTTGATAGTCAGTCTGAAGGTCCCGGAAGATCCTGACACTCAGATTAAGAAGGTAGGGATTGCAGAGGCTCTCTCCCCTTCTCAAAAACAGGAGTCCTGGGAGTTTTTGCAGAGGAATCGAGACATTTTTTCAAATCTGCCGGGCCTAACTTCGGGAATTGAACATAATGTCATAACAGACCCTGGCATTTGAGTAAACCTCAAACCCTACCGCATACCCAAAGCTTGCTGGAATATTGTCTTGGCCAATTTTAAAGCCTCGTACACATGATCGGATTGTTGGCCAACAAAACCGTGGACTTTTGTCTGAATGGCGTTGGTCCAAACTTGTCTTGCATACAAACGGCAAGGAATTGTCGGCCAACAAATATGAACGTAGTGACGTACTACGTTGTTTTTCAACTCTTAAGCGCCACCATTTGGGCTCCTTCTGCTAATTTTGTGTTAGTAGAAGTTTGGTGAGTGTTGATTCATGCTTTTCATTTCAGCCCTTTTCATTTTGCGCTTTTCAGTTTGTTTCTGAATGGCCGTTCGTCAACCAGACATATTACGGAATCGGAGGAGATAACGTGTTATTTATTATTAGCCTTGGAGTTATTGCTTTGACATTATTTTTTTGGCAGAATAATGATTTGATTTGGTATATTTTCTATATTTTTGGATGCATAAAATGAACTTTTTCTATTGGCAGATAGCATGTCTAATTTTATTTGTTTTCTTTTTTTAATGCACAATAAAAAAAGTGGAGAATAATACTTTGTGTTTTACTTCAAATGACAGTTTGGGAGTAGACAGTTACATTTAAAAAATACAATGTAATATTGACAAGGGACACCAACATAGTTGTATCTTTGATCCTAAAAACTACGGGATAATGGTGCTGCGGTAACTTGCCCAAATTAAAAAAAAAAGCATAATAATATTATTCTTGATATCACTAGAAAAAAAAGCATAATAATATTATTCTTGATATCACTAGAAAATAAGCCTTTGAAAATGTGTTTGCAATAACTCCATCAGTATCACCAGCAAAGCAGCTTCATTATTATCCCATTAAAGAAGAGAATTGTGTGTTGCATTTCCAGATTTCATAATTTGCCACGTCACAAATGTTAATTCTCCATTACGAACGCTAGTTTACAAGACCAACTGCTTCCGGCTCGTCCTTGCTTCCGAGCATGTGTGTTTGTACTTTGGACTTTTGTCCCACGGACTTGTGTACACACGCTCAGAAAATCCGACAACAGACATTTGTCAGCTTAAAATTTTAAAACCTGCGATCCAGCATTTGTCCTCGGAAAATCCAACAACAATTGTCAGATGGCGCATACACATGGTCGGATTTTCCGGCAACAGCCTGTCATCACACATTTCCCGTCGGAAAATCTGATCGTGTTTATGAGGATTAAGAGTATGTTGGACCTTGGGATCATTGAGAAGTAGCTGGTCCAGCCCTATAGTCCTATGAAGCCTCCAAGCCAGACGCGTATCCCATGCCCCCGGTGGATGAGTTAATCGAGAGATTAGGACCGGCCCGGTACATCACCACTCTTGTCTAGACCAAGGGATACTGGCAGATCCCGCTTTCCCCAGAGGCTAAAGAAAAAAAATGCATATGCCAAACCAGAGGGGATATGGCAATATGCCCGAATGCCATTTGGGTTATATGGGGCCCCAGCCACTTTTCAGAGGGCCATGGACTTTGTCCTGAGACCTCATAAGGATTTCTCATGAGCCTACATTGATGACATTGTCATCTTTAGTCAGGACTGAGAGAGTCACTTACCGAAGGTCCAGTTGGTTTTGGATGTGCTCCGAAGGGTGGGGTTCACAGTGAACCCAGAAAAGAGCAAGGTTGGGTTGGAGGAGGCCCACTACCTGGGGTATGTTGTAGGCAGGGGTGTGATTAAACCCCAACTAAACAAGGTGGAGGCTATCCAGAAATTGTCATTGTGGGCTATTATAGGAGGTTTATCCCCAACTTTGCCAGTCTAGCAGCGCCTCTGACTGATCTCACCAAGGGAAAGAACGCAACTGTTGTTCAGTGGAGTGCAGAAGCAGCGTTCTGCCGGTTGAAGCAAGCTTTGTGCCAGGAACCAGTGTTGGTAGCTCCCGACTTCCTAAAAGAGTTCCTGGTACAAACAGATGCCTCAAAGTTGGGTCTGGGTGCAGTACTGTCCCAGATGGTTGGGGGGATGAGCACCCCATTGTGTACTTGAGCCGGAAGCTCATACCAGCTGAGAGGAATTATTACATTGTGGAAAGGGAGTGTCTCGCACAGGGCCATACCTAGTGCATTTGGCACCCGGGGCGGATCCTATTTTTGGCACCCCTCCACCTTAAAATGTAAAAACACCGCACTGTGCCCTCTGCATACCTCTGCATCCTTAAATATCTCTTTGTCATTACTGTGTACATTACACAGCACCTCTGGACCCCTTTACATTACACAGTACCCTGCACCTCTGGACCCCTTTACATTACACAGCACCTTGCACCTATGGACCTCTTTACATTACACAGCCCTTGTACCTCTAGACCCCTTTACATTACACAGCACCCTGCACCTCTGGACCCCTTTACATTACACAGCACCCTGCACCTTTGGGCCCCTTTACATTACATAGCACCCTGCACCTTTGGGCCCAT
Source organism: Aquarana catesbeiana (assembly GCF_042186555.1). NCBI lineage: Eukaryota > Metazoa > Chordata > Amphibia > Anura > Ranidae > Aquarana > Aquarana catesbeiana. The sequence goes on along the minus strand of NC_133336.1, from coordinate 213,946,731 downwards.
TTACATTACACAGCACCCTGCACCTCTGGACCCCTTTACATTACATAGCACCCTGCACCTCTGGACCCCTTTACATTACACAACACTCTGCACCTCTGGACCCCTTCACATTACACAGCACCCTGCACTTCTGGACCCTTTTACATTACACAGCCCTTGTACCTCTAGACCCCTTTACATCACACAGCACACTGCACCTCTGGACCCCTTTAAAATACACATCACCCTGCACCTCTGGAACCCTTTACATTACACAGCATCCTGCACCTCTGGACCCATTTACATTACACAGCACCCTGCACCTCTGGACCCCTTTACATTACACAGCCCTTGTACCTATGGACCCCTTTACATTACACAGCCCCCTGCACCTCTGGACCCCTTTACATTACACAGCCCCCTACACCTCTGGACCCCTTTACATCACACAGGCCCCACATCTCTGGACACCTGTATGTTACACAGACACCCCCTAACAGCTCTGGACCCCCTGCATGTTAGACAGACCCCACTACAGTGCAGACCCCCCTAAAGTGCAGACACCCTCCCATTCAGTACAGAACCCCCCTACAGTGCAGACCCCCTACAGTAAAGACCCTCCTTACAGACCCCCCTACAGTACAGACCCTCTACAGTACAGAACTTCCCCTATAATACAGAACCCCCTACAATAAAGACCCCCCTACAGTGCAGACCCCCCTACAGAGCAAACCCCCCTACAATACAGACCCACACTACAGTGCAGAACCCCCCTACAATGCAGACCTCCCCCTTCAGACCCATAATGTACCAAATGCCCGCTGTCTCCACTTCAGTCGCAGAGAGGGGGCACTGGCCTGAAACCCCCCCCAGTGTGTGGCACCCAGGACAGCTCGCCCCCCACTTAGTACGCCACTGGTCTTGCAATAAAATGGGCTTTGGATACACTCCGCTACTACTTGTTGGGCGGACCCTTCAAGTTAGTTTCAGATCATGCACCCTTTATGTGGATGGCCCAAAATAAAGACAAAAACTCCAGAATCACCCGGTGGTTCCTTGCTCTACAGGACTTCAAGTTTGTAGTGGTACATAGATCAGGAAAGGTACATCAGAATGCGGGTCTATTTCCATTTGATTCGTGGTGTCCAGACCCCTGGCCTGGAACAGGGGGGATATGTAGAGGGTCAGCCTGTATTTCTCCTGAGGTTACCTGTGGGTTTTTTCTTTGTATTCTGAACAGTTCCTGTGGCAGTTGTGGCTGAAATGTTTCTTAATTCTTGATCTACCTGACCTTGGCTTGGTATCAAGAGATCCCCAAATGTTCCACTTCTTAAGTGATTGAACAGTACTGACTGGCATATTCAAGGCTTTGGATATCTTTTTATATCCTTTTCCATCTTTGTAAAGTTTCACAACCTTGTTACGCAGGTCTTTTGACTGTTCTTTTCTGCTCCCCATGGCTTAGTGTCTAGCCTGCTTAGTGCATCCATGTGAGAGCTAACAAATTAATTGACAATTTATACACAGACACTAATTTCGATTTAAAAAGCCACAAATGTGGGGAAATTAACCTTTAATTGACATTTTTAACCTGTGTGTGCCACCTTCTGTGTCTGTAACAAGGCCAAAAGTTCCAGGGTATGTAAACTTTTGATCAGGCCATCTGGGTGATTTCTGTTATCATTAGGATTTAAAAAGGATCCAAAAAACTAATGTGATAATAAATGGCTTCATGTGATTACTGTACTTAAAAAAAAACAAAAACATTTTTTTGCCACGATCAGTCATATTTACCATATTAATGCCAGAATTTCACAATTTCTGCCAGGGTATGCAAACATTTGAGCACAACTGTATATATTGTATATTGTCTCATACTATGGTGTGCTCTCTGCTGGGTCGTTTGGGGGTGTGGCTGTATTCCATTGTTCTATTGTGTCTGTCTGCCTTGGGAGAAAGTATTATGGGATGTGTATGTGTATTTGCTGTGAGGAGGGAGGGGGGAATTCCTCCAACAGCTCTCCCTGCTGATTGGACAGTCTACCCTGCCCTGAATGCAAAGGGAGGGGAGATTGTCCCGAGTGTTACCTCTGTGTACCCGTGTTTCAATAAACAGTTCATGTTCAGGATTTCTCCAGAGCTTCTCGCATCCTTTGGAACTCCCTACCCCAATCTGTACGACTGTCCCCTAATCTATCCATCTTTAGACGATCCCTGAAAACCCTTCTCTTTAAAGAAGCCTATGCTGCTTCTAACTAATACACTGTTTCACTTTCCCCATCAGCTCATCCCCCACAGATATTACCTTTTGTATCAATTGACCCCCCTCCTAGATTGTAAGCTCTAGTGAGCAGGGCCCTCTGATTCCTCTTGTACCAAATTGTAATGTAACTGTAATGTCTGCCTTCATTTTGTTAAGCGCTGTGCAAACTGTTGGTGATATATAAATCCTGTATAATAATATTAATAATAATAATAATAATGTTCAGCAGCTAAACGAGTACTGACTAGTTCTTGGTTGTCAGCGGTTGGAATATCTCATATCTATATTCAGACTGGGAGGAAGCGGTAAAGAACAAAAGCACTCAAGCGGAGTGTGGAACGTTTCGTTACAGTTATATTCTATTTTATTCTGTTCTATTCCTTTATTTCCTATTCTATTTTAGTCTGTTTTACTCTATTCTTTTATTTGCTATTCTGTCCCCTTTTTTTCTATTCAATTTTTTTCTATTCCTTTATTTTCTATTCTCTTTGGTAATTCGATAACTATTTGAATTTGGATTTCGTCAGAAATTTCGGTTCGTCATATTCGTTTAAATTAATTAATTATTGTAATTTGGAAATTCAGATACATCCAAATTTAAGAATAATGAACAATTTACCCCCCAAATCTCAATTTGAGGTGAAATGAGCCGCCCATGTCCTTTACTAAATAAATGTGAATGCAGACACAGAATAGGTCAGGATGATGAGTATGTCTATAGGACAGGGAATCCTCGCAGTGAGGATGGATCAGATCAGAAAGATATGGTTAGTATTGTACCCTTTAAATAAACAGGCAAACAAAAGATCCACAGTAACTCCCCGAGTAAACACCAAAATAACAAGAGTGACCAATTATGGTCTATGGCTGCAGGTCCTTCTGCCAAAACTGCACCACATAGAAGGTTCCAGAGTTCCCCCAACTACCGGAAATTATTTCGGTATGATTGGTAATAAATCTCCATGTGATGTTGGTGGATTTTAACGTCACAATGTTACAAGAAGATTAAATGAGGGTTTCAGATTTCAGAACTGAGAGTCGGTTGTCATTCAATCTCCCCGATCTCACCCTCTGGAAATAATAATTATAATTATATGATGATTGAACTTTCTATCAATGGCCTGGGGGGGCGGGGGGACATCTTCCTGACCTTTCACAAAGTTCACTCACAATAAGTTGATAATTACTCCTCCCTGTAATCGTGAGAAGAGGACCGGCCACCACAAAGATGGTTATTCAAAGACCCAAAAGTTGTACAATCAGATTACATAGTGTATGGTCTCGCTGAAAGGAATCTTTCTGTGAGAGCTGAGAATGGTCTTCCCCATTAGGGAGATTCCTCCTCTATATTTGCCCTGGTGACCATGATCATTGATAGTAACTTCGCAAAATTTTGGGTTGTCACCAGAACAGGAATAGAGGGGAAATCTTCCAATGGGGCCACCGAGGATATTCTCTCACATCCTGTTTTGGATATGGAACAGGAAGTGAAGGGAAATCTTACCAATAGGATGTAGTCCCTCCCCCTTATTTTATCCAAAAACATAACAGAAAATGTTTTGCCTTTAGTTCTCCTTTATTGAATTTGTAATTTTCATTCATTATTAATTTTTATTCCTTTATATTTTATACAGTGGATTTGGTTTTTGCCGGGAGACGTAGCAGCACCTTCCGAAGCCGGCCTCACTTTTGGTGTTGAGGTGTTTCATCGGAAGCCTCACAAATTCGCTGTATTGTAATTCTCCATCTCGGTTTTCATCCAAAGATTCCAAAATACTCTGAACAAAATACAACTCCTCCTGACCATGAGAAGACACAAAGTATCATTCCTTCAATATACTGAATACACAACGTTACATTGCACTCTTTTCATCCATCCAGCCTGGGAACTGCAACATAAAAAGGGGGCTTCTCTGCTGAAGAGTTCACCTGGGGCCCCAGAGCAATGGCACCCTGACACTTGGGGGCCCCAGAACAATGACACCCTAACACTTGGGGGTCCCAGAACAATGACACCCTGACACTTGGGAGTCCCAGAACAATGACACCCTGACACTTGGGGGTCCCAGAACAATGACACCCTGACACTTGGGGGTCTCAAAACAATGACATCCAACACTTGGGACCCCCAGAAAAATGACATCCTGACACTTGGGGGTCCCAGAACAATGACACCCTGACGCTTGGGGGTCCCAGAACAATGACACCCTGACACTTGGGGGTCCCAGAACAATGACATCTGACACTTGGGACCCCCAGAAAAATGACATCCTGACACTTGGGTGCCCAAGAAAAATGACACCCTGACACTTGGGGGCCCCAGAATAATGACACCCTGACACTTGAAGGTCCCAGAACAATGACACCCTGACACTTGGGGTCCCAGAACAATGACACCCTGATACTTGGGAGGCGCAGAACAATGACATTCTGACACTTGGGGGTTACAGAACAATGACACTCTTATACTTGGAGGCCCCAGAACAATGACAACATGACACTTGGGGGTCCCAGAACAATGACATTCTGACACTTGGGGCCCCCAAAAAATGACACCCTGATACTTGGGGGCCCCAAAAAAATGACACCCTGAAACTTGGGGGTCTCAGAACAATGACACCCTGACACATGGGGGTCCCAGAACAATAACACACTGACACTTGGGGGTCCCAAAACAATGACATCCTGACATTTGGGAGTCCCAGAACAATGACACCCTGACACTTGGGGGCCCCAGAACAATGACACGCTGACACTTGGGGGTCCGAGAACAATGACACCCTGACACTTGGGAGCCTCAGAACAATGACACCCTGACACTTGGGGGCCCCAGAACAATGACAGCCTGACACTTTGGGTCCCAGAACAATGACATCCTGACACTTGGGGGTCCCAAAACAATGACATCCTGACACTTCGGGCCCCCAGAAAAATGACATCCTGACACTTGGGGGTCCCAGAACAATAGCACCCTGACACTTGGGGTCCCAGAACAATGATAAATTGACACTTGGGGGGCGCAGAACAGTGACACCTTGACACTTGGGGGTCCCAGAACAATGACACCCTGACACTTGGGGGTCCAAGAACAATGACACCCTGACACTTGGGGGTCCCAGAACAATGACACCCTAATACTTGGGGGTCCCAGAACAATGACACCCTGACACTTGGGGGTCCCAGAACAATGACACCTTGACACTTGGGGGTCCCAGAACAATGACACCCTGACACTTGGGGGTCCCAAAACAATGACATCCTGACATTTGGAAGTCCCAGAACAATGACACCCTGACACTTGGGGTCCAAGAACAATGACACCCTGACACTTGGGGGTCCGAGAACAATGACACCCTGACACTTGGAGGCCCCAGAACAATGACATCCTGACATTTGGGGCCCCCAGAAAAATGACATTCTGACACTTGGGGGCCTCAGAACAATGACACCCTGACACTTGGGGGGTCCCAGAACAATGACACCCTGACACTTGGGGGCCTCAGAACAATGACACCCTGACACTTGGGGGCCCCAGAACAATGACACCCTGACACTTGGGGGTCCCAGAACAATGACAGCCTGACACTTGGGGGTTCCAGAACAATGACACCCTGACACTTGGGGGGTCCCAGAACAATGACACCCTGACACTTGGGGGCCTCAGAACAATGACACCCTGACACTTGGGGGCCCCAGAACAATGACAGCCTGACACTTGGGGGTTCCAGAACAATGACACCCTGACACTTGGGGGTCCCAAAACAATGACATCCTGACACTTCGGGCCCCCAGAAAAATGACATCCTGACACTTGGGGGTTCCAGAACAATGACACCCTGATACTTGGGGGTCCCAGAACAATGACACCCTGACACTTGGGGGTCCCAGAACAATGACACCCTGACACTTGGGGGTCCCAGAACAATGACACCTTGACACTTGGGGGTCCCAAAACAATGACATCCTGACACTTGGGGCCCCCCAATAAATGACATCCTGACACTTGGAGGCCAAAGAACAATGACACCCTGACACTTGGGAGTCTCAGAACAATGACACCCTGACACTTGGGGGTCCCAGAACAATGACACCCTGACACTTGGGGGTCCCAGAACAATGACACCCTGACATTTGGGGGTCCCAGAACAATGACACCCTGACACTTGGGGGTCCAAGAACAATGACACCCTGACTCTTGGGGGTCCCAGAACAATGACGCCCTGACACTTGGGGGTCCCAGAACAATGACACCCTGACACTTGGGGGTCCCAGAACAATGACACCCTGACACTTGGGGGTCCAAGAACAATGGCACCCTGACACTTGGGGTCCCAGAACAATGATACACTGACACTTGGGGGTCCCATAACAATGACACCCTGACACTTGGGGACCTAAAAACAATAGAAAAAAAGAGAATAAAACTGCGCTATAGACCAAATAAACAATGAATCGTTGAAAAGCTGCAATCCTAACAATAAACATCAATTGTGGGAAAACATAAAAAATAAAAGGAATTGCGCTAATGCATGTACAAGATAACATAAACAAATATATATAATGTTAAGTGCAAAAGTAGAAAAATTAAATGTGAATAGCAGTTAATGAAAATCCACCATAATGTCCCAATGAAGTAAGAGCTCAATATAGTATATAAAGAACTCCAATTCGCCCAAAAAGTGCAAAAACAAAAAGTCCAAGTGATAATGCGATTAGTGACATCAGAGGAGGGTCCACCACCCGAGATAGAAGGGGTTGCTCCTTACCAGATGGCCATGACTCCCCACTACAGAGGGTCACAGCAAGCAGATAAGATTGTAACACAGAGATTAGAGACTTCTATCAGCATCCACCAGGGGTCGCCTCACCGCCAGTCACTCCAGCAAAGCCAATGGCAGGGATACACCATAGAATAAAAAGGAGCTCACATAGTGTAAAACCATCGAGAATTTATTTAAAATCAAATAGCAAAATGAACACTTACAAAACGTCTGTAGATAAAAAGCCTTAAGTCCGGTTCCTTGGCCACAGGAGCACGGACAAACCCGTCCTACTGGAATGCAACACTGTTTGGGGGTGACGTCAGCGCGTCGTCTGGCTCCGCCCTACGCGTTTCTTGACATCATCACGTCTTCCAGGGGCACAGGCGGCGCGCTGCGTCACCACCTTAAATAATCCTAAAATAAAACCAAGCCTCACTTTGGATCGCTATGCGCTGTGAGTCACCCAGGACGCCTCAGAGACTTCCGGCATCCGGATGCGCTTCACAGCGCAAGCCATCAACAAAGGCTGTGCTGTTCCAATGGTCTATGGAGACCAATACTTATATTTAAACAAAGATCACATCTGAATAACAAATCCATAAGCAAACAATGTATGCGCACACAACACACTCAATACATGTACGTAGCCAGGTGTGGAGCGCATGGAACAGATAGACTCTTCCTGCATAGAGTGATATTAGTGTATTGGTAATGTGTGACTAGAAAGATAAATGACGATCTGACCCATTTAAGAGCTGGCAAAATTTGTTCAACAAACTAAAGACAAACTAATGAGAGGCGGATTAGGGATATAAATGACTATATTCCGCCGCCTACCTAGAAGCAAACTTATTTCAGAAACCGGAAATTGAATAAATGGTGGATGGTAGTCTCCAGCTCACATTCCACATAGGTGCAAGAGCGCCATCTATTGGTTGGATCCCAAGCCATACTCAGAAGACCAAGCTTTTGTTCAGCAACCCTAATCTTGCCTTCAAAGTTGTGGCAATGTCTGATGTATAGGTTGGTGCTGTGGAGGAAAAAAAAAGGGTTCTGGGGGACTTTTATCCTTTAATAATGCCATGAATACATGACAGAAAATTTCACCCCACTGGGTGTGAGTGTTACAAAAACCGGAAGTGAAATATTTCATCGGCTGTGGTCTCCATCTGATTGTCCCCACCACTACTCGATAGCGCCACATAGTGGATAAATTAAAAATTGCCAAAACTTCTCATCTAATGGGTCAAGTCACCATACAATCTCCACCGTGCTTACAGTAACATCCAATATATATTTTGAGGATCACAAAATTAACGGAACCCAAAAATGTGAAAAACTAAATATAAAACTAAGAAAATAAAAACGCGAATGAATGTAAAGGGAAGGAATGAGAACTAGATTAAACTCATATGAACCAGCCAAAATTTGGAAAGAAAGGCTAATGAGAGCTGTCAGTACCCCAAGGGTGGTCCAAAGTATAAGGACATATAAATATGACATCCACTTTGGCACTGCGGATATAGACAACTAAAAGCTCTAGGAGTTGTTGATAAATGCATTTACATCTATATCTACATTTAACCCGAAGGGGGCATAAGTTCTTAATCTGTAAATCCAGGACATTTCGCATTTGGAGATTTCCCTCACAAGCGAACTCCCTCTCCAATGTGGTTTGTATTTGTCGATCCCAACATACAAAGTGTTGGAGGGGTCCCTACCATGGACTTCATCGAAATGTCTCGACACAGGGTGCTTATCAAAGCCCCTGCGGATATTACTAATATGTTCGGTCAGTCTGATCTTAAGAGCCCTCTTGGTCCTGCCCACATATTGTAATCCGCAGGGGCATTGTATAAGGTAAACAACCCCCTCGGATGTACATGTTATAAATGGTTTAACTTGATATGCCCGTGAGGTGCTGGTGGACGTGAACTGACAGATTTTCCTTCCCCCACAACTGTTAAGGGAGCAAACCTGGCAGTTCCGGCATTTGTAATATCCCACAAGATCATGAAAAAAAGATCTGTTGATAATGGGTGGATCCTGTACTGTTGGAGCAATTCTGTTCCCCAATGTGGACGCACCTTTAAAGACAACCCGAGGGTTTTTGGGTAAAACTGAACTGAGAACTGCGCTGTGAGTCACCCAGGACGCCTCAGAGACTTCCGGCATCCGGATGCGCTTCACAGCGCAAGCCATCAACAAAGGCTGTGCTGTTCCAATGGTCTATGGAGACCAATACTTATATTTAAACAAAGATCACATCTGAATAACAAATCCATAAGCAAACAATGTATGCGCACACAACACACTCAATACATGTACGTAGCCAGGTGTGGAGCGCATGGAACAGATAGACTCTTCCTGCATAGAGTGATATTAGTGCATTGGTAATGTGTGACTAGAAAGATAAATGACGATCTGACCCATTTAAACTCGAGAGCTGGCAAAATTTGTTCAACAAACTAAAGACAAACTAATGAGAGGCGGATTAGGGATATAAATGACTATATTCCGCCGCCTACCTAGAAGCAAACTTATTTCAGAAACCGGAAATTGAATAAATGGTGGATGGTAGTCTCCAGCTCACATTCCACATAGGTGCAAGAGCGCCATCTATTGGTTGGATCCCAAGCCATACTCAGAGGACTAAGCTTTTGTTCAGCAACCCTAATCTTGCCTTCAAAGCTGTGGCAATGTCTGATGTATAGGTTGGTGCTGTGGAGGAAAAAAAACCCCTTAGGCCTACATCTATGCAGTCCTATTCAGACATGCCCCCTAATACATCCAACAATTATTATGACGTTAACTACTCTAATCAGCCCAACCATCAGAGGGCCAATTCCCCACGTCCGTGGGGCATCCCGATGGGTGGACAAAGATCAGGTGCTTTTCAACACCAATCTGGCCCCAATTATAACAATTACACTCATTACCCAGTTCGCAATGGAGATTTTGGGTCTAATATCCCTACCCGGAATCGGTTCTTTCCCCTTTCGGATTCTGAGGCTCCTGGTTTCTATAACCAACCTCTCCACGCACCCATCTATAATGAAGTTGAGAGGAATGGGGAATCCCATTACCCCTCAAGACATGAAGGTGGCTATGAACAACCCAGATTGAACCCTGCCCCACCAACACAAGGGGCACAGGGTAACCCCAATTGGGGTTTTCCCAGGATCAACCAGGGTCAAAAAAGGCCAGGAGAACGAAAAGAGGAGTCAGAGGGGGGAGGCGGATTCAATCAACCAAAAAGAAGGCGACCATAGGGACTGGTGTGTTCAATTTAAGTAAACAAACATTGACTGATTCTGAACTACAGTTATTGGATAAGGGTTTGAAGTTTGCTCCGCCGAGGAGCCTGAGCAAATTTCAAACATATATGGACATACACAAATATATACGCAAAATCAATATTAAAAGGTATATGTTAAACAATCCAGTCACTAGTGTTGTTGGTGATGGCTCCGGCTTTAGACACTCTGGCCTTGCCAATGCCTCACTTTTCAATCCCCCATGCTCCTTGGCTCCAGCCATTAAAACATTTAAAGAAGTTTTATTAAGGGACTTGGAACAAATCAAGGTGAATAAAATAAAAATGTGTAGGAATCTAGAATCAGGTCTAGAGTCTCTATGTAACAACAAATCTCTGGTCATCCGCCCCGCAGATAAAGGCGGGGGGATAGTTATCCTCGATCGTAGTGACTATCTGAAGGAGATGCACCGCATCGTGGACGACCTGGACATGTACACTCCCCTCACTAGGGATCCTGTGGTCAAATATAAAAGAGAACTGGAGGTGATTGTGGACAGGGGATATCGCCAGGGGATCCTCGACAAGAAGGAGAAGTTCTTCTTGGTGCCGAAGGCTCCTCGCACTCCGGCAATCTACTACCTCCCTAAAGTCCATAAGAGCCTCACTTGCCCCCCGGGACGGCCGATTGTCAGTGGTATTGATTCGATCACATCCCGGGTGGGTAAGTATATAGACCACTTTTTGCAACCCCTGGTCCAAAAAATTCCATCCTTTGTGAAGGACACCACACAAGTAATAAACATGTTGTCTCATATTGTATGGAAGCCAGGTACACGGTTGGTCACAGCAGACGTGACCTCACTCTATACCATTATACCTCACGATTTAGGACTAGAGGCAGTGGACATGTACCTAACTAGGGACTCTGGTCTTGTTCCACCCCAAAGAAATTTCATCATGGAGCTTCTTAATTACGCCGCGAGCCATAACTATTTTTGGTTTGACCAACAGTTTTTTCGCCAAGATAGGGGTGTGGCTATGGGGGCGAAGTATGCCCCCAGCTTGGCCAATTTATTTATGGCCAAGTGGGAGAAGGACGTCGTCAAGGCCTGGGAAAGACCACAGGTGGTCATGTGGGCCAGGTATATTGACGACGTCCTCCTCCTATGGGATGGCAGTGAAGCAGAACTTGTGAAGTTCATGGCCTTTCTTAATGAGAATGACAGGGGTATCAAATTGAGTTTTGAAACCAGCCCAGTGGAGATCAGTTTCCTTGACCTTAAGATAAGGGTCCATGGAGACAAACTGGTGAAGTCCACTCATTTCAAGGCAACTGATAAAAACTCATTCATCCCCCTGGACAGTTGTCATTACGAACCATGGTTGAGAGCGGTCCCTTTGGAGCAGTACACACGTCTTCGACGTAACTGCACCGAAATTGAGACCTTCAACAACCAGGCAACCATTTTAACTGAGAGGTTCATTGAGAAGGGTTATGATCAAGCTGTACTATCGAGAGCGTTGGCTGCAGTAAGAGATAAAGATAGATCCCTACTATTGGGAACAGGCCAATGCCAGGGGGCTAATGGTGATTTCAATTTACCTTTTATCACCACATTCTCCACCCAACATCGCCAGATTAAGGGTTTAATAAAGAAACATTGGCACATCTTGACTACAGACCCAGTTCTCAGTTCAGTTTTACCCAAAAACCCTCGGGTTGTCTTTAAAGGTGCGTCCACATTGGGGAACAGAATTGCTCCAACAGTACAGGATCCACCCATTATCAACAGATCTTTTTTTCATGATCTTGTGGGATATTACAAATGCCGGAACTGCCAGGTTTGCTCCCTTAACAGTTGTGGGGGAAGGAAAATCTGTCAGTTCACGTCCACCAGCACCTCACGGGCATATCAAGTTAAACCATTTATAACATGTACATCCGAGGGGGTTGTTTACCTTATACAATGCCCCTGCGGATTACAATATGTGGGCAGGACCAAGAGGGCTCTTAAGATCAGACTGACCGAACATATTAGTAATATCCGCAGGGGCTTTGATAAGCACCCTGTGTCGAGACATTTCGATGAAGTCCATGGTAGGGACCCCTCCAACACTTTGTATGTTGGCATCGACAAATACAAACCACATTGGAGAGGGAGTTCGCTTGTGAGGGAAATCTCCAAATGCGAAATGTCCTGGATTTACAGATTAAGAACTTATGCCCCCTTCGGGTTAAATGTAGATATAGATGTAAATGCATTTATCAACAACTCCTAGAGCTTTTAGTTGTCTATATCCGCAGTGCCAAAGTGGATGTCATATTTATATGTCCTTATACTTTGGACCACCCTTGGGGTACTGACAGCTCTCATTAGCCTTTCTTTCCAAATTTTGGCTGGTTCATATGAGTTTAATCTAGTTCTCATTCCTTCCCTTTACATTCATTCGCGTTTTTATTTTCTTAGTTTTATATTTAGTTTTTCACATTTTTGGGTTCCGTTAATTTTGTGATCCTCAAAATATATATTGGATGTTACTGTAAGCACGGTGGAGATTGTATGGTGACTTGACCCATTACATGAGAAGTTTTGGCAATTTTTAATTTATCCACTATGTGGCGCTATCGAGTAGTGGTGGGGACAATCAGATGGAGACCACAGCCGATGAAATATTTCACTTCCGGTTTTTGTAACACTCACACCCAGTGGGGTGAAATTTTCTGTCATGTATTCATGGCATTATTAAAGGATAAAAGTCCCCCAGAACCCTTTTTTTTTCCTCCACAGCACCAACCTATACATCAGACATTGCCACAGCTTTGAAGGCAAGATTAGGGTTGCTGAACAAAAGCTTGGTCTTCTGAGTATGGCTTGGGATCCAACCAATAGATGGCGCTCTTGCACCTATGTGGAATGTGAGCTGGAGACTACCATCCACCATTTATTCAATTTCCGGTTTCTGAAATAAGTTTGCTTCTAGGTAGGCGGCGGAATATAGTCATTTATATCCCTAATCCGCCTCTCATTAGTTTGTCTTTAGTTTGTTGAACAAATTTTGCCAGCTCTTAAATGGGTCAGATCGTCATTTATCTTTCTAGTCACACATTACCAATGCACTAATATCACTCTATGCAGGAAGAGTCTATCTGTTCCATGCGCTCCACACCTGGCTACGTACATGTATTGAGTGTGTTGTGTGCGCATACATTGTTTGCTTATGGATTTGTTATTCAGATGTGATCTTTGTTTAAATATAAGTATTGGTCTCCATAGACCATTGGAACAGCACAGCCTTTGTTGATGGCTTGCGCTGTGAAGCGCATCCGGATGCCGGAAGTCTCTGAGGTGTCCTGGGTGACTCACAGCGCATAGCGATCCAAAGTGAGGCTTGGTTTTATTTTAGGATTATTTAAGGTGGTGACGCAGCGCGCCGCCTGTGCCCCTGGAAGACGTGAGGAGTGTCACGAAACGCGTAGGGCGGAGCCAGACGACGCGCTGACGTCACCCCCAAACAGTGTTGCATTCCAGTAGGACGGGTTTGTCCGTGCTCCTGTGGCCAAGGAACCGGACTTAAGGCTTTTTATCTACAGACGTTTTGTAAGTGTTCATTTTGCTATTTGATTTTAAATAAATTCTCGATGGTTTTACACTATGTGAGCTCCTTTTTATTCTATGGTGTATCCCTGCCATTGGCTTTGCTGGAGTGACTGGCGGTGAGGCGTCCCCTGGTGGATGCTGATAGAAGTCTCTAATCTCTGTGTTACAATCTTATCTGCTTGCTGTGACCCTCTGTAGTGGGGAGTCATGGCCATCTGGTAAGGAGCAACCCCTTCTATCTCGGGTGGTGGACCCTCCTCTGATGTCACTAATCGCATTATCACTTGGACTTTTTGTTTTTGCACTTTTTGGGCGAATTGGAGTTCTTTATATACTATATTGAGCTCTTACTTCATTGGGACATTATGGTGGATTTTCATTAACTGCTATTCACATTTAATTTTTCTACTTTTGCACTTAACATTATATATATTTGTTTATGTGACCTAAAAACAATGACACTATGACACTTGGGGGCCCCAGAACAATGATAACATGACACTTGGGGGTCCCAGAACAATGACATCCTGACACTTGGGGCCCCAAAACAGTGACACCCTGATACTTGGGGGCCCCAAAATAATGACACCCTGAAACTCGGGGGTCCCAGAACAATGACACCCTGACACAAGGGAATCCCAGAACAATGACACACTGACACTTGGGGGTCCCAGAACAATGACACTCGGGGGCCTAAGAACAATGACACACTGACACTTGGGGGTCCCAGAACAATGACACCCTGACACTTGGGGTCCCCAGAACAATGACAACATGACACTTGGGGGGGTTCAGAACAATGACACCCTGACACTTGGGTTCCCCAGAACAATGACAACATGACACTTGGGGGCCCCAGAACAATGACAACCTGACACTTAAGGGGGTGCAGAACAATGACATCCTGACACTTGGGGGTCCGAGAACAATGATACCCTGACACTTGGGGGTCCGAGAAAAATGACACCCTGACACTTGGGGGTCTGAGAACAATGACACCCTGACACTTGGGGGTCCCAGAAAAATGACACCCTGACACTTGGGGCACCAGACCATTGACACCCTGACACTTGGGGCCACAGAACAATGATACCCTGACACTTGGGGCCCCAGAACAATGACACCCTGACACTTGAGGTCCCAGAACAATGACACCCTGACACTTGGGGCCACAGAACAATGATACCCTGGCACTTGGGGCCATAGAACAATGACACCCTGACACTTGGGGCCACAGAACAATGATACCCTGACTCTTGGGGCCCCAGAACAATGACACCCTGACACTTGGGGCCCCAGAACAATGACACCCTGACACTTGAGGTCCCAGAACACCCTGACACTTTGGGGCCCCAGAACAATGATAACCTGACACTTGGAGTCCCAGAACAATGACACCCTGACACTTTGGGGCCCCAGAATAATGACACCCTGATATTTGGGGAGCGCAGAACAATGACAACCTGACACTTAGGGGTCACAGAATAATGACACCCTGACACTTGGGGCACCAGATCATTGACACCCTGACACTTGGGGCCCCAGAACAATGACACCCTGACACTTGGGGCCACAGAACAATGACACCCTGACACTTGGGGCCCCAGAACAATGACACCCTGACACTTGGGGCCCCAGAACAATGACACCCTGACACTTGGGGCCCCAGAACAATGACACCCTGACACTTGGGGCCACAGAACAATGATACCCTGACACTTGGGGCCACAGAACAATGACACCCTGACACTTGGGGGTCCCAGAACAATGACACCCTGACACTTGGAGGCCAAAGAACAATGACACCCTGACACTTGGGGGTCCCAGAACAATGACACCCTGACACTTGGGGGTCCCAGAACAATGACTCCCTGACACTTGGGGGTCCAAGAACAATGACACCCTGACACTTGGGGGTCCCAGAACAATGACACCCTGACACTTGGGGGTCCCAGAACAATGACACCCTGACACTTGGGGGTCCCAGAACAATGACACACTGACACTTGGGGGTCCCAGAACAATGGCACCCTGACACTTGGGGTCCCAGAACAATGACACCCTGACACTTGGGGACCTAAAAACAATGACACACTGACACTTGGGGGTTACAGAACAATGACACTCTTACACTAGGGGGTCCCAGAACAATGACATCCTGACACTTGGGGCCCCAAAACAGTGACACCCTGAAACTCGGGGGTCCCAGAACAATGACACCCTGACACAAGGGAGTCCCAGAACAATGACACACTGACACTTGGGGGTCCCAGAACAATGACACCCTGACACTTGGGGGTCCCAGAACAATGACACCCTGACACTTGGGGGCCCCCAAAAAATGACATCCTGAAACTTGGATGTCCCAGAACAATGACACCCTGACACATGGGGGCCCCAGAACAATGACATGTTGACACTTGGGGTCCCCAGAAAAATGACATCCTGACACTTGGGGGTCCCAGAACAATGACACCCTGACACTTGGGGCCCCTAGAAAAATGACATCCTGACACTTGGGGGTCTCAGAACAATGACACCCTGACACTTGGAGGTCCAAGAACAATGACACCCTGACATCTGGGGTCCCAGAACAATGACACCCTGACACTTGAGGGCCCCAGAACAATGACATCATGACACTTGGGGCTCTCGAATAATGACACCCTGACACTTTGGGGCCCCAGAACAATGACACCCTGACACTTGGGGGGTCTGAGAACATTGACACCCTGACACTTGGGGGTCTGAGAACAATGACACCCTGACACTTGGGGGTCTGAGAACAATGACACCCTGACACTTGGGGGTCTGAGAACAATGACACCCTGACACTTGGGGGTCTGAGAACAATGACACCCTGACACTTGGAGGTCCCAGAATAATGACACACTGACACTTTGGGGCCCCAGAACAATGACAACCTGACACTTTGGGGCCCCAGAACATTGACACCCTGATACTTGGGGGGTGCAGAACAATGACAACCTGACATTTGGGGGCCCCAGAACAATGACACTCTGACACTTTCGGGCACCAGAACAATGACAACCTGACACTTTGGGGCCCCAGAACATTGACACCCTGATACTTGGGGGGTGCAGAACAATGAGACACTGACACTTGGGGGTCCAGAACAATGAGACACTGACACTTGGGGGTCCCAGCACAATGACACCCTGACACTTGGGGTCCCAGAACAATGACACCCTGACACTTGGGGGCCCCAGAACAATGACACCCTGACACTTGGGGTCCCAGAACAATGACACCCTGACACTTGGGGGCCCCAGAACAATTACACCCTGACACTTGGGGGCCCCAGAACAATGACACCCTGACACTTGGGGGCCCAGAACAATGACTCCCTGACACTTGGGGGCCCCAGAACAATGACACCCTGACACTTGGGGGCCCAGAACAATGACACCCTGACACTTGGGGGCCCAGAACAATGACACCCTGACACTTGGGGTCCCAGAACAATGACACCCTGACACTTGGGGGCCCCAGAACAATTACACCCTGACACTTGGGGGCCCCAGAACAATGACACCCTGACACTTGGGGGCCCAGAACAATGACTCCCTGACACTTGGGGGCCCCAGAACAATGACTTGGGGGTCCATATTATAATGTAAACGATTTTCTTACTTTGAGGGTCTCTACAATATTCAGATATTCCTTCAGCTCATTTGCATTCAAAGCTTCCGTATTTTCTTCCTCGTTTGCGATCTTATTAAAAAACAAGTTACAAACATATGAGGAGGTTCCATCATCTGATCTCCAACCTCCCCATCCACTAATATTATTATTATACATTTATATAGTGCTGACATATACCGCAGTGCTGTACAGAGATCACTGAGCCAATCACATCAGTCTCTGTACCAGAGGAGCTTACACTCTAATGTCCCCTCCCCCACAGTCACAGTTTTCTATGCCTCCTATTAATAACAATTGTATTATTGTCCTCCGCAATGAGGAAAGGTAGGTACTCCCCCTGTATAATGAGGAAGGGTAGGTACTCCCCCTGTATAATGAGGAAAGGTAGGTACTCCCCTTGTATAATTAGGAAAGGTAGGTACTCCCCCTGGTAATGAGGAGAGGTAGGTACTCCCCTTGTATAATGAGGAAAGGTAGGTACTCCCCCTGTATAATGAGGAAAGGTAGGTACTCCCCCTGTATAATGAGGAAAGGTAGGTACTCCCCCTGTATAATGAGGAAAGGTAGGTACTCCCCCTGTATAATGAGGAAAGGTAGGTACTCACCTTGGTAATGAGGAAAGGTAGGTACTCCCCCTGGTAATGAGGAAAGGTAGGTACTCACCTTGGTGCTGTAGGCAGAGAAGAGACTCAGAAAGATCAGAAGACAGAACATTTTGTTGGTGGGTTTGAGGATTGCAGTCTGGGGATGGGGAGAAGAGAACACAATGATGATGGGTGAGGACGGGTAATATAAACTCTCTATAGGTAATATAACTTACCATGGTGATCGATGTGACGGCACACACTATGCTGGGTACAGGTGTGAGGAGACTTTTATATGAACTGAAATCTGGTCAGACCCTCCTCTCCCCACCCCCTTTATGTGTATTATATTCCTTGTGTGGACACACCCAGCTCTGTACTGATACCTCTATACAGGTGATCCACACTCCAATGACTTGTCCTGCGACTTGGGACTGCAAAGTCACATGATAAATCGTTCCCCAGGATTTCCAATAACAACCATTCATATTAGTACGACTTCAAAGTAGTCCCTGCACTACTTTGATCAGACTTTGATGGGAGTTACACAGGCATTCCCTAAAATCGCGTAAAAATTGCGTGTCTTTGGAGTCGCAGTAGTGTGAAAGGGGCCTAACTAGCTTTCTAAAACATTCTTCTCACCACTGAGCCCGGCTCTATCTCCACGGGAAGGAAACGTTTATAGTTTGGGGTGAGACTATGAGCACTGAGCCATGATTGGACAAAGTCATAACTTTGCCCAATCAGAGCTCTCACAGTGCTCTTTGCCCTGACTGGGAAAAGCCTTGCACCTGACCGCTTGTTAGGTGAATTGCTTCCGCCAATCAGAGCTGTTAAAAACGCACTGTGCGGCACGCAAGTGCATTGTGGGGTGCTCAGCGGGAGAACATGCAAACACCGAAAGGGCGATGTTTGGGGCTGAACTGATGCTTGACCCGAACAGCTCATCTAAACACCATGGTCTACAGAACAAGCAGGAGAATAAGAGAGCTTGGTTAGGGTTGATTGTCTTCCAGTTGGCTTGTGTTCCAGTGTTGGTGTCTTTTCTTTTGCCGGCAGCCACATCTGGGTGTTACCTGGAGTGTGGTGGCTGCATCATATGACATATCACGGGTAGAGTTGTCATCTCATCCCTTTAAACCCGAACACCTTTGAATTACACGGGTTCTGAGGCTAATAAATGCAGATAAGGCACCAAGTGAGTTTAATTAAAATATAAATAAAGTAATAGATGCGCAACCAAAAATGGGAAAAGGGCTAACGTGTACAAAGGACACAAAGACAAAAAAAGGAGACAAAAAAGGTGACATATGTGCACCTTGGTGATCAAATTGAAGCAAATAAAATAAAATAAAAATATTGTGAATGTCCGGATGAATCTCAAATAATATCTATCCACATACATATATTGACATAAAATAAACCTGTACTGAAACAAAAAGGGAAAAAAGGGAACCTCAGTGCTAGCAAAAACACAAAGAGAAGTCCATGGTGCATTCAATACAGTTTATATGGAAATAGATTATTCCGGTGAAGAGCCCCAATACATCCTTTTCTGCAAATGGTCCCACAGGATAGTCAAAGAATGAAAAAAGGAGGCCGGGTGGCCTCTTACCAGAATTGTAGGACCCCTATTACCGAGGTCTAATAGGCACAGACAGGAGGGAACAGTCAGTCACGGGCGGCAACTTCAAACGTCCTTCTGGATCCTCTCATCCACCAGTATAACCAGACTCGAATATGTTCCATGGGACCCACGTTCAGCAAGTAGAAATAGGGGGTTCCAAGGGGTAAGCCGCGGCTGGGTCTCTTTCGCTCTGAAGTGCCTGCTTTTTTCTATGTTTATGTGCAGCGTCACAATGAAAGAAAACTTTTTAAAATTTACTGCACCATGAAGCCCTCCTTTTTGTTCATTTGACTTACCCCTTGGAACCCCCTATTTCTACTTGCTGAACGTGGGTCCCATGGAACATATTCGAGTCTGGTTATACTGGTGGATGAGAGGATCCGGACAGATGTTTGAAGTTGCCGCCCGTGACTGACTGTTCCCTCCTGTCTGTGCCTATTAGACCTCCGTAATAGGGGTCCTACAGTTCTGGTAAGAGGCCACCCGGCCTCCTTTTTTCATTCTTTGAAAATCCTGTGGGACCATTTGCAGAAAAGGATGTATTGGGGCTCTTCACCGGAATAATCTATTTCCATATGAACTGTATTTAATGCACCATGGACTTCTCTTTGTGTTTTTGCTAGCACTGAGGTTCCCCCTTTTCCCTTTTTGTTTCAGTACAGGTTTATTTTATGTCAATATATGTATGCAGATTCACAATATTTTTATTTTATTTTATTTGCTTCAATTTGATCACCAAGGTGCACATATTTCACCTTTTTTGTCTCCTTTTTTTGTCTTTGTGTCCTTTGTACACGTTAGCCCTTTTCCCATTTTTGGTTGCGCATCTATTACTTATTTTATTTATATTTACAAAATTGAATATTCCAGTTTTCTTTTAGATTGCAGCAACATCGCAGATATATTTTTAAAATATTTATTGCATATTTTTATATATTGGTTTTTCATTTCTGCAACTCCTGGGGTAGCGTGGATTGTCACATTACACAAGTGAGTTTAATTACCACCTTAATCAGCCACAGAACCTGTGTAATTAATTTGTGTTCGGGTTTAAAGGGATGAGGTGGCAACCATAATCACAGGACTGCATCCTCTATTTGAAATCAAGTGGGACGTTGTGTCAGTGCTTGAGCATGGAGTCCATGTTCCTCTAGAACTTTTGTGCCTGCAGCTCCCCTAAAAAGGTACTGAAGCGTTCCTCTACAACTGTAAGACCTTTAAACCTCCGTAGCCCCCTGCAACTTCCACTAATCTACGCAGCAGTCCCTTTTGCACCTTGGCATCCCCATCTGCCATCCATTCTCTGCAGCACCACCTCTGTACCTGCAGTCTCCACTACATCCACAGTCTGAACCTGGGCTACACCCAATACCAGGGCAAGACCTTCTAGAACCCAAGAAAAATGAAGCCAAAATGTGCAGTGTTGAGGCAGGTGAAGCTTTATATTTGCACCTAGAGTGCCTGGGATGGCACAGGGAACATAATTGGCCACCACTGTCCACCAGGCCTAGTCTTGACACTTTCCGGTCCATGGAAAACCGAATAGAAAAGGGAAAAAGATATGACACGGTTCCACCAGTGTTGTTTAGCTATCAGGAGCTTTGGGAAACCAGGTTTTCATTAACGTTATTGGAACCAATTTTGGTTTTATCTGTAAACTAGTTATAACTCATAAAAAGTGCAAATTGTATTCTTTTCTAAAGTCACTAGAATGAGGTCTGTGGTACAGATTCTGGTTCTGTCTATTTTTGTTATGTGACAGATCACTGTGCTGGTTCTGTTCCCCCAATGCCTATTATGACTAAATCTCAATCATGTAACTATGATAGACCACCCCCATCCCGTCCTGCAGATATACAAGCCTTCTCCGTCTCACTGATAGGGACTACAAGGATTACACCGGGACTACACCGTATGACGTCAGCCTAATGAGGATGTTTTTTACTCGGGATGTATGATTTTGGCAAGCGGGCTCAATAAATCTTTATATGAGCATCTTGCTGTACCCAAAGGTCTACCGCCTGCTCCTGTTCTCCATTCCACAAGATAAATAAAACCAGTACTTACTGGGAATTAATGAATTGTTCTGCCTGCTCTTCCAATAATGAATGCCGGAGATCCGGGACCTCAGGCGAGTTCTGAACAATCGGTGATCTTTACCTGAACAAACTAATAGTCACAATACAGGCCGGCCTCACAGTACATCTCATCCTCATTGAACTGTTTATCTGCGTTTGTCAACATCAATGTCACACCACACGCCGATGTTTGTCTTTAACCCGTAATGTGGCCTGTACATAACAGAATGCATCTAAAAACCCAAGAGAATACAGGGAATTAACAAAAGGTTATAAGCCCTGTCACTTGGAGGTCCCAGAGCCATGGCACTTGGACACTTTGGGGTCCCAGAACCATGGCACCCAGACACCTGGGGGTCCCAGAACAATGGCACCCAGACACTTGGGGGTCCCAGAACATTGACACCCGGACACTTGAGGGTCCCAGAACAATGACACCTGGACACTTGGGGGTCCCAGAACAATGACACCCGGACACTCAGGAATATTGGTATTGGATTATGGTCATTGGTATTCTATAGATATATTGATGCAGAAACACAGAAACACAGAAGCATTTAAAGGATACATTTCTAGTTTATTGAGACGTCAGTCTTTGTACAAGGGTCTCCTCCATGGTGGTGGAATGAACGGTTGGAGAGCCTCAGCTGGACTCACAGAAGAAGGTGTTGCAGGCCACGGTCAAAGAGGCCACCAAGATGACAAACTCCTGAAAGTCCACCTCCCCATCTCCATTCTCATCCAGCTCCTTCAGGATCCTGTCCACGGAGGTGGTGTCTTTTTGCTCCTAGAGAAGGAAGACTTATGCCGCGTACACACGAGCGGACATTACGGCGGACTTTGCCCGGCAGACTTTTCGATGTACTTTCCGACGGACTTTCTGAATGAACGGACTTGCCTACACACAATCCACCAAAGTCCGTCGAATTCGTACGTGATGACGTACAACCGGACTAAAACAAGGAAGTTCATAGCCAGTAGCCAATAGCTGCCCTAGCATGGCTTTTTGTCCGTCGAACTAGCATACAGACGGCGGACTTTTCGACCGGACTCGATTTCAACGGATAAATTTTAAACAAGTTTCAAATCTAAGTCCGTCCAACTTTTGAGAAAACAAAGTCCGCTGGAGCCCACACACATCGAATTGTCCGACGAAATCCAGTCCGCCGGGCAAAGTCCGCCGTAATGTCCGCTCGTGTGTACGCGGCATAAGTCCGTCCAACTTTTGAGAAAACAAAGTCCGCTGGAGCCCACACACATCAAATTGTCCGACGAAATCCAGTCCGCCGGGCAAAGTCCGCCGTAATGTCCGCTCGTGTGTACGCGGCATTAGATTTAATCAACCATCGTTTTCCCATCTTTCCCCGGTTCCTGCCTACATTACACCGAGATTCCATCCTAGAAGAGTATCCCACAGGAAATAAAAAAGTGTATTTAGTTTGGAAATTTGACTCTTTCGTGGTAAAAATTCTACACGTCTGTTTTTTCATCTTTGTAGTTTGTGTATCAAGATTATGAGGTCCTCTTTAGAATTAGTCAACGCTATGCAACCCTCAATATGTTTTTTAGATAATGATTTTTGAATGTCAGGTATCAGCAAAAAGACTTTTCAGAGGGTTCTCCAATCACCGATTTGGCTGTTGATTGTGTGTGACTTGCTTTAGAAAGTAACTACATGCAGTATCTGGAGTAGAGTTAAAAGATATTACTTTTTATTTATTTATTCTGGAGTCCTTGTCCCTTTAGAGCCGGTTCACACAGGGGGGCTTTAAAGTCGCCCGACTCTGAAACCGCCCCGTACAGCCCGACCTGCAAAACTACTTCTGTATAGAAGTCAATGCAAGCCGCTCTGAAGTTGCCCCAAAGTAGTACAGGAACCTTTGAGTTGAGTTTGACTTGAGTCGCTCCTATTAGAACGGTTCCATTGTAGAGAATGGAGCGCGACTTGTCAGGCCGCTAAGTCACCGGACAGGTCACCCCTGTGTGAACAATGGCTTTCTTCTTGTCACTCTTCCATAAAGGGCAGATTTGTGGAGAACACGACTAATAGTTGTCCTGTGGACAGATTCTCCCACCTGAGCTGTGGATCTCTGCAGCTCCTCCAGAGTTACCATGGACCTCTTGGCTGCTTCTCTGATGAATGCTCTCCTTGCCTGGCCGGTCAGTTGAGATGTTCAAAGCTTGGGATATTCCTTACTAAGTGATTGAACAGTACTAACTGGCATATTTTTTAAAGTTTCACTACCTTGTTACGCAGGTCTTTTGACTGTTCTTTTCTGCTCCCCATGTCTTAGCGTCTAGCCTGCTTAGTGCATCCATGTGAGAGCTAACAAACTCATTGACTATTTATACACAGACACTAATTGCGATTTAAAAAGCCACAAATGTTGGAAATTAACCTTTAATTGCCATTTTAACCCGTGTGTGCCACCTTCTGTGTCTGTAACAAGGCCAAACCTTCCAGGGTATGTAAACTTTTGATCAGGCCATCTGGGTGATTTCTGTTATCATTACGATTTAAAAAGGATGCAAAAAACAAATGTGATAATAAATGGCTTCATGTGATTACTATCCTTAAAAAAACAAAACATTTTTTTGGCACGATCAGTCATATTTTTAATATTAATGCCACAATTCACAATTTCTGCCAGGGTATGCAAACTTTTGAGCACAACTGTATATATTGTATATTGTCTCATACTATGGTGTGCTCTCTGCTGGGTCGTTTGGTGGTGTGGCTGTATTCCATTGTTCTATTGTGTCTGTCTGCCTTGGGAGAAAGTATTATGGGATGTGTATGTGTATTTGCTGTGAGGAGGGAGGGGGGAATTCCTCCAACAGCTCTCCCTGCTGATTGGACAATCTTTTTTGTGAGGGGGGAGATAGGAAGTGGGGGTGGGTGACCCCCCTTATGGGGACAAATAGCTGATGGTGGCCTGGTTAATTTTTTAAATACACAAAAATCTAACTGGGCCACCATCAGCTATTTGTCACCATAAGGGGGGGGTCACCCACTGCCACTTCCTATCTCCCCCCCAAAAAAAAACAAAAAAACACACCCATCAAGGCTGTGCTCACTCCTATCACACCCCCCACCCCCAAAAACTGAACTCCTTGTACCCCCCCAAAGAAAAACACAATTTCCCCCTAAGAGAGCACACCAACCCACTGTACCAACCCCGCCCCCCAAGGGAGGGAGAATGTTTTTTTCCCCCTTATTGTGTGTAAAGTAAGTGACTCGCTCCCTCCCCCCACGTGGCGCCGAGTGTTCCGTGGTCCGGCCTCGGGCTCCCCCGGACCTTTCAAGTTCTCCTCCTCGGGGTCCCTCCCAGGCTGAGGCAGCAGTGTCAACAGGAGGAGAACCTCCTCCGAGTCCTGGCTTCCTGGCACCTTCACAGCAGACACAGCAGTCAGCGTGACACAGCGGCGCACCTCCTCCCCCATCCATCCATGTGCTCCGACTGCGCAGGTCTGGGTGGGCTGGTGTGGTAACTTAAGTAGCCACGCCCCCGCTTGCCATACTTGGCAAATCAAGCGAAGGAGAAAGAACATGTGTCTTCCTTGTCCAATAGAAGACAAGGAGGACAAAATGAGGCAAGGGGGGGACGCTCTGTTGTGGGGGGAGGGTACAAGGCAGCTGTTCTAATGCGGCAATATTAACGCTTTATTGTCCAAAAAATTTCAGATACTCGGGACAAGCGGAAAAATTTGGGACAAATAGCGGGAAACATTAGGATTGGGATGAGGCTCCAAAACTCATGAATGTCCCGGGAAATTCGGGACTATTGGCAACTATGAAAGAACAGGAATAGAGGGGAAATCTTCCAATGGGGCCACCGAGGATATTCTCTCACATCCTGTTTTGGATATGGAACAGGAAGTGAAGGGAAATCTTACCAATAGGATGTAGCCCCTCCCCCTTATTTTATCCAAAAACATAACAGAAAAGGTTTTGCCTTTAGTTCTCCTTTATTGAATTTGTAATTTTCATTCATTATTGATTTTCATTCCTTTGTATTTTATACGGTGAATTTGGTTGTTGCCGGGAGACGTAGCGGCACCTTCCATAGCCGGCCTCACTTTTGGCATTTGTGCTTCATATTGCTTATGGCGATGATTTGTCCTATCGGAATTTTAAAAAATTCCCATAATTGTAATATTCCGTCTCGGTTTTCATCCGAACGATTCAAAATATTCATTATAATCTCCAGATTCTCACCCTGAGAAGACACAAAGTATCATTCCTCCAATATACTGAATACACAACGTTACATTGCACCCTTTTCATCCACCGAGCCTGGGAACTGCAACATAGAAAGGGGGCTTCTCTGATGAAGAGTTCACCTGGGGCCCCAGAACAATGACACCCTGACACTTGGGGGCCCCAGATCAATGACACCCTGACACTTTGGGACCTCCAGAACAATGACAACATGACACTTGGGGGCCCCAGAACAATGACAGCCTGACACTTGGGGGCCTCACAACAATGACACCCTGACACTTTGGGGCCCCCAGAACAATGACAACATGACACTTGGGGGCCCCAGAACAATGACATCCTGGCACTTGGGGTCCCCAGAACAATGACACCCTGACACTTTGGGGCCCCCAGAACAATGACAACATGACACTTGGGGCCCCCAGAACAATGACAACATGACACTTGGGGTCCCCAGAACAATGACACCCTGACACTTGGGGCCCCCAGAACAATGACATCCTGACACTTAGGGGCCCCAGAACAATGACACCCTGACACTTGGGGCCCCAGAACAATGACACCCTGACACTTGGGGCCCCAGAACAATGACACCCTGACACTTGGGGACCCCAGAACAATGCTACCCTGACACTTGGGGGTCCCAGAACAATGACACCTTGACACTTGGGGGCCCCAAAATAATGACATCTTGACACTTGGGGGTCCCAGACCAATGACACCCTGACACTTGGGGATCCAAGAACAATGACACACTGACACTTGGGGGACCCAGAACAATGACACCCTGACACTTGGGGCCCCAGAACAATGACACCCTGACACTTGGGGACCCCAGAACAATGATACCCTGACACTTGGGGGTCCCAGAACAATGACACCCTGACACTTTGGGGCTCCCAGAACAATGACACTTGGGGGCCCCAGATCAATGACACCCTGACACTTTGGGGCCCCCAGAACAATGACAACATGACACTTGGGGGTCCCCCTAACAATGACACCCTGACACTTGGGGGCCTCAGAACAATGACACCCTGACACTTGGGGGTCCCCCTAACAATGACACCCTGACACTTGGGGGCCTCAGAACAATGACACCCTGACACTTGGGGGCCTCAGATCAATGACACCCTGACACTTTGGGGCCCCCAGAACAATGACAACATGACACTTGGGGGCCCCAGAACAATGACATCCTGGCACTTGGGGTCCCCAGAACAATGACACCCTGACACTTGGGGCCCCCAGAACAATGACATCCTGACACTTAGGGGCCCCAGAACAATGACACCCTGACACTTGGGGCCCCAGAACAATGACACCCTGACACTTGGGGACCCCAGAACAATGATACCCTGACACTTGGGGGTCCCAGAACAATGACACCTTGACACTTGGGGGCCCCAAAATAATGACATCTTGACACTTGGGGGTCCCAGACCAATGACAGCCTGACACTTGGAGGCACAAGAACAATGACACCCTGACACTTGGGGGTCCCCCTAACAATGACACCCTGACACTTGGGGGCCCCAGAACAATGACACCCTGACACTTGGGGGCCTCAGAACAATGACACCCTGACACTTGGGGCCCCAGAACAATGACAACCTGACACTTGGGGATCCAAGAACAATGACACACTGACACTTGGGGGTCCCAGAACAATGACACCCTGACACTTGGGGCCCCAGAACAATGACAACCTGACACTTGGGGATCCAAGAACAATGACACCCTGACACTTGGGGCCCCAGAACAATGACAACCTGACACTTGGGGCCCCAGAACAATGACAACCTGACACTTGGGGGTCCCAGAACAATGACACCCTGACATTTGGGGGTCCCAGAACAATGACAACATGACACTTGGGGGCCCCAGATCAATGACAACATGACACTTGGGGCCCCCAGAACAATGACAACGTGACACTTGGGGGCCCCAGAACAATGACATCCTGGCACTTGGGGGCCCCAGAAAAAAGAACACTCTGACACTTGGGGGCCCCAGAACAATGACATCCTGGCACTTGGGGGCCCCAGAAAAAGGATATCCTGACACTTGGGGGTCCCAGAACAATGACACCCTGACACTTGGGGTCCCAGAACAATGACACACTGACACTTGGGGGCCCAAGAACAATGACACCCTTATACTTGGGGGTCCCAGAACAATGACACCTTGACACTTGGGGGCCCCAGAACAACGACACTCTTACACTTGGGGGTCCCAGAACAAGGACACCCTGACACTTGGGGGTCCCAGAACAATGACACCCTGACACTTGGGGGTCCCAGAACAATGACACCCTGACACTTGGGGGTCCCAGAACAAAGGATGCCCTGACACTTGGGGACCCAGAACAATGACACTTGGGGGCCCCAGATCAATGACACCCTGACACTTGGGGGCCCCAGAACAATGACACCATGACACTTGGGGGCCCCAGAACAATGACAC
Source organism: Aquarana catesbeiana (assembly GCF_042186555.1). Taxonomy (NCBI): domain Eukaryota; kingdom Metazoa; phylum Chordata; class Amphibia; order Anura; family Ranidae; genus Aquarana; species Aquarana catesbeiana. The sequence goes on along the minus strand of NC_133336.1, from coordinate 213,918,225 downwards.
CCTGACACTTGGGGCCCCCAGAACAATGACACCCTGACACTTGGGGGTCCCAAAACAATGACACCCTGACATTTAGGGGTCCCAGAACAATGACACAATGAAACTTGTGGAGCGCAGAACCATAACAACCTGACACTTGGGGGCCCCAGAAAAAAGGTCACATTGACACTTGGGGGTCCCAGAACAATGACACACTAAAACTTGGGGACCCAGAACAATGACACCCTGACACTTGGGGGTCCCAGAACAATGACACCCTGACGCTTGGGGCCCCAGAACAATGACACTTGGGGGTCCCAGAACAATGACACCCTGACACTTGGGGACCCAGAACAATGACACCCTGACACTTGGGGGTCCCAGAACAATGACACCCTGACACTTGGGGCCCCAGAACAATGACACTTGGGGGTCCCAGAACAATGACACCCTGACACTTGGGGGTCCTAGAACAATGACACCCTAAAACTTGGGGGTCCTAGAAGAATGACACCCTGACTGTTGGGGCCCAAGAACAATAAATACATGACACTTGGGGCCACAGAACAATGACACCCTGACTGTTGGGGCCCCAGAACAATGACACCCTAACACTTGGGGGCCCCAGAACAATGACACCCTGACACTTGGGGGTCCCAGAATAATGACACTTGGGGGTCCATATTATAATGTAAATGATTTTCTTACTTTGGCAGTATTCAGCTTCAGATATTCCTTCACGTCATTTGCAGTGAAAATTTTCAGACTTCCTGCCTTCTTTTCTCTCTCATTTAATTCTTCCACTAAACTCTTTATACTCTCCTCCAGCATCAGGGCCTGTACAAAGATATGAAGAGGTTCCATCATCTGATCTCCAACCTCCCCATCCACTAATATTATTATTATACATTTATATAGTGCTGACATATACCACAGTGCTGTACAGAGATCACTGAGCCAATCACATCAGTCTATTTACCAGAGGAGCTTACACTCTAATGTCCCCTCCCCCACAGTCACAGTTTTCTATGCCACCTATTAATAACATTTGTATTATTGTGCTCTGCAATGAGGAAAGGTAGGTACTCCCCCTGTATAATGAGGAAAGGTAGGTACTCCCCCTGTATAATGAGGAAAGGTAGGTACTCCCCCTGTATAATGAGGAGAGGTAGGTACTCACCTTGGTGCTGTAGGCAGAGAAGAGACTCAGAAAGATCAGAAGACAGAACATTTTGTTGGTGGGTTTGAGGATTGCAGTCTGGGGATGGGGAGAAGAGAACACAATGATGATGGGTGAGGACGGGTAATATAAACTCTCTATAGGTAATATAACTTACCATGGTGATCGATGTGACGGCACACACTATGCTGGGTACAGGTGTGAGGAGACTTTTATATGAACTGAAATCTGGTCAGACCCTCCTCTTCCCACCCCCTTTATGTGTATTATATTCCTTGTGTGGACACACCCAGCTCTGTACTGATACCTCTATACAGGTGATCCACACTCCAATGTCTTGTCCTGCAACTTGGGACTGCAAAGTCACATGACAAGTCGTTCCCCATGATTTCCAATGACAACCATTCATATTAGTATGACTTCATGTCGTGCCGACTTCAAAGTAGTCCCTGCACTACTTTGGTCAGACTTTGATGCGAGTTACACAGGCATTCCCTAAAATCGCGTAAAAATTGTGTGACTTTGGAGTCGTGGTAGTGTGAAAGGGGTCTAACTAGCTTGCTAAAACATTCTTCTCACCACTGAGCCCAGCTCTATCTCCACAGGAAGGAACCTTTTATAGTGTGGGGTGAGACTATGAGCACTGAGCCATGACTGGACAAAGTCATAACTTTGCCCAATCAGAGCTCTCACAATGCTCTTTGCCCTGACTAGGCAAAGCTTTGCACCTGACCGCTGGTCAGGTGCATTGCTTCAGCCAATCAGAGCTGTTAAAAATGCAGTGCATTTGTGGGATGCTCGGAGAACATGCAAACACCCGAAAGGGCGATGTTTGGGGCTGAACTGATGCTTGTCCCGACCAGCTCATCTAAACACCATGGTCTACAGAACAAGCAGGAGAATAATAGAGCTTGGTTAGGGTCGATTGACTTCCAGTTGGCTTGTGTTCCAGTGTTGGTGTCTTTTCTTTTTGCCGGCAGCCACATCTGGGTTTTACCTGGAGTGTGGTGGCTGCATCATATGACATATCACGGGTAGAGTTGTCACCTCATCCCTTTAAACCCGAACACCTTTGAATTACATGGGTTCTGAGGCTAATTAAATGCAGATAAGGTACCAAGTGAGTTTAATTACCACCTTAATCAGCCACAGAACCTGTGTAATTAATATGTGTTTGGGTTTAAATGGATGAGTTGGCAACCATAATCACAGGACTGCATCCTCTATTTGAAATCAAGTAGGACGTTGTGTCAGGGCTTGAGCATGGAGTCCATGTTCCTCTAGAACTTTTGTGCCTGCAGCTCCCCTAAAAAGGTACTGAAGCGTTCCTCTACAACTGTAAGACCTTTAAACCTCCGTAGCCCCCTGCAACTTCCACTAATCTACACAGCAGTCCCTTTTGCGCCTTGGCATCCCCATCTGCCATTCATTCTCTGCCACCTCTGTACCCGCAGTCTCCACTACATCCACAGTCTGAACCTGGGCTACACCCAATACCAGGACAAGACCTTCTAGAACCCAAGAAAAATGAAGCCAAAATGTGCAGTGTTGAGGCAGGTGAAGCTTTATATTTGCACCTAGAGTGGCCGGGACGGCACAGGGAAGATAATTGGCCACCACTGTCCACCAGGCCTAGACTTGACACTTTCCAGTCCATGGAAAACTGAATAGAAAAGGGAAAAAGATGTGACACGGTTCCACCAGTGTTGTTTAGCTATCAGGAGCTTTGGGAAGCCAGGTTTTCATTAACGTTATTGAAACCAATTTTGGTTTTATCTGTAAACTAGTTATAACTCATAAAAAGTGCAAATTGTATTCTTTTGTAAAGTGACTAGAATGAGGTCTGTGGTACAGATTCTGGTTCTGTCTATTTTTGTTATGTGACAGATCACTGTGCTGGTTCTGTTCCCCCAATGCCTATTATGACTAAATCTCAATCATGTAACTATGATAGACCACCCCCATCCCATCCTGCAGATATACAAGCCTTCTCCGTCTCACTGATAGGGACTACAAGGATTACACCGGGACTACACCGTATGACGTCAGTCTAATGAGGATGTTTTTTACTCGGGATGTATGATTTTGGCAAACGGGCTCAATAAATCTTTATATGAGGATCTTGCTGTACCCAAAGGTCTACCGCCTGCTCCTGTTCTCCATTCCACAAGATAAATAAAACCAGTACTTACTGGGAATTAATGAATTGTTCTGTCTGCTCTTCTAATAATGAATGCCGGAGATCCGGGACCTCAGGCGAGTTCTGAACAATCGGTGATCTTTACCTGAACAAACTAATAGTCACAGTACAGTCCGGCCTCACAGTACATCTCATCCTCATTGAACTGTTTATCTGCGTTTGTCAACATCAATGTCACACCACACGCCGATGTTTGTCTTTAACCCGTAATGTGGCCTGTACATAACAGAATGCATCTAAAAACCCAAGAGAATACGGGGCATTACATTAACAAAAGGGTATAAGCCCTGTCACTTGGGGGCTCCAGAACCATGGCACCCGGACACTTGGGGGTCCCAGAACAATGACACCCGGACACTTGGGGGTCCCAGAACAATGACATCCGAACACTTGGGGGTCCCAGAACAATGACACCCGGAACCTCAGGAATATTGGTATTGGATTATGGTCATTGGTATTTTATAGATATATTGATGCAGAAAACAGAAACACAGAAGCATTTAAAGCAGTGGTCATCAACCCTCTCCTCAGGGCCCACTAACAGGCCAGGTTTTATGTATTACCTTGGGGAGATGGAGACTAAAATACTGCAATCACTAAGCAGCAAATGATATCACCTGTGATGTATTTCAGTTATCATGCAAACCTGGCCTGTTAGTGGGCCCTGAGAACAGGGTTGATGACCACTGATTTAAAGGATACATTTCTAGTTTATTGAGACGTCAGTCTTTGTACAAGGGTCTCCTCCATGATGGTGGAATGAACGGTCGGAGAAGGTGTTGCAGGCCACGGTCAAAGAGGCCACCAAGATGACAAACTCCTGAAAGTCCACCTCCCCATCTCTGTTCTCATCCAGCTCCTTCAGGATCCTGTCCACGGAGGTGGCATCTTTTTGCTCCTAGAGAAGGAAGACTTAGATTTAATTAACCATCGTTTTCCCATCTTTCCCCGGTTCCTGCCTACATTACACTGAGATTCCATTCTAGAAGAGTATCCCACAGGAAATAAAAAAGTGTATTTAGTTTGGAAATTTGAGGCTTTCGTGGTAAAAATTCTACATGTTTTTTTTTTTCATCTTTGTAGTTTGTGTATCAAGATTATGTGGTCCTCCTTAGAATTAGTCAACGCTATGCAACCCTCAATATATTTTTTAGATAATGATTTTTGAATGTCAGGTATCAGCAAAAAGACTTTTCAGAGGGTTCCCCAATCACCGATTTGGCTGTTGATTGTGTGTGACTTGCTTTAGAAAGTAACTACATGCAGTATCTGGAGTAGAGTTAAAAGATATTACTTTTTATTTATTTATTCTGGAGTCCTTGTCCCTTTAGAGCCGGTTCACACAGGGGGGCTTCAAAGTCGCCCGACTCTGAAACCGCCCCGTACAGCGCGACCTGCAAAACTACTTCTGTATAGAAGTCAATGCAAGCCGCTCTGAAGTTGCCCCAAAGTAGTACAGGAACCTTTGAGTTGAGTTTGACTTGAGTCGCTCCTATTAGAACGGTTCCATTGTAGAGAATGGAGCGCGACTTGTCAGGCCGCTAAGTCACCTGACAGGTCCCCCCTGTGTGAACAATGGCTTTCTTCTTCTCACTCTTCCATAAAGGGCAGATTTGTGGAGAACACGACTAATAGTTGTCCTGTGGACAGATTCTCCCACCTGAGCTGTGGATCTCTGCAGCTCCTCCAGAGTTACCATGGACCTCTTGGCTCTTCTCTGATGAATGTTCTCCTTGCCCGGCCGGTCAGTTTAGGTGGACGGCCATGTCTTCATGAGATGTTCAGAGCTTGGGATATTCCTTTATAACCTAACCCTGCTTTATACTTCTCCACAACTTTATCCCTGAGCTGTCTGGTGTGTTCCTTGGCCTTCATGATGCTGTTTGTTCACTAAGGTTCTCTAAGAAATCTCAGAGGGCTTCACAGAACAGCTGTATTTATACTGAGATTAAATTACATACAGGTGGACTCTATTTACTAATTAGGTGACTTCTGAAGGCAATTTGTTCCACTAGATTTTAGTTAGGGGTATCAGAGTAAAGGGGGCTGAATACAAATGTCCCCCCCCACACTTTTCACATATTTATTTGTATCATTTATCATTTTCCTTCCACTTCACAATTATTACCTCTGATGTATGATGATGATGAGGATCAGATTAGGTCCCCCTTGCTAGTAGCAGGTTGGCCCCCTTTTGCATAGATACAACAAGGTGTTGGTAACATTCCTCAGACATTTTGCTCCATAGTGACCTGATAACATCACACAGTTGCTGCAGATTTGTCGGCTGCACATCCATGATGTGAATCTCCCGTTCCACCACATCCCAAAGGTGCTCTATTGGATGAGATGTGGTGAGTGTGGAGGCCATTGGAGTACAGGGACCTCATTGTCCAGTGGTGAGATGATTGGAGCTTTATGACATGGTGCATTATCCTGCTGGGAGGAGCCATCAGAAGATGGGGACACTGTAGTCATAAAGGGATGGACATGGTCAGCAACAATACTCAGGTACCCCATCCCCCACACCATTACACCCCCACCACCAGTCTGAACCGGTGATATCCCATCCCCCACACCATTACACCACCACCACCAGCCTGAACCAGTGATATCCCATCCCCCACACCATTACACCTCCACCACCAGCCTGAACCGGTGATATCCCATCCCCCACACCATTACACCCCCACCACCAGCCTGAACCAGTGATATCCCATCCCCCACACCATTACACCCCCACCACCAGCCTGAACCGGTGATATCCCATCCCCCACACCATTACACCCCCACCACCAGCCTGAACCGGTGATATCCCATCCCCCACACCATTACACCCCCACCACCAGCCTGAACCGGTGATATCCCATCCCCCACACCATTACACCACCACCACCAGCCTGAACCAGTGATATCCCATCCCCCACACTATTACACCCCACCACCAGCCTGAACCGGTGATATCCCATCCCCCACACCATTACACCCCCACCACCAGCCTGAACCTGTGATATCCCATCCCCCACACCATTACACCCCCACCACCAGCCTGAACCGGTGATATCCCATCCCCCCACACCATTACACCCCCACCACCAGCCTGAACCGGTGATATCCCATCCCCCACACCATTACACCCCCACCACCAGCCTGAACCGGTGACATCCCATCCCCCACACCATTACACCCCCACCACCAGCCTGAACCAGTGATATCCCATCCCCCACACCATTACACCCCCACCACCAGCCTGAACCTGTGATATCCCATCCCCCACACCATTACACCCCCACCACCAGCCTGAACCGGTGATATCCCATCCCCCACACCATTACACCCCCACCACCAGCCTGAACCGGTGATATCCCATCCCCCACACCATTACACCCCCACCACCAGCCTGAACCGGTGACATCCCATCCCCCACACCATTACACCCCCACCACCAGCCTGAACCTGTGATATCCCATCCCCCACACCATTACACCCCCACCACCAGCCTGAACCGGTGATATCCCATCCCCCACACCATTACACCCCCACCACCAGCCTGAACCGGTGACATCCCATCCCCCACACCATTACACCCCCACCACCAGCCTGAACCTGTGATATCCCATCCCCCACACCATTACACCCCCACCACCAGCCTGAACCGGTGATATCCCATCCCCCACACCATTACACCCCCACCACCAGCCTGAACCGGTGATACCCCATCCCCCACACCATTACACCCCCACCACCAGCCTGAACCGGTGATACCCCATCCCCCACACCATTACACCTCCACCACCAGCCTGAACCAGTGATATCCCATCCCCCACACCATTACATCCCCACCACCACCAGCCTGAACCGGTGATACCCCATCCCCCACACCATTACACCCCCACCACCAACCTGAACCGGTGATACCCCATCCCCCACACCATTACACCTCCACCACCAGCCTGAACCAGTGATATCCCATCCCCCACACCATTACACCCCCACCACCAGCCTGAACCAGTGATATCCCATCCCCCACACCATTACACTCCCACCACCAGCCTGAACCAGTGATATCCCATCCCCCACACCATTACACCCCCACCACCAGTCTGAACCGGTGATATCCCACCCCCCACACCATTACACCCCCACCACCAACCTGAACCAGTGATACCGCATCCCCCACACCATTACACCCCCACCACCAGCCTGAACCGGTGATACCCCATCCCCCACACCATTACACCCCCACCACCAGCCTGAACCAGTGATATCCCATCCCCCACACCATTACACCCCCACCACCAGCCTGAACCGGTGATATCCCATCCCCCACACCATTACACCCCCACCACCAGCCTGAACCAGTGATATCCCATCCCCCACACCATTACACCCCCACCACCAGCCTGAACCAGTGATATCCCATCCCCCACACCATTACACCCCCACCACCAGCCTGAACCGGTGATACCCCATCCCCCACACCATTACACCCCCACCACCAGCCTGAACCAGTGATATCCCATCCCCCACACCATTACACCCCACCACCAGCCTGAACCGGTGATGCCCCATCCCCCACACCATTACACCCCCACCACCAGCCTGAACCGGTGATACCCCATCCCCCACACCATTACACCCCCACCACCAGTCTGAACCGGTGATATCCCATCCCCCACACCATTACACCCCCACCACCAGCCTGAACCAGTGATATCCCATCCCCCACACCATTACACCCCCACCACCAGTCTGAACCGGTGATATCCCACCCCCCACACCATTACACCCCCACCACCAGCCTGAACCGGTGATATCCCATCCCCCACACCATTACACCTCACCACCAGCCTGAACCAGTGATATCCCATCCCCCACACCATTACACCCCCACCACCAGCCTGAACCGGTGACATCCCATCCCCCACACCATTACACCCCCACCACCAGCCTGAACCTGTGATATCCCATCCCCCACACCATTACACCCCCACCACCAGCCTGAACCGGTGATATCCCATCCCCCACACCATTACACCCCCACCACCAGCCTGAACCGGTGATATCCCATCCCCCACACCATTACACCCCCACCACCAGCCTGAACCGGTGACATCCCATCCCCCACACCATTACACCCCCACCACCAGCCTGAACCTGTGACATCCCATCCCCCACACCATTACACCCCCACCACCAGCCTGAACCGGTGATATCCCATCCCCCACACCATTACACCCCCACCACCAGCCTGAACCGGTGACATCCCATCCCCCACACCATTACACCCCCACCACCAGCCTGAACCTGTGACATCCCATCCCCCACACCATTACACCCCCACCACCAGCCTGAACCGGTGATATCCCATCCCCCACACCATTACACCCCCACCACCAGCCTGAACCGGTGATATCCCATCCCCCACACCATTACACCCCACCACCAGCCTGAACCTGTGATATCCCATCCCCCACACCATTACACCCCCACCACCAGCCTGAACCGGTGATACCCCATCCCCCACACCATTACACCTCCACCACCAGCCTGAACCAGTGATATCCCATCCCCCACACCATTACATCCCCACCACCACCAGCCTGAACCGGTGATACCCCATCCCCCACACCATTACACCCCCACCACCAACCTGAACCGGTGATACCCCATCCCCCACACCATTACACCCCCACCACCAGCCTGAACCAGTGATATCCCATCCCCCACACCATTACACTCTCACCACCAGCCTGAACCAGTGATATCCCATCCCCCACACCATTACACCCCCACCACCAGTCTGAACCGGTGATATCCCACCCCCCACACCATTACACCCCCACCACCAACCTGAACCAGTGATACCGCATCCCCCACACCATTACACCCCCACCACCAGCCTGAACCGGTGATACCCCATCCCCCACACCATTACACCCCCACCACCAGCCTGAACCAGTGATATCCCATCCCCCACACCATTACACCCCACCACCAGTCTGAACCGGTGATATCCCATCCCCCACACCATTACACCCCCACCACCAGCCTGAACCAGTGATATCCCATCCCCCACACCATTACACCCCACCACCAGTCTGAACCGGTGATATCCCATCCCCCACACCATTACACCCCCACCACCAGCCTGAACCAGTGATATCCCATCCCCCACACCATTACACCCTCACCACCAGCCTGAACCGGTGATGCCCCATCCCCCACACCATTACACCCCCACCACCAGTCTGAACCGGTGATATCCCACCCCCCACACCATTACACCCCCACCACCAGCCTGAACCGGTGATATCCCATCCCCCACACCATTACACCTCACCACCAGCCTGAACCAGTGATATCCCATCCCCCACACCATTACACCCCCACCACCAGCCTGAACTGGTGATACAAGGCAGGATGGATCCATGCGCCAAATTCTGACCCCACCATCTGAAAGTCGGAGCTGAAATCCAGACTCATCAGACCAGGCAATGTTTTTCAATCTTCTATTGTTCAATTTTGGTGATCCTGTGCCAATTGTAGCCTCAGTTTCCTGTTCTTAGCTGATGGGAGTGGTGCCCAGTGTGGTCTTCTGCTGCTGTAGCCCATCTGCTTCAAGGTTGGATGTGTTGTGCGGTCAGAGGTGGTATTCTGCATACCTTGGTTGGTTATTTGAGTCACTCTTGCCTTTCTATCATGTGGAACCAGTCTGCTCATTCTCCTCTGACCTCAACAAGGCATTTTCCTCCACACAACTGCCGCTCACTGGTTATTTTCTCTTTTTCCCACCATTCTCTGTAAACCCGAGAGATGGTTGTGTGTGAAAATCCCAGAAATACTCAGACCGGCCCATCTGCCATCAACAACCACGCCACGTTCAAAGTCACCGAGATCCCCTTTCTTCCCCATTCTGATGCTCGGTTTGAAGTTCAGCAAGTCATCTTCACCACGTCTAGATCCCTAAATGCTTTGAGTTGCTGCCATGTGATTGGCTGATTAGCAATATTTGCTACCAAGCAATTGAACAGGTGTACCTAATAAAGTAATATATATATATATACAGTATATAGTACATTCACACCAGTCACTGCCCTCAAGGATCTTACAGTCTAAGGTCCCTAACTCATATTAATACATACATTGGGGATAATTAACCTCCCAGCGTGTCTTTGCAGTATGGGAGGAAACCCACACAGGCACAGGGAGAACATGCAAACTCCAGGCAGGTAGTGCCCCCTGGTTGGGATTTGAAGTGATGACCCCGAGTGCTGCCAGGTAGAAGTGCTAACCACTTATCAACATTGGAAAAGACTAAGAAATTACAAAAAATGGACTTTGTAGGCACACATGTAGGATAGAAAATATTAGAATTTTTAATTGGATAAAGTTAAAAAAGGTAAAATGTAGAAAACATAAAAAGAACAGACATCATACTAATGATGACATAGAATACATGACCCCGGGGACTCCAATAACACCTCCAAATATTAGAATCTAATCCAGTGGGATGAGAAATAAGATCCGGTATAACCAGTAGCGGCATCCAAGAGGAATAAAGTGCATGGAGTAGTTGAGTCGCAGTGTGAGGTCACAGGAGGATTTTCCCCTCTACATGTTTCACACAATTGTGCTTCTTCAGGAGATTACAGATCTGATAAACATGGAAAAAACATCAAATAAGTATATATATATATATATAACATACTATCCAGTACATAAAGCAATATAAACAATGAAATGGTCATTTCAATGGGATCTAGCAGGATGGAGCCCAAGTCCGGTGACCACCGGGGGTGGGGGGGCAAAAAGCAACAATCCTCCCATGGGGACGCAGCCACACATTACACAAACTAATAAATTAACCACTTCAGCCCCGGACCATTTGGCTGGCCAAAGACCAGAGCACTTTTTTGCGATTCGGCGCTGCGTCGCTTTAACTGACAATCGCGAGGTCGTGTGCGGCGTGACTCCCAAACAAAATTAATGTCCCTCTTTTTTTGCTCCACTAATAGATCTTTTTTTTGGAGATATTTGATCCCCTCTGCGGTTTTTAATTTTTTGCGCTATAAACAAAAAATAGAGCAAAAATATTGAAAAAAAACGATATTTTTTTACTTTTTGCTATAATAAATATGGAATATATCTTGCAAAATTTGACTTGTTATGCATACAACTTTTTTAATGTATTAGTTTGTGTAATGTGTGGCTGCGTCCCCATGGGAGGATTGTTGCTTTTTGCCCCCCCCTCCCCCGGTGGTCACCGGACTTGGGCTCCATCCTGCTACATCCCAAAATGACCATTTCATTGTTTATATTGCTTTATATACTGGATAGTATGTTATATATATATATATATATATATATATATATATATATATATATATATATATATACTTATTTGATGCTTTTTTCCATGTTTATCAGATCTGTAATCTCCTGAAGAAGCACAATTGTGTGAAACATGTAGAGGGGAAAATCCTCCTGTGACCTCACACTGCGACTCAACTACTCCATGCACTTTATTCCTCTTGGATGCCGCTACTGGTTATACCGGATCTTATTTCTCATCCCACTGGATTAGATTCTAATATTTGGAGGTGTTATTGGAGTCCCCGGGGTCATGTATTCTATGTCATCATTAGTATGATGTCTGTTCTTTTTATGTTTTCTACATTTTACCTTTTTTAACTTTATCCAATTAAAAATTCAAATATTTTGTATCCTACGTGTGTGCCTACAAAGTCCATTTTTGCAATTTCTTAGTCTTTTTCATTTAATATCGGGACGTTGGCATATTGTTATCAGTGTATCCACAATGTCACCCTGTGAGGATCCACGTTAAATTCCATTATTTTTTTTACACTTATCAACATTACTCTCTATACTTTGCCTATCACAGTTAAAGCCCATTGTAATATGACTACTGTGATCTCACCTTTTATTGTGAGGGGGGCTGGCTTATCCAAAAGCCCTTTTATTGGCCCTTCCAAGCCAGTTTACCTAAGCTCAAAGTCCGGCATTATTTTGCTGGGTCCGCGAACCTCGAACACGTAAGAATTTGCTGTGAACCCATGATGGCAACCAACCCAAACCTCATCCTTACTCATTGACAAAGGTTGTTTATTTTAAATCGGTCCCAATAACTTCCATATACAGTAAGTGTATATTTAAAGAATGTATATTAGTATGTACTTCTCGAAAGGAAAAAACTTGTCAATGAATCCATTGATGTGAGATCTTGTGTGTCTCCATTCATGTTCAGCTTTCAGTTTAGTTCATTGCTAGGGATGAGCCGAACACCCCCCTGTTCGGTTCACACCAGAACATGCGAACAGACAAAAAATTTGTTAGAACACGCGAACACCGTTAAAGTCTATGGGACACAAACATGAAAAATCAAAAGTGCTAATTGTAAAGGCTCATATGCAAGTTATTGTCATAAAAAGTGTTTGGGGACCCGGGTCCTGCCCCAGGGGACATGTATCAATGCAAAAAAAGTTTTAAAAACGGCCGTTTTTTCAGGAGCAGTGATTTTAATAATGCTTAAAGTGAAACAATAAAAGTGTAATATCCCTTTAAATTTCGTACCTGGGGGGTGTCTATAGTATGCCTGTAAAGGGGCGCATGTTTCCCGTGTTTAGAACAGTCTGACAGCAAAATGGCATTTCAAAGGAAAAAAGTCATTTAAAACTACCCGCGGCTATTAATTAATTGCCAGTCCGACAATACACATAAAAGTTCATTGATAAAAATGGCATGGGAATTCCCCACAGGGGAACCCCGAATCATAATTTAAAAAAAAATGCATGGGGGTCCCCCTAAATTCCATATCAGGCCCTTCAGGTCTAGTATGGATTTTAAGGGGAACCCCATGCCAAAATGAACCTGTTACATAAACTGGAGACCCCGCCCCCCTCTGACAACACGGTTGTCACCTGAACAGAAGCATCACACAGCAGGAGACTCCCATTGAGGCGGATGAAGCGGAAAAGAAGAAGCTGGACGATGATGCCGGACGAGAAGACCGGAGGAAGAAGCGGAGGAAGATAGAGGAAGAAGCGGGGGAAGAACAAGATGGAGTTAGAAGAAGAACACCGAAGGAAGACCAGAAGAAGATGGAAGAAGAAGCGGGGAAAGAAGAAGACATTAATAAAGGAATTGTCAAAAACCGTCTATTGTCTTTTTTAACATTTTTGACACTTTTTTTGTGAAATGGTAGGGGTGTACCCCATTACCAATTCACACAGGGGGGCGGGATCTGGGGGTCCCCTTGTTAAAGTGGGCTTCCAGATTCCGATAAGCCCCCCGCATTCAGACCGCCACAACCAGCGGGCAAGGGTTGTTGGGATGATGCCCTTCTCCCTATCAACATGGGGACAAGGTGCTTTGGGGGCTACCCCAAAGCACCCTCCCAATGTTGAGGGCATGTGGCCTGGTACAGTTCAGGAAGGGGGCGCTCTCTCACCCCCCCTCTTTTCCTGAGGCCTGCCAGGTTGCATGCTCAGATAAGGGTCTAGTATGGCTCTTTGGGGGGACCCCAAGCCATTTTTTAAAATAATTTTGGCGCAGTGTTCCATTTAATATTTTTTTGGTTTGAGGTTCCCCTGTGGGGAAATCCCATGCCGTTTTTTCGGCGATACCACATGTGTGAGACTTCCACAGCCTGGCCACATACATAGGCCGAGTACAGCCGAGTATGGCTGAGCATTGCAGAGTATGGCTGAGCATTGCAGAGTATGGCTGAGTATGGCTGAGTATTGCTGAGCATGGCTGGGTATGGCAGGGTATCACCAAGTATGGCTGGGTATGGCTGGGTATGGCTGGGTATGGCAGAGTATTGCAGGGTATGGCAGGGTATGGCAGGGTATGGCAGGTTATTGCAGGGTATTGCGGAGTATTGCAGGGTATGTCAGGGTATTGCAGAGTATTGCAGAGTATTGCGGAGTATTTTAGAGTACTGCAGTGTATTGTGGGGTATTTCAGAGTATTGCGGGTTATTGCAGAGTATTGCAGGGAATTGCGATCAGCGGCCATTTACCGTGATCCGTGATGCTGTGAAGCTATGGCTGGGTATTGCAGAGTATGGCTGGGTATTGCTGTGTATTGCAGGGTTTGCAAGGGTATGGCAGGGTGTGGCAGGGTACTGCGGGGTATTGCAGGGTATTGCAGGGTATGGCAGAGTATGGCAGAGTTTTGCAGGGTATTGCAGAGTATTGTGGGGTATTGTGGGGTATTGCAGAGTATTGCAGGGTATTGCAGAGTATTGAAGAGTATTGCAGAGTACTGCTGGGTATTGCAGAGTATTGCTGGGTATTGCAGAGTATTGCAGGGTATTGCAGAGTATTGCAGAGTATTGCAGAGTACTGCTGGGTATTGCAGAGTACTGCTGGGTATTGCAGAGTATTGCAGGGTATTGCAGAGTATTGCAGAGTATTGCAGAGTACTGCTGGGTATTGCAGAGTACTGCTGGGTATTGCAGAGTATTGCAGGGTATTGCAGAGTATTGAAGGGTATTGCAGAGTATTGCAGAGTACTGCTGGGTATTGCAGAGTATTGCGGGGTATTGCAGAGTATTGAAGGGTATTGCAGAGTATTGCAGAGTACTGCTGGGTATTGCAGAGTATTGCTGGGTATTGCAGAGTATAGCGGGGTATTGCAGAGTACTGCTAGGTATTGCAGAGTATTGCAGGGTATTGCAGAGTATTGCGGGATATTGCAGAGTATTGCGGGGTATTGCAGAGTATTGTGGGATATTGCAGAGTACTGCTGGGTATTGCAGAGTATTGCGGGGTATTGCAGATTATTGCAGGGTATTGCAGAGTATTGCAGAGTATTGCAGAGTACTGCTGGGTATTGCAGAGTATTGTGGGATATTGCAGAGTACTGCTGGGTATTGCAGAGTATTGCGGGGTATTGCAGATTATTGCAGGGTATTGCAGAGTATTGCAGGGTATTGCAGAGTATTGCAGAGTATTGCAGAGTACTGCTGGGTATTGCAGAGTAATGCAGGGTATTGCAGAGTATTGCGGGTTATTGCAGAGTATTGCGGGGTATTGTGGGGTATTTCAGAGTATTACAAAGTATTGCGGGGTATTGCAGAGTACTGATGGGTATTGCAGAGTATTGCGGGGTATTGCAGAGTATTGCAGGGTATTGCAGAGTATAGCGGGGTATTGCAGAGTACTGCTGGGTATTGCAGAGTATTGCAGGGTATTGCAGAGTATTGCAGGATATTGCAGAGTATTGCGGGGTATTGCAGAGTATTGCGGGATATTGCAGAGTACTGCTGGGTATTGCAGAGTATTGTGGGGTATTGCAGAGTATTGCAGAGTATTGCGGGGTATTGCAGAGTATTGCAGAGTATTGCGGGGTATTGCAGAGTATTGCGGGGAATTGCAATCAGCGGCCGTTTACTGTAATCCGTGATGCAGAGGACCCGGCGGTCATGGATGTGCTCGGGTACCTCTTGAAGAAGCGACAATCGTAGCGCAACTAGTCAAGGATCTGCTCTTACCCACATCATCCTGCTCCCACCAACCTGATGGGTTTCAGAAAATATAGCTGTTAATGTTTTATCTTTTATAATTTTGTCACATACTCTATATTGTCTATTTTTAACAAACTTTCTTAATAAATGTACAATTTTTAAACATATCTTTATGTGTCCACTTACTGGGTACCGAGATAGTCCATCTACAATATGGGTGTTACTGGGAAACAACAATGGAGTAGCCTTAGTTAACCCACCCCCTCTCTCAATTTCTATTAGGATGATGGTACCCACTCCTACCCACTGTATATATATATATACCTAATGAGGTAGCACCAATTTAATAACTTGAGCTGCATAAGCAGATCACTGAACACCAAGGAAATTCAGTCCCCACAATGAAAGGCTAAACACAAGTATAAGTTCCAAAGAGAGAGAGAGGGGGGGAGAGAGAGAGAGGGAATATTGAGGGTTATTGCAGAGTACTGCTGGGTATTGCAGAGTATTGAGGGGTATTGCAGAGTATTGCGGGTTATTGCAGAGTATTGTGGGGTATTGTGGGGTATTGCAGAGTATTACAAAGTATTGCAGAGTATTGCGGGGTATTGCAGAGTACTGCTGGGTATTGCAGAGTATTGCAGGGTATTGCAGAGTATAGCGGGGTATTGCAGAGTACTGCTGGGTATTTTTTGCCAAGTTTTGCCAACCTACCAGATTGAAATTTACTGACACAACACCCACAATTTACTGGCACAGTCACATTTTTACTGACATATCAAAAAGTTACAAAATGACAGTTATGCAATTAGCAAAGTGATTTAAGGTAGATATTAACCACTTCGCGCCCGCGCTATAGCCGAAAGACGGCTACAGCGCGGTGCTCAATTGCGGGGAGGGTGTTCCTGAACGGCCTCCTATTTATGGGGGAAATCTGTGTTGGCCGTGTCCCTTGGACATAGCCAATCACAGATCGTGCTGAATGGCCAATCATAGCGGCCATTTAGCACTCGATCGGAGTGTCCAATGGGGGATGATCTCATATGTAAACATATGAGATCATCTCTCATTGCCGGCTTTTCCTCCTCACACAGAGACAGAGTGTGAGGAGGGAGAGCTTCCGTGCTGCAGTGTGAGTGAAAAAAATCAGGTACACTAACACAACACAGTGCCATCTGTCCTCAGTGCCACCTATCAGTGCCACCTGCCCCCAGTGCCACCTGTCAGTGTCACATGCCATTAGGGATGAGCTTCGTGTTCGAGTCGAACCCATGTTCGACTTGAACATCGGCTGTTCGGTCATTCGCCAAATTGCGAACGATATGGGCCGTTCGCGCCAAATTCGTGTGGCGCGTCACGGCCCATAATTCACTGCGGCATCGCAGTGCATTGCTGGCTGATGATTGGCCAAGCATGCACTATGACCCGCATGCTTGGCCAATCACAGCGCCGCCTGAACAGAGAGCCGTAATTGGCCAAAGCCAAGGAGGCTTTGGCCAATTATGGCTCAGGGGATTTAGTACACGCCCCACACTATATAAGGCCGCCTGCACGGCGGCCCTGTGTAGTGTGTGTTCCGGCGTTCATTGAGAGAGAGAGAGAGAGACAGACAGTGACATTTGATTTGAGTTAGATAGATTAGGCAGGACAGTCAGTCAGTTAGCTGCACTTACAGTGTATTGTGTATATATATGCATCCCAGGTGTTGTATATATATATATATATATATATATACACTGTATTCAGCTTAGCTAGATCCGTTCCTGTTATCTTCTTACTGACAGGCAGACTTGTCTTGTTACAGTATATACAGCTACCTGAAGAAAATTGCTGGTGTTCTTTTAATCCTATTAGTACCACAGTCAGGCAGCTAGACTATTTACAGTTAGTGCAGTGCGTCCTGCTCACAGTGTTCAGCTAAAGCTACAAGTTAGTGGGGTGCGTCCTGCTCACAGTGTTCAGCTAAACCTACAAGTTAGTGGGGTGCGTCCTGCTCACAGTGTTCAGCTAAACCTACAAGTTAGTGCGGTGCGTCCTGATCACAGTGTTCAGCTAAACCTAGAAGTTAGTGGGGTGCGTCCTGCTCACAGTGTTTAGCTAAACATACAAGTTTAGTGCAGTGCGTCCTGCTCACAGTGTTCAGCAAGATCCGTTCCTGTTATCTTCTTACTGACAGGCAGGCTTGTCTTGTTATAGTATATACAGCTACCTGAAGAAAATTACTGGTGTTCTTTTGATCCTATTAGTACCATAGTCAGGCAGCTAGACTATTTACAGTTAGTGCAGTGCGTCCTGCTCACAGTGTTCAACTAAACCTACAAGTTAGTGGGGTGCGTCCTGCTCACAGTGTTCAGCTAAACCTACAAGTTAGTGGGGTGCGTCCTGTTCACAGTGTTCAGCTAAACCTACAAGTTAGTGGGGTGCATCCACCTCACAGTGTTCAGCTAAAGCTACCTGTAGAAGGTTGGTGGTGTTCTCATACTACAGGCAGTTGATTTTGCTAGCTGCAGTATCAGTATATATATATATATATATATATATATATATATATATATATATATATCCCAGCTTAGTGCAGCTACAGGCCATTAGTATGTCTGGAAGGCCAAGAAGGAGAGGCAGACAGTCACAAGCCAATAAGAGAGGGCAAGCAGTCTCTGTGTCTAGTGCTGGTCGTGGAGACGGTGCATCCTCATCAGCACGTGGCCGTGGGACACGCTTGGCCTTTTTTTCGGCAGCTGGCTGTGTTGAGCCGCAACATGCGGAAGACTTGGTCGAGTGGATGACCAAGCCGTCCTCATCCTCCTCATCCTCTCTCACCCATGCCCAGGGTACTTTGTCTGGCAAAGCAGCGGCCTCTTCCCTCGGCTCAATGTCATCAGTGACTCCTTCCCTAGCCCCACCATGTCCTCCTGAGGAGTCCTTCGAACTGTTTGACCACAGTGTTGGGTACATGCTCCAGGAGGATGCCCAGCGTTTGGAAGGCTCTGATGATGATACTGAGCTCGATGAAGGCAGTAACATGAGCACGGACAGAGGGGGTGCCCAAGAAGGACAGCAATCTGGCAGTCATGCTCCCCCTGCTGCAGCATACTGCCAGGTTTGCTCCAGTGATGAGGAGGGAGGGGATGATGAGGTCACTGACTCAACATGGGTGCCTGATAGGAGTGAGGAGGAGGAGGCACATCACCAACGAGGCAGGATGCCCTCCAGGGGCCAGCCTAAGGGCAGCACATTGACTGCATCACACCCCAAAGCTCCACATGTGCAGGGCGCTGCAGTCTCTGCGCGTTATTCCAAAAGTTCTTTGGTGTGGGCCTTTTTTGAGACGAGTGCATCAGATCGCACCGCTGCTATTTGCAACATATGTCTCAATCGTATCTCGCGTGGCCAAAACATCTCCCGCTTGGGTACCACATGCTTGACCAGACATATGTTGACCTGCCATGCAGTTCGTTGGCAAGCGTATCTAAAAGACCCACACCAAAGAACAAAGAGGACCTCTCCTTGCTCCTCATCAGCTGAGATTTCCAACCCCACTATACCTTCAGTCCTCTCTGAGACCTGCACTGAGAGGAATGAAGGTGTAGAATTAGGTGTGTCACAGCCAAGTACTTGTGGGCAATCTGCTTTTGGTACACCGAAGTCAGATTGTACCAGGCAAATTTCCCTGCCCCAGCTGCTGCACCACCGAAAGAAGTTTGCTCCCAGCCATCTACATGCCCAGCGGTTGAATACTAGCTTGGCAAAATTGCTAGCACTTTAACTGCTGTCTTTTCAGTTGGTAGACTCTGCCCCCTTCTGTGAGTTTTTGGAATGTGCAGTTCCTCAGTGGCAGGTACCCAAACGCCACTTTTTCTCACGGAAGGCGATTCCGGCTCTCTACCGGCATGTGGAAGGCAATGTCCATGCCTCGCTGGACAGGGCGGTCAGCGGTAAGGTGCATATTACCGCTGACTCATGGTCCAGCAGGCATGGACAGGGACGTTACCTAAGTTTCACAGCGCATTGGGTGACTCTGCTGGCAGCTGGGAAGGATGCAGGACAAGGTGCAGTAGTGTTGGAGGTTGTTCCACCACCATGCCTCCAAAATGCTAATGATTGTGACACACCTCTCTCCTCCACCCCCTCCTCTTCTTCCTCCATTGCCTCTTCCTGTGCTTTGTCCTCGGAACCAGCGGTGCTCCATAGCTGTTCAAGGGGCTACGCAAGTACGCATGCCAAAAGATGCCATGCGGTGCTTAAGCTGGTGTGCTTGGGGGACAGGAGCCACACTGGGGCAGAGGTTCTGTCAGCTCTGCAGGGGCAGGTTCAGAGGTGGTTGACGCCACGCCAACTTAAGGCAGGAATGGTGGTTTGCGACAATGGCACCAACCTCCTCTCTGCCCTCCGACAGGGACAAATGACCCATGTGCCCTGTTTGGCTCACGTCCTTAACTTGGTGGTGCAGCGGTTCTTGGGCAGGTACCCGGGCTTACAGGATGTCCTGAGGCAGGCCAGGAAAGTCTGTGTGCATTTCCGCTGGTCATATAATGCCAGTGCTCGGCTGACGGACCTCCAAAAGGAGTTTAACCTGCCCAAGAACCGCCTAATCTGTGACATGCCCACCAGGTGGAACTCAACGTTGGCCATGCTGCAGCGGCTGCACACACAGCAGAGGTCCATCAATGAGTACCTGTGCAACTATGGCACCAGGACAGGGTCAGGGGAGCTTGGTTTTTTTCCCCACGCCAGTGGGCCATGATCAGGGATGCATGCACTGTCCTGTCACCGTTTGAGGAGGCCATGAGGATGGTGAGCAGTGACAGTGCATTGTCACTGTCCCCCTTGTCCACCTGTTGGAGCACACGCTGCGTGGAATAATGGACAGGGCACTTGAGACAGAACAAAGGCAGGAAGAGGAGGACTTCCTTAGCTCTCAAGGCCCCCTTTATCCAGACAGTGTTCCTGCGTGCCCGCTGATCACACAGGAAGAGGACGAGGAGGAGGAAGATTGTGTCAGTATGGAGGTGGAGCCTGGCACTCAGCATCAGCAGCAGTCTTTAAGGGATCAGTCCCAAGAAACACATGGACTTGTACGTGGCTGGGAGGAGGTGGCTGCGGACCATGTCGTCCTTAGTGACCCAGAGGACTCCGGACCGAATGCCTCAGCAAACCTACGCTGCATGGCCTCCCTGATCCTGCAAAGCCTGCGTAAGGATCCTCGTATTCGTGGTATCAAGGAGAAGGACCAATACTGGCTGGCAGCCCTCCTTGATCCACGTTACAAGGGTAAGGTTGCAGACCTTATCTTGCCATCGCAGAGGGAGCAGAGGATGAAAGATCTTCGGGAGGCCTTGCAGAAAGGTCCGTGCAACGCGTTCCCAGAGACTGGGAGGTTACAAACTCCTGTTTCTGTACAACGTGTTGCTGAGGCTTCGGTCAGTCAAAGAAGGAGCGGTGGAGAAGGTGGCCATCTGACCGATGCATTCAGACAATTTTTTGGTCCGCAGCCCCAAGGTATGATCGGTTCCAGCAACCATCGCCAGCGTCTGTTTTACATGGTGCAGGAATACCTAGGGGCAAGATCAGACTTGGACACCTTTACCACCGAAAATCCTCTGGGTTACTGGGTCTTGAGGATGGATCACTGGCCAGAGCTTGCACAGTATGCAATTGAGAAACTGGCCTGTCCTGCATCCAGCGTTCTTTCGGAACGCACATTCAGTGCTGCTGGAGGCGTGGTAACCGATCACAGGGTGCGTCTGTCCACTGACTCGGTTGATCAACTGACCTTCATAAAAATGAATCAGTCTTGGATCACCACCAGCTACCAAGCACCTGATGCTGATGTAACTGAATAATTTTTTTTGAAATCTCAGATCCCTTCAAAGACTGCCTATGCTGATGCTGAGTGACTATCCATGAGTAATTATCCTCTTCCTCCTCAATGATCACGCTGATAGCACATTTTTGGTTCTGGGCGCCACCACCAGTGCCTAAGGCACAATTTTTCAGCCCCTGTTTAACAGGGGCGTGTAATTACAATTTTTGATGCAATACTTTGCAGCAGGGCTCGTTCCTGCGTTCCAACTAGAGTGTCTGTGAGGGGTTGCAGTGTTGTGGCACTAGCACCAGTGCCTAAGGCCCAATTTTTCTGCCCCTGTTTAACAGGGGCATGTAATTACAATTTTTGATGCAATACTTTGCAGCAGGGCTCGTTCCTGCATTCCAACTAGAGTGTCTGTGAGGGGTTGCAGTGTTGTGGCACCAGCACCAGTGCCTAAGGCCCAATTTTTCTGCCCCTGTTTAACAGGGGCGTGTAATTACAATTTTTGATGCAATACTTTGCAGCAGGGCTCGTTCCTGCATTCCAACTAGAGTGTCTGTGAGGGGTTGCAGTGTTGTGGCACCAGCACCAGTGCCTAAGGCCCAATTTTTCTGCCCCTGTCTAACAGGGGCATGTAATTACAATTTTTGATGCAATACTTTGCAGCAGGGCTCGTTCCTGCGTTCCAACTAGAGTGTCTGTGAGGGGTTGCAGTGTTGTGGCACCAGCACCAGTGCCTAAGGCCCAATTTTTCTGCCCCTATTTAACAGGGGCATGTAATTACAATTTTTGATGCAATACTTTGCAGCAGGGCTCGTTCCTGCGTTCCAACTAGAGTGTCTGTGAGGGGTTGCAGTGTTGTGGCACCAGCACCACCACCACCACCACCACCAAAGGCCCAATTTTTCTGCCCCTGTTCAACAGGGGCATGCAATTACAATTCTTGATCTAATATTTCACAGCAGGGCCCATTTCTGCACCCACCAAGAGCGAGTGAGGACTTACAGTGTTGTGGCCACAACAACACCTAAGGCCCACATTTCTGCTGAGTATATAGGGCAGGCCCCTACTTTCAAACATCCAACTTACAAACGACTCCTACTTGCAAACGGAAGGAGACAACAGGAAGTGAGATGAAATCTACCCCTAGGAAGGGAAATTCTCTCCTGTAAGAGTTAATATGGGAAAAACATTTCTCCTTTCCACTGATGCTTTCCAATCCTTGTTCCACAAAAAAACCCAAATTCTCAAAAAACATTTGTTATTGGGACAAAAAGTGAGGTGAAATCTTCTAAAGAGGAGGAAAGACAGCAAAACAAATGTCACGGGGGTGATAACCCTTCCCTATGTTTTCCAAAAAGCTTAAAAAAGATTTTTTGGCTGGAGCTAAACACGTTAAAAATGTACCAGTTCAAAATGACAAACAGATTCTACTTAACAACAAACCTACAGTCCCTGTCTTGTTTGCACCGCCTGTATACTGCTGTTCAGAGTATATAGGGCCTGGTGGCCCCACACCTTTCCTTATTTTAATTTGGGTGCGGGGTTCCCCTTAATATCCATAGAAGACCCAAAGGGCCTGGTAATGGACTGGGGGGTACCCATGCCGTTTGTCTCACTGATTTTCATCCATATTGCCAGGACCCAACATTACATTAAACCCGCAAGCAGTTTTAAATGAGATTTTTTCCTTTAAAAATGACATTTGGTGCAGGGACTGTTCTAAACACGGGAAACACGCGTCACTTTACAGGCATACTATAGACACCCCTCAGGTACGATATTTAAAGGAATATTTCACTTTTTTTTTTTACTTTAAGCATCATTAAAATCACTGCTCCTGAAAAAACGGCCGTTTTTAAAAGTTGTTTTTGCATTGATACATGTCCCCTGGGGTAGGACCCGGGTCCCCAAACCCTTTTTAGGACAATACCATGAAAATTAGCCTTTAAAATGAGCACTTTTGATTTAGAACGTTCGAGTCCCATAGACGTCAATGGGGTTCTAACGTTCGTGCGAACTTTCGGTCCGTTCGCAGGTTCTGGTGCGAACCGAACCGGGGGGTGTTCGGCTCATCCCTACTGACTAGTACTTGGTTGTCAGCGGTTGGAATATCTCATATCTATATTCAGACTGGGAGGAAGCAGTATAAGACAAAAGCACTCAAGCGGAGTGTGGGACGTTTTGTTACAGTTATATTCTATTTTATTCTGTTCTATTCCTTTATTTGCTATTCTATTTTAGTCTGTTTTACTCTATTCTTTTATTTGCTATTCTGTCCCCTTTTTTTCTATTCAATTTCTTTGTATTCTCTTATTTTGTATTCTACTCTATTGTACTCTATTATATTATATTCTATTCTTTTATTTTTTATGATATTCTTTTCTATTCCTTTATTTTCTATTCTCTTTGATAATTCGAACACTATTTGAATTTGGATTTCGTCAGAAATTTTGGTTCGTCATATTCGCTTAAATTCATTAATTATTGTAATTCGGACATTAAGATACATCCAAATTTCAGAACAATGAACAATTTTCCCCCCGCATCCCAATTTGAAGTGAAACTTGCCACCCATGTCCTTTACTAAATAAATGTGAATGCAGACACAGAATAGGTCAGGATGATGAGTATGTCTATAGGACAGGGAATCCTCGCAGTGAGGATGGATCAGATCAGAAAGATATGGTTAGTATTGTACCCTTTAAATAAACAGACAAACAAAAGATCCACAGTAACTCCCCGAGAAATACCAAAATAACAAGAGTGACCAAGAACAAGGTCCTTCTGCCAAAACTGCACCACATAGAAGGTTCCAGAGTTCCCCCAACTACCGGCAATTATTTGGTATTATCGGTAATAAATCTCCATGTGATATTGGTGGATTTTAATGTCACAATGTTACCAGAAGATTAAAATGAGGGCTTCGGATTTAAGAACTGAGAGTCGGTTGTTATTCAATCTCCCTGATCTCACCCTCTGGAAATAATAATTATAATTATATGATGATTGAACTTTCCATCAATGGCCCGGGGGGGGACATCTTCCTGACCTTTCACAAAGTTCACTCCAAATAAGTTGATAATTACTCCTCACTGTAATCGTGAGAAGAGGACCGGCCACCACAAAGATGGTTATTCAAAGACCCAAAGGTTGTACAATCAGATTACATAGTGTATGGTCTCACTGAAAGGAATCTGAATCCTCACAGTGAGGATGGATCAGATCAGAAAGATATGGTTAGTATTGTACCCTTTAAATAAACAGGCTGTCAGAGAAATAACAGAAACTTTGTTTGCCAATACCGGCATTTCCCTGTACGCCTGCGTGGCAGAATGGCGAATCGGCGCATGCGGGTACGCGATTCAGCAGACCGCGTCACGGCACAATGGCACACATAGACGTGCGAGTCAGCGGGCCGCGATACGGTGAAACGGCGAAACGGCATAAGCATGTACGCATCTTAGCCACACACGTGAGTTCCCCTGGTGGCCCTATAAAAGGCAGCCCAGCTCTCTGGCTTATTGCTGGTTTGTCATTTCAGCTCCTGTGTTCCTGTGCCTTTGTTCTGCTATTGACTCCTGCCTATTGTGACCCGGATTGCCTTGACCACCCTTGAACTTCTCCTGCACCTTGACCTCGGCTTGCTTAACGGATTCCTCTTAAGTCTGCTCCAGTGTTTGACCCCCGGCTTCTCTTTAAAGACTACTTACTTGCTACTGCCTGCTCCAGTGTTTGACCCCGGCCTGTCTTGGACTCTCCCATTTAATTGATTCCTGTGTATGACCTTGGCTTGTTTAAACAGACTTCCTTCCTACCGGCTTGCTGTGTTTGACCCCCTGGCTTCTCTACATACTTTGTTCCGGTTGTCTACTTCAGGACCAAGGTGTTGGAGCCCCAGTCTGCTTCCTCTGCCAATCACCGTCTGGGTTTACTCTGCACAGACTTACTACCAGACAGAAGTTCAACACGCAAGCCCCTACTAGTGCCTGGCGACCCGTGCCTCTCTGTGCCCGATACCCCCTGTGCCACCTCCAGGGGTATAGTGCACTCAGCTGCAAGGGGAGCCGCTCTCAGCATCTCGGCCCTGGTGAGTACCCTGACAGTACAAACCAGCCATGTCAGAGCCCGATAGAGCTGGTTTTCCCCTTGAGACACTCTGCCAGCAGGTGACAGCTCCTACTCAGGCTGTCCAAAGACTCCAAGATGGCTACTTTCAAATTGAGGGCCGTCTCCAGCACCTGATGTCTGCTCCAGCTCCTTCAGATACAGCCTTAGCCAGCGGGGTGGCCTCTCCCCAAGATCAAGTCACCCCAGCACCTTCAGTTGTAATGACTCTCCCTGAACCCAGAGTCCCCACTCCGGAACAATTTTCTGGAAACTGGAAGAAATTTAGAGCTTTCAAAAATGCTTGCCTATAATATCTAGCTCTTCAACCCAGGACTTTCCATTCAGAATCTGTAAAAGTGGAATTCGTTATTTCCCTATTATCTGAAGAACCACAATCTTGGGCTCATAATCTTCTTGAACAGAAGAGTTCTTTATTAGACTCAGTTGAAACTTTCTTTACCGCTATGGCTCAGTTATTTGATGACCCGCAATGCACAGCTACTGCTGAATCCATTTTGCACACCCTTACCCAAGGAAAAAGACCAGTAGAGGATTACACCGTGGAATTTCGTAAATGGTCTGGAGACACCACCTGGAATGAGGCCGCCCTTAAATACCAATACCGTCAGGGTCTCTCTGAGACACTTAAAGATGAATTAGCACAAGTGGATACCCCTGACTCTCTGGAAGATCTGATTCAACTCGCCACTAAGCTCGACAGACGCCTGCGGGAGCGCCGTTCTGAACGCTTCCAGTCTTCCCAGCCTACCTGGATGTTACCCCGTGTTCCTCCGGTGCCTGTCGCGGGTCCCTCAGCTTCTACTGACAGTGAGCCCATGCAACTGGGACTGGTCCGGTAACCACCCACTCCTGACAAGAAATTGCGATGGCGTCAAGCCAATCTTTGCCTCTACTGCGGAGAAGCTGGCCATTTCCTACGTAACTGCCCTGTGAGACCCAGTAAGTACCGCTTACGGCATGCTATGAACTTTCAAGTTGCTGATTCAACCCAATCTCACCTTATCCTACCAGTCTCATTACAAGTGGTGGAAGAGGAAATTCGGCTGCTGGCTATTGTTGACTCCGGAGCATGCAGCTGTTTCCTGGATGCATCCCTTGCCCAAAGTCTGCACATCCCTCTTCAAGATAAGAAACAGCTCCTTCAGATCTACCTGGCAGACGGGTCTCTACCCAACTCAGGACCTATCACTCAAGAAACCAAGCCCATTCTTGTCTCCACAGACTCTGGTCATCAGTAGGGATGAGCCGAACACCCCCCTGTTCGGTTCGCACCAGAACATGCGAACAGGAAAAAAGTTCGTTCGAACATGCGAACACCGTTAAAGTCTATGGGACACGAACATGAATAATCAAAAGTGCTAATTTTAAAGGCTTATATGCAAGTTATTGTCATAAAAAGTGTTTGGGGACCTGGGTCCTGCCCCAGGGGACATGGATCAATGCAAAAAAAAGTTTTAAAAACGGCCGTTTTTTCAGGAGCAGTGATTTTAATAATGCTTAAAGTCAAACAATAAAAGTGTAATATCCCTTTAAATTTCGTACCTGGGGGGTGTCTATAGTATGCCTGTAAAGGGGTGCATGTTTCCTGTGTTTAGAACAGTCTGACAGCAAAATGACATTTTGAAGGAAAAAACTCATTTAAAACTACCCGCGGCTATTGCATTGCCGACAATACACATAGAAGTTCATTGATAAAAACGGCATGGGAATTCCCCAAAGGGGAACCCCGAACCAAAATTAAAAAAAAAAAATGACGTGGGAGTCCTCCTAAATTCCATACCAGGCCCTTCAGGTCTGGTATGGATATTAAGGGGAACCCCGGCCAAAATTAAAAAAAAAAAATGACGTGGGGTTCCCCCTAAATTCCATACCAGACCCTTCAGGTCTGGTATGGATTTTAAGGGGAACCCCGCGCCAAAAAAAAAAAAAAACGGCGTGGGGTCCCCCCAAAAATCCATACCAGACCCTTATCCGAGCACGCAACCTGGCAGGCCGCAGGAAAAGAGGGGGGGACGAGAGTGCGGCCCCCCTCCCTCCTGAACCGTACCAGGCCACATGCCCTCAACATTGGGAGGGTGCTTTGGGGTAGCCCCCCAAAACACCTTGTCCCCATGTTGATGAGGACAAGGGCCTCATCCCCACAACCCTGGCCGGTGGTTGTGGGGGTCTGCGGGCGGGGGGCTTATCGGAATCTGGAAGCCCCCTTTAACAAGGTGACCCCCAGATCCCGGCCCCCCCCCTGTGTGAAATGGTAAGGGGGTACATAAGTACCCCTACCATTTCACGAAAAAAGTGTCAAAAATGTTAAAAATGACAAGAGACAGTTTTTGACAATTCCTTTATTTAAATGCTTCTTCTTTCTTCTATCTTCCTTCATCTTCTGGTTCTTCTGGTTCTTCTGGCTCTTCTGGTTCTTCCTCCGGCGTTCTCGTCCAGCATCTCCTCCGCGGCGTCTTCTATCTTCTTCTCCTCGGGCCGCTCCGCACCCATGGCATAGGGGGGAGGCTCCCGCTCTTCTCTTCTTCTTTTCTTCTCTTCTGTTCTTCTTCATTTTCTTCTCCGGGCTGCTCCGCAATCCATGCTGGCATGGAGGGAGGCTCCCGCTGTGTGACGGCGCTCCTCGTCTGACAGTTCTTAAATAACCGGGTGGGCGGGGCCACCCGGTGAACCCCGCCCACCTCTGACGCACGGTGACTTGACGGGACTTCCCTGTGAGGTCACGGGGAATGCCACAGGGAAGTCCCGTCAAGTCACCGTGCGTCAGAGGGGGGCGGGGTCACCGGGTGGCCCCGCCCCCCGTTATTTAAGAACTGTCAGACGAGGAGCGCCGTCACACAGCGGGAGCCTCCCTCCATGCCAGCATGGATTGCGGAGCAGCCCGGAGAAGAAAATGAAGAAGAACAGAAGAGAAGAAAAGAAGAGAAGAGCGGGAGCCTCCCCCCCTATGCCATGGGTGCGGAGCGGCCCGAGGAGAAGAAGATAGAAGACGCCGCGGAGGAGATGCTGGACGAGAACGCCGGAGGAAGAACCAGAAGAGCCAGAAGAACCAGAAGAACCAGAAGATGAAGGAAGATAGAAGAAAGAAGAAGCATTTAAATAAAGGAATTGTCAAAAACTGTCTCTTGTCATTTTTAACATTTTTGACACTTTTTTCGTGAAATGGTAGGGGTACTTATGTACCCCCTTACCATTTCACACAGGGGGGGGCCGGGATCTGGGGGTCACCTTGTTAAAGGGGGCTTCCAGATTCCGATAAGCCCCCCGCCCGCAGACCCCCACAACCACCGGCCAGGGTTGTGGGGATGAGGCCCTTGTCCTCATCAACATGGGGACAAGGTGTTTTGGGGGGCTACCCCAAAGCACCCTCCCAATGTTGAGGGCATGTGGCCTGGTACGGTTCAGGAGGGGGGGGCCGCACTCTCGTCCCCCCCTCTTTTCCTGCGGCCTGCCAGGTTGCGTGCTCGGATAAGGGTCTGGTATGGATTTTTGGGGGGACCCCACGCCGTTTTTTTTTTTTTTTTTGGCGCGGGGTTCCCCTTAAAATCCATACCAGACCTGAAGGGTCTGGTATGGAATTTAGGGGGAACCCCACGTCATTTTTTTTTTTTAATTTTGGCCGGGGTTCCCCTTAATATCCATACCAGACCTGAAGGGCCTGGTATGGAATTTAGGGGGACTCCCACGTCATTTTTTTTTTTTAATTTTGGTTCGGGGTTCCCCTTTGGGGAATTCCCATGCCGTTTTTATCAATGAACTTCTATGTGTATTGTCGGCAATGCAATAGCCGCGGGTAGTTTTAAATGAGTTTTTTCCTTCAAAATGTCATTTTGCTGTCAGACTGTTCTAAACACAGGAAACATGCGCCCCTTTACAGACACACTATAGACACCCCCCAGGTACGAAATTTAAAGGGATATTACACTTTTATTGATTGACTTTAAGCATTATTAAAATCACTGCTCCTGAAAAAACGGCCGTTTTTAAAACTTTTTTTTGCATTGATCCATGTCCCCTGGGGCAGGACCCAGGTCCCCAAACACTTTTTATGACAATAACTTGCATATTAGCCTTTAAAATTAGCACTTTTGATTTCTCCCATAGACTTTTAAAGGGTGTTCCGCAGCATTCGAATTTGCCGCGAACACCCCAAATTGTTCGCTGTTCGGTGAACTTGCGAACAGCCAATGTTCGAGTCGAACATGAGTTCGACTCGAACTCGAAGCTCATCCCTAGTCATCAGGAATTTCTTTGTTTCAACATCATCAACTCACCCATGTTTCCCATTATCTTGGGGTTCCCGTGGCTAATGGCACACGACCCTCAGATCCTTTGGAGTAAAAAAGAAATTCTCTTCAGCATACTGCTCCCAGCATTGTTTTGTGCCAACCTCCAATAAGACTGTCCCCTGTTTGTCCATACAACAAGTGCCAGATACGCTTACGCATGTCCCTGCAGCATATCACGAATTCCTGGACGTTTTTGACAAAAAAAGGCCGATAGTTTACCACCTCATCGGCATTATGATTGCCCCATCGATCTGTTGCCCGGCTCCGAGATCCCATTTGGCCGAATTTTCCCCTTGTCGGAGACCGAGTTGGAAGCTCTCCTCCTCTACATTGATGAAAACCTTGAAAAAGGATTCATTCATCCTTCTTCCTCCCCAGCCGGGGCTGGTATCTTTTTTGTTGAGAAAAAGGATGGATCTCTCAGGCCATGCATAGACTATAGAGAGCTGAATAAAATCACCATCAAAAATCGATACCCACTTCCCCTCATTCCTGAACTGTTTTAGCGGTTTCGATCTGCCCAAATAGTTACCAAATTGGATTTACGAGGGGCATACAATCTTGTTCGGATATGTGCTGAGGACGAATGGAAGACAGCTTTCAGGTCCAGATCCGGTCACTTTGAGTATCTGGTGATGCCTTTTGGGCTCTGTAACGCCCCAGCTACGTTCCAGCATCTAGTCAATGATATTTTCCGGGAATTCCTAGATAACTTTGTCATTGTCTATCTTGATAATATTTTAATTTTCTCTACCACTATAGAATTACATCGAGACCATGTCAAGAAAGTCCTCTCAGTCCTCAGAAAGCACGGCCTGTTCTTAAAGGGAGAAAAGTGTGAATTTGAAAAGACTACCATCCAGTTCCTTGGTTTCATCATCACTACTGAAGGGGTAGCCATGGATCCACAAAAAGTTAAAGCCATCCAGGAGTGGCTGGCCCCCTCAGACAAAAAAGGAGTCCAGCAATTTATTGGCTTTGCCAATTTTTATTGTAGGTTTATTAGGGGGTTCTCCTCAATTATCTTTCCCATCACTCAGTTAACCCACCAAGTCAAATTCCGATGGTCCCAGGAAGCTCAAGATGCCTTTGCCAAACTAAAGAATCTGTTCACGTCAGCTCCCATACTTCAGCATCCGCATCCCACTCTACCTTATGTACTTGAAGTTGATGCCTCGGAATCCGCCACAGGAGCCATCTTGTCCCAGAGAAGTGGTATTAAAGCACTTCTCCATCCAGTAGGCTTTGCCTCCCGCAAACTAAGTCCTCCAGAGAGAAATTATAATGTTGGTGATCGGGAATTATTAGCCATAAAGACTGCCCTTGAGGAATGGAGATACTTACTGGAGGGTGCGTCCCAGCCCATCATGATCTTCACGGACCACAAGAACCTGGAGTATCTCCTAACAGCCAAATGTCTTAGGCCCCGACAAGCCCGGTGGGCATTATTCTTCTCCAGGTTCAATTTCCATATCTCCTATCGACCTGGTTCAAAAAATGGGAAGGCGGACGCACTCTCCCGTATGTTTCCAGAGGCCAATGATTCAACAGAACCTGAAACCATCCTATCCTCTCACAATTTTCTTCATCTCATGCAACCTAACCTTCAATCTGCTATTGAACAGGCCTCTAATCAATGCACGGAATCCGAGATATCCTCCTTAGAAAAAAGAGATGGTTTGCTGTGGGCCCAGGACAAGGTTTTCGTCCCCTCCTCTGTAAGGCTTAGAATTTTACAGACTTTCCATGACCACAAAATGGCAGGACATTTCAGAGTACGGAAGAATTCTGAATTAGTTCACCGCTCTTTCTGGTGGCCGGGTTGGAGGCAAGACTGTAAAAAGTACGTTCAATCCTGCATTACCTGCCAACGCAGCAAAGGGTCAAACACTAAAGCTTGGGGCCTCCTTAGACCCCTATCTATCCCTGAAAGACCTTGGAGTGAGGTTTCTTTGGACTTCATTGTTGATCTACCTCCCTCTGAAAATGTTTCCACCATTTTAGTAGTGGTTGACCGCCTCTCAAAGATGGCACACTTTCTGCCCATGATTGGTACTCCTTCTGCTTTGGCTACAGCAAATGTTTTTATTAAAGAAATAATAAGATTCCATGGTGTTCCCCACAACATCACCTCTGATAGAGGAATTCAATTTACCTCAAGATTCTGGAATGACCTTTGTAAATCCCTGGAAATCAAAACCTCTTTTTCTTCAGCATACCATCCCCAAAACAATGGCCAAACAGAAAGGACGAATCAGACCTTGGAGCAATATCTCCGTTGTTTCTGCTCTAGCTCTCAGGATAATTGGTCAACTCTTCTCCCCTGTGCGGAGTTCGCCTATAATAATGCCACACATTCTGCCACCAATCAGACACCTTTTTGGGCCAACTATGGGTTCCACCCATCTTTTCTGCCAGACTCCATCCCAGAAGTCACAACCCCCGCAGTTCAAGATCGAGTAAACCTCATCCAATCTAATTTTTTACAGATCCAAAAGGCCATGAAGGAAGCTCAAGACAGCTATAAGGAATATTACAACAAAGGGAGAAGAAACAATCCGGAATTTAAGATTGGAGATAAGGTTTGGCTATCTGCTGTCAATCTTAGATTACACTGTCCCTCACGCAAACTTGGCCCAAAATTCATTGGTCCTTTTGAAGTAAAGAGGGTAATTAATCCTGTGGCCTTCGAACTAACCTTACCCAGTACCCTTAGAATCCATCCGGTGTTCCACGCATCCCTACTAAAACCAGTAGTTCCCAATTCTTTCTCAGGAAGGGAGGAACCTCCACCTCCACCAGTGGAGGTAGAGGGTGAAGAAGAATTTGAGGTGGAAGCAATTATGGACTGTAGAAAGAGGGGTAGGCAGACTCAGTATCTGGTGAAATGGAAAGGGTACCCACCAGAAGATAACTCCTGGGAACCTGCCGGTAATATACATGCACCTCGTTTGGTTCAGAATTTCCACAGGTGACACCCAGAGATATTAGCCAGGTTGGGCATCCAGAGGCTGCCCCTCGGGGGGGCACTGTCAGAGAAATAACAGAAACTTTCTTTGCCAATACCGGCATTTCCCTGTATGCCTGCGTGGCAGAATGGCAATTCGGCGCATGCGGGTACGCGATTCAGCGGACCGCGTCACGGCGCAATGGCACACATAGATGTGCGAGTCAGCGGGCCGCGACATGCAAAACGGTGTAAGCATGTACGCATCTTAGCCGCACATGCGAGTTCCCCTGGTGGCCCTATAAAAGGCAGCCCAGCTCTCTGGCTTATTGCTGGTTTGTCATTTCAGCTCCTGTGTTCCTGTGCCTTTGTTCTGCTATTGACTCCTGCCTATTGTGACCCGGATTGCCTTGACCACCCTTGAACTTCTCCTGCACCTTGACCTCGGCTTGCTTAACAGATTCCTCTTCAGTCTGCTCCAGTGTTTGACCCCCGGCTTCTCTTTAAAGACTTTGCTACTGCCTGTTTCAGTGTTTGACCCCCGGCCTGTCTTGGACTCTCCCATTTGATTGATTCCTGTGTATGACCTTGGCTTGTTTAAACTGACTTCCTTCCTACCGGCTTGCTGTGTTTGACCCCCTGGCTTCTCTACATACTTTGTTCCGGTTGTCTACTTCAGGACCAAGGTGTTGGAGCCCCAGTCTGCTTCCTCTGCCGATCTCCAACCGGGTTTACCCTGCACAGACTTACTACCAGACGGAAGTTCAACACGCAAGCCCCTACTAGTGCCTGGTGACCCATGCCTCTCTGTGCCCGATACCCCCTGTGCCACCTCCAGGGTTATAGCGCACTCAGCTGCAAGGGGAGCCGCTCTCAGCATCTCGGCCCTGGTGAGTACCCTGACACAGACAAACAAAAGATCCACAGTAACTCCCCGAGTAAACACCAAAATACCAAGAGTGACCAATTATGGTCTATGGCTGCAGGTCCCTCTGCCAAAACTGCACCACATAGAAGGTTCCAGAGTTCCCCCAGCTACCGGCAATTATTTTGTTATTATTGGTTATAAATCTCCATGTGATATTGGTGGATTTTAATGTCTCAATGTTACCAGAAGAATAAAATAAGGGCTTCAGATTTCAGAACTGAGAGTTGGTTGTCATTCAATCTCCCCGATCTCACCCTCTGGAAATAATAATTATAATTATATGATGATTGAACTTTCCATCAATGGCCTGGGGGGGACATCTTCCTGACCTTTCACAAAGTTCACTCCCAATAAGTTGATAATTACTCCTCCCTGTGTAATGGATGTGATTATGAGTGTTATGGTGAAATGCCTATTTCAAATATAACCATATAGATATAAGTGCTTATCTTTCTCTCTCAGCTATCAGCCTTAACCATATTCAATTAGATGTCTGCCAGCTTACCCCCCCTTCATGTGGAACAGAATTGCAAGAGTTAAGAACAAGTTAAAAGAAGATTGCGCCTGTTTTCAAGAACTGGAAACAAGACACCCTATTTAGCTACGATAGTCTGCTATTCCCTTATATAGATATAACCCAGCTAAAAGCTTATACTTTGTCACAATAATGAATATGTATATCTTGCGGTCTGCATACGCTTGTCTTATTTGATATTTGATTTGATAACAAAATATCCGTCTCACGGTATATTAGGCGGGGTCCAGGAAGTAATAAAAGCAGAAGTATCAATCTACTGAACTCGTGTATGTGTCAGTAATTTGCTTCAAGTGTGCACACTTTTACATTGAAGGTTAATTTGGCCAGGGGGACAGAAACAAAAGTCCCGAACGGTTCTGGTTCGGTCCAAAACAACTGTAATAGTGAGAAGAAGACCGGCCACCACAAAAGATGGTGTATGGTCTCACTGAAAGGAATCTTTCTGTGAGAGCTGAGAATGGTCTTCCCCATTAAGGAGATTCCTCCTCTATATTTGCCCTGGTGACCATGATCATTGAAAGTAACTTTGCGTAATTTTGGGTTGTCACCAGAACAGGAATAGAGGGGAAATCTTCCAATGGGGCCACCAAGGATATTCTCTCACATCCTGTTTTGAATGTGGAACAGGAAGTGAAGGGAAATCTTACCAATAGGATGTAGCCCCTCCCCCTTATTTTATCCAAAAACATAACAGAAAAGGTTTTGCCTTTAGTTCTCCTTTATTGAATTTGTAATTTTCATTCATTATTGATTTTCATTCCTTTGTATTTTATACGGTGGATTTGGTTGTTGCCGGGAGACATAGCGGCACCTTCCATAGCCGGCCTCACTTTTGGGGTTTGTACTTCTTATAGCATGCGGCGTTGAGTTGTTGCAGCAGAAACCTCACAAATTTGCTCTTTTGTAATATTTCGACATTGAATTTATCTAATCCAAAGACGCTATAAAATTGAAAACAAGATACGGATACTGACCCTGAGAAGACACAAAGTATCATTACTTCAATATACTGAATACACAACGTTACATTGCACCCTTTTCATCCACCGAGCCTGGGAACTGCAACATAGAAAGGGGGCTTCTCTGCTGAAGAGTTCACCTGGGGCCCCAGAACAATGACACCCTGACACTTGGGGGCCACAGAACAATGCAACACTGACACTTGGAGGTCCCAGAACAATGACACCCTGACACTTGGGGGTTCCATAACAATGACACCCTGACACTAGGGAGCCCCAGAACAATGACACCTTTACACTTGGGGGTCCCAGAACAATGACACCCTGACACTTGGGGTTCCAGAACAATTACACCCTGACACTAGGGAGCCCCAGAACAATGACACCTTTACACTTGGGGGTCCCAGAACAATGACACCCTGACACTTGGGGTTCCAGAACAATGACACCCTGACACTTGGGGTCCCAGAACAATGACACCCTGACACTTGGGGGCCCCAGAACAATGACACCCTTACACTTGGGGGTCCCAGAACAATGACACCCTGACACTTGGGGGTCCCAGAACAATGACACCCTGACACTTGGGGGTCCCAGAAAAATGACACCCTGACACTCGGGGGCCCCAGAACAATGACACCTTTACACTTGGGGGTCCCAGAACAATGACACCCTGACACTTGGGGGTCCCAGAAAAATGACACCCTGACACTTGGGGGTCCCAGAACAATTACACCCTGACACTCGGGGACACCAGAACAATGATACCTTTACACTTGAGGGTCCCAGAACAATGACACCCTGACACTTGGGGGTCCCAGAACAATGACACCCTGACACTTGGGGTTCAAGAACAATGACACCCTGACACTTGGGGTCCCAGAACAATGACACCCTGACACTTTGGGGTCCCAGAACAATGACACCTTGACACTTGGGGGTCCCAGAACAATGACACCTTGACACTTTGGGGCCCCAGAACAATGACACCCTGACACTTGGGGGGTCCCAATACAATGACACCCTGACACTTGGAGGTCCCAGAACAATGACACCCTGACACTTGGGGGTCCTAGAACAATGACACCCTGACAGTGGGGGTCCCAGAACAATGACACCCTGACACTTGGGGTTCCAGAACAATGACACCCTGACACTTGGGGGCCCTAGAACAATGACACCCTGACACTTGGGGTCCCAGAACAATGACATCCTGACACTTGGGGGTCCAGAATAATGACACCCTGACACTTGGGGTCCCAGAACAATGACACCCTGACACTTGGGGGCCCCAGAACAATGACAATCTGACACTTGAGGGTCCCAGAACAATGACAACATGACACTTGGGTCCTAGAACAATGACACCCTGACACTTGGGGGCCCCAGAACAATGACAACATGACACTTGGGGGCCCCAGAACAATGACAACCTGACACTTGGGGGCCCCAGAACAATGACACCATGACACTTGGGGGTCCCAGAACAATGACACCTTACACTTGAGGGTCCCAGAACAATGACACCCTGAAACTCGGGGGTCCCAGAACAATGACACCCTGACACATGGGGTCCCAGAACAATGATACCCTGACACTCGGGGGTCCCAGAACAATGACACCCTGACTGTTGGGGCCCCAGAACAATGACACCCTGACACTTGGGGGCCCCAGAACAATGACAACATGACACTTGGGTCCTAGAACAATGACACCCTGACATTTGGGGGCCCCAGAACAATGACAACATGACACTTGGGGGCCCCAGAACAATGACAACCTGATACTTGGGGGTCCCAGAACAATGACACCTTACACTTGAGGGTCCCAGAACAATGACACCCTGACACTCGGGGGTCCCAGAACAATGACACCCTGACACTTGGGGTCCCAGAACAATGACACCCCGACACTTGGGGGGTCCCAGAACAATGACACCCTGACACTTGGGGGCCCCAGAACAATGACACCCTGACACTTGGGGCACCAGAACAATGACACCCTGACACTTGGGGGTCCCAGAACAATGACACACTGATATTTGAGGGTCCAGAACAATGACACCCTGACTGTTGGGGCCCCAGAACAATGACACCCTGACACTTGGGGGTCCCAGAATAATGACACTTTGGGGTCCATATTATAATGTAAATGATTTTCTTACTTTGACAGTATTCAGCTTCAAATATTCCTTCACGTCATTTTCAGTCAAAATTTTTGGATTTCCTGCCTTCTTTGCTCTCTCATTTAATTCTTCCACTAAACTCTTTATACTCTTCTCCAGCAACAGGGCCTGTACAAAGATATGAGGAGGTTCCATCATCTGATCTCCAACCTCCCCATCCACTAATATTATTATTATACATTTATATAGCGCTAACATATACTGCAGTTCTGTACAGAGATCACCGAGCCAATCACATCAGTCTCTTTACCAGAGGAGCTTACACTCTAATGTCCCCTCCCCCACAGTCACATTTTTCTATGCCTCCTATTAATAACATTTGTATTATTGTCCTCCGCAATGAGGAAAGGTAGGTACTCCCCCTGGTAACGAGGAGAGGTAGGTACTCCCCCTGATAGTGAGGAAAGTTAGGTACTCCCTCTGTATAAATGAGGGAAGGTAGGTACTCCCTGTGACAGACCTAGCCGGGACAGAGGCTGTTGGAGAGGACTGAATGCAAGCCTGTTGCCTTTTGATTATGGGCCCTGGATTTTCAATGGAACAATACTCTTTGTGATGTGAATGAGAAATCCAGTCTGAACTGTACTAATCAGACTCATTTGTATATATATAAATATGTATATATTGTATGTTGTTTGATTCTGTTGGGGACTCTTTGCTGTGAGTTTGTGTCCCTGAAGAGGGAGGGGGGATTCCTCCAGCAGCCCCCTGCTCATAAGACTGATTCATTCTGTTGGGACACATCCTGTGAGGAGATGCTGGTGTCATCAACTCCAACTACCTGTGTTTATGTTAATTGAATGAGCTGATCACATTGTCCTCTATACAATGTAGGAGACGGGACGACTCCTATTGGAGCTGCAGCTATTGTGTTTATACTACTGTGTGAAGCTCGGTGCCCACAAGTCTGTCATCTGGTCTGGGTAAATTTTTTAGTTAATTAGCTCATGTTAATTATGTTAATTAGGTTACAGTTGTATTGTTAGAGGAGGTTCCAACGGCATATAAAGTCTTGTAACTTTGATTCTATATAAACAGTTCATGGTAGCAACAAGCAAGTGTCGCCTTGTTTTGTGCTCAGAGAGGTTGGAATATCTGATATCTGTATACAGACTGGGAGGAAGTGGTATATGACGGAAGCACTCAAGCGGAGTGTGGGACATTCCGTGACACTCCCCCTGTATAATGAGTAAAGGTATGTACTCCCCTTGTATAATGAGGAAAGGTAGGTACTCACCCTGTATAATGAGGAAAGGTATGTACTCCCCTTGTATAATGAGGAAAGGTAGGTACTCACCCTGGTAATGAGGAAAGGTAGGTACTCACCTTGGTGCTGTAGGCACAGAGGAGACTCAGAAAGATCAGAAGACAGAACATTTTGTTGGTGGGTTTGAGGATTGCAGTCTGGGGATGGGGAGAAGAGAACACAATGATGATGGGTGAGGACGGGTAATATAAACTCTCTATAGGTAATATAACTTACCATGGTGATCGATGTGACGGCACACACTATGCTGGGTACAGGTGTGAGGAGACTTTTATATGAACTGAAATCTGGTCAGACCCTCCTCTCCCCACCCCCTTTATGTGTATTATATTCCTTGTGTGGACACACCCAGCTCTGTACTGATACCTCTATACAGGTGATCCACACTCCAATGACTTGTCCTGCAACTTGGGACTGCAAAGTCACATGACAAGTCGTTCCCCATGATTTCCAATGACAACCATTCATATTAGTATGACTTCATGTCGTGCCGACTTCAAAGTAGTCCCTGCACTACTTTGGTCCGACTTTGATGTGAGTTACAAAATTGTGGCAAAATTGCGTGACTTTAGAGTCACGGTAGTGTGAAAGGGGCCTAACTAGCTTGCTAAAACATGACCTGTGAAGGACTTAAACCCACAGTCCTCTTAACCACCCCCTTAGACATAATCAAAAACCCCTCCAATTCTCCCCACAAAAGACGTGACAAGGTGCTGGAGTAAATGGCCTTGACGGCCTTTTATTAATAAAATATAAAATAAAATAAATAACATTTTAAATAACTTTTAAATAACTTTTTAATAATAAACTTTCTCAGTACTTATTAGGGTCTTGGAGGGGAACCCACCCACAGGTCACTGCAAAAACTTTGTAAAAAACTTTTTGGTCTCCAGTCGCAAACCCCAGACTGTGAGACAGTAAACAACCTTCCCCAGTGACCTAACTTTACCCCTTCCTGGCTAACACCTCGTACCCGGAAGGTACATAACAAAGCCCATATTACATATGGGTACCAACCATGTAAAATCACCATAACATAAATCTCCTCCTCCTCACAGACCCAAACCACTGCCACCGCACGCAAGGGGTAAAGCCTTACCCTTGCACGCACCTCCAAACCCTCAAAGCACGCTGTACCCCATCCTGCAATCCTAACACCCAAAGGTCAGTACCTACTTCAGTAAGGTGCACCCCATCACTCCTAAGGTATCTCCACGTATCCACCTCTAACTCCCTGTGTCGCATGGTAACCCCCCATTACGCATAACGAACCTGCTGACTTCCTTGTTTACCTTAACTCGGGCCCTGTCAACCTTTTTATCAGACAACGCCCACCGCCATGTCGTCCTCCCCACTATATCTGACCACACTATAACCATGCCAGGAAATGACGCCTGTAAGCGTAAAAAATCACACTTGATGTCTCGTATAAGATCCCTCATGGACCTAACCCCCATGTCGTTCCCCCCCACATGGAGCACTAAAACATCTGGAGCCTTGTCCCAACGAGCAAACTTGTGGACTTCTGACCTTACCCTGTTCCACAGCATACCCGGAAGCTCGATCCACCTGACCCGTGCCTCCTGTCTCGGGATACCTAGTTGCCTACCGTTCGGCTGAACGTCGGCCCTTTTTGCCCCCCAGAAAACGAAGGAGTGGCCCAAAATCCAAACCAGGGGAACAGAGTCACCTGTAAAGCAAGATTGACAAACAACACAATAAGTAACCCCCAACTTTAAACTCTATACCCTAAATGAAAAACCTCCCAAACTCAAGACTATAATAAATGTGGACTGATATAAAGCCTAAACCTATCTGAGTCCCACCTGCCAATGCGCTTCACTGTTTCAAAACTAAGCCCCGCCCTGGCAGCCTCTGTAGCAGCCCCTATGCGGAAAGAGTGGGATGAGTACCTGGCAGGATCGTGACCGGCCGCCGCTAAACATATTTTGAACACTGCTACAAATTGAAATTTTGACAAGGACGATCCATCTGCATGAATCAAAAACGAGTCCGGCAAAAACGGACGCCTATCCCTGAACCATGTCACCACTGCTACCGGACAAATGTGGGACCCCGCAATCCGGAAAACCTCCAATTGTGCTCCCTTCCCAATCTGATCAGTTTTTGACCTTTTAATCCATATCCTAATCGGTCGAAAACTCCAGATCCTCACATTGAAGCCCCCCTGAGGCCCGTTTGGACGGGCTGACCAATTCACTTACCCGTAACGCCCCAAAAAACGCTAACGCAAAAGCTGGCCGGAATAACGCGCTTTCAAACTCAGAACTACAAATATACGATACCTGTCGAAATAGGCCGTGTAACATGTCAAAAGACACTGGGCGCCGACCATCGCTCTTCCGATGCTCTTTCCTGTAGCCTTTCACTGCTTGTTTCTTCCAGAAATCTTTTGTGTGGTCACGCAGCCCTTGTAACTTAAAAAGAAAGGCCAAACCTGCCAGTTTCTTATCGATGGCAGCTGCCGAGATGCCCCTCTCAAAACCCATATTAATAAAATAAAGAATCGCCTGAGGTACCTCCCGGCCCACAGGGTCGATTTCTAGCCCCTGTAAGCATGCCAACCAGTCTTGCCATACCTTGGAATAAGCGTCCCAAGTGGCCTTACTCACGGAGTGCTGAATCCACCTTGCCACATTCCCAAGGCAACCTTCCACATCCAGTCCGGGCAGGTAACCCACTGCTGCTCCGCGTCTGGTGCCAACTCCCGAAACCTGTCCCACTGAAAACGAGACAGTGCGTCAGCTAAAGTGTTCTCGACCCCTGGTAAGTGTACAGCGTAGATGAAAACATTCAATTTCAAACAGCACAATACTAAATACCTCAGCAACCTGACCACCGGCATGAACTTGGCTGACAAACGGTTAATCACCTGGACAACACCTAAGTTGTCACAGTTGAGCCGCACTTTCAGGTTATGGAAAGACTCCCCCCAAATTTCCATTGCCACCACAATTGGAAACAGTTCC
This sequence comes from Aquarana catesbeiana, assembly GCF_042186555.1. Taxonomy (NCBI): domain Eukaryota; kingdom Metazoa; phylum Chordata; class Amphibia; order Anura; family Ranidae; genus Aquarana; species Aquarana catesbeiana. Next base: position 213,876,333 of record NC_133336.1, on the reverse strand, counting down.
AGTAGAACCAGGTTCTTCAAGAACCCAGCCTCCACCCAAGTAGGGGGCCAGCGGGCAGCACTCCAAGTTCTTTGGAAAACAGCCCCATAGCCCGTAGAACCGGCCGCATCCATAAACAATTCCAGATCCCAATTACTGATGGGACCTGATATCCAAAGAGCACGCCCGTTGAATGATTCCAGGAATTCGTGCCATACCCACAAGTCCTCTCTATGGTCGCTGTTAAGCATCACAAAGTGAGTAGGGGCGGTGACCCCCGCCATCGCTGCCGACAACCGCCGGCAAAAGACCCTGCCCATGGGGATTATTCAGCAAGCAAAGTTTAGCTTGCCCAATAATGATTGTAGCTGCCTCAATTGCACCTTACGCTTCCCAATGGTGCCCCGCATCTCAGCCTTGAGCGCTTCAAGCTTGTCCAACGGCAGACGGTACTCCATTCCCATGGAATCTACCTCAATTCCCAGGAAAACAATGTTGGACATGGGGCCAACTGTTTTTTCCGGCGCTAACGGGACCCCAAAACGCTCTGCTATGTGCTGTAACGTGCCCAATAAGACTGCACAGATGTTGGAACCAGCGGGGCCAACACAAAGAAAGTCGTCCAGGTAGTGGATGACAGAATTGATCCCAGAAACGTCCCGTACCACCCATTCCAGAAACGAACTGAATTTTTCAAAGAAAGTGCAGGAGATAGAACACCCCATCGGGAGGCATCGATCTACATAGTATGCCCCGTCCCATATGCAGCCTGGCAAATGGAAACTTTCCGGGTAAACTGGCAAAAGCCGAAAGGCAACTTCAATATCCGCTTTCGCCATGAGTGACCCCCGACCGTAGCGACGGACCCATGCTATCGCTGCATCAAAGGAAGTGTACGTAACTGCACACTCCTCTGGCACAATCGCATCATTGACTGAACCACCCTTCAGGAAAGAAAGGTGATGAATCAGCCTGAATTTATTTGGCTCCTTCTTTGGAACCACTCCCAATGGGGATACAACCAATCCCGGAAGTGGGACAGAAGTAAAAGGGCCGGCCATGCGCCCTAACTGTATTTCTTTTTCCAATTTTTCTGCCACCACCGTCGGATACGTGAGAGCCGAGCGTAAATTTTTTGCTATGGGAGGTGCAGCCTCCAAGGAACATGGTATTTTAAAACTGCTTGTGAATCCTGAGTCTAATAACTGAGCCGCAATTTTGTCAGGGTACCTATTGAGGAAAGGTCGCATCCTTTCCACCCGCACCGGCGTCGTCCCTCTTGTTCGCAGACTCTCCGCCACGCCGCTTTCCTCTTCTAAAGCACTTTGACAGTGCGTGAGAGCCCCTGCAACCAGAACATGTGTGCTTGAATCGACAGTTTGTTCCGAACTTACAGGTGCCCTCATTAAACTGCCAGCAGAAGCCCCATTTCTTCTCGGTCGGTTGTCCTGGAGCAGCATTACCTCCGACTCCTGCCTGAAAAAACTGGTTCGGAGCCCTCGTAGCGGTCATAAGTTTCATCCACAGGCTGATATCCTTATGATCCCAGCGTAGTGAAGGTCTGACGGCCATCCGTTGCCTGAACTGCTCATTGTATCTCAGCCATGCCACTCCGCCGTATGTCCGGTGCGCCTCACTAATGGCATCCAAATAAACAAACAAAGCTGAGCAATGTTCGGGGGACTTTTCCCCAACCACACTCGCCAAGATAGCAAAAGCCTGCAGCCAATTAGAAAATGTGCGTGGAATCAGCCTATATCGGCATTTTTCCTCGTCCTCTTTCTTCCGCTCTTCCGGTTTCAATCTATCCAGATTGAATTTCTCTAACGGGAGCAATGTGAATATCTCTTTTCCTTCACTTCTGTGTTGAGGTGGGCCCCCAATGGGCCTTCAAAACAGACATAGACCTCACTCTTTGCGGAGTCTGCCAACCTGACCGACTCCGTCTTCTTTTCCCCTGTTTTTTCCTGGCTGTCCAGGACCGAACCGCTGGTTGATGGTCCAATCGGGTCAATCACCGCCGTCCCAGCTCCACTTGCCGGTGTAACCGAATCCACGCTAACCGCGACCATTAGTGTAGGCGTAATCACCGCAGCCGCATCCCTTTCCTGCGGCGTCGCCCACGCCCGCGCTGGTGCCGAATTGTCCCCCTTGGTCGGCTCAAAGCGCTGTACTAAATCCCGCAAACCAGCCAATAAATCCTGCATGCCTGTCCTGCTCGCCCCCTCTCTTGCCTCCCTGGGTTGTTCTGCGGGTGGCCTAACCACACTCCCATCCTGCCAAATTACCATCCCCCGAGGGACTCCTTTTTCTGCCTTTCTCTATTAACCTTTCTAACAAAGAAGTAATAGATAAAGTAGAGCTGCACTCACCAGTGCAGTGCGCTGGTCTCCCCCATCCCTACACTCCGGCCCCTCCGCTGTGTCCTCTTGCCATCACCTCTTCTGGCTTCTCGAGCCTGCTGATCACTGGGGGGCGGCTGGATCGATCCTCCTCTGGCATTCTGCTGTGGCCCCTGCCCCCTGGGAGCGGAGTCAGGGCTGAAGCGCTCTGGCGGCCTGGAACGGCGTGCACGGGGAGCCTCCATGGCCCCCCTGCTCGTTGAAGCTCTGTCCTCTGACCGGATGGCTGCCACCTGAGCCTGTAGCCAGTCTGCCCCTTGTGCTGCCGCTGCTGCTCTGAGCTGTGTCAGTATCATTGCCGCTGTGAGATCTGCCATATTAAGGAATAATCAGTGGAGCGATGGGAGCGCATGTGAATCTTTTCCCCGTCGCTCTCCACTGATGTCACTTCCCCCTTCTTCCTCCTAATCTTCTCCAGCACATCCTGCCCTGCTTCAGCCACTCCCCCTTTTCTTAAAGGGGAAAACAGTGTAAGACAGCGTGACTGTGCAGTCCACACATGTCATGCTGTCCCTGCGCTGATCCCCTTCAGTCCTCTGCTCCGGAACCTCCTTTCTTCTCCCCACTGAGCCCAGCTCTATCTCCACAGGAAGGAACCTTTTATAGTGTGGGGTGAGACTATGAGCACTGAGCCATGATTGGGCAAAAGTCATAACTTTGCCCAATCAGAGCTCTCATGGTGCTCCTTGCCCTGACTGGGAAAAGCCTTGCATCTGACCGCTGGTCAGGTGAATTGCTTTAGCCAATCAGAGCTGTTAAAAATGCAGTGCATTGTGGGATGCTTGGAGAACATGCAAACACCCGAAAGGGCGATGTTTGGGGCTGAACTGATGCTTGGCCTGAACAGCTCATCTAAACACCATGGTCTACAGAACAAGCAGGAGAATAAGAGAGCTTGGTTAGGGTTGATTGACTTCCAGTTGGCTTGTGTTTCTTTTCTTTTGCCGTCAGCCACATCTGGGTTTTACCTGGAGTGTGGTGGCTGCATCATATGACACATTACGGGTAGAGTTGCCACTTCATCCTTTAAACCTGAACACCTTTGCATTACACATGTTCTGAGGCTAATTAAATGCAGATAAGGTACCAAGTGAGTTTAATTACCATCTTGATCAGCCACTGAACCTGTGTAATTAATATGTGTTCAGGTTTAAAGGGATAAGGTGGCAACCATAATCACGGGACAGGAAGCCCAGAGCAATACACAAGGAAATAAGCGGAGGGCGGGCATGACAGGGTTAATAGGGGAACTTGGTAGGAAAAAAGGTAGTTGTAAAGTGTGTGTGATTAGTTAGTTGGGGGGTTGGGGGTGGAGCAGAGTTAACTGAGCTGTGGGAGAGATCCCGCCCCAGCTCAGTTGTGTTGGAGAGGAACAAGCGTGCAGCATGGCAGCCGTGGAAGATCTGTTTGCCCGACTGAAGGCGGAGGCGGCGTCCAGGGGGCCTGGATGGCTGGAGGGTCAGTTGGTGGCGGCGTTGGGTGAGTCGGACTCAGCGGCCCCAGGGGGAGAGAGTGCAGTGGTGAGAGGCAAGCGATCCAGGCCGACTACTCGCTTCTCGCCCGATGCCACTAGGCCCCTCCCTGGGAAGTCACAGAGGCTTAGGATGAGTGCAGGTTGGCCGGTCTCTGGGCCTCCCGTGAAGCGTGTAGCAACACAGAATGGGGGGTTACAGTACGGCCGACCCCCCTTCTACTATGGCACACGGGACAGATGAGCAGCAGGAGAAGGCGGGTCAGGCTGCCACAGGGCTGCCCGTGAAGAAAGCGGCGGCACAGCACAGAAGAGGACACTCTATCAGTCCCCATCCCCCACGATCGGTAAATGCAGGACAGCAGGGCAGGGTGGGTCGGCCTGTTACAAGGCTGCCTGCTAAGCGCACGGCGGTGCAGGAGGTGGGGAGGGGGGGCACAAGCCAGTTGTCGGCCAGGGCGGCGACAGTAACACTACAGATAGGAGAGCCAGCAGTCCTATTGCGGATGCTGGTGAAGAAGGCTCAGGCTCTGAAAGCCAGGCCCCAGGCCGCCATACGGCAGGGGTGGGTCTACAGCGGAGGAGGAATGTTGCTGCGGCAGCCGGTCACTCAGGTGCGGTGGTCGGTGGCCCCAAGAGGAGAGATAGGCAGGAGGGGGACACTGGCAGTGGCTGCAGGCGGCACTGCACGGAGGAGGTTGTTCGGCCAAAAAAGGCGAGCAAAAAATCGGTGGGCGGATCTTCAGCGCGGAGGAGGAGGGAAAGGCTCAGCAGATCCTCGGCATCCAGTGATGAAGCTGCTGGAGGGCCATCAATGATCGGTGCAGAGATGGGTGAATACAGATCGGAAGGTGAGCTGTCGCAGTCGGACAGCGATGGGCAGCGAGAATAGTCGGTGGCGGTGGAGACGGGACCATAGGCTGGTGGACTTCCTCCCAGGCATTGGGGTAAGAAGAATTGTAATGATGCATGTGATGTGGGGTGTGACGGGGGGGGCGGGGGGTAGTGGGGGAGGGCAGGGCTCAGCGGGGCGGTCGGTAACGACCGTGCCTGTGAATCCGGCCGCGCAGGTAGCAGACTGCGCATCGGCGGATGCAGGGCTGCAAGGGTTTGTAACGGGTTTGAAGGAATTATTGAAAAGGTTTGAGCCAGGGCCAAGCGGGAGTCACTCTCCGGCGGCGGCATGGGTTGATCCAGGGGAGGGGCGGGGGAGCCGAGAGGGCTTGGTCCCAGACACCGGGACTCCTTCGAGGCCTATTGAGGAGCGAGCGGCGCCGGCGACTGTGGTCGCGGGGGTGGCAGTGCAGGCGGAGGTTCCTAAGACAACTGAAGGGGCAACGGGTGAGGAGGCGAAGAAACAAGACTTAGTGCGGTTAGCAAATGCTGCAAAATGCAAGGTGTATGTGTGCTTTGAGGGGCCGCTAGGGGCGCATTTGAAGCTAGAAGTGAGGGAAAAAATTTAGAAAGGGGAGTATGTAGAGATTTTTTCGCTCTTACCTCTGGAGAAGTTTAATTTGGATAGAATTAAGCCGGAGGATAATAAGAAAGAGGATGAAGAAAAAAGAAGGTATAGGCTGATACCCAGGACATTTGCGAACTGGCTGCAGGCTTTCGCGATCATGGCCAGTGTGATAGGGGAGAAGAATCCTGAGCACTGTTCGGTATTATTTTGCTATTTGGACGCCGTTGGAGAAGCTTATAGAGTCTATGGGGGCACGGCATGGCTGCGGTATGATGAGCAATTCCGACAGCGGAGGGCCATCCGCCCAGCATTGAGGTGGGACCATAAGGACATCAGCCTATGGATGCGCCTCATGACTTCGGCTAGGCTGACGGGTCAGTTTTTTCAGGGGGGGGCGGTGGATCAGCCAACTCCAGACAGTCGGCCACAACAAAGAAAGGGGTTTGTTGGCAATTTAATGAGGGGTCCTGTAGATTTGGAGGGTCGTGCAAATACAAGCATGAATGCTCCGGTTGTGGGGGGGGACACCCGGTGTCGCGGTGTTTCAAACATGGAAAGGGCCGTGCTGGCGAGTCTGTTGCTAAAGGGGACAACGCCGGTGAAAGTGGGAAGGATGGAGCCCTTCCTCGATAGGTACCCTGACAAGGTGGCAGTGGGGTTGTTAGCCCAGGGTTTTTCAGAGGGGTTTAGAATCCCTTCTCGCTTGGTCGATACACCACCGATGTCTCGCAATTTGAAGTCAGCGTTGCTACATGGGGACGTGGTTAGGGAAAAGTTGCAAAAAGAAGTTAGGTTGGGCCGCATGAGTGGCCCTTTTGCAGAATTACCGATTCCGGAGTTAGTGGTGTCCCCATTAGGTGTGGTGCCAAAAAAAGAGCCTAATAAATTTAGGCTGATACACCACTTGTCATACCCAAAAGGGGGGTCGGTGAATGATGCCATTGACCCAGAGGAGTGTGCGGTATCTTACACGTCCTTTGATGCAGCGGTATTTTGGGTTAGGAGGTATGGGCAGGGGGCACTGTTGGAAAAAGCGGACATAGAGTCGGCCTTCCGTTTGTTACCGGTGCATCCGGAGAGTTTTCGTTTATTAGGTTGTTGTTGGCAGGACGAATTTTATGTAGATCGTTGTTTACCTATGGGGTGTTCGATATCCTGCGCTCTGTTTGAAAAGTTTAGTTCCTTCATTGAGTGGGTAGTACGGGACATCGTGGGATTGATCTCTATCATCCACTACTTGGACGATTTTCTCTGCGTGGGTCCCCCTGGATCGGGAGTCTGTGCGGTCTTGTTGGTGACGTTGGAACATGTTGCGGAGAAATTTGGCATCCCGCTGGCCCCGGAGAAGACAGAAGGTCCAACTACGGAATTGAGTTTTTTGGGTATTATTCTAGACACCAAAGCAATGGAGTGTAGGCTACCCGAGGACAAGTTGACGGCGTTGCAGGAGGAAATTAAGGGACTAATCGGAAGGAAAAAAGTTCAACCAAGGGAGTTACAATCATTACTAGGTAAGTTGAACTTTGCGTGTCGAATTTTGCCTATGGGAAGAGTATTTTGCAGGCGGCTGTCTGCAAGTACGTCGGGGGTGGATTCGCCAAGGCACTATATTCGTTTGTTGAAAGCTCACAGGGATGATCTGAAAGTTTGGCACACGTTCCTGGCTAAGTTCAACGGCAGGGCGCTGTGGATGTCAGGGCCAGTGAGCAACTTTGATCTGGAGTTGTTTACAGATGCGGCGGGTGCAGCAGGTTTCGAAGCCTTTTTTCGGGGTAAGTGGAGTGCGGGGCCATGGCCACAGTCGTGGAAGGAGGCAGGTCTGCTGAAGAACATGCTCCTGTTGGAACTGTTCCCGGTGGTGTTAGCAGTAGAGTTATGGGGTGAGTTGTTTAGGAATTTAAAAGTTAGGTTTCATGGTGACAACTTGGGAGTGGTGCAGGTGATTAATAAGGTATCGGCAGCGTCACCGCCAGTGATTAGGTTACTTAGACACCTGGACTTGAGATGCCTACAGCTAAATGTGTTTATATATTCTGTGCACCTCCCAGGAGTGGAAAACGTAGTGGCTGATGCACTGTCTCGCTTTCAGTGGGACAGGTTCCGGGAGTTGGCGCCTGGGGCGGAGGAAGAAGGGGTCCCGTGTCCAGACTGGCTGTGGAGGATTGCCTTGGAGGACTAACAGACTGGATAAAACGGTCGGTGAGCGATACGACGTGGGCTGCATACAACAGGGTATGGCAGGAATGGGTATCTCTGCTGAGACAGGTGCAGGTAGGACAGGAAGAACAGGATCTCCGGTTGTTAGTTTTATACTTCGTCTCCAGGAATTTAGAAGATGGGGTGTCGGTGTCGGGGATGGAGAAGAAGTTGGCAGGTTTGGCGTTTTGGTTGAAATTTCAAGGTTTACCGGACTTTACAAAAGATTTTTGGGTCAGGCAGGGTATGAAGGGTTATAGGCGGGCTAAGCCAGGGAGGGACTCCAGGCGGCCTGTTTCGTTCCAGTTGTTGGGTCAGATAAGATCAACCGGGCCAGGAAGAAGGTCAACAAGGAGGTTAGCAGTTTTGTAGTGAGGAATGGAGGGCTGGCCATACGGCACCTGGAATTAGAGGTAGATACATGGAGATATTTGAAGAGCGATAGAGTACACCTGAATGATGTGGGGATTGATTTGTGGTCATTGGGCCTGCAAGATGGGATACAGCGAGCTTTGAGGGTATGGCAGGGCACACAAGGGTAAGGTGTTACCCTGGTGTGTGCTGTGGCGTGATGTTGGTCTTTGCGGGTGAAGGATTAAACCCCAGCTATGTAAGAGATCGAGACCCATCGCTAGTATGAGGCCCGTTGGTGAGATTTCAGCTAACAAGGGTTTTAGCTTGAATTGGTTATTGGGGCACTGCGGGCTATTGGTTGTTTGTCTCCGAGCTAGCTTGTCAGCTGGAGGCCTAATTTTAGTATAATACCGCAGTGCCTGAGTGTTTTTGAGTTTTAAGTTTGGTGGGTTTTTCCCTGCAAAGACCAACGGATTTTGTAGGAAAAAGCATGTTTCAGGTGTTTACAGGATTATGTTACTGTTGAGTTAAATTATTATTATTATTATTATTGGTTTATGTTTAATAAAGATTATTGGCTGCTACGGCCAATATTTTACTCCATATGGTTGTGGTCTCAATTATTGGGGTAGAAGGTTGGGGGATGCAGCGATGGGAGTAGTTGGTAAAAGGGGGTAAGCAAGTGACATCTGTTATACAATAGTCATGCATCCTCTATTTGAAATCAAGTGGGACATTGTGTCGGTGCTTGAACACGGAGTCCATGTTCCTCTAGAACTTTTGTGCCTGCAGCTCCTCTGAAAGGTACTGAAGCGTTCCTCTACAACTGTAAGACCTTTAAACCTCCGTAGCCCCCTGCAACTTCCACTAATATACACAGCAGTCCCTTTTGTGCCTTGGCAACCCCATCTGCCATCCATTGTCTGCAGCACCACCTCTGCACCCGCAGTCTCCACTACATCCACAGTCTGAACCTGGGCTACACCCAATACCAGGGCAAGACCTTCTAGAACCCAAGAAAAATGAAGCCAAAATGTGCAGTGTTGAGGCAGGTGAAGCTTTATATTTGCACCTAGAGTGGCCGGGACGGCACAGGGAACATAATTGGCCACCACTGTCCACCAGGCCTAGTCTTGACACTTTCCGGTCCATGGAAAACCGAATAGAAAAGGGAAAAAGATATGACACGTTTTCACCAGTGTTGTTTAGCTATCAGGAGCTTTGGGAAGCCAGGTTTTCATTAATGTTATTGGAACCAATTTTGGTTTTATCTGTAAACTAGTTATAACTCATAAAAAGTGCAAATTGTATTCTTTTGTAAAGTGACTAGAATGAGGTCTGTGGTACAGATTCTGGTTCTGTCTATTTTTGTTATGTGACAGATCACTGTGCTGGTTCTGTTCCCCCAATGCCTATTATGACTAAATCTCAATCATGTAACTATGATAGACCACCCCCATCCCGTCCTGCAGATATACAAGCCTTCTCCGTCTCACTGATAGGGACTACAAGGATTACACCGGGACTACACCGTATGATGTCAGCCTAATGAGGATGTTTTTTACTCGGGATGTATGATTTTGGCAAACAGGCTCAATAAATCTTTATATGAGCATCTTGCTGTACCCAAAGGTCTACCGCCTGCTCCTGTTCTCCATTCCACAAGATAAATAAAACCAGTACTTACTGGGAATTAATGAATTGTTCTGCCTGCTCTTCTAATAATGAATGCCGGAGATCCGGGACCTCAGGCGAGTTCTGAACAATCGGTGATCTTTACCTGAACAAACTAATAGTCACAGTACAGTCCGGCCTCACAGTACATCTCATCCTCATTGAACTGTTTATCTGCGTTTGTCAACATCAACGTCACGCCACACGCCGATGTTTGTCTGTAACCCGTAATGTGGCCTGTACATAACAGAATGCATCTAAAAACCCAAGAGAATACGGGGCATTACATTAACAAAAGGTTATAAGCCCTGTCACTTGGGGGTCCCAGAACCATGGCACCCGGACACTTGGGGGTCCCAGAACCATGGCAACTGGGGGTCCTAGAACAATGACACCTGGACACTTGGGGGTCTCAGAACAATGACACCCGGACACTCAGGAATATTGGTATTGGATTATGGTCATTGGTATTCTATAGATATATTGATGCAGAAAACAGAAACACAGAAGCATTTAAAGGATACATTTCTAGTTTATTGAGACGTCAGTCTTTGTACAAGGGTCTCCTCCATGGCGGTGGAATGAACGGTCGGAGTGGCTCAGCTGCTCTCGCAGAAGAAGGTGTTGCAGGCCACGGTCAAAGAGGCCACCAAGATGACAAACTCCTGAAAGTCCACCTCCCCATCTCCGTTCTCATCCAGCTCCTCCAGGATCCTGTCCACGGAGGTGGCGTCTTTTTGCTCCTAGAGAAGGAAGACTTAGATTTAATCAACCATCGTTTTCCCATCTTTCCCCGGTTCCTGCCTACATTACACCGAGATTCCGTTCTAGAAGAGTATCCCACAGGAAATAAAAAGTGTATCTCACAGGTGATAAAATGTAATTAGATTTGAAATTTGAGGCTTTCGTGGTAAAAATTCTACATGTCTGTTTTTTTCATCTTTGTAGTTTGTGTATCAAGATTATGTGGTCCTCTTTAGAATTAGTCAACGCTATGCAACCCTCAATATATTTTTTAGATAATGATTTTTGAATGTCAGGTATCAGCAAAAAGACTTTTCAGAGGGTTCCCCAATCACCAATTTGGCTGTTGATTGTGTGTGACTTGCTTTAGAAAGTAACTACATGCAGTATCTGGAGTAGAGTTAAAAGATATTACTTTTTATTTATTTATTCTGGAGTCCTTGTCCCTTTAGAGCCGGTTCACACAGGGGGGCTTCAAAGTCGCCCGACTCTGAAACCGCCCCGTACAGCCCGACCTGCAAAACTACTTCTGTATAGAAGTCAATTCAAGCCGCTCTGAAGTTGCCCCAAAGTAGTACAGGAACCTTTGAGTTGAGTTTTACTTGAGTCGCTCCCATTAGAACGGTTCCATTGTAGAGAATGGAGCGCGACTTGTCAGGCCGCTAAGTCACCGGACAGGTCACCCCTGTGTGAACAATGTCTTTCTTCTTGTCACTTTTCCATAAAGGGCAGATTTGTGGAGAACACGACTAATAGTTGTCCTGTGGACAGATTCTCCCACCTGAGCTGTGGATCTCTGCAGATCCTCCAGAGTTACCATGGACCTCTTGGCTGCTTCTATAATGAATGCTCTCCTTGCCCGGCCAGTCAGTTGAGATGTTCAAAGCTTGGGATATTCCTTTATAACCTAACCCTGCTTTATACCTCTCCACAACGTTATCCCTGACCTGTCTGGTGTGTTCGTTGGCCTTCATGATGCTGTTTGTTCTCTAAGGTTCTCTAAGAAATCTCTGAGGGCTTCACAGAACAGCTGTATTTATACAGAGATTAAATGACACACAGGTGGATTCCACTTACTAATTAGGTGACTTCTGAAGGCAATTGGTTCCTCTAGATTTTAGTTAGGGGTATCAGAGTAAAGGGGGCTGAATACAAATGTCCCCCCCACACTTTTCACATATTTATTTGTATCATTTATCATTTTCCTTCCACTTCACAATTATTACCTCTGATGTATGATGATGATGAGGATCAGATTAGGTCCCCCTTCCTAGTAGTGGGTTGACCCTCTTTTGCCTTCATTCTTGGTGGCATAGATACAACAAGGTGTTGGAAACATTCCTCAGAGGTTTTCCTCCATAGTGACATGATAACATCACACAGTTCCTGCAGATTTGTCGGCTGCACATCCATGATGCCAATCTCCTGTTCCACCACATCCCAAATGTTTTCTATTGGATGAGATGTGGTGAGTGTGGAGGACATTGGAGTCCAATGACCTCATTGTCCAGTGGTGAGATGATTGGAGCTTTGTGACATGGTGCATTATCCTGCTGGAAGGAGCCATCAGAAGATGGGGACACTGTAGTCATAAAGGGATGGACATGGTCAGCAACAATACTCAGGTACCCCATCCCCCACACCATTACACCCCCACCACCAGCCTGAACCGGTGATATCCCATCCCCCACACCATTACACCCCCACCACCAGCCTGAACCAGTGATATCCCATCCCCCACACCATTACACCCCCCACCACCAGCCTGAACTGGTGATATCCCATCCCCCACACCATTACACCCCCACCACCATCCTGAACCGGTGATATCCCATCCCCCACACCATTACACCCCCACCACCAGCCTGAACCAGTGATATCCCATCCCCCACACCATTACACCTCCACCACCAGCCTGAACCGGTGATATCCCATCCCCCACACCATTACACCCCCACCACCAGCCTGAACCAGTGATACAAGGCAGGATGGATCCATGCACCAAATTCTGACCCCACCATCTGAATGTTGGAGATGAAATCCAGCCTCATCAGACCAGGCAATGTTTTTCCAATCTTCTATTGTCCAATTTTGGTGATCCTGTGCCAATTGTAGCCTCAGTTTCCTGTTCTTAGCTGATGGGAGTGGCACCCGGTGTGGTCTTCTGCTGCTGTAGCCCATCTGCTTCAAGGTTGGATGTGTTGTGCAGTCAGAGATGGTATTCTGCATACCTTGGTTGGTTATTGGAGTTACTGTTGCCTTTCTATCACCTGGAACCAGTCTGCCCATTCTTCTCTGACCTCAACAAGGCATTTTCCTCCACACAACTGCCGCTCACTGGATATTTTCTCTTTTTCGTTCCTTTCTCTGTAACCCCGAGAGATGGTTGTGTGTGAAAATCCAAGAAATGCTCAGACCAATCCGTCTGCCACCATCAACCACGCCACGTGCAAAGTCACCAAGATCCCCTTTCTTCCCTTCCCTTCCCTTTCTAAAGTGGTATATATATATATACAGTATATAGTACATTCACACCAGTCACTGCCCTCAAGGATCTTACAGTCTAAGGTCCCTAACTCATATTAATACATACATTGGGGCTAATTAACCTCCCAGCGTGTCTTTGCAGTATGGGAGGAAACCCACACAGGCACAGGGAGAACATGCAAACTCCAGGCAGGTAGTGCCCCCTGGTTGGGATTTGAAGTGATGACCCCGAGTGCTGCCAGGTAGAAGTGCTAACCACTTATCAACATTGGAAAAGACTAAGAAATTACAAAAAATGGACTTTGTAGGCACACACGTAGGATAGAAAAATATTAGAATTTTTAATTGGATAAAGTTATAAAAGGTAAAATGTAGAAAACATAAAAAGAACAGACATCATACTAATGATGACATAGAATACATGACCCCGGGGACTCCAATAACACCTCCAAATATTATAATCTAATCCAGTGGGATGAGAAATAAGATCCGGTATAACCAGTAGCGGCATCCAAGAGGAATAAAGTGCATGGAGTAGTTGAGTCGCAGTGTGAGGTCACAGGAGGATTTTCCCCTCTACATGTTTCACACAATTGTGCTTCTTCAGGAGATTACAGATCTGATAAACATGGAAAAAACATCAAATAAGTATATATATATATATAACATACTATCCAGTACATAAAGCAATATAAACAATGAAATGGTCATTTCAATGGGATCTAGCAGGATGGAGCCCAAGTCCGGTGACCACCGGGGGAGGGGGGGCAAAAAACAACAATCCTCCCATGGGGACGCAGCCACACATTACACAAACTAATAAATTAACCACTTCAGCCCCGGACCTATAAACAAAAAAAGAGCGACAATTTTGGAAAAAAAACAATATTTTTTTACTTTTTTGCTATAATAAATATCCCCCGAAAAATATTTTTTTTTTTTCCTCAGTTTAGGCTGATACGTATTCTTCTACATACTTTTGGTAAAAGAAAATCGCAATAAGTGTTTATTGATTGGTTTGCTCAAAAGTTATAGCATCCATAAAATAGGTGATAGTTTTATGGCATTTTCATTAATTTTTTTTTTTTGACGGTGATCAGCAATTTTTATCATGACTGCGACATTATGGCGGACACATCGGACACTTTTGGTGCTATTTTGGGACCATTCACATTTATACAGTGATCAGTGCTATAAAAATGCTATAAAAATACATTGATTACTGTGTAAATGTGACTGGCAGTGAAGGGGTTAACCAGGAAGGGGCGCTGAAGGGGTTAAGTGTGTCCTAGGGATGTGTTCTAACTGTGGGGGGAGGGGCTACGTGTGACACGACACTGATCACCGCCCCCGATTACAGAGAACTGTGATCAGTGTCCTGTCACTAGGCAGAACGGGGGAAATGATTGTTTTACAGCATTTCCCCGTTCTTCCTCTCCGTGAGACGATCGCGGGTATCCCCCCAGACATCGTGTCCACGGGACCCGCGATCACACTCACGGAGCTCATGGCGCCCGCCAACAATGCCGCATCTTAAAGGGTGACGTACAGGTACGTTAATATGCCTGTCTGTGACATTCTGCCGACGTATATCGGTGTGAGCCGGTCGGCAAGCGGTAAAAAAAGTTTTATGCAAGATATATTCCATAGAAATAGATACTTACATAATATGAAGATTTTTAAGGTAATACATTGTAGGGGTCATGTATGAATAAATCACACAAAGAATCCCCAATATTGAAATAGTAAAATTCTGTAAAACAAAAAAAATAAGAAGGGGAAAGAAAAAGATAATCGGTATGGTACCTAGAACTATGTATATACATTATGTATGCCAAAAAATTATATGGCCAGTAAAAAGAGAATATTGGATATATAAGGTATAAAAAATATATAAGATATACAAAAAAAGCAGAGGGCTTACCAGGGGCTAAAAAGGCCTATAGATAGGAATGGTTGATAACCATGAGAACCGGGACTTGTATTGTGTAAACACACTTTAGATAGAGGCTCGTCTATCACCGCCGTCTAAGCTGGAAATTATCACTGTAAAATATATTAATGTTAGGGGTACAGTATTTATTTTTTTGGTATACATAATGTATATACATAGTTCTAGGTACCATACCGATTATCTTTTTCTTTCCCTTTCTTATTTTTTTTTGTTTTACAGAATTTTACTATTTCAATATTGGGGATTCTTTGTGTGATTTATTCATACATGACCCCTACAATGTATTACCTTAACCACTTTAGGACCGAGCCTCTTTTTTAGATGTGGTGTTTACAAGTTAAAAACATTTTTTTTTGCTACAAAATTACTGAGAACAACAAATATTATACATTTTTTTCTAACACCCTAGAAAATAAAATGGCGGTCGTTGCAATACTTTCTGTCACACCGTATTTGCTCAGCAGTCTAACGAGCGCACTTTTATTGGCAAAAAATACACTTTTTTGAATTAAAAAATAAGACAACAGTAAAGTTAGCCCAATTTTTTTATATTGTGAAATATAATGTTACGCCGAGTAAATTGATACCTAACATGTCATGCTTCAAAATTGCGCCTGCTCGTGGAATGGCGTCAAACTTTTACCCTTAAAAATCTCCATAGGCGACGTTTAAAAAATTCTACAGGTTGCATGTTTTGAGTTACAGAGGAGGTCTAGGGCTAGAATTATTGCTCTCACTCTAACGATCGTGGCGATACCTCACATGTGTGGTTTGACCACCGTTTTCATATGCGGGCACTACTCATGGGTGCGTTCGCTTCTGCGCACGAGTGCGTCGGGATGGGACGCTTTAAATATATATATATTTTTTTTTTCTTATTTATTTTACTTGATTTTATTTATTTTTCCACTGTTTTTTTTTTAAATGGGTCACTTTTATTCCTATTACAAGGAATGTAACCATCCCTTGTAATAGGAAAAAAGCATGACAGGACCTCCTAAATATGAGATCTGGGGGGTCAAAAAGACCTCACATCTCATATTTGGACTTAAATGCAATAAAAAAAATTGTCATTTGAAAAAATGACAACAGAAAAATGTGCCTTTAAGACGTATGGGTGGAAGTGATGTTTTGACATCGCTTCCACCCTGCTATAGTATGGAGATGGGTGGTGGCCATCTTCCCCTCACTCATCTCCATACACAGCCACAGACAGGTCCCGATCCCCTCCGCCACTGCCGACGGCTCCGGTAAGCGGTGGAGGGTGCGGGAGAGCAGTGGGAGGGGGGCGGCACCTCTCCCGCCACCAAAAACGGTGATCTTGAGGTGAATCCACTGCAGAGACCACCATTATCGTAAACAGGACCGCCGGCTCTAAAGATGGATACTGCCGACGTTCATCTAAATGTGGACAGCAAACACAATCCAGGGAGTTATTTTGTTTTCTGAACGTTCTTCTTACATAAACTGAATGTGTCCTGTGTTGGGCTACACAGGTGATAAGTACAAGAGGGTTAGTGTGAGGATTGCAGATCAGATTAGTATTAGGGTTACAAGAAGCAAAAATGGAGGAAGAGGGGGCAGGCGGGACTTTTAAGGTACCAAGGGATAGAATAAGCAATCAATTTAGAAAAACATCAATTTTATTTTAAGAATTCTTTAAAATCGCAATAAACATTTACAAGGATCACATATTATTTCTTTTGACGTGTACAACCACTTCCTTCTCTACATGTTTCACTCAAAGGAGCTTCTTCAGGAGATTTTTGAAAATGTTGCATGAAGTAATATATACTATAAGAAAAACAACAATTGTAAATGATTATGTTTGAAAATTGCCATGAATAAAATCACATGACATGTCAATAGGACATGCCTATGTATATTTAATAGAAAAACAATATTCATACATTATACAAAATAAATTTTATACAAAATAATGATGAACTGAAGATGAATGCCTACAGGATGCTTGTGTTCAAGAAGTATTCATTATTGATTCCTAAACTGAAGCCAGGATTTACAAAATGAGAAGACCTTTGGTAACCAGAGAGAGAGGATAAAATACCAACATGTTGGATATGGTTGTCAGATATGGGGACTCACCGAGGCCGAGATGCTGAGAGCGGTAACCTCTTGTGACTAAGCACACTCCACTCCTGGAGATGGTACAGGGGGTGAAGGGCACAAAGAGGCACGAGTCACCAGCAGGCAGGGCAGGTCTTGTGTGAAGGTCACCAGGAAGGAGACAGCTGTGCAGGACTGGGAGATGCTGAAGCTCAGGGAGGTAGATGAGCAGCTAGTCCAACAACAGGCCGGGGGTCAAACACTGATGACTGGCAAGAGTCTCTTAGATGGGCAGAACAGTCTTGTGCTGGAAACTGATAGCAGGTCTGTAAACAGGCTGATGATTAAATGCTGATGACTGATAGGAAGTCTGTAAAACAGGCCGAGGGTCAAACACAGGTAACTGGAGGCAAAGTCTGTGAGCAAGCCAGGGGTCAAGCACTGGAGACAAATAGCAGAGTCTGAGAGCCGGCCGAGGGTCCAATCACTGGAGACAGAAAGCGATATCTGTAGACAGGCCGAGGGTCAAACACAGGAGGCAAGTAGGTCCAAGAGGCAAGCTGAAGGTCAGATGCAGGAAGAGATCAGCGTAAGTCAAGGTCAGTCCGGGTCACAACGGGTAATCAAGAATCAGGATACAAGCAGGAAACACACAGGAAGCTGACAGACAATCCAGCAACTTGGCCATGGCACAGAGTGGCTTTTATAGGCAGTGGGAGGCTCAAGTTGTGCGTGCGCTATTGCGTACGCTCATTCCCATTCTGCTGAATTGCGCACGTGCATTTGCCGTTTTGCTGTATTGCGTACGCGCATTAGCCCTTCCGCTGTATTGTGCCCAGGGATGAGCCGGGGTGCCGCTCTACTGCGCATGTGCGTAGGAAAGCAGTGATATTGGCGAGACTGGTACTTGCTTCTTTCCTGACAATGGTTCAAAATAATAATACTAAAGGGTATAGGGTAGTGAGTAGGGCAAAAACATTTACATCAATTCTAGATAATGAAAAAATAGAACCAATTTGATCTTCCATCCCTAAAATGAGGGGATGATCTGATGATTCGGACAGTAAACAGGAGGACGGAGAATGGTGAATGCCGCCCCTTATTTTTATCCCCACAGCGCCCAGAGACACACCCGTGGCACGCTTGCTGTTGGGTTCTACTGTTTAGGGAAGGTCCCAAAAAGAATGACTGAAGGAGGGAGAAGGCGGCGGGATGGAGAGAGGCATAAATGGTGTCATTCGTACATCTTACTCTGATAGGGAAACATTACGAGAGAGAGAGAGAGAGAGAGAGAGAGAGAGTGAGAGAGAGAGAGAGAGAGAGAGATGCTTCGCTGTCTCCCCCCTTCTCCCTCCTTCAGCCATTCTTTTTGGGACCTCCTCTACACTAGTAAGTTCTCTTTGGAACTTATACTTGTGTTTAGCTTTTCATTGTGGGGACTGAATTTCCTTGGTGTTCAGCAGTGTTTCCAACCTACCAGATTGAAATTTACTGACACAACACCCAAAATTTACTGGTTACAAAATGACAGTTTTAAGTGCAAATTTCAGTATTTAGGCTACAAACAAGCACAATATGCAATTAGCAAAGTGATTTAAGGTAGATATTAAGGCAAAAAACATATTTCTTATTTTATTTTTGATATAGTAAGTAGCTCAGGGACAGGAATCGAGAGGGCAAGAAATTAGAATGGGCGGCACACACACATGAAATTGACTCTCAAAACGACACTGACTGCAGTGTGCAGCAGCACAGATGATGATGGCACCTCACCAACATGACACGCAGTGGCGTCCCTAGGGGGGTGCAGGCTGCACCCAGGAGACACCCACCAGAGGGGTGATGCACGGCACTGGATTGAGAGAGGCACCATGGCTCTCTCCTCTTCCTCCTTCCCCTGCACACTCTGGTATCTCTGCTGTGGCTCCTTAGCTGATGTTCGGGGAGGGAGGAGGAGAAAGAATGGTGAGGCAGAAAGCTCTGCAGTCCCATAGCCAAGTGCCCCCAGCACCCACGTGTCCTCCGGGAACCGGCACCGCCTATTATTGTGAGTGACAGGCAGGCAGGCAGGGAGAGGTGCTGGCTGCCTATCACAATTACACTCCACAGAACCGACAGACCCTAGATGGAGGGACATTTGTGTAGACAGAGCCACGCTGATCTGAGGTCTGTAAATGTAGGGAGGGGAGATATACATGGGGGGTTACATTAGGGGGATTACACAGAGCAGGTTACATTAGGAGAATTGCACAGGGGGTTACATTAGGGGGATTACACGGGGGGAGGGTTACATTAGGGGGAATTACAAGGGGGAGGGTTACATTAGGGGGGGTTACATTTCAAAGAAGTGCGTTCCAGCACCAGGATGGCTCCCGGTAATCGCATGGTGGCTGCTCGGGGGTATAATACAACTGCCAGGAGCACCCCAGGACCTAAGCTTCCAAGGAACCAGGGGGAACGATGTGAGGTTCACTGTTGGTCTTGCCATCAACTGGGTCATCTGGCGGCCCAGTGCCCAAGTTGGGAAGAATCAACGGCGTGCGACATGGGTCGCGGTCGCTCCATGTATGCCCATGCATTATGTGCTGCAACCAGCCTGAATCCGCATGAGTGTGTGGTGAATGGTCAGTGGTCAATGGACAGGAGTCGGTAGCACTCCTTGACTCTGGGAATGTCGTCACCCTGCTCTGATTGGACAGGTTGCCAAGAAAGCTGGTACTAAGGGAACAGGTCGGGGTCATATGTGTGCATGGTGATGTTAAAAAATATCCTGTGGCCTGTGTGACCCTGTGTACACCAGCAGGAACTAATCGGGCGAGACTGCCCCATGTTTTAGGACTTCTGTGAGCAAAAGCTCAAAGGTTCCGGGTTTTCCCCCAAAAAGCAAGAACCCACAGAGGTGGTAAATAATACTGTGTTGCAGGAGGTTGTTACTAAGGATCAGTACCAGGTTGCTGAACCTGCAGGAATTGAGCCCGGTCCTCTGCATGTGTTTGCAGGATTGGAAGCAGAAAGTACCTCCTCTGCGCCAGATATGTCAGATCTCAGGGGCTCCCAGGAAGAGTTGCTTAGTGCTCAGATGAGGGACCCCACTTTGATCCCCACCAGGGAACAGGCCACAGTCTTAAACAGTGAACCACAGCAACCTGGGGCGGATGTGCAGTTCCCCCATTTTGCTGTGATTCATGACTTGTTGTACCGAGTAACTAAAGTCGATAAAGAAGTGTTGGAACAACTGGTGGTACCCAAACCTTTTAGGTCTAGGGTGTTACATTTGGCTCATAGTCATGTACTTGGGGGTCACCTTGGAGGGGCTAAAACTTAGGAACGGGTTTTACATGTTTTTTTTGGCCCGGTGTATATCAGGAAATGAAGGACTACTGTGAGTCCTGCCCTACCTGTCAAAGAACCGCTCCAACTCCACCATTTTCGCAGCCTGCTGGTACTGCTTCCAATTATTGAGGATCCCTTTGATCGCATAGCCATGGTCTTGGTAGGCCCCTTACCCAGGTCTAGAGGACACTAATACATTTTAGTTGTCTTTGACTATGCCACCAGGTATCCCTTTAAGAAATTGCTCATCCAAGGTCATCGCATGGGAGTCGTAATATGTTCCTGAGAACAGGGCTCCCAAACGAGATCTTGACAGACCAAGGTACCCCGTTCATGTCAAAAGTGATGAAGAAAATCTGTAAACTGTTTAAGATTAAACACTTGCGGACTTCAGTGTATCACCCACAAACTGGAGCGGTTCAACAAAACCTTAAAGGGAATGCTAAAGAAAGCAGTTGAGGAGGATGGTCGGGATTGAGATTGCTTGTTGCCTCCCTTGTCGTTTGCCATGAGAGGTACCCCAGACCTCCACAGGATTCTCCCCCTTTGAGTTGGTTTATGGGAGACACCCCCATGGACTACTGGACATAAGGAAAGAGGCGTGAAACAAGAAGCTTCCCTGTATTGGAGTATGGTAGAACATGTCTCTCAAATGCAGGACCGAATAACAAAAGTTATGCCCATAGTACGGGAACATTTGCAGGCTGCGCAAAATGCCCAGAGTCGTGTATACAACCGATCTGCCAAGGTTAGAGAGTTTAAACCTGGGGATTGGGTGCTGGTGTTAGTTCCTACCGTGGAGAGTAAGTTTCTCGCCAAGTGGCAAGGACCCTTTGAGATAGTTGAGGGTGGGCAAGCTCAACTATAAAGTCCATCAGCCCACCAAATGTAAACCCTACCAGATTTACCACGTCAACTTAATCAAACCATGGAAAGATAGACAGGTTTTGACAGTCAATCTGAAGGTCCCAGAAGATCCTAACGCTCAGATTAAGAAGGTAGGGATTGCAGAGGCTCTCTCCCCTTCTCAAAACAGTTTTTGCAGAGGAATCGAGACATTTTTTCAAACCTGCCAGGCCTAACCTCGGTAATTGAGCATAATGTCATCACAGACCCTGGCGTTCGAGTACACCTCAAACCCTACCACATACCCGAAGCTCGCCGGAATATTCTCTCGGTCAAGTTTAAAGCCTTGTACACACAATCATTCATTCACAATCATTGAAACAAGAGGTATAGGTTAGGACTTTATATGAGACCATGACCATCCGGTACACAGGTCTCCATCCAATTATATTTGAGAAAAATAAGGGGACTAGGGGAAAAAAGGGGGACAATGGGGACTTTATATGAAACACATCACTAGGGCAGGCTGAGTCATCAGATGTAAAAAAATGTAAATTTATTGATACCACATGAGAAACAAGTTGCAATAGATGATACTCGCATATAGTCAATAGATAAGGTACAAAGTATGTAAAACATTGCAGTAGAACATATAATAGTAGCATAGTAACATGTTATACATTGTAACATAGGTAGATTGCAGCATCATCAAAATTACACCCCACATGTGTATACGTAATTCATATTGTATTAGAATCCAACTGATGGCTAAAACACTAAAATGCCCATGATAGATACATATTCGTTGTGACATGTCAAGAAGTTATGAATGTTCAGTTGTATTGCTCGACGCGTTTCGTGGAAGTTTCTCCACTCATCAGGAGCAGCTATCTGGAAATATCTAAAGTAACGTATAAAGTAGTAATTAATAATATTTAAATACAACAAGAAGAGGGGAAGCAAAACCGCTAGTCCTAACACTCTTACCTGTAGATATAGGGTATAATAGTAGTAGGGCATATATAGGAAAGTTCATGATGGTAGGAGATAACCAGGGGTGGACACAACAACCCCACGGGAGCTGAGGAGGCAACCAAGAGGCGGCAGGGCGAGGCAGCTCAGGACGCCGTAGAGCAATGGGTAGTGAAAAAGTTCACCTAGGTTTCCAACAAGGTGGTGTAAGATAGAGCATTGACCCAAGGTAACTGTAGATAAATAAAATAAAATACGTATAGGTAAAAAACAAGTAATGTTGGATGACCACTAGGTGGAAGATCAAGTGTGGGACAAGGTGAAGTGACAGTGAAGTGTTTTACATACTTTGTACCTTATCTATTGACTATATGCGAGTATCATCTATTGCAACTTGTTTCTCATGTGGTATCAATAAATTTACATTTTTTTACATCTGATGACTCAGCCTGCCCTAGTGATGTGTTTCATATAAAGTCCCCATTGTCCCCCTTTTTTCCCCTAGTCCCCTTATTTTTCTCATTCACAATCATTGGTCAACAAAACCGTGGACTTTGGTCCGAAGGGCGTTGGCCCAAACTTGTCTTGCATACAAACGGTAAGGAATTGTAGGCCAACAAATACAAATGTAGTGACATACTCCTCCTGATGCTAATTTCGTGTTAGTGGAAGTTTAGTGAGTGTTGATTCGCGCTTTTCATTTTGCGCTTTTCATTTCACGCTTTTCAGTTTGCGCTTTTCAGTTTGTTTCTTAACGGCCGTTCGTCAACCAGCCATGTTGCAGAATCGGATGAGATAACGTGTTATTTATTATTGGCCTTGGAGTTATTGCTTTGACATTGTTTTTTTGGTTGAATAATGATTTGATTTCGTATATTTTCTATAATTTTGGATGCATAGAATGCACTTTTTGGTTAAGTTCTATTGGCAGATAGCATGTCTATTTTTATTTGTTTTCTTTTTTAGTGCACAATAAAAAAAATTGTGTAGAATAATACTTGGCTGTGTGTTTAACTTCAAATGACAGTTTGGGAGTCGGCAGTTACATTTAAAAAAATACAATGTAAAATTGACAAGGGACACCAATATAGTTGTATCTTTGATCTTAAAAACTACGGGATAATGGTAATGTGGTAACTTGCCCAAATAAAAAAAAGCATAATAATATTATTCTTGATATCACTAGAAAAAAAAGCCTTTGAAAATTTGTTTGCAATAACTCCATCAGTATCACCGGCAAAGCAGCTTCATTATTATCCCATTAAAGAAGAAGAGAATTGTGCGCTGCATTTCCAGATTTCATAATTTGCCACGAACGCCAGTTTACAAGACCAACCGCTTCCAGCTTGTTCCTTGCTTCCTAGCATGCATGTTTGTACTTTGGACTTTTGTCTGACGGATTTGTGTACACATGCTCAGAAAATCCAACAACAGACATTTGTCTGCAGAAAATTTAAAAACCTGCGATCCAACATTTGTCCGCGGAAAATCCGACAATTGTCAGATGGAGCATACACACGGTCGGATTTTCCGCCAACAGCCTGTCATCACATATTTACCTTTGGAAAATCCGATCGTGTGTACGAGGCTTAAGAGTATGTTGGACCTTGGGATCACTGAGGAGTCTTCAAGTAGCTGGTCCAGCCCTATAGTCCTTGTACCCAAGCCAAATGGAACCTGGCGGTTCTGCAATTTCACAAGTTAAATGAAGTCTCCAAGCCAGGCGCGTATCCCATGCCCCGGGTTGATGAGTTAATCAAGAGATTAGGACCGGCCCGGTACATCACCACTCTTGACTTGACCAAGGGATACAGGCAGATCCAGCTTTCCTAAGAGGCTAAAGAAAAAAACTACATTTGCCACACCAGAGGGGTTATGGCAATATGCCCGAATACCGTTTGGGTTACATGGGGCCCCAGCCACTTTCCAGAGGGCCATGGACTTTGTCCTGAGACCTCATAAGGAATTCTCAGGAGCCTACCTTGATGACATTATCATCTTTAGTCAGGACTGGAAAAGTCACATACCGAAGGTCCAGTTGGTCTTGAATGTGCTCCGAAGGGCGGAGTCCACAGTAAACCCGAAAAAGAGCAAGGTTGGGTTGGAGGAGGCCCACTACCTGGGGTATGTTGTAGGCAGGGCTGTGATTAAACCCCAACTAAACAAGGTGGAGGCTATCCAGAAATGGGCCCCGTCCACTCACAAAGAAATAGGTGCCTTCTTTCCTTGGCATTGTGGGCTATTATAGGATGTTTGTCCCCAACTTTGCCAGTCTAGCAGCGCCTCTGACTGATCTCACCAAGGGAAAGAATGCAACTGTTGTTCAGTGGAGTGCAGAAGCAGCGTTCTGCCGGTTGAAGCAAGCTTTGTGCCAGGAACCAGTGTTGGTAGCTCCCGACTTCCAAAAAGAGTTCCTGGTACAAACAGGTGCCTCAAAGTTGGGTCTGGGTGCAGTACTGTCCCAGATGGTTGGGGGGGTGAGCACCCCGTTGTGTACTTGAGCCGGAAGCTCATGCCAGCTGAGAGGAATTATTCCATTGTGGAAAGGGAGTGTCTCGCACAGGGGCATACCTAGTGCATTTGGCACCCAGGGTGGATCCTATATCTGGCATCCCCCACCTTAAAATGTAAATACACCCCACTGTGCCCCTTGCATACATCTGCACCCTTTAATATCTCCTTGTCACTACTGTGTACATTACACAGCACCTCTGGACCCCTTTACATTACACAGCACCTTGCACCTAAGGAACTCTTTACATTACACAGCCCTTGTACCTCTAGACCCCTTTACATTACACAGCACCCTGCACCTTTGGACCCCTTTACATTAGACAGCACCCTGCACCTCTGGACCCCTTTACATTACACAGCACCCTGCACCTCTGGATCCCTTTACATTACACAGCACCCTGCACCTCTGGACCCCTTTACATTACACAGCATCCTGCACCTCTGGACCCCTTTACATTACACAGCACCCCACATCTCTGGACGCCTGTATGTTACACAGACACCCCCTTAACAGCTCTGGACCCCCTGCATTTTATACAGACCCCCCCTACAGTGCAGACACCCCCTAAAGTGCAGACAGCCCCCATTCAGTACAGACCCTCCTACAGTGTAGACCCCCTACAGTACAGACCCCCCTACAGTACAGAACCTCCCCTACAATACAGACCACCCTAAAGTGCAGACCCCCTACAATGCAGACCTCCTACAATACAGACTCCCCTACAGTGCAGACCCCCCTACAATGCAGACCCCCCCTACAGTGCAGACCCCCCTCTACAATACAGACCCCCTACAGTGCAGACCCCCTCTACAAAACAGACCCCCCTTCAGACCCATAATGTACCTTGGGCATCGGCTCAGATGATCAGCGCGGGACCTGATCCACAGTACGTGTAGACTACACGGAGGAGGTGGCTTCACTGTATGAGACAGCCGAGACAGATCAGAGCTGCAGCGCATCCACGAGAGAAGGGGATCATTGTGGGGCCCGGGTGCGCCGACGGGTGTCACTCGGGTATCACTCTGGTGCGGCAAACATCCCCCCATTTGCAAAGCCACTACAGGCTCTCCATGTGTGTACTGTGTTCTTACCTGCCGCTGCCTGTCACCGTGCCGTGCCACTGCGCTGCTTAAATCCACCCACTGTCTCCGCTTCAGTCACGGAGGGGGGGCGCCGGCTTGACACCCCCCACTCCCACTTAGTACGCCACTGGTCTAGCAATAAAATGGGCTTTGGATACACTCCGCTTCTACTTGTTGGGCCGACCCTTCAAGTTAAAGATCATGTACCCCTTACATGGATGGCCCAAAATAAAGACAAAAACTCCAGAATCACCTGGTGGTTCCTTGCTCTACAGGACTTCAAGTTTGTAGTGGTACATAGACCGGGAAAGGTACAACAGAATGCGGGACTATTGCCACTTGATTGGTGGTGTGCAGACCCCTGGCCTGGAACAGGGGGGATATGTAGAGGGTCAGCCTGAATTTCTCCTGAGGTTACCTGTGGGTTTTTCTTTGTATCCCGAACAGTTCCTGTGGCAGATCTTTCTTGATCTACCTGATCTTGGCTTGGTATCAAGAGATCCTCAAATGTTCCACTTCTTCTTATTTGATTGAACAGTACTGACTGGCATATTCAAGGCTTTGGATATCTTTTTATATCCTTTTCCATCTTTTTAAAGTTTCACAACCTTGTTACGCAGGTCTTTTGACTGTTCTTTTCTGCTCCCCATGGCTTAGTGTCTAGGCTGCTTAGTGCATCCATGTGAGAGCTAACAAACTCATTGACTATTTATACACAGACACTAATTGCAATTTAAAAAGCCACAAATGTGGGAAATTAACCTTTAATTGCCATTTTTAACCCGTGTGTTCCTCCTTCTGTGTCTGTAACAAGGCCAAACCTTCCAGGGTATGTAAACGTTTGATCAGGCCATCTGGGTGATTTCTGTTATCACTAGGGTTTAAAAAGGATCCAAAAAACTAATGTGATAATAAATGGCTTCGTGTGATTACTATCCTTAAAAAAAATATATATATTTTTTTTGGCTCGATCAGTCATATTTTCAATATTAATGCCAGAATTTCACAATTTCTGCCAGGGTATGCAAACATTTGAGCACAACTGTATATATTGTATATTGTCTCATACTATGGTATGCTCTCTGCTGGGTCGTTTGGGGGTGTGGCTGTATTCCATTGTTCTATTGTGTCTGTTTGCCTTGGGAGAAAGTATTATGGGATGTGTATGTGTATTTGCTGTGAGGAGGGAGGGGGGAATTCCTCCAACAGCTCTCCCTGCTGATTGGACAGTCTACTCTGCCCTGAATGCAATGGGAGGAGGTATTGTCCCGAGTGTTACCTCTGTGTACCCGTGTTTCAATAAACAGTTCATGTTCAGGATTTCTCCAGAGCTTCTCCCATCGTTTGGAACTCCCTACCCCAATCTGTCCGACTGTCCCCTAATCTATCCATCTTTAGACGATCCCTGAAAACCCTTTTCTTTAACCACTTCCATACCAGGCACATATGCACCTTCCCGCCCAGACCAATTTTCAGCTTTCAGCACTCTCACACTTTGAATGACAATTACTCAGTCATGCTACACTATATCCAAACAAAATTTTTTATCATTTTCTTCTCACAAATAGAGCTTTCTAAAAGCATAAATTGCACATATCCTTTCTCAACCACCTATTACAATTTTGAAGGCCATGGAGCACCAGGGCAATGGAATTTTACACAAAATAACCCCATTTTGGAAAGCACACACCCCAACATATAATCTATGAGGCATAATGAGTCTTTGAACTTTTCATTTTTTTCCAGAAGTTTTTGGAAAATGTGGAAAAAAAATGAAAATGCATTTTTTTTACACAAAGTTGTCCATTTTTAAGATATTTCTAACACATAGCATGTACATAGCAAAAATGACACCCCAAAATGAATTCCGCTACTCCTCCTGAGTATTGTGATACCACATGTGTGAGACTTTTACACAGCCTGGCCACATACAAAGGCCCAACAGTAAAGTAGCACTTTCAGGTGTTCTACAAGCATAAATTGCACATATCCTTTCTCAACCACCTATTACACTTTTGAAGGCCCTGGAGTACCAGGACAATGGAATTGTCCACAAAATGACCCCATTTTGAAAAGCAAACACCCCAACATATAATCTATGAGGCATAATGAGTCTTTGAACTTTTCATTTTTTCCAGTTTTTGGAAAATGTGGAAAAAAAAATGAAAATACATTTTTTTACACAAAGTTGTCCATTCATAAGACATTTCTTTTTTTTTTTTTCTTCAATATTTTTTATTAAGTTTTGCAGAAATAAACTTGTTACAAAGCAAGAGAAAGAAAAAAGAGGGTAACACAGTATACACAGTCATCTGAGATACAGTTAAAAAAGCAATAAGTGGTTCATTATAGTCTTAGTTAAATAATCCTCAATATGTAAGAATAGTTAAAGTCAAGTTAAAGAAATAACTTGGTGAAGTAACCTCTGGTGTCGTTGAGATCATTTGGGCCATATGGACCAATAGTTGTCAAAAGTTGTGCAGTGTAGGGAATTTATTGCAATAAGGCGTTCAAAGGTGTAGTTTCTGTGCATATTTTTGGTAATGTCTGATAGGTTTATGGCTGTTGTGGACTTCCAGTTGCGCAGTATTAGTAATCTCATCTCTAATAATATGTGGGTTATGACTGGTCTGAAATCTACGTGGAATTTGTCTATATTTAAGTGAAGAATTGCTAGAGCTGGATCTGGGGCTGTAAGCATTCCTGTTAGGGATGATATCAATTGGAATACCTGGTTCCATAGACTTTTAACTGTAGGGCAATGCCAAAGCATGTGAAGAAGGTTCCCAATTTGACCGCAAGCCCTCCAGCAGTGTGGTGATGACCCAGGGAAGTAAGTTGAGATTCTGTATGGCGTGTAGTGCCATCTGTTTGCTAATTTAATTGTTAGTTCCCAGTGGTTAACACAGTGGGGCGCTCTATGCGTTTCTTTAAATGTGCGTTGCCATTGTTCTTCTGTGAAGGTAGTGTTTAGATCTTTTTCCCATTTTGTCATAGCTGTAGTTTTAGTAAATGTATGTTTGTCTTTAATGATGTTGTAGAAGAAAGATATTCCTTTCGTGTCTTGTTTGCTCTTATGGGGCGTACACACGGTCGGACTTTTCAGCTACAAAAGTCCGACAGCCTGTCCGACAGACTTTCGACGGACTTTCGACGGACTTTCGACGGACTTGCGGCGGACTTTCTAACGAACAGACTTGCCTACACACGATCACACAAAAGTCCGTCGAATTCTTACGTGATGACGTACACCGGACTAAAATAAGGAAGTTGATAGCCAGTAGCCAATAGCTGCCCTAGCGTGGGTTTTTGTCCGTCAGACTAGCATACAGACGAGCGGATTTTTCGACCGGACTCGAGTCCGTCGGAAAGATTTGAAGCATGTTTCAAATCTAAAGTCCGTCGGATTTGAGGCTGAAAGAGTCCGTTGAAAGTCCGGAGAAGCCCACACACGATCGGATTACCAGCCAGCTTTAGTCCGTCAGCGTCCGTTGGACTTTTGTAGACGAAAAGTCCGACCGTGTGTACGCGGCATTAGAGTAGAATTGCCATATTTTGTATGGGATGGAAGTTGTCGGGTGAGAATGCGATTTTAAGAAGTGTATGATCCTTAAGCATGTGAATAGGCTGTCGTTAGAAAGGTTGTATTGTGTCTTAACTTGTTCTACAGACTTGGTTTTGGTTCCTATGTAGAAGTCAGAGATATGTGTTATACCTTTATGCACTAGGTCTTTGATGTTCATCATGGGTATCATTGAGTTTAGTAGAGTTAAAGGTAGGTCATATTTTGTGTCAGTCTTGTCTGTGTGGTTATGTTCCAGTAAAAATCTCCAGGCTCTTAAGGATATCTGCATAGGGGGTGACATTTGTTTTGTATCCCATGGTATCCACCTGTCGCTCATAGTTAGGCATGTCAGGTTGTTGGTCGGTGCTAATGTTGTTTCTATGTCCACCCACAGTGGTGCATCAGGTTTTTGGAACCAGTGCTTGAGTTGGTACTGCCCAATAGTAGTCAAATATGTCTGCCAGTCCAGCCCCCCCTGTCTTTTTGTGGAGGGTGAGGTTATTTCTAGAACACCAGCTTGGTTATCAGCGGAACCACATTAACTTTGACAAGCGTTGAAGTTTTGTTGGTGATAGTAATTCCTAAATACGTAATACTGCCTTTGCTCCAGGTGTAGGGTAGCTGTGACTGTAGAGCAGCACGTGTTGAGGGTGTTATTCCTACGTCCTGTATCAATGATTTAGAAAAAATAATCTTATAATAAGAAATATTCCCAAAGTCAGTAAGTATTTTGTGGGCTTGTTTTATAGACTTGAGCGGATTGGTCAGAAGTAGGATTACATCATCCGCAAAAAGATTGATGGTATGTGTGCTAGTACCAAGCTGGAAACCTGTAACCGAGGGGTGTGTTCTTATCGCTTCTGCTAAGGGTTCAATCATTAAGTTGAATATGGTCGGAGATAGGGGGCACCCCTGTCTAGTACCATTGGTAATATTGAATGGTGTAGATAGAAAGCCAGCTGAGTAAACCTGTGCTGAGGGACATGAATATAGGGCCATAATGGCCTGTAATATGGGGCCTCTGAAGCCAAATTTGTTCAGGGTCATTTCCATGTAGGTCCAGTGGACTCTGTCGAACGCCTTCTCTGCGTCAATAGATAGCAGCAGAGAAGGCGTTCGATTTTTCTCAGCACAATGTATCACATTAACAATTCTCCTGGTTGCAATCAAGGTTTGTCTCCCCCTCACAAAACCCATCTGGTCGCCGCTTTATAATTGTGGGGATAATATTTGTTAGTCTTTTGACTAAGAGTTTGGCATACATTTTGGTATCCGAGTTGAGAAGGGAAATTGGTCTAAAGTTGTCCGGAGTGTTGGATTCTTTGCCTGGTTTCGGTATTGTAACTATTTGTGCCTTCAGCATTTCTTGAGGTAAGGTGGCAGACTCAACAGCTTTGTTATATACTGTGGAGAGATGTGGAGAGAGGGTGCATTTAAATAGTTTAAAATATTCGTTAGAAAACCCATCAGGTCCAGGAGATTTCCCATTTGGAAGCGTGTTAATAGTTAGTTCTATTTCCTGGATTGTAAATTGGTGCATTTAAGGCTTCAAGTTGGTGCTCAGTGAGAGTAGGTAGGTTTATGTTCTGCAGGAAAGTTTGAATGTGTTCTGCGGTCGGTTGGGGTGTTTTGGGATCATTAATTAGGTTATATAATGAGCTGTAGTAATCAGCAAATTGATTCACTATGTCTTGTGGATTTGTAATTTTGTGGGATAACGTAGGATGTTTAAGGTATGTAATCCTTGTCTTTGAATGGATTGCCTTAAGTCTGTTTGCTAGGTATTTGCCTGCTCTGTTGGCGTTTGTGTAATGGGTTAGACGTAGGCGCCTAGGATGTTTGTCGTATTGTTGAGACAGTAGTTCTCTAAGTTTCTCTCTGAGGCTATTCAGAGTGTCAGATAGTGGTAATGTAGGCGCTATCTTGTTTTTGGATTCTAAATTATTAATTGATTTTAGAATGTCATTAAGCTGCTGTCCCCCTTTTTTTTCATTAGCCTCTAGTCGTATGAGAATACCTCTCATGTAGACCTTATAGGAATTCCATAAAATGTATGGGTCATTTACTGAGCCTACATTGTCTGCAAAGAAATTGTTTAGGTGCTGGGAAATTGATTTAGAGGTGTGTGATTCCTGGAGTAGTCTAATGTTGCAGCGCCAGATGGGGGGTGAGGAGGAGACTCCCCGTTCTATTATAGACATAGATATGGCAGCATGGTCTGACCACGTTATGTCATGTATATTTGTGGTCTCCACATTTTGTAGAAGCCACTTGTCCATCAAAAACATATCTATACGGGAGTATGAGCAATGCCTATTGGAGAAAAAGGTGAAGTCTTTTTCATTGGCATGGAGGCATCTCCATGCGTCAAACAGTTCCTCTTTGTGAAGAAGTGTTTGAAGTGGTGGGGTACCCTTGGGTTTGCCTGATGAGGTGTCCAATACTGGATCAGATGTCACGTTGAAATATCCACAGATCAGGACATTGCCATATTTCATAGAGTTTACTTTGTGGATAACCTTCTTTATGAACCGAATTTGGTGTGAGTTCGGTGCATATATCGTGACCAGGGTATATGGTTTGGAGTTGATATCCCCAGTTACAATAATGTATCTGCCTCAGTCATCAAGAACAATGTTCTTGGGTTGGAATGAGAGGGAGTTTTTAATGGCTAACATGACACCTCCTTTCTTATGGTTTGGTGTGCAGGCCAGGTATATGAACGGATAATCCTTATGCTTACAGTGTGGGTTGTTATCGGTTTGAAAATGCGTTTCTTGGACGCAGAGAATGTCCGCCTTTTGTTTGTTAGCTTCCTTCCATAGAGAAAATCTTTTTGCCGGGTGGTTTAGACCACAGGCGTTAATCAACAAGCATTTGATCGTCATTGTAAGGATCGTAGTATGTTTGGTAAGGCATTGTGGTGTGGGTACTCACTGTGACCACGTATTTGGTAGGATGCAGCTGCCTTGTTGAGGTCACTTCGAACTGAATTGCGTATTTCAAGATGAACAATAAAAAGAAAAACAACAGAAAAAAAAAATAAGAAAAGTCAACACAGGTATCATAATAAATGGATCTGAAAAAAAACTGATCCTAGTGCAGACATAACTGCAACAGATGGTGTAGGGGTGTTGAAGAGTGTTCAATAAAGAAGCTCTTCTCCAGAGATAGATGTTATGCTTACGGGTCATTGCTATGAGCTTCCACTGATATTCTTCTTTGAAGAGCGCTTGTGGGTTACAGTTTGCCATTCATTTTGTATAATAGGCGGCCCTGCAGGGAGTGAATGGAGGGTGGTTTGATCAGGGAGTATATTCCATCTCCGCAGGGCAGCAAGCCCCTCTTCTAATGTGGATACTGTAATGGTGGCCCCATTGTGGGTAATGGAAAGCATTGCCGGGTATTTCCATTTGTGGAGGATTTTATGGTTCCTCAGTGCCTTTGTGATTGTCATCACGTGAGGCTTGCAATATTTGATCCTTTATGTGATAATAATGTACTCTCAGCAGTACATCCCTGGGTGTGTCAGCAGGGAGAAAGGATGGTTTGGGGACCCTGTGAATCCTATCCACAAGAAGATCTTGTGCAGTTGCTGCTGGCACTAAAGTTGAGAATAGGGTCTGGGCGAATTGCAATAGCTGATTAGGGGGAACTGCTTCAGGTATACCCCTCAATTTGAGGTTGTTCCTCCTGGACCTGTCCTCGAGGTCCGCCAGCTTGTCCTTTATCCATGCAATGTCTTCCCCCTGAGCTGTGTGGGCCTCCACCATTACATTATATGATGAGGTATATTCCTCCATCGTGTGCTCTACCTGATGCACTCTGTGGCCTAAGGCTTGCACCTCCCTCTTGCAGTCATTTATCCCTCTGACCCCTGCAGGGATGATCTCATGGACAGCAGCATGTCCTTCATGACGGTGTCTGACACTGGTCTGTCTGCTGTGGGGAAGTCTGTGATGGGATCCCTGTCCTGAGTGCTCTGTGTTGTGATGGTGCAGTGAGGCCCGCTTACCTCCATTACAGGAGGTCTGGGTGGAGAGTGCCTCCGCTGTTTGGATTTCGCCGGACTTCTCGTTGAGGGACTAGATGTGCCCAAGGATGATTCGCTGGGTGGGTCAGGTGCGTTGGTGGAGGCAGACGATAGCCCTTTGATGCCGCTGCAGGCTCCATGCTCCGGCCTGTTCCCCAGAGCGCCGCCGCCATTTTGCTGAGGCTCCCGCGTGGCATAGTAGCTCGTCATTTTTTGTGGCTGCTGCGGGTTCTTGCGGTTTCTGGGCATCTTGTTTCGATCGCCTTGGTTTCGCCGGCTGGATGGTAGTGTTTGGGGTCTTAGATGGCACCGGTGTGCTCTGATGGCTTCGGATTATCTCCGGTGGACGAGCGGAGCTCCTAGATTAAGCATCCATCTTGGAGTCCGGTCCCCACGCCCCCTCTTCATAAGACATTTCTAACACATAGCATGTACATAGCAAAAATAACACCCCAAAATGCATTCCGCTACTCCTCCTGAGTATGGTGATACCACATGTGTGAGACTTTTACACAGTCTGGCCATATACAAAGGTCCAACATTGAAGTAGCACTTTCAGGCATTCTACAAGCATAAATTGCACATATCTTTTCTCAACCATCTATTACAGTTTTGAAGGCCCTGGAGCACCAGGACAATGGAATTGTCCACAAAATGACCCCATTTTGGAAAGCAAACACCTCAACATATAATCTATGAGGCATAGTGAGTCTTTTGAACGGTTCATTTTTTTCCAGAAGTTTTTGGAAAATGTGGGGAAAAAAAAAGGAAAATGCATTTTTTTACACAAAGTTGTCCCTTTATAAGATATTTCTAACACATAGCATGTACATAGCAAAAATAACACCCCAAAATACATTCTGCTACTCCTGAGTATGGCGATACCATATGTTTGAGACTTTTACACAGCCTGACCACATACAGAGGCCCAACAGTGAAGTAGCACCTCCGGGCATTCTAGCAGCATTAATTACACATATCATTTTCTGACTACCAATCACATTTTTGAAGGCCCTTCATATTTCTAACACATAGCAGGTACATACCAAATAACAAAAGATTACCTGTGGTTTTAGAAGTGCAGTGGTCTACAGAGGAGAGCATCGGTCCAGGCAGCAGGCAGGAATGAGGTCAGCGACAGCAAAAGCAATCATCCAGGCAGCAGGCAGGAATACTGTCCATAGTTCAGTAGATACTGTCAGCACAGCCAGAGCACAGCCAACGCACAGCCAAAGCACAGCCAAAGTACAGGTCCAGGTAGCAGGCAGAGGTGTCCTGGCAGAAATACTGTCCAAAGTTAGTAGATGCAGCAGGCAGATAAATGGTCAACACAGCCAAAGTATTGGTCCAAGCAGCAGGAAGAAACATGGTCCATAATGTCATGGGTCTTTACAGGCAGCAATATGGTCAGCACAGCCAAAGTATTGGTCCAGGCAGCAGGAAGGACCATCAAGCTTAGGGCCAGGGGGGACAGGGGTAGAGGCTTCTCCCACCCAAATCGCTTTGAAGCCTCCGGGCAACCAGACTAGTTCTGGGAGGACAGAAAACGAAAAACTGGTTTTCTCTACTCAGAACGCTATTCTGAAGCCCCTCACATATGTGAGACCCCTGTGTACTGAAGTAGATGGCCAAAAGATCAGTCCAAGTGGCAGGCAAAAACATGGTCGATTAACAGGCCAAGGTCGGTGCATGTGAAAGTCAGAAACGTGGTTTAAATCGGCAGGCAGAGGCATCGTCGGTAAACAGGCTGAGGTTGGTGCACGTGGAAGTCAGAAACGTGGTTTAAATCGGCAAGCAAAGACATCGTCAGTATACAGGCCAGGGTCAGTTAATTAACATGGTAGCAGGCAAATGGGGAAATGGTAGTCTGTTAATAATAAGGGGAACTAATATTGGATAGATGTATGATAATTTTTGAAGCAATCTCCAATGCACAGGCCAGGTTGGGAGGGACATTGGGGACAATAATAGCTGGTATCTCTTCTTACTCCTCCTCTGCTGCATACATGGCATTTCTTTTGGCATCTTCTTCCAGATTCTGTGGGGGGAATGTGATAGGGAAAGTGTTGCTCATGAAGTCGACTCACGCTGTCAGAACGAATGCTTACTGGGGCGGGACCTTGTTGGTAAATGAGGGCAGTGACAATATCTTCAATATACTTCAGGTAGGTGATTTGTTGGTTTTGAGTTGCTTTTTGGTAGCAGACAAACAAATTAAAAAGGGCCATGTGAAACAGGAGAAAAGCAACTTTCTTCTACCAATAACGGGACTTTCTGGATGATAAATAGGGCTGTAGCATCTGATCGTTTAAATCCACTTTTCACTCATCCACTTGTCAGATCTTCAATGCCAAGGACTGAATGTGTCTGTAGTGTGGTTGATCGCTTGCTGCAAGCCTCTGGTCCCCCTTGCTGAGTGCTTTCATCTGCTGGACGGAGCATTCCTGCTTGTCTTTCTCCTGTGAGGAGGTCGATTGTGTTATCTCCATTGAGTGGATATCCTTATACAAGATGGTTTATAGCTTGCCTCTGGTAAGTGTGCATTTCTATAGGTGGTGAATTTTGATTTATCACCATTGGACATTGATTTGGTTTTGGGGACCTCTCTCTCTGGTCATTGTTATTTATTTCTATAATTTATGTCATCACAATTGATTTTGGTTATTTACCATCTGATACCGATTTGGTCTTGGGACTTTTTTCTCTATTCAATGTCACTAATTTATTTTATGTCACCTTAATTGATTGATTGTTTATGAATACTTGTATTTAATTTAATTTCGCATTTTCTATATTTGACAATGTTTGTTATACTTTCTGTAGTATAATAATTTAATTCTGTAGCGCGGTTCCTATATATTATTTTGATTTGGTTATTTGTGTATGCCTCACAATAGAACTGCAGCTTAATTTAATATTTCATGCTTGTGAAGCGCGGTCATTTTTTACATTTTTCTGGTTGATAAATAGGGCTGTAGCATCTGATCATTTAAATCCACCCCCCATGTACATATTATAATCGTGGACACATTCGGGCTTTACAATGGGGCCGCCTCTTCTTTGGGGGTGTCATTGTGGATGGTAGAGAGGATGTGGTCATCTTTCTTGTCCCTCCACTTCATGGCCAACACCTCCTCGTACCTCATGAATGCCGATTCTCCGTTTTGCAAATTTTTGGTCAACAAATTTTGTGGGAATCCCTTCCGTTTTTTTTTAAAGTACTGCAGGCCGGGTTTTTTTTTACTTTAAAGGTGACGAAAAAGGGGCAGGCTGGTATAATAGTTGTCGACATATAAATGGTATCCTTTGTCGAACAGGGGGTATGCCAGCTCCCAGACAATTTTACCACTGGTTCCAATATATGTGGGGCAATCATGGGGCTGGAGCTGGGAGTCTTTGCCTTCGTAGATCCGGAATGTGAAGACATATCCAGTGGCTCGATCGCATAATTTATTTAATTTCACCCCATACCTGGCTCTCTTGCTTGGTATATACTGCTTGAAGTGCAGTCGGCCAGTGAAATGTATGAGGGACTCGTTCACACAATTTTTTTGGTCTGGGGTAAAAACGTCTCTAAATCACTGGGAAAAGGAATTGATTAGGGGGCGTATCTTATACAATTTATCATGGCTGCGATGATCTCGGGGAGGGCACTGTAAATTGTCATTGAAGTGGAGAAAACGCATAATCATGTCGTATCTTGTTCTGGACATGACAGCGGAATATATGGGCATGTGGTGGATGGGGTTGGTGGACCAATATGCATGGACTTCGTTCTTTTTTGTAAGGCCCAAAAATAATTTAAATTCGTCCGGTGTTAGACGTCGCCACTGGAACATGTGGGCATAGGAAGAATTGGGGTTGGCAGCAATAAATTGGGATGCATACAGGTTACTTTGATCCACCATATTCTGCAGCAAATCTTGTGGGAAAAATAAAGAAAAATAATCAAATTGAGAAAAATTTGTAGTGTCAGGCTGCACACCTGGCTGTGCAGTGAAAGGGGGATGATAGCGGATCCTGAGTTGGCAGGCAACCATAAGGGGTTTGCCAGGGCATTGGGAAGGTAGGACTGGGGCTGGGTTCTTCGGGTTAGGCGTGTGATTCCAGTGCTTGTACTGGGCTCCTCTTCCTGGGGTCTGGAGCTGCTGGTGGTGGGCAGATCTCCTGATCTTGGTCCTGATCTCATTCTTTTGGGAGGGATGGTGTCCTCTGAGGACTTGGACTCTGATCCACTATCCTCCACTGGCTCGTATTCTGAACCAGAATCGGATGATGGGAGCTCCCCGCTGCTCTCATAATCCCACATGGTAAGAAGGGCATATGCCTCCTCAGGTGTGTAAACCCTTTGCAACATTATGGTAGTACTTTTTTGGCAGGCCTATGTAATGGTACTGCTGGCGGTAGTGGTGGTACCGATGTGGTATTAGTGGCGGGCCTGTGTGGCGGTACAGGTGGCGGTATGGGTGGTGGTACCGATCATGGAACAGGTAGCGGTACCTGTGGTGGTGGTGGTACGGGTGGCGGTACGGGTGGTGGTACTGGTAGCAGGCCTGTGTGGCGGGCCTGTGTGGTGGTATTGATGGTGGGCCTGATGGCGGTACTGATGGCGGGCCTGATGGCGGAACTGGGGGAACTGGCGGTGGTACCGATGGCGGTACTGGTAGCCTGTGTGACGGTACCAATGGCGGTACTGATGGCGGTGGGCCTGATGGTGGTACTGATAGTGGGCCTCATGGCAGGACTGGCTGTGGTACCGATGGCGGTACTGGTAGCCTGTGTGGCGGTACCAATGGCGGTACTGATAGCGGTGGGCCTGTGACAGATGATTGACAGATGGGCTGATTAATTGACAGGTGGGCTGATTGATTGGGTGACTGACAGATGGGCTGATTGGCTGGGCTGATTGATCAGATGGGCTGATTGACAGATGGGCTGACTGACAGATGGGTTGATTGAAAGATGGGCTGGGCTGTGTGACAGGTCCTCTTTATTGGGGGGTCGTGTTGTGCACAGTATACAGACAGAACACTGATATCTCACTTACTGATCCCTGCTCTCTCCTCACACGATCGGTGTGTGAGGAAAGAGCAGAGATCAGATGGTAACTGCTCCTCTGTGTTTACATTTGTGACCGGCTGTTATTGGACACAGCCGGTCACATGGTAAACAGCCAATTTCATTGGCTGTTTACCTTGATCGGGGAAGCGCTGTGTCCAAGGGACAACCGCCTTCCTCGATCCCTGCCCTGCACTCCTCCGGTGGCGCATACAGTGCGCGCCGCCGAGTTTGTTATGACATGTGATCGGCTGTGACATTGACACAGCCGATCACGTGGTAAATGGCCAAAATCACTGGCTGTTTACCGCGATCGGGGAAGCACTGTGTCCGCTGCACACTAGGGGGTCATCCTGATGGACGTCATATGAGGCCCAGTCAGGATAACACAACCACCGCCCGGCCATCATCTGTTATGGGCCGGGTGGGAAGTGGTTAAAGAAGCTTATGCTGCTTCTATCTAATTCACTGTTTCATTTTCTCCATCAGCTCATCCCCCACAGCTATTACCTTTTGTATCAATTGACCCCCCTCCTAGATTGTAAGCTCTAGTGAGCAGGGCCCTCTGATTCCTCTTGTACCAAATTGTAATGTAACTGTAATGTCTACCTTCATTTTGTTAAGTGCTGCGCAAACTGTTGGTGATATATAAATCCTGTATAATAATAATAATAATAATGTTCAGCAGCCAAAATGAGTACTGTCTAGTTCTTGGTTGTCAGCGGTTGGAATATCTCATATCTATATTCAGACTGGGAGGAAGCGGTATAAGACAAAAGCACTCAAGCGGAGTGTGGGACGTTTTGTTACAGTTATATTCTATTTTATTCTGTTCTATTCCTTTATTTGCTATCCTATTTTAGTCTGTTTTACTCTATTCTTTTATTTGCTATTCTGTCCCCTTTTTTTCTATTCAAATTTGTTCTATTCTTTTATTTTGTATTCTGCTCTGTTTTACTCTATTCTATTATTTTATTTTCTATTATATTCTTTTCTATTTCTTTATTTTCTATTCTCTTCGGTAATTGGAATACTATTTGAATTTTAATTTTGTCAGAAATTTTGGTTCATCATATTCGTTTAAATTCATTATTATTGTAAT
This sequence comes from Aquarana catesbeiana, assembly GCF_042186555.1. Lineage (NCBI taxonomy): Eukaryota > Metazoa > Chordata > Amphibia > Anura > Ranidae > Aquarana > Aquarana catesbeiana. Next base: position 213,837,037 of record NC_133336.1, on the reverse strand, counting down.
TCGGAAATTAAGATACATCCACATTTCAGAATAACGAACAATTTTCCCCCCAAAATTCAATTTGGAGTGAAACGAGCCGCCCATGTCCATTACTAAATAAATGTGAATGCAGACACAGAATAGGTCAGGATGATGAGTATGTCTATAGGACAGGGAATCCTCGCAGTGAGGATGGATCAGATCAGAAAGATATGGTTAGTATTGTACCCTTTAAATAAACAGGCAAACAAAAGATCCACAGTAACTCCCCGAGAAACACCAAAATAACAAGAGTGACCAATTATGGTCTATGGCTGCAGGTCCTTCTGCCAAAACTGCACCACATAGAAGGTTCCAGAGTTCCCCCAACTACCGGAAATTATTTTTGTATGATTGGTAATAAATCTCCATGTGATATTGGTGGATTTTAACATTACAATGTTACCAGATGATTAAAATGAGGGCCTTGGATTTCAGAACTGAGAATTGGTTGTCATTCAATCTCCCCGATCTCACCCTCTGGAAATAATAATTATAATTATATGATGATTGAACTTTCCATCAATGGCCCGGGGGGGACATCTTCCTGACGTTTCACAAAGTTCACTCCCAATAAGTTGATAATTACTCCTCCCTGTAATCGTGAGAAGAGGACAGGCCACCACAAAGATGGTTATTGAAAGACCCAAAGGTTGTACAATCAGATTACATAGTGTATGGTCTCACTGAAAGGAATCTTTCTGTGAGAGCTGAGAATGGTCTTCCCCATTAGGGAGATTCCTCCTCTATATTTGCCCTAGTGACCATGATCATTGAAAGTAACTTCGCAAAATTTTAGGTTGTCACCAGTGGAGGAATAGGAGGGAAAATCTTCCAATGGGGCCACCGAGGATATTCTCTCACATCCTGTTTTGGATATGGAACAGGAAGTGAAGGGAAATCTTACCAATAGGATGTAGCCCCTCCCCCTTATGTTATCCAAAAACTTAACAGAAAAAGCTTTGCCTTTAGTTCTCCTTTATTGAATTTGTAATTTTCATTCATTATTAATTTCCATTCCTTTGTATTTTATACGGTGGATTTGGTTGTTGAAGGGAGACGTAGCGGCACCTTCCGTAGCCGGCCTCAATTTTGGGGTTAAGGGTGATTTAATGTGGCGATGTGATGCATCGGAATCCTCACAAATTCGCTGTATTGTAATTCTCTGTCTTAGTTTTTATCCAAAAATTCAAAAGTCTTCAGAACAAAATACAGATCCTCTTGATCCTCAGAAGACACAAACTATCATTCCTCCAATATACTGAATACACAACATTACATTGAACCCTTTTCATCCGCCGAGCCTGGGAACTGCAACATAGAAAGGGGGTTTCTCTGCTGAAGCGTTCACCTAGGGCCCCAGAATAATGACACCCTGACACTTGGGGGTCCAAGAACAATGACACCCTGACACTTGGGGGTGCAGAACAATGACAACCTGACACTTGGCGGCCCCAGAACAATGACAACCTGACACTTGGGGGCCCCAGATCAATGACACCCTGACACTTGGGGGTCCAAGAACAATGACACCCTGACACTTGGGGGCCCCAGAACAATGACACCCTGACACTTGGGGGTGCAGAACAAAGACACCCAGACAATTGGGGGCCCAAGAACAATGACACCCTGACACTTGGGGGTCCCAGAACAATGACACCCTGACACTTGGGGTACCAGAACAATGACACACTGACACTTGGGGGCCCCAGAACAATGACACCCAGAAACTTTGGGGCCCCAGAACAATGACACCCTGACACTTGGGGCCCCAGAACAATGACACCCTGGCACTTGGGGGTCCAAGAACAATGACACACACGGACACTTGGGGGTCCCAGAACAATGACACTCGGACACACAGGAATATTGGTATTGGATTATGGTCATTGGTATTCTATAGATATATTGATGAAAAAAACAGAAACACAGAAGCATTTAAAGGATAAATTTCTAGTTTATTGAGACGTCAGTCTTTGTACGAGGGTCTCCTCCATGGCGGTGGAATGAACGGTCGGAGTGCCTCAGCTGCTCTCACAGAAGAAGGTGTTTCAGGCCAGGAGCACAGAGGCCACAAAGATGGCAGACTCCTGGAAGTCCACCGCCCCAACTCCGTTCTCATCCAGCTCCTAGAGAAGGAAGACTTAGATTTAATCAACCATCGTTTTCCCATCTTTCCCCGGTTCCTGCCTACATTACACCGAGATTCCATTCTAGAAGAGTATCCCACAGGAAATAAAAAAGTGTATTTAGTTTGGAAATTTGAGGCTTTCGTGGTAAAAATTCTACACGTCTGTTTTATTCATCTTTGTAGTTTGTGTATCAAGATTATGAGGTCCTCTTTAGAATTAGTCAACGCTATGCAACCCTCAATATATTTTTTAGATAATGATTTTTGAATGTCAGGTATCAGCAAAAAGACTTTTCAGAGGGTTCCCCAATCACCAATTCGGCTATTGATTGTGTGTGACTTGCTTTAGAAAGTAACTACATGCAGTATCTGGAGTAGAGTTAAAAGATATTACTTTTTATTTATTTATTCTGGAGTCCTTGTCCTTTTAGAGCCGGTTCACACAGGGGGGCTTCAAAGTCACTCAACTCTGAAACCGCCCCGTACAGCCCGACCTGCAAAACAACTTCTGTATAGAAGTCAATGCAAGCCACTCTGAAGTTGCCCCAAAGTAGTACAGGAACCTTTGAGTTGAGTTTGACTTGAGTCGCTCCTATTAGAACGGTTCCATTGTAGAGAATGGAGCGCGACTTGTCAGGCCGCTAAGTCACCGGACAGGTCACCCCTGTGTGAACAATGGCTTTCTTCTTGTCACTCTTCCATAAAGGGGAGATTTGTGGAGAACACGACTAATAGTTGTCCTGTGGACAGATTCTCCCACCTGAGCTGTGGATCTCTGCAGCTCCTCCAGAGTTACCATGGACCTCTTGGCTGCTTCTATAATGAATGCTCTCCTTGCCCGGCCGGTCAGTTTAGGTGGACGGCAATGTCTCCGTGAGATGTTCAAAGCTTGGGAGATTTTTTTTATAACCTAACCCTGCTTTATACTTCTCCACAACTTTATCCCTGACCTGTCTGGTGTGTTCCTTGGTCTTCATGATGCTGCTTGTTCACTAAGGTTCTCTAAGAAATCTCTGAGGGCTTCACAGAACAGCTGTATTTATACTGAGATTAAATGACACACAGGTGGACTCTATTTACTAATTAGGTGACTTCTGAAGGCAATTGGTTCCACTAGATTTTAGTTAGGGGTATCAGAGTAAAGGGGGCTGAATACAAATGTCCCCCCCCACACTTTTCACATATTTATTTGTATCATTTATCATTTTCCTTCCACTTCACAATTATTACCTCTGATGTATGATGATGATGAGGATCAGATTAGGTCCCCTTTGCTAGTATCGGGTTGGACCCCCTTTTGCCTTCATTCTTGGTGGCATAGATACAACAAGGTGTTGGAAACATTCCGATGATGATGGGGATCAGATCAGATTAGGTACACCCAGAGGTGATCCTCATCATCATCATTATACATCAGAGGTAACCCTTTCCTGTCCAGAGTGTACCTACTAGCTAGGTTCCCCTTGCTAATAGCGGGTTGGGCCGCTTTTGCCTTCATTCTTGGTGGCATAGATATAACAAGGTGTTGGAAACGTTCCTCAGAGATTTTGCTCCATAGTGACATGATAACATCACACAGTTGCTGCAGATTTGTCGGCTGCACATCCATGATCCGAATCTCCTGTTCCACCACATCCCAAAGGTGCTCTATTGGATGAGATGTGGTGAGTGTGGAGGACAATGGAGTACAGTGACCTCATTGTCCAGTGGTGAGATGATTGGAGCTTTGTGACATGGTGCATTATCCTGCTGGAAGGAGCCATCAGAAGATGGGGACACTGTAGTCATAAAGGGATGGACATGGTCAGCAACAATACTCAGGTAGGCCGTGGTGATTAAACCCCATCCCCCACACCATTACACTCTCACCACCAGCCTGAACCGGTGATATCCCATCCCCCACACCATTACACCCCCAACACCAGCCTGAACCGGTGATACCCCATCCCCCACACCATTACACCCTCACCACCAGCCTGAACCGGTGATACCCCATCCCCCACACCATTACACCCCCACCACCAGCCTGAACCAGTGATACCCCATCCCCCACACCATTACACCCCCACCACCAGCCTGAACCGTTAATATCCCATCCCCCACACCATTACACCCCCACCACCAGCCTGAACCAGTGATATCCCATCCCCCACGCCATTACACCCCCACCACCAGCCTTAAAAAGTGATATCCTATCCCCCACACCATTACACCCCCACCACCAGCCTGAACCGGTGATATCCCATCCCCCACACCATTACACCCCCCCCACCAGCCTGAACCGGTGATACCCCATCCCCCACACCATTACACCCCCACCACCAGCCTGAACCGGTGATATCCCATCCCCCACACCATTACACCCCCACCACCAGCCTGAACCGGTGATATCCCATCCCCACACCATTACACCCCCACCACCAGCCTGAACCGGTGATACCCCATCCCCCACACCATTACATCCCCACCACCAGCCTGAACCGGTGATACCCCATCCCCCACACCATTACACCCCACCACCAGCCTGAACCAGTGATATCCCATCCCCCACACCATTACACCCCCACCACCAGCCTGAACCGGTGATACCCCATCCCCCACACCATTACACCCCCACCACCAGCCTGAACCGGTGATATCCCATCCCCCACACCATTACACCCCCACCACCAGCCTGAACCAGTGATATCCCATCCCCCACACCATTACACCCCCACCACCAGCCTGAACCAGTGATACAAGGCAGGATGGATCCATTGGCCAAATTCTGACCCCACCATCTGAATGTCGGAGATGAAATCCAGACTCATCAGACCAGGTAACGTTTTTCAAAATCTTTTAGTTTCACCCTGACACTTGGGGGACCCAGAAAAATGACACTTGGTTGTCCATATTATAATGTAAATGATTTTCTTACTTTGATAGGATTCAGCTTCAGATTTTCCTTCAGCTCATTTACATTCAAAGTTTTTGTATTTCCTTCCTTCTTTGCGATCTTATTAAATTCTTCCGCCAAACTCTTTATATTCTTCTCCAGAAATATGACCTGTACAAAGATATGAGGAGGTTCCATCATCTGATCTCCAACCTCTTCATCCACTAATATTATTATTATACATTTATATAGCGATAACATATACCACAGTGCTTTACAGAGATCACTGAGCCAATCACATCAGTCTCTGTACCAGAGGAGCTTACACTCTAATGTCCCCTCCCCCACAGTCACAGTTTTCTATGCCTCCTATTAATAACAAATGTATTATTGTCCTCCACAATGAGGAAAGTTAGGTTCTCACCCTGTATAATGAGGAAAGGTAGGTGCTCCCCCTGTATAATGAGGAAAGGTAGGTACCCCCCTGGTAGTGAGGAAAGGTAGGTACTCCCCTTGTATAATGAGGAAAGGTAGGTACTCACCCTGCTAATGAGGAAAGGTAGGTACTCACCTTGTATAATGAGGAAAGGTAGGTACTCCCACTGAATAATGAGGAAAGGTAGGTACTCCCCTTGTATAATGAGGAAAGGTAGGTACTCACCCTGGTAATGAGGAAAGGTAGGTACTCCCCTTGTATAATGAAGAAAGGTAGGTACTCCCCCTGTATATGAGGAAAGGTAGGTACTCCCCCTGGTAATGAGGAAAGGTAGGTACTCCCCCTGTATAATGAGGAGAGGTAGGTACTCACCTTGGTGCTGTAGGCATAGAAGAGACTCAGAAAGATCAGAAGACAGAACATTTTGTTGGTGGGTTTGAGGATTGCAGTCTGGGGATGGGGAGAAGAGAACACAATGATGATGGGTGAGGACGGGTAATATAAACTCTCTATAGGTAATATAACTTACCATGGTGATCGATGTGACGGCACACACTATGCTGGGTACAGGTGTGAGGAGACTTTTATATGAACTGAAATCTGGTCAGACCCTCCTCTCCCCACCCCCTTTATGTGTATTATATCCCTTGTGTGGACACACCCAGCTCTGTACTGATACCTCTATACAGGTGATCCACACTCCAATGACTTGTCCTGCGACTTGGGACTGCAAAGTCACATGACAAGTCATTCCCCATGATTTCCAATGACAACCATTCATATTAGTACGACTTCAAGCCATGCCAACTTCAAAGTAGTCCCTGCACTACTTTGGTCCGACTTTTGATGTGAGTTACACAGGCATTCCCTAAAATCGCAGCCACAAAATTGCGTGACTTTAGAATCATGGTAGTGTGAAAGGGGCCTAACTAGCTTGATAAAACATTCTTCTCACCACTGAGCCCAGCTCTATCTCCACAGGAAGGAACCTTTTATAGTGTGGGGTGAGACTATGAGCACTGAGCCATGACTGGACAAAGTCATAACTTTGCCCAATCAGAGCTCTCACAGTGCTCTTTGCCCTGACTGGGCAAAGCCTTTCACCTGACCGCTGGTCAGGTGCATTGCTTCAGCCAATCAGAGCTTTTAAAAACACACTGTGCGGCACACAAGTGCATTGTGGGTCGCTCGGCGGGAGAACATGCAAACACCCGAAAGGGCGATGTTTGGGGCTGAACTGATGCTTGACCCGAACAGCTCATCTAAACACCATGGTCTACAGAACAAGCAGGAGAATAAGGGAGCTTGGTTAGGGTCAAATGACTTCCAGTTGGCTTGTGTTCCAGTGTTGGTGTCTTTTCTTTTTGCCGGCAGCCACATCTGGGTTTTACCTGGAGTGTGGTGGCTGCATCATATGACACATCACGGGTAGAGTTGCCACCTCATCCCTTTAAACCCGAACACCTTTGAATTACACAGGTTCTGAGGCTATTTAAATGCAGATAAGGCACCAAGTGAGTTTAGTTACCACCTTAATCAGCCACAGAACCTGTGTAATTAATATGTGTTCGGGTTTAAAGGGATGAGGTGACAACCATAATCACAGGACTGCATCCTCTATCAAGTGGGACGTTGTGTCAGTGCTTGAGCATGGAGTCCATGTTCCCATAGAACTTTTGTGCCTGCAGCTCCCCTAAAAGGTACTGAAGCGTTCCTCTACAACTGTAAGACCTTTAAACCTCCGTAGCCCCCTGTAACTTCCACTAATCTACACAGCAGTCCCTTTTGTGCCTTGGCATCCCCATCTGCCATCCATTCTCTGCAGCACCACCTCTGTACCCGCAGTCTCCACTACATCCACAGTCTGAACCTGGGCTACACCCAATACCAGGGCAAGGCCTTCTAGACCCCAAGAAAAATGAAGCCAAAATGTGCAGTGTTGAGGCAGGCGAAGCTTTATATTTGCACCTAGAGTGGCCGGGACGGCACAGGGAACATAATTGGCCACCACTGTCCCCCAGGCCTAGTCTTGACACTTTGCGGTCCATGGAAAACCGAATGGAAAAGGGAAAAAGATGTGACACGGTTCCATCAGTGTTGTTTAGCTATCAGGAGCTTTGGGAAGCCAGGTTTTCATTAATGTTATTGGAACCAATTTTGGTTTTATCTGTAAACTAGTTATAACTCATAAAAAGTGCAAATTGTATTCTTTTGTAAAGTCACTAGAATGAGGTCTGTGGTACAGATTCTGGTTCTGTCTATTTTTGTTATGTGACAGATCACTGTGCTGGTTCTGTTCCCCCAATGCCTATTATGACTAAATCTCAATCATGTAACTATGATAGACCACCCCCATCCCGTCCTGCAGATATACAAGCCTTCTCCGTCTCACTGATAGGGACTACAAGGATTACACCGGGACTACACCGTATGACGACAGCCTAATGAGGATGTTTTTTCTCGGGATGTATGATTTTGGCAAACGGACTCAATAAATATTTATATGAGCATCTTGCTGTACCCAAAGGTCTACCGCCTGCTCCTGTTCTCCATTCCACAAGATAAATAAAACCAGTACTTACTGGGAATTAATGAATTGTTCTGTCTGTTCTTCTAATAATGAATGCCGGAGTTTCGGCACCTCAGGCGAGTTCTGAACAATCGGTGATCTTTACCTGAACAAACTAATAGTCACAGTACAGGCCGGCCTCACAGTACATCTCATCCTCATTGAATTGTTTATCTGCGTTTGTCAACATCAACGTCACACCACACGCCGATGTTTGTCTTTAACCCATAATGTGGCCTGTACATAACAGAATGTATCTAAAAACCCAAGAGAATACGGGGCATTACATTAACAAAAGGTTATAAGCCCTGACACTTGGGGTCCCAGAACCATGGCACCCGGACCCTTAGGGGTTCCAGAACAATAACACCCGGGGGTCCCAGAACAATGACACCCAGGGGTCCCAGAACAATGATACCTGGACACTTGGACACTTGGTAATCCCAGAACAATGACACCCGGACACTTGGGGATCCCAGAACAATGACACACAGACACTTGGTGGTCCCAGAACAATGACACCCTGACACTTGGGGGTCCCAGAACAATAACACCCAGACACTTGGGGGTCCCAGAACAATGACACAGGGACACTTGGGGGTCCCAGAACAATGACACCCTGACACTTGGGGTCCCAGAACCATGGCACCCAGACCCTTAGGGGTCCCAGAACAATAACACCCGGGGGTCCCAGAACAATGACACCCAGGGGTCCCAGAACAATGATACCTGGACACTTGGACACTTGGTAATCCCAGAACAATGACACCTGGACACTTGGGGATCCCAGAACAATGACACACAGACACTTGGTGGTCCCAGAACAATGACACCCTGACACTTGGGGGTCCCAGAACAATAACACCCGGACACTTGGGGGTCCCAGAACAATGACACAGTGACACTTGGGGGTCCCAGAACAATGACACCCTGACACTTGGGGTTCCAGAACAATGACACCCTGACACTTGGGGGTTCCAGAAAAATGACACCCTGATGCTTGGGGTCCCAGAACAATGTGTTGCCTTATGGGATTATGTGAAATCTCCATTAATCGCTGTAAAATATTGCAATTAGAAATATATTTCAGTTGGAGGGAAATATATTTAAAATACTGAGTGTTGTGTTGGTGTTATTGTAATTAGTTCAACTTCAAAGGTTGGCCTTTTGTTCTCCCTGAGAACATCTTCCCTGGGTAGTAAACAACAGCTTTCTTTGACTCATCCAATCAGGCTGTGCCCAATATACATTTACTAGGTACAGTGACCAATTAGGGAGAATTATATTAGCCACACTACAGAAAGGAGGGGGGGGATATAATGCTTTGTGACCAAGCTAACTCACTCTTTGGTGTGGGAACAGACAGCAGTCACCATGGGCTGACCTGAAGCTAACAGGTAATCTAATATACTTGTATTTTATACTGTACTGTAAATATGGGTGTCGTGGGTAATTTGTAAATACCATGTAAGCCAGGAGACCTACACTGTACATTGTGTTGTAAATACTGTCGGGTGTGTACTTTGTAAAGATTATGTAACCCTATTAATAAATGTGTATTGCGGAACGAACTACCTCTTTGTTGTAAGATCTCTCAGATCTAGATATGTATATGTCCATACTACTACAATGATTGAGGTGTATGCACAAAATACAGAACTAGTCAACAAAATGGCGACCGGCGAATGGACAGAAAAATTTGGTGGTCTCTTTCAGCAATATCTCAAGGGGTTGCAATATCTACAAAAGGCACACTTTGAAAGGGTTTTTCATTTGAATGCTAAAAAATGAACATTGGGTGCTCTATGTGCTCGATATAGAAATGGGCTATAAGAAAAAGCTGTGTTCTACAGTGTGTAATTAATAGGGAGCCTACGAGGAACACATAACTTTTGTTAAAAGCTAAATATAATATAGAATTGGTACATGAAGAGTCCAGATGCATTAGAAGGAGATGAAAAGAGTTGTTGCCCAATGTTTCTATGCATGAAGATTCAGTCTATTTAAAACATTTTTGAATGATGTTTCCTGCATGTATGCATATCAACAGGAATTGAGAGCACAGCACAAAAGATGGATAGGGAGGACAGACAGTCTTTAGAAAATGTGCTACTTGTAGCTAACATTATTGGCAAACTATTGCCAGGAGTGCACATAACATTTCATGCAGATAATGTCTTGCAACGATGTAAATTGCTGGGAGTTGCCAACTCCAGAGATCAGGTTAAAGTTTTACTATTAACCGTTAACTTAGACACATGGTCTTCCCTACCAGACCATGTTAAAGAAGGAAGAGCAGATTACAATGAAACTGTAGATGAATTGCTAAAAATAATATATCCCTTTGACCTAGGCTTAAAAGCAGCGTAGAGAACAAAACAGGAAAATAATGAGAATCCACTTCTTTATGCAAACAGGCTATGGTCAGCTTACTATGTAGGCAAACAGAGAAATGTACACAGAGAGGACCCAGAGTACAAAACCCTCCTAATAGCTAATGCCCATCCAAAATTTAAAATTAAATGTGGATTTTTTTTAAATCCTCTTAAAGATTCGTATCAATGCATCACGGACTGTATGCACACATTTTTTCATGTAGCCAGAAGGTCTAATTCTTTGAAATCAAAGATTTATCACCAGAGTACAAAGAACAAAACCTGTTTAGCAAGTCACACTACAGGAGAATTTGCCACCTTTTCAAACAGAACGCTGCACCATTACAATTACAATGCCTCCAAAGATAAGATCTATAGGCATGGCCCCCCCAGGTACTAGTCAAAGGCAAATAGCCTCATGCTCCCCTTTGAATGTAAATTCCATGGAAAGTGATCTCAGATTACAGCACAGGAGATCAGTTCTGAAAGAGGTTAAGTTAATTAGCACAATTACCTCTCTTGAAAATGAGATTGAACTACTGAAGTCGCATATTCATAATTGGGAAAATACCAATAAAATAATGGAAACATCACAACATGTTCTTAAGGTAAAATATGAAGCCTGCCATGCAGATGTGGTACAGTGTAGGAAAGAACTGAAAGAAATAAAACAATCTTTTGATCAAATTGTTAAGGTCCCACAGAAAACCATCTGTTCCATTCAAGCAGAAAATACTGGATGGGGGGGCCAACCTATCTATGCTATCTGCTAGGACTTCACCTTACTGGGAACAAACCTTAAATATAAGCAATGTAGAAACAGCAAAAGAAATACCAGATTTAATGTGTCATTCAGATGTCTATGATCTGATTAATTTATTTTCCCCAGATCCAAGTGTGAATGTCAGTGAACATATACCAATATAAATATATAAATAAAACAAGGTGGCAGTGTTTGTTTTCTTTGTGTCAAAGAAAGGGAAAAGGGTAATAACTTTTGTCTAAGTTATATTTTCCAGGTGCAGGGAGCTCATGAAAAAGTATTTACATATTGATCAGGTGTATCAATATAGATGTATTTATACATAAATACATACACCTAAGGTAATGTATATTAGGCTAGGTATTCAAACATGGTTATTAGTAATACAGGTGTTTATCTTCCCCAAAGGATCAGAAGACTGCCATAAATATTCAAAGGTATAGGGTACAAGTAGTGTTAAGTACAGAAGCCTACTCTTGCTTCATTTTATTTATTTATTTTTTTATTTATTTGTTTTTGGTTGGTGTTCTTGGTTTTTGTTTGTTTTTTTTTGTTTCCTTTCTCCTGTTTGCGTAAACACATAACAATTCATTTGCGATTTATCAAAGCTCTATCCAGGATGTATGGGTTCAATCTAAATGAATGTGTGTGTCTGAGTGATGGAATGCATGGGTATGAACTGTCCATGTGTAAAGAAAGATTTTTTTTTTTTGTAGGGGTATACTCACCATTGTTTTTATAGCCATCAATCAAGTGTGATCACACTAATGCGCATGCTTTGTATTGTTTATGATTATTTTAATAATTTTTTTTTCTCGTTTGTAATGAGCTCAATACTGGTACCAGTTTAAATTAATACTTTTTTTTTTGGTTTACATGTATTCGCGAATAAATAATCTGTGCACATATATGAGATCTCGATCCCTATGACTCTGAAAAACTGTAGGGATATTTTATTTTTTATTTTTTCCTTTCCTGTGGCTTAGAGTGAAGTTTCATTCACTCTGATACGTGGAAAATACATAACAATGCATTGCTTTGCACCTTGTGGCATCTTATGGATTCAGTAGGTCTTGTGTTTTGTTTTTCCTTCCAAATTGACGCATGTGCTGTTAATATGTTTATGTCTACATGTTGTCTTCTTAAACTTTAAGTACTTACAAACACACCAGGTTTTCCTATAACTTTTTGTTTGTCAGAGTATAGATATGTGGGTGTGTCTGTACATTTTCGACTGTACTTACTGTGGATGGACGCATTATCTCAGCTGGAAGTCTGTTCCAATCATCCACTACTAGTTTAGTCCATTATGAACCTCTCAGAGAGGTACAGTGAGGTGTTATTAATTTTTGAGTTTTGTATTTTAGGACAAATACACAGACAAGGAGGAATTATTGGACCCAGACTGGACAAAATACTTTGAAACACAGAGGACCTTAAAACATAATTTTTATTTTTGTTTTAAGTAGAAGCCTTGAATCTAATTAATTGCAGTCAGGCCCAACTAAATTCTTAAAAGAAAAAAATTTAAACTTTTTTTTTAAACAGAGATCCTGCTCTCTGTAATACAAGTTCTTGTGGCCTGATTGACTTGCAAATGGATTTCCACTGAGAGTCAATTAATATGTTAATCACCACCGACAGAGGGTGCTGCCTTTTGAATAGCTACAATGTTTGAAGGCAGTTTCAATGTTTTTTTGACAGAATACAGATTCAATTTTTTTTTAATTTGTTAAATTTTTTTTTTTCTTCTCTCATTTTTATTCTTTATTTTTTCTTAACGGTAATTTTTTTTTGTTTACAAAAAACAAAGGGGAAGAAAGATTTAAAATTTTTCTTTTATTTCTTTTTTTAATGTTTACTATTTTTCTTTCTTTCCTATAGTACCTTTATTTTTTTATTTTTTTTATTTTTTTTAATTTTTTTTCATGGTGATTCTTGAGTTTAGTTTCACTAGGGTAAAACAAAGAAAAAAAAAAAAAAAGAGGGGAGTAGGGGGAAACATTATATGGAGAACATTTAAAATGGTTAGAAATGTTGATATAGAATATTAAAGCTTCCCTATAGCATTTTTGGGGATGGACCAAGTTCCAACAGTTTTTCTTCTCTCTTTCAACATTGGATAATTGTTATATAAATGTATGTGATTGTAGCTATTACCAACTATGACAGTAACACCTGGGTGTTAGCAATAGGGATGAGCCGAACACCCCCCGGTTCGGTTCGCACCAGAACCCGCGAACGGACCGAAAGTTCGCACGAACGTTAGAACCCCATTGACGTCTATGGGACTCGAACGTTCGAAATCAAAAGTGCTCATTTTAAAGGCTAATTTGCATGGTATTGTCCTAAAAAGGGTTTGGGGACCCGGGTCCTACCCCAGGGGACATGTATCAATGCAAAAAAAACTTTTAAAAACGGCCGTTTTTTCGGGAGCAGTGATTTTAATGATGCTTAAAGTAAAAAAAAAAAAGTGAAATATTCCTTTAAATATCGTACCTGAGGGGTGTCTATAGTATGCCTGTAAAGTGACGCGTGTTTCCCATGTTTAGAACAGTCCCTGCACCAAATGTCATTTTTAAAGGAAAAAATCTCATTTAAAACTGCTTGCGGGTTTAATGTCATGTCGGGTCATGGCAATATGGATGAAAATCAGTGAGACAAACGGCATGGGTACCCCCCAGTCCATTACCAGGCCCTTTGGGTCTTGTATGGATATTAAGGGGAACCCCGCACCCAAATTAAAATAAGGAAAGGTGTGGGGCCACCAGGCCCTATATACTCTGAACAGCAGTATACAGGCGGTGCAAACAAGACAGGGACTGTAGGTTTGTTGTTAAGTAGAATCTGTTTGTAATTTTGAACATTTTTAACGTGTTTAGCTCCAGCCAAAAAATCTTTTCTAAGCTTTTTGGAAAACATAGGGAAGGGTTATCACCCCTGTGACATTTGTTTTGCTGTCTTTCCTCCTCTTCAGAAGATTTCACCTCACTTTTTTGTCCCAATGAAAAATGTTTTTTGAAAATTTGGGTTTTTTTGTGGAACAAGGATTGGAAAGCATCAGTGGAAAGGAGAATGGCCTCCTCGAATGGTGACAGGACAGTGCATGCATCCCTGATCATGGCCCACTGGCGTGGGAAAAAAAACCAAGCTCCCCTGACCCTGTCCTGGTGCCATAGTCGCACAGGTACTCATTGATGGCCCTCTGCTGCGTGTGCAGCCGCTGCAGCATGGCCAACGTTGAGTTCCACCTGGTGGGCATGTCACAGATTAGGCGGTTCTTGGGCAGGTTAAACTCCTTTTGGAGGTCCGTCAGCCGAGCACTGGCATTATATGACCGGCGGAAATGCACACAGACTTTCCTGGCCTGTCTCAGGACATCCTGTAAGCCCGGGTACCTGCCCAAGAACCGCTGCACCACCAAGTTAAGGACGTGAGCCAAACAGGGCACATGGGTCATTTGTCCCTGTCGGAGGGCAGAGAGGAGGTTGGTGCCATTGTCGCAAACCACCATTCCTGCCTTAAGTTGGCGTGGCGTCAACCACCTCTGAACCTGCCCCTGCAGAGCTGACAAAACCTCTGCCCCAGTGTGGCTCCTGTCCCCCAAGCACACCAGCTCAAGCACCGCATGGCATCTTTTGGCCTGCGTACTTGCGTAGCCCCTTGAACGCCTACGGAGCACCGCTGGTTCCGAGGAAGAGGCCATGGAGGAAGAAGAAGAGGAGGGGGTGGAGGAGAGAGGTGTGTCACAATCAGCATTTTGGAGGCGTGGTGGCGGAACAACCTCCAACACTACTGCACCTTGTCCTGCATCCTTCCCAGCTGCCAGCAGAGTCACCCAATGCGCCGTGAAACTTAGGTAACGTCCCTGTCCATGCCTGCTGGACCATGAGTCAGCGGTAATATGCACCTTACCGCTGACCGCCCTGTCCAGCGAGGCATGGACATTGCCTTCCACATGCCGGTAGAGAGCCGGAATCGCCTTCCGTGAGAAAAAGTGGCGTTTGGGTACCTGCCACTGAGGAACCGCACATTCCACAAACTCACGGAAGGGGGCAGAGTCTACCAACTGAAAAGGCAGCAGTTGAAGTGCTAGCAATTTTGCCAAGCTAGCATTCAACCGCTGGGCATGTGGATGGCTGGGAGCAAACTTCTTTCGGCGGTGCAGCAGCTGGGGCAGGGAAATTTGCCTGGTACAATCTGACGTCGGTGTACCAAAAGCAGATTGCCCACAAGTACTTGGCTGTGACACACCTAATTCTACACCTTCATTCCTCTCACTGCAGGTCTCAGAGAGGACTGAAGGTCTAGTGGGGTTGGAAATCTCAGCTGATGAGGAGCAAGGAGAGATCCTCTTTGTTCTTTGGTGTGGGTCTTTTAGATACGCTTGCCAACGAACTGCATGGCAGGTCAACATATGTCTGGTCAAGCATGTGGTAC
Organism: Aquarana catesbeiana; assembly: GCF_042186555.1. Taxonomy (NCBI): domain Eukaryota; kingdom Metazoa; phylum Chordata; class Amphibia; order Anura; family Ranidae; genus Aquarana; species Aquarana catesbeiana. The sequence continues at coordinate 213,821,430 of NC_133336.1, read as the reverse complement.
CCAAGCGGGAGATGTTTTGGCCACGCGAGATACGCTTGAGACATATGTTGCAAATAGCAGCGGTGCGATCTGATGCACTCGTCTCAAAAAAGGCCCACACCAAAGAACTTTTTGAATAACGCGCAGAGACTGCAGCGCCCTGCACATGTGGAGCTTTGGGGTGTGATGCAGTCAATGTGCTGCCCTTAGGCTGGCCCCTGGAGGGCATCCTGCCTCGTTGGTGATGTGCCGCCGCCTCCTCCTCCTCCTCCTCCTCCTCCTCCTCTCTCCTATCAGGCACCCACGTTGAGTCAGTGACCTCATCATCCCCTCCCTCCTCATCACTGGAGCAAACCTGGCAGTATGCTGCAGCAGGGGGAGCATGACTGCCAGATTGCTGTCCTTCTTGGGCACCCCCTCTGTCCGTGCTCATGTTACTGCCTTCATCGAGCTCAGTATCGTCATCAGAGCCTTCCAAACGCTGGGCATCCTCCTGGAGCATGTACCCAACACTGTGGTCAAACAGTTCGAGGGAATCCTCATGAGGACATGGTGGAGCTAGGGAAGGAGTCACTGATGACATTGAGCTGAGGGAAGAGGCCGCTGCTTTGCCAGACAAAGCACCCTGGGCATGGGTGAGAGAGGATGAGGAGGATGAGGACGGCTTGGTCATCCACTCGACCAAGTCTTCCGCATGTTGCGGCTCAACACGGCCAGCTGCCGAAAAAAAGGCCAAGCATGTCCCATGGCCACGTGCTGATGAGGATGCACCGTCTCCACGACCAGCACTAGACACAGAGCCTGCTTGCCCTCTCTTATTGGCTTGTGACTGTCTGCCTCTCCTTCTTGGCCTTCCAGACATACTAATGGCCTGTAGCTGCACTAAGCTGGGATAGAACACCTGTAATTTTCTTCAAGTAGCTTTATATACTGTAACCAGACAAGCCTGCCTGTCAGTAGGAAGATAACAGGAACAGATCTAGCTGAACACTGTGAGCAGGACGCACTGTACTAAATGTAAATAGTCTAGCTGCCTGACCGTGGTACTAATAGGATCAAATAGAACACCTGTAATTTTCTTCAGGTAGCTTTATATACTGTAACCAGACAAGCCTGCCTGTCAGTAGGAAGATAACAGGAACGGATCTAGCTGAACACTGTGAGCAGGACGCACTGTACTAAATGTAAATAGTCTAGCTGCCTGACCGTGGTACTAATAGGATCAAATAGAACACCTGTAATTTTCTTCAGGTAGCTGTATATACTGTAACCAGACAAGCCTGCCTGTCAGTAGGAAGATAACAGGAACGGATCTAGCTGTACACTGTGAGCAGGACGCACTGTACTAAATGTAAATAGTCTAGCTGCCTGACCGTGGTACTAATAGGATCAAATAGAACACCTGTAATTTTCTTCAGGTAGCTTTATATACTGTAACCAGACAAGCCTGCCTGTCAGTAGGAAGATAACAGGAACGGATCTAGCTGAACACTGTGAGCAGGACGCACTGTACTAAATGTAAATAGTCTAGCTGCCTGACCGTGGTACTAATAGGATCAAATAGAACACCTGTAATTTTCTTCAGGTAGCTTTATATACTGTAACCAGACAAGCCTGCCTGTCAGTAGGAATTTAACAGGAACGGATCTAGCTGAACACTGTGAGCAGGACGCACTGCACTAAATGTAAATAGTCTAGAAGATAACAGGAACGGATCTAGCTGAACACTGTGAGCAGGACGCACTGCACTAAATGTAAATAGTCTAGATAGAAGATAACAGGAACGGATCTAGCTAAACTGAATACAGTGTATATATATATATGCAACACCTGGGATGCATATATATACACAATACACTGTAAGTGCAGCTAACTGACTGACTGTTCTGCCTAATCTATCTAACTCAAATCAAATGACACTGTCTCTCTCTCTCTCTATCTCTCAGCACACCGGAACACACACTACACAGGGCCGCCGTGCAGGCGGCCTTATATAGTGTGGGGTGTGTACTAAATCCCCTGAGCCATAATTGGCCAAAGCCACCCTGGCTTTGGCCAATTACAGCTCTCTCTACTGACGGCGCTGTGATTGGCCAAGCATGCGGGTCATAGTGCATGCTTGGCCAATCATCAGCCAGCAATGCACTGCGATGCCGCAGTGAATTATGGGCCGTGACGCGCCACACGAATTTAGCGCGAACGGCCCATAACGTTCGCAATTCGGCGAACGATCGAACAGCCGATGTTCGAGTCGAACATGGGTTCGACTCGAACACGAAGCTCATCCCTAGTTAGCAACAGTCATGTGACTATTTTCTTTGTATATGTGACATACAATCCTCTCTACAGTTCTAATATTGGGCAGTCATCATATGTGGTCTTTGATCAATTTTTTTTTTTTTTGGTCAGTTTTCTTTTTGTGCCATAATCAAGTTCAAAGAGCATTGCGTGAATATCATATAGATATACTGGGACTGGTGAGACTCATAGTGATTGGCAAATAGCAGGGAGTATAGTACAATTGTACTTAAGAGTAATTTAGTTTGATTGTTCCTGAAGCCACTAGTGACTGATGACATCCCACTTATCCGTATTCTGAAATCAAGTTAATTTTTGTCTGCGTAGGCGACACTGCCTAATCTGCATGGAGAACTCTTAAGGTGATGACCTCTTCCGTAGCCTGCTAAAGGCAGGACTCATACAGTAGCTACACATGGTAGCCAATGACGGAGCTATATGCCCAAAGGTTTGGCACCAGCCAAGGTTGAACGGAACACAGTTCCAGTAAAAGGGGTTAGTGGTGAGTTGCGATAGCAACAAAATTCCCCTGAACACGTGAAGAGTCATACACACACACACACAACATGGTGTTCCACGGAAGGTGGGGCAGAGGTACTTGCAGGCATATGACAATGGAGGAAGAAAGATGGGGGGATGAAAATCAGACACCTGGCTGAAGGGCGTAACCATTCAAATTGTTACACTGTTGTCACTGGGAAAGGGGTCTCATTAGTATGTCGCAGTATATCTATGACAATTCTAATCAAAGGTCCTTACGGCTCAGACTTACCAGACAAGCATTCAGTTGAATGCATATGTCTTAAATGTACTTGTGTTTTTCTTTCTCTACCTTTGTCCACATTAATAAAGTATAATCTTAGAAAGCCAGGAAAGCTGGTCCCCAGGCCATTATTGTATGCTGTATCCAATTGGAATCACCCGGGAAGGCCATCCCAGAAGCAAGGGCAACAGAACCAGATACACATGGACTTTCGTACTGTTATTATTGGACTGTTGAGAACAAGGATCCTCATGTTTTTATTTGTTTTTTCTTCTTCTTGTTTTGGGGCTGTTTCTCCTGATTTTTATTATGGACTTATGACATCCAGAACAAGTAATGACTACCGATACTGGGATCCAGAAATGTGAACTGTAGGGATGGAGAGTTTAAAAGTTTTTTTTCTCTTCTCAAAGAGTTTTATTTGATTTCAGAGGACAAAGCCAAACGTGCCAGATATTGAAGGAGATTGCACATAAACCATTATTCTAGGTGTGGCCGAGTCTCATATTTTCAACTGGCCACAAGGGGCCATCTGTTGCCTTATGGGATTATGTGAAATCTCCATTAATCGCTGTAAAATATTGCAATTAGAAATATATTTCAGTTGGAGGGAAATATATTTAAAATACTGAGTGTTGTGTTGGTGTTATTGTAATTAGTTCAACTTCAAAGGTTGGCCTTTTGTTCTCCCTGATAACATCTTCCCTGGGCAGTAAACAACAGCCTTCTTTAACTCATCCAATCAGGCTGTGCCCAATATACATTTACTAGGTACAGTGACCAATTAGGGAGAATTATATTAGCCACACTACAGAAAGGAGGGGGGGGGGATATAATGCTTTGTGACCAAGCTAACTCACTCTTTGGTGTGGGAACAGACAGCAGTCACCATGGGCTGACCTGAAGCTAACAGGTAATCTAATATACTTGTATTTTATACTGTACTGTAAATATGGGTGTCGTGGGTAATTTGTAAATACCATGTAAGCCAGGAGACCTACACTGTACATTGTGTTGTAAATACTGTCGGGTGTGTACTTTGTACAGATTATGTAACCCTATTAATAAATGTGTATTGCGGAACGAACTACCTCTTTGTTGTAAGATCTCTCAGATCTAGATATGTATATGTCCATACTACTACAATGATTGAGGTGTATGCACAAAATACAGAACTAGTCAACAAATGACACACACGGACACTTGGGGTTCCAGAACAATGACACACACGGACACTTGGGGTTCCAGAACAATGACACACACGGACACTTGGGGTTCCAGAACAATGACACACACGGACACTTGGGGGTTTCAGAACAATGACACATGCGGACACTCAGGAATATTGGTATTGGATTATGGTCATTGGTATTCTGTAGATATATTGATGCAGAAAACAGAAACACAGAAGCATTTAAATGATAAATTTCTAGTTTATTGAGACGTCAGTCTTTGTACAAGGGTCTCCTCCATGGTGGTGGAATGAACGGTCAGAGTGGCTCAGCTGCTCTCGCAGAAGAAGGTGTTGCAGGCCACGGTCAAAGAGGCCACCAAGATGAAAAACTCCTGAAAGTCCACCTCCCATCTCCGTTCTCATCCAGCTCCTTCAGGATCCTGTCCACGGAGGTGGCGTCTTTCTGCTCCTAGACTTAGAAGTCTTAGAATGGGCAGTTTAATTCTCGCCACTCCACCTCTCCAAATGAGCACTCTAAACTGTGAATATATAGCACTTGTGATTCGGTGAGGTTCCTACTGGGCTCGGCCACCTCCTGGCTGACACTGGGCCCGGCCACCTCCTGGCTGACACTGGGCCCGGCCACCTCCTGGCTGACACTGGGCCCGGCCACCTCCTGGCTGACACTGGGCCCGGCCACCTCCTGGCTGACACTGGGCCCGGCCACCTCCTGGCTAACACTGGGCCTGGCCACATCCTGGCTGACACTGGGCCCGGCCACATCCTGGCTGACACTTGGCCCGGCCACCTCCTGGCTGACACTGGGCCCGGCCACCTCCTGGCTGACACTGGGCCCGGCCACCTCCTGGCTGACACTGGGCCCGGCCACCTCCTGGATGACACTGGGCCCGGCCACCTCCTGGATGACACTGAGCCCGGCCACCTCCTGGATGACACTGGGCCCGGCCACCTCCTGGCTGACACTGGGCCCGGCCACATCCTGGCTGACACTGGGCCCGGCCACCTCCTGGCTGACACTGGGCCCGGCCACATCCTGGCTGACACTGGGCCTGGCCACATCCTGGCTAACACTGGGCCCAACCTCCTCCTGGATGACACTGGGCCCAGCCTCCTCTTGCCTGCCACTTTGCACACCTTCCTCCAGGCTGAGCTCATCCTGTGTATAAAAAGGGACATGTTTATAGTTTTTGGTTCATCAATGACACACAATTTTCTTGTCATGACTTGCAAATTCAATGTTAATACATATATAAGAGTATAGAAATCTGACACCAGCATTTGTTAAAGCAGGTGACAAACATTTTTGGCCACTACTGTCAATTGATATATATACATTATTTTTAGGATAAAATACTTAATCAATTATAACATCTAGTTAACATCATTAATATTAGAACAATAAATATGTCTGAAATTAATTTACCTGACTCCAGATGGTCACAACCAGTTCTTCCAGGATGGAAGTCCCAAGTTGGTCCTCATCAGCCTCTGCTGGGGTGGGGGAAGGGTGCATGGAAGGGTGGAGGGAAGGGTGGTGGGAAGGGTGCATGGAAGGGTGGAGGGAAGGGTGCATGGAAGGGTGCATGGAAGGGTGGAGGGAAGGGTGCATGAAAGGGCGGAGGGAAGGGTGCATGGAAGGGTGGAGGGAAGGGTGCATGGAAGGGTGGAGGGAAGGGTGCATGGAAGGGTGGAAAGAAGGGTGGAGGGAAGAGTGCATGGAAGGGTGGAGGGAAGGGTGGAGGGAAGGGTGGAGGGAAGGGTGCATGGAAGGGTGCATGGAAGGGTGGAGGGAAGGGTTGAAAGTTATGCCCTGGCTTCAGTCTGGTCATCAAGAAAACATAGTTTTTTGTAGTACCACAGCCTGGGTACATACCCATCATCTGCTGATGCTCCTGATCTCAGGGAATTCTGGATCTTGTTATGCTCCCTCCTATACATATTTCACAAGATTCCAATTTTCTTTTCCAAAATCTCCACGGTTGCTTCTGGGATGAAAGTTTGCACAAATGCCAGAAGTCTCTCCAACGTTGACTTCCTTACTGGTTTGATGTAATATTGAGGGTGTTTGACCTCCCACAGATTCCTCATCTCCCTGTACTTATCATTAAAGGCTGTCATAAATTCTGGTCCTTAAATTTGGCATTCATGTTTTCTGTAAAAGATATTACACAAGACAAAAACACTAATGTTTCAGCTAAACCCTCATCATCTTATCCCAACATAGGCCTCATCAATCTTTAAGCAGTATAGGCTGCTACATAGTTTACTAATAAAAAAATTACCTTCGTTTCTGGCGTTCCGGTCCTCTATCCTCTACGCACAGAACATACGTATGACACAATAAGTAATAACTTTTTATACACTGCGCATGCGTGAAACTCCGCCTGCGTCACCCTCCCCTGAAGTTCTTTTTTAACGAATATTCTCCGCCCCTTCTCTCTATGGTGTGTAGTAGGAGAAAAAATGGCGGAGACACATCAGGTGTGTACTACCTCAGGTAGCAACGGAAGACAAGAGCCCGGGAAAGTCCCGATCTGGGAATCGGAGATTTAAGGCCTCCAATATGGCCTTTGAAGAGATGGTGGAGATGTTGGCAATTTTGAGAAAAAAAGACTATGATGAGAAGTATGGACCGTACGCCCGGCCTAATTTCCGAAAAGCCAAAATAATGGCGAAGGTGGGGAAGACCTTGCATGTTCGTTTTGGGGGACAGCGTTTGAAAGATCAGCTTAGGAAAAGGATGGTCTGACCTCAAACTCTGGGAGCCGGATCAGTACAGATGGATCCGTAAAGTGCTTAAAAAAAGTAAGTACTTGTCATGTGTTCATATTCTGTTTATTACCTTGCATACTGCTCCATGTGCTTTAATTTAACGTATGAGTTTAGACCCTTTTTAAACTATCGTAGTAAACATTGTTCCATACATATACCATATCTATCAGCCTATAACACGCACCGGCGTATAATTATTATTATTTATTATACAGTATTTATATAGCGCCAACAGTTTACGTAGCGCTTTACAACTTGAGGGTAAACAGTACAAATACAATACAATTTGATACAGTAGGAATCAGAGGGCCCTGCTCCTTAGAGCTTACAATCTAAGAGGGAAGGTCAAGAGATACAAGAGTTAATAACTATGGGTGATGTGCTGATTGAGAAGATAAATGTACAGTTGTTAGGTGGGGACCAGATAGGCTTCTCTGAAGAGATGAGTTTTCAGGGATCGTCTGAAAGTGGATAAAGTAGGAGAAAATCGGACGGATTGGGGTAGAGCATTCCAGAGGATGGGGGAGGCTCTGGAGAAGTCAAGAAGGCGAGCATGGGATGAGGTGACAAGGGAGTTTCAGAGCAGGAGGTCTTGGGAGGAGCGAAGAGAATGATTAGGTTGGTATTTTGTGACTAGGTTAGAGATGTAGCTGGGGGCCAGATTGTGGATGGCTTTGTAAGTTATAGTTAGTATCTTGAATTTAATTCGGTGACTGAGTGGCAGCCAATGGAGAGATTGGCAGAGGGGTGTGGCAGACGCTGAGCAGTTTGTGTGGTGGATGAGCCTGGCAGCAGCGTTCATGATGGACTGAAATGGGGATAGCCTATTTAGAGGTAAACCAATGAGGAGGGAGTTGCAGTAATCAAGGCGGGAGATGACCAGGGAGTGGATTAGAAGCTTTGTGGTGTCATTGGTTAGGAAGGGGCGTATCTTGGAGATGTTGCGAAGACTGAGGCGGCAAGCTTTGGATAGTGATAGAATGTGGGGTCGAAAGGTTAGTTCAGAGTCCAGGATTACACCTAGGACCTTGGCGTGGGGAGATGGGTTGATAGTTGAGCCGTTGATCTTGACAGGGAAATCAGGGGAAGTGGCACCTGAAGGAGGAAATATCATGAGCTCGGTTTTGGATAGGTTGAGTTTGAGAAAGTGATGCGACATCCAGGCTGATATGTCTGCTAGTAAGTTGGTAATGCGTAAGGAGACAGATGGAGAGAGCTGGGGGGTGGAGAGATAGATTTGGGTGTCATCAGCGTAGAGATGATATTTAAAGCCGTGGGAGGCAATCAACTGACCCAAGGAGGTGGTGTAGATTGAGAAAAGGAGAGGTCCAAGAACAGAACCTTGGGGGACCCCAACGGAAAAAGGAAGAGGAGAGGAGGAAGTAGAGTTGTAAGTGACACTGAAGGAGTGGTGGGATAGGTAGGATGAGAACCAGCGAAGAGTACAGTCATGGAGACCGAAGGAGTGGAGTTTTTTGAGGAGGAGGGGGTCCACTGTGTCAAAGGCAGCAGAGAGATCCAGGAGAAGAAGTAGTACAGAATAGTGTCCATTGGCTTTAGCCATTAGTAGATCATTTGAGAGTTTAAGGAGAGCAGTTTCAGTGGAGTGTTGAGGGCGAAAACCGGACTGAAGGGGATCAAGAAGTTTATTCATGGTCAGACGGTCGCTTAGTCGGTTGTAGACCAGTCTTTCAAGAAGTTTGGAGGAGAAGGAGAGTAAGGAGATGGGACATAAGTTGTTGAGATTGGTGGGATCCAGTGAGGGCTTTTTTTAGTATGGGGGTGACTAGCACATGTTTTAGAGAGTTTGGGAAGATGCCACAAGAGAGGGAGAGGTTGAAAATGTGAGTTAGAGAGTGTAGAATTGAGTCAGAGGGTGAGCGTAGCATTTGCGAGGGAACAGGATCCAGGGGGCAAGTGGTTAGATGAGTGCTAGATAAAAGTTTAGCAACCTCAGTAATAGTAGCAGGGTTGAATGAGGAAGTAATGATTGTGTCTGTGGACATGGGGTGTTGCATGGGGGAGGTTTTTGCGCATTGGTGATCTCCTCATGAAATGTATCAATCTTAGTTTTGAAGTGATTGACAATCTTCTGGGCAGTGAGTGAGTTGGTGGGTGGAGGCAGTGGAGGACAGAGTAGAGTGTTGAAGGTAGAGAAGAGTTGACGTGGACTGGATGAGAAGGTGTTAATAAATGTGATAAAGTAGGTCTGTTTGGCAGTGTGAAAGCAGGAGTAGTATTTTAGGAGGGCAGATTTATATTGTGTGAAGTCTTCCTGGGTCTTAGTCTTATGCCACAGGCGCTCAAGAGCACGGCTACGTTTTCTGAGACTTCTGGTGTCATCTGTTTGCCAGGGTTGTAGCAGTCGGGGCCTAATTCTGCATGTAGTGAGGGGGGGCAAGCTTGTCTAGGGAGGAAGACAGTGAGCTGTTGTAGATGAAAGTAGCTAGGTTGGGGCAGGACAGAGGTGAGATTTTGTCATAGAGGTGATCAGTAGCAGAGTAGAGCAGAGAAGGGTTGAGGTGGTGAAGGTTTCTACGTGCAATTGTTAGGTGGTTGGAGGGAGAAGAGGTGGAAGACAAGGAGAGAGCAAAACTAATAAGGTGGTGATCAGAGAGTGGGAGTGGATTGTTGGAAAGGTTGCACGGAGTGCACAGATAGGAGAAGGCAAGGTCAAGGGTGTTGCCGTTGGAGTGATTAGGAGCCTGTATCCATTGCTTCAGGTCAATCGATGAGGTTAGACTGAGAAGTTTAGAAGTAATAGTAGTGTTATGCCGCGTACACACGGTCGGACTTTTCGTCTACAAAAGTCCAACGGACGCTGACGGACTAAAGCTGGCTGGTAATCCGATCGTGTGTGGGCTTCTCCGGACTTTCAACGGACTTTTTTAGCCTCAAATCCGACGGACTTTAGATTTGAAACATGCTTCAAATCTTTACGTCGTAAGTACGACGGACCCCGAAATCCGCTCGTCTGTGTGCTAGTCCGACGGACAAAAACCCATGCTAGGGCAGCTATTGGCTACTGGCTATGAACTTCCTTATTTTAGTCCGGTGTACGTCATCACGTACGAATCCGTCGGACTTTTGTGTGGTCGTGTGTAGGCAAGTCCGTTCGTAAGAAAGTCTGCCGCAAGTCCGCTGAAGGTACGTCGGAAGTCTGTTGGACAGGCTGTCGGACTTTTGTAGACGAAAAGTCCGACCGTGTGTACGCGGCATTAGTGTTGACAGGGATGTTGAAGTCCCCAAGAATAATTGTGGGGATTTCAGAAGAGAGAAAGTAGGGTAGCCAGGCAGAGAAGTCATCAAGAAAGGCTGATAGTGGTCCAGGGGGCCGGTAGATGACAGCAATTCTTAGAGAAATGGGAGAAAAAAGACGAATGCAATGTGCCTCAAAAGAGGAGAGTGTCAGAGAGGGAGGTGGGTGAAGTACCTGATAGGTGCTGCATGGGGCTAGAAGGATTCCCACTCCACCTCCCTTCCATCCACTTGGTCTGGGGGAGTGAGTCCAGAGAAGGCCCCCATGGGAGAGGGAAGCAGGAGAAATAGTATCCGATTCATGAAGCCAGATTTCAGTAATGGCAAGTAGGTTAAAGGAATTTGTGATAAAGAGGTTGTGAAGGGCGGTGAGTTTTTTGCAGACAGAACGTGCATTCCACAGGGCACAGGAAAAGGGGGGGCTGGTTTTGGAAAGAGGAATAGAGACCAAGTTCTGTGGGTTATGGCTCCTGCCAGAGGGTGTAGGGGGATGGGAGCATTGGGCAAAGACAGATGATGGTGGCCCAGGGTTTGGGGATATGTCACCAGAGATTAGGAGAAGCAGGAGGGTGAGGGAGGTAATGTGGGACTGTGATTTATGTGAAGGGGCATGTCTCAGAGTACTGGAGGTGTTATCAGTGTATGGATGTAGAATGAGCAAGAGTTGGTAGGAGCAGTAGTAGGGAGTAGGGATGAGCCGAACACCCCCCTGTTCGGTTCGCACCAGAACATGCGAACAGGAAAAAGTTTGTTCGAACACGCGAACACCATTAAAGTCTATGGGACACGAACATGAATAATCAAAAGTGCTAATTTTAAAGGCTAATATGCAAGTTATTGTCATAAAAAGTGTTTGGGGACCTGGGACCTGCCCCAGGGGACATGGATCAATGCAAAAAAAAGTTTTAAAAACGGCCGTTTTTTCAGGAGCAGTGATTTTAATAATGCTTAAAGTCAAACAATAAAAGTGTAATATCCCTTTAAATTTCGTACCTGGGGGGTGTCTATAGTATGCCTGTAAAGGGGCGCATGTTTCCTGTGTTTAGAACAGTCTGACAGCAAAATGACATTTTGAAGGAAAAAACTCATTTAAAACTACCCGCGGCTAGTGCATTGCCGACAATACAAATAGAAGTTCATTGATAAAAACGGCATGGGAATTCCCCAAAGGGGAACCCCGAACCAAAATTAAAAAAAAAAATGACGTGGGAGTCCCCCTAAATTCCATACCAGGCCCTTCAGGTCTGGTATGGATATTAAGGGGAACCCCGGCCAAAATTAAAAAAAAAAAATGACGTGGGGTTCCCCCTAAATTCCATACCAGACCCTTCAGGTCTGGTATGGATTTTAAGGGGAACCCCGCGCCAAAAAAAAAAAAAAAAAAAAAACGGCATGGGGTCCCCCCAAAAATCCATACCAGACCCTTATCCGAGCACGCAACCTGGCAGGCCGCAGGAAAAGAGGGGGGGACGAGAGTGCGCCCCCCCCCTCCTGAACCGTACCAGGCCACATGTGGGTGCTTTGGGGTAGCCCCCCAAAACACCTTGTCCCCATGTTGATGAGGACAAGGGCCTCATCCCCACAACCCTGGCCGGTGGTTGTGGGGGTCTGCGGGCAGGGGGCTTATCGGAATCTGGAAGCCCCCTTTAACAAGGGGACCCCCAGATCCCGCCCCCCCCATGTGAAATGGTAAGGGGGTACAAAAGTACCCCTACCATGTCACTAAAAAACTGTAAAAAATGTTAAAAATGACAAGAGACAGTTTTTGACAATTCCTTTATTTAAATACTTCTTCTTTCTTCTATCTTCCTTCATCTTCTGGTTCTTCTGGTTCTTCTGGCTCTTCTGGTTCTTCCTCCGGCGTTCTTGTCCAACATCTCCTCCGCGGCGTCTTCTATCTTCTTCTCCTCGGGCCGCTCCGCACCCATGGCATGGGGGGGAGGATCCCGCTCTTCTCTTCATCTTCTTCATCTTCTTCTCTTCTTCTTTTCTTCTCTTCTTCTCTTCTTCATTTTCTTCTCCGGGCCGCTCCGCACCCATGCTAGCATGGAGGGAGGCTCCCGCTGTGTGATGGTGCTCCTCGTCTGACAGTTCTTAAATAACGGGGGGCGGGGCCACCCGGTGACCCCGCCCCCCTCTGACGCACGGGACATGACGGGACTTCCCTGTGGCATTCCCCGTGACGTCACAGGGAAGTCCCGTCAAGTCACCGTGCGATGAAGAAGAAGAGATGAGCGGGAGCCTCCCCCCATGCCATGGGTGCGGAGCGGCCTGAGGAGAAGAAGATAGAAGACGCCGCGGAGGAGATGCTGGATGAGAATGCCGGAGGAAGAACCAGAAGAGCCAGAAGAACCAGAAGATGATGGAAGATAGAAGAAAGAAGAAGTATTTAAATAAAGGAATTGTCAAAAACTGTCTCTTGTCATTTTTAACATTTTTGACAGTTTTTTAGTGAAATGGTAGGGGTACTTTTGTACCCCCTTACCATTTCACACAGGGGGGGGCCGGGATCTGGGGGTCCCCTTGTTAAAGGGGGCTTCCAGATTCCGATAAGCCCCCCGCCCGCAGACCCCCACAACCACCGGCCAGGGTTGTGGGGATGAGGCCCTTGTCCTCATCAACATGGGGACAAGGTGTTTTGGGGGGCTACCCCAAAGCACCCTCCCAATGTTGAGGGCATGTGGCCTGGTACGGTTCAGGAGGGGGGGGCCGCACTCTTGTCCCCCCCTCTTTTTCTGCGGCCTGCCAGGTTGCGTGCTCGGATAAGGGTCTGGTATGGATTTTTGGGGGGACCCCACGCCGTTTTTTTTTTTTTTTTTTTTGGCACGGGGTTCCCCTTAAAATCCATACCAGACCTGAAGGGTCTGGTATGGAATTTAGGGGGAACCCCACGTCATTTTTTTTTTTTAATTTTGGCCGGGGTTCCCCTTAATATCCATATCAGACCTGAAGGGCCTGGTATGGAATTTAGGGGGACACCCACATCATTTTTTTTTTTTTAATTTTGGTTCGGGGTTCCCCTTTGGGGAATTCCCATGCCGTTTTTATCAATGAACTTCTATGTGTATTGTCGGCAATGCAATAGCCGCGGGTAGTTTTAAATGAGTTTTTTCCTTCAAAATGTAATTTTGCTGTCAGACTGTTCTAAACACAGGAAACATGCGCCCCTTTACAGGCATACTATAGACACCCCCCAGGTACAGAATTTAAAGGGATATTACACTTTTATTGTTTGACTTTAAGCATTATTAAAATCACTGCTCCTGAAAAAACGGCCGTTTTTAAAACTTTTTTTTGCATTGATCCATGTCCCCTGGGGCAGGACCCAGGTCCCCAAACACTTTTTATGACAATAACTTGCATATTAGCCTTTAAAATTAGCACTTTTGATTTCTCCCATAGACTTTTAAAGGGTGTTCCACGGCATTCGAATTTGCCGCGAACACCCCAAATTGTTCGCTGTTCGGCGAACTTGCGAACAGCCAAGAATTCGAAGCTCATCCCTAGTAGGGAGCAGACAGAAGGCAGGGTGATATGTATAAACAGGCGGGTGGAGAGGGGGGGTGAAAGTAAGAGAGTTTGAGGAGAGAGGAGAGGAGTGTCAGAAGCAGTGGTAGAGAGTGCATGTTACAGAGTGGAAGGAGAGCCTATTAGAGAGACAGGGTCACCTGCAGTCTGTTAGCTGATTTCCAGTGCAGATTGCTGTATTTGTTTGCTTCGTGCAATCGCTGAAGTGCAGAGATTGAAGTGCATATCACTTGTAGAAAGAATCACTTCGAGATAGAAGCCATTGCAATGTGCACCCCGAGCAATGTGCTCACCCCTTAAGGATGCTCAAATATATACTGTTATAAGGGTGGGGTTGAAGTTCGTTAATCATGAGTGACTATAAGAATGCCTAACAATCAAAGTGGACTTTTTGCTTCAAAAGTCAGAATAGCAAGAGGCCAAGATAAGATCAACACATAAAACTTAGGTAAGACAGTCCAGAGCAACAAATAACAACGTCATGGTTGTGCACACGGGGCAACAGATAGAGAAGGCCACATACCAAAGACACACACATACAGACAGCAGGCAGATCCCAATTTCAGTTAACGGTGGAAGATGTGGTTGAGCTGTAAAGAGACAGAGAAGGAATGATCAGGTGAGGCAGAACTTGAAGCAGAGATTGAAGTGCATATCACTTGTAGAAAGAATCACTTAGAGAAAGAAGCCATTGCAATGTGCACCCCGAGCAATGTATAACACGCACCCCAAGTTTAGGAGGGCATTTTAAGGAAAAAAGTAGGAGGAAAGTAGGAAGGAAAAAAACTTACATTTAAATGCCCATCAATGCAGCCTTATCAGTGTCCATCTGCAGCCTTGTCCATCATTGCAGAGTGATCAGTGTCCATTTGCAGCCTTGCCCAGTGCCGTTTGCAACCTTGCTCATTGTCATATGAAGCCTTACCCAGTTCAGCCTTGCCCATTGTCATATGCAGCCTTGCCCAGTGTAGCCTTGCCCATTGTCAAATAATCCATCATAGGAGCTGGGCTGGACTGCGAGCGGAGTCGAGCACTTGGCTCGGTCTTTTTCGGCAGCACTCGCTCCTCCTCCTCTCAGAGACAGCAGGGAGGTGGGACGGCGTGACGGCGAGTGGAGCCGAGCACTCGGCTCGTTCTTTTTCGGCGGCGCTCGGTTTTTTCCGGCAGCACTTGGTCTTTTTTGGCAGCGATCGCTCTTTTTTGGCACACAGACAGTGGGGATCGGTGTATAACACGCACCCACGATTTTCCCCTCATTTTAAGGGGAAAAAAGTGCGTGTTATATGCCGATAAATACGGTATATAAATAAATATATATATATATATATATATATATATATATATATATATATATATATATATCGGCTCTTCTCAACCTTTAACTCTCTGCTTCGTCCCCCACCCCTTCTACCCACTAACTCACTCACTGCCCAAGATATTGTCAATCACTTCAAAGACAAGATCGATGCAATTCGTGAGGACACATCCACTGTGCGTACGTCTTCCCCACCCAACATACCTTGCCTAGCAGCACATTCAACACTCTCCTCTTTTGAATTGGCTACTACTGAAGAGGTTACAAAACTTTTCTCGGATGCCCACCTAACCAATTGTCCCATGGATCCTGTTCCCTCACAACTACTCCGGTCACCCTCTTCTTCTATCCTATGCTCCCTCACCCACATCTTCAATCTCTCCCTCTCTAGTGTCATCTTCTTCTCCCCTCTAAAACATGCACAGATCACTCCCATTCTTAAAAAGCCCTCACTGGACCCTACCGACCTGAAAAACTTAAAGGGGTTGTAAAGGTAATTTTTTTTTTAAATAACAAACATGTTATACTTACCTTCACTGTGCAGCTCGTTCTGCACAGAGTGGCCCCGAACCTGGTCTTCTGGGGTCCCTCGGCGGCTGTTTCGGCTCCTCCCCACAAGGACTCACCACCTTAATGCGAGCTCCCTCGCATGGTGGTTAGTTCTTGCGGGCACGCTCCCGCACACTGTATCACTCAGCCCCACCCCGGCGTGCCGCGTCATTGGATGTGATTGACAGCAGCGCGAGCCAATGGCTGCGCTGCTTTCAATCCCTCCACTGTAGCCAAACAACGGCCAGGCTGAGCAGCAAAATCGATGTCGGGAGCGAGCAGGGGACTTTCGAGGGGTCAGGTAAGTAAAACAAGGGGGCTCGGGGCGGCGGTATTGTCGGAAGTTTTTTCACCTTAATGCATAGAATGCATTAAGGTGAAAAAACTTTTACCTTTACAACCCCTTTAAGACCCATTTCATTGCTCCCATTCACCTCTAAACTTCTAGAATGCTTAGTCTACAACCGCCTTAGCTCCTACCTCAGTGAAAATAACCTTCTTGACCCCTTACAGTCTGGCTTTCGCTAGCAGCACTCCACAGAAACTGCCTTACTAAAACTCACTAATGATTTACTAACTGCTAAAACAGCCAGTACTCCATACTCCTACTACTTGACCTCTCTGCAGCCTTTGATACTGTTGACCACCTGCTCCTTCTCAATAAACTACATTCCCTTGGCCTCCGAGATTCTGCTCTATCTTGGTTCTCTGCCTATTTATCACAGCGCTCCTTCAGTGTCACCTAGAACTCTGTCTCCTCCTCTCCATTGCCCCTTTCTGTGGGGGTCCCCCAAGGCTCTGTTCTTGGACCCCTTCTCTTCTCTATCTACACCTCCTCCCTCGGTCACTTTATAACCACCCACGGCTTCCAATACCACTTATACACTGATGACACCCAAATCTATCTGTCTACTCCTCACCTCACTCCTTCAGTCTCCTCTCGCATTACTAACTGACATATCAGCATGGATGTCGCACCACTTCCTTCAACTAAATCTCTCTAAAACTGAGATATTAATATTCCCCCCAACCCCCTCCATCAAAATCAACAATGCAACCATCAGTCCCTCCCCTCACGCCAGGGTACTCGGTGTAATCCTAGACTCTGACTTGTCATCTCAGCCGCAAGTCCAATCATTGTCAAAAGTTTGTAGAATTCACCTCCGTAACATCTCTAAAATTTGCCCTTTTTTAACAAATGAAACCACCAAACTCCTCATTCACTCCCTTGTTATCTCTCGCCTTGACTATTGCAACTCCCTTCTCATTGGCCTGCCTCTCCATAGGCTCCTACCCTCTTCAGTCTATCATGAATGCTGCTGCCAGACTTATCCACCTTACCAACCGCTCAGTGTCTGCCAACCCTCTCCTCCAATCCCTACACTGGCTCCCAGTCACCCAGCAAATTAAATTCAAAATACTAACCACAACATACAAAGCCATTCACAACTCTGACCTGAGCTACATCACTAATCTTGTCTCTAAATATCACCCACATCGACCTCTCCGCTCTTCTGAAGACCTCCTGCATTTAAGCTCTCTCATCTCCTCCTCCCATGCTCGTCTCCAGGATTTCTCCAGAGCCTCTCCCATCCTCTGGAACTCGCTACCTCCATCTATACGGCTATCCCCTACTCTTGCTACCTTCAGGCGATCCCTGAAAACTCATCTCTTCAGTAAAGCCTATCACGTCTCCAACTAATCTCCTACCACTTCCACCAGCTCATTCCCCACAGTTACAACCTTTTGTACCACCTGCCCCACCCTATTAGATTGTAAGCTCTTCTGAGCAGGGCCCTCTTAATCCTCTTGTATTTTATTGTATTATAACTGTATTGTCTCCCTTTTATATTGTAAAGCACTGCGTAAACTGTTGGCGCTATATAAATCCTGTATAATAATAATATATATATAGATATATGTATGTATGTATGTATGTATGTATGTGTATGTATATGTATATATGTGTGTGTGTGTGTGTGTGTGTGTGTGTGTGTGTGTGTATATATATATATATATATATATATATATATATATATATATATATATAGATATAGATATATAGTGGGAATCTAAAGTTTGGGCACCCCATGTAAAAATGTGTATTAATGTGCATAACGAAGCCAAGGGAAGATAGAATAATCTCCAAATGGCATCAAATCACAGATTAGACATTCTTATAATATGTCAAAAAAGTTAGATTTTATTTCCATCATTTACACTTTCAAAATTACAGAAAACAAAAAATGGCGTCTGCAAAAGTTTAGGCACCCTGCAGAATTTATAGCATGCACTGCCCCCTTTGCAAGGCTGAGACCTGCCAGTGTCATGGATTGTCTCAGTCATCATCTGGGAAGACCAGGTGATGTCAATCTCAAAGGTTTTAAATGGCCAGACTCATCTGACCTTGCCCCAACAATCAGCACCATGGGTTCTTCTAAGCAGTTGTCTAGAAAACTGAAAATAGTTGACGCTCACAAAGCTGGAGAAGGCTATAAGAAGATAGCAAAGCGTTTTCAGATGTTAATATCCTCTGTTCGGAATGTAATTAGGAATGGCAGTCATCAGGAACAGTGGAAGTTAAAGCAAGATCTGGAAGACCAAGAAAAATATCAGACAGAACAGCTCGCAGGATTGTGAGAAAAGCAATTCAAAACCCACATTTGACTGCACGATCCCTCCAAAAAGATCTGGCAGACCCTGGAGTTGTGGTACACTATTCCACTATAAAGAGATACTTGTACAAATATGGTCTTCATGGAAGAGTCATCAGAAGAAAACCTCTTCTACGTCCTCACCACAAAAATCAGCGTTTGAACTTTACAAATGAACATATAGACAAGCCTGAGGCATTTTGGAAACAAGTTCTGTGGACTGATGAAGTTAAAATAGAACTATTTGGCCGGAATGAGCAAAGGTACGTTTGGAGAAGAAAGGGCACAGAATATAATGAAAAGAATCTCTGTCCAACTGTTAAGCATGGGGGTGGATCAATCATGCTTTGGGGTTGTATTGCAGCCAGTGGCACAGGGAACATTTCACGAGTAGAAGAAAAAATGGATTCAATAAAATTTCAGCAAATTTTGGATGGTAACTTGATGCCATCTGTAAAAAAGCTGAAGTTAAAGAGAGGATGGCTTCTACAAATGGATAATGATCCTAAACACACCTCAAAATCCACGGGGGATTACATCAAGAGGCGTAAACTGAAGGTTTTGCCATTGCCTTCACAATCTCCTGACCTCAACATTATTGAAAATCTATGGATAGACCTTAAAAGAGCAGTGCGTGACAGACAGCCCAGAAATCTCAAAGAACTGGAAGACTTTTGTAAGGAAGAATGGGCAAAGATACCTCAAACAAGAATTGAAAGACTCTTGGCTGGCTACAAAAAGCATTTACAAGCTGTGATACTTGCCAAAGGGGGCAGTACAAGATATTAACTCTGCAGGGTGCCCAAACTTTTGCCGATGCCATTTTTTTGTTTTCTGTAATTTTGAAAGTGTAAATGATGGAAATAAAGTCTAACTTTTTTTGACATATTATAAGAATGTCTAATCTGTAATTTGATGCAATTTGGAGATTTTTCCATCTTCCCTTGGCTTCGTTATGCACATTAATACACATTTTTACCTGGGGTGCCCAAACTTTAGATCCCCACTGTATATGTGTATATATATATATATATATATATATGTATATTACATCTATATGTATGATCTATATTTTAAAGGGAATTTTTATTATTTCTCCAGCTATGAACTCTGCCCAAACAGACAATTTGTACATCACTTCACTTCAATGTTTTAAGATTACTATTCCTGGACTCAAATATCTGTGTGTTAAGTATATCTTTTGTTTCATTCACATAGGGGAGAAAAGACACAGACAAGCTGAACCCAGTGACCCCCGACCACAACACCCGAATTGGGAAATCAACCCAAGCCCCACAGAGGATGTTATTTCGAGATACATTTTTTATCATCTATTTTAGGTGATCTGGTTGTGGAAGGGCAACAAACAAGCACCAGCGCCACCCCCGAGGATGTGTATGAAGTAGAGTTGGAGGAAGTAGGCGACATGGGCACCCCACCACGTGAGTGTCTGACACACCAGCTTATGGTAAGGTAATCTATGTATGGCTGCATATTTCTAAATACATCTTTTTTTCCTTTAATTTTAGTTCATGTGGAACCTTTTAGCACAGACAGTGCACAACGCCTAATTGGACAGATAATGGCTTGGAATGGGGATATTGATGTCATGCGCACTACGTTAGACCGAATGCGTAATCGGCTGGATAGTATGCAGCAGGAAATAAAGAACATGATAGATGTTTTGGGGAGAATCTAAATTCCCTTTTTCACAAAAAAAACATTGATCATGTTCTTCATTTCCTTGTTTACTGACCCCATTGTCGGCCTTTTATTTTAGGTTTAAATTGTATGCCTGTTTCTAAAAATTATTTAAAAAAAAATCTAAAACAAAAAATTGAGGCCTGTTTGTTTTAAAAAACAAAAAAACTAAATAACAAAATATATAGAGGTCTGTTTGTTATATATATATATATATATATATTGTAATAGTCCCTTTCACTGGGAAAAGGGATGGGATCTCTAACCCTGTGTCCATGTCTTATGGAGAGCCAGCAGGTTGTGTGCCCAGGTGCACACAGCCCATATAACGAGGGGCTAGTGAGAGCAGAGGGTGGAGGAAGGTGGAGTGTGTGTAGCTTGTTGCTACTGCTGTGTGAAGACAGACCTGTGTCTGGAGAGTGGTCTGCCCTGTGGGAGTCTGCAGCCTATGTAAAGGGGATTCTTTGCCCAGGGACTGGGAAAGGCTGGCCAGCCTTGAGAGTCGGGGAGACTGAGGAAGCCAGTGAGTCCAGGGGGCTGTAAAGAATTGGCAAATCTGTTGAGAGCAAGCAGAGGAACTGCTGACAAGAGAGCCAGGTGGCTTGGTATGTTTTCCTTATTTTTGAAGTGCTTAATGAAGTTAAACCCCTGCGTGGGAATCCTGAATGGACCTTTTTGCTTTTGTTTTTCGGTTTAATAAACGTGGGCTACCAGGCCCTTAACTATAATGCCTGTCTGAGGTGGACTCACTGCACTAAAAACGCATTTATCGCTTGAGCTAAATACCCCAAACATTACAAGTGGTGGAGAATGCGGGCAAACAGACGGTGAAGTCCGGGTCTCTGCGCCAGTAGTGAGTCATTTCAGGAATTGCTGCTAGCGGTGTGTGGCAGCCAGGCAAACTGCATTGCGCAGAAGTTAAATTGATGAACTGTGTTGCACACAGGCGTTTTACCTGTGGAAGTGAGCTCAGCGTGGCCTGAGAAGATGTCTCCACCTAGGAGGGCCAGTCCAGAAGGCCAAGTGATGTGCGATACAGTGAATGAATGGTTCAAGCGGAATCGCAAAGAGTGGGCCGCAGTGCAAGGGGCTGAGATTGTGGCCTCTGACTATGTGCAACCCATGCTACCTACAGAGGAGGTTGGGGACTTCCTGAAAAAATTTGAAAAAGTTGCTGTAAGGAGAAAATGGCCTAGGGATCGGTGGCCAAAATTGTTGCAACCCTTGTTACGGATAGAGTACCGGTCGGTTTACCATTTGATGGATTGGGACCAGGATGACTACTGCAAGTTTAAAGAGGAAATTCTTCTTAGAGGAGTGTTCCAGCGTATCATGGGCCGCCAGCAATGCTCCAGGATGGGAGAGGTGTCACCGGAAGACCAAGATTTTGGAAATGCAGAGAAACGCAAAGTTTTGTGTCATGGCCGCTTAGGGAAAGTGGTGAGCTCAGAAAGGAGGGTGCAACAGTCTACATCCTGCATGAGGTATAGCCAACCGGTTTTGGAGTGCAAGTCTGCTGTTACCCCTAGCAACAGGGATCTTGTGTTGCCTACAGGGGGCATCAGTGGGTCTAGAAAGGCTGCAGTATTGCTCCGTGACCACATGGGGGCGTCAGCCTGTGGAGACACCACAGATGAAAGACATCGCACTCAAGTGAAGGCTATGACACCAGCTGCAGGAACTGGTAAGACTGTTTCAGTTTATGATGCTGAACCCAGTGAAGTGGGAGTATGTCCAGTGGGGAGATCCGCAGTACAAATGGACATGGACTTGCTGCAGTGTGCTACCCAGAGCAGTGGGGAGGCGCAGCGTAAAGCCCAACTAGCTGCAGGGCTAGAGACTGGAAAGGACATGGGGACTCTGCATGTGCCTGCTATAATCCAGCAGATGGCTGAGAAAATTAACCTAGGGGTGACCAATACAGTTTGTGTGCCAGGTTCCCTAGTGACAGATGCTACAGAGATGCCCAGGGAAACCTCCCAGGAGCCCGCAGTGGTGAGGCACATGGTTTCCCAGGACAACTGTGGAGCCGCCCTAGTGGGCAAAAGAATGCCTTTGGAGAGGAAGGGTGGTGTGTTGAGCGTTACACGGGGTGCTGTGTGTTCTGACCAAAAACAGCCTGTTAAAGCTTATAACACTGCTATGTCTATGGCTGATGATACATGTACTTATTGTGATGTATTCAAAAGTAATGATGATGTTGAAAAGTGTATTACTGACAATGTTGATGGTTTGGTGTCTCCCATGGTAACCACAGGTAGTGCAGCAGAGTTGTCCCAGGAAATCGCAGGAGGACTCCCAGTGTTGGAGCCGGCGGGGCTCCAGGACAGCTCTGATACTGCTCAGGTGGAAAACAATGGGAAAATAGCTCAAATGAGGGAGTATGTATTATCACAATCTGATGTGGTTGACAGTGACTGGGGCAGATTGTCTGCTGCTAAACCACTCTGTCCACCTGTGTCTCCATGGGCAGAGGGAGCCGTACTACAGAGTGCTGATGACTGGAGCACAGACAGGATAGACTGGGATAGTCTCGCCATTAAGGTGATAGCGTGGTGGAAAGAAATTTCTGAAGGTAATAGTAAGCTGGACACTATTGCTGCTGTGACAAATGGAGAGGCTGCAAAGCCAGTAGACACAGGTGCGTTGGTTGTTGCAGAACTTAACCCCCTCCAGGCGGAAGGATCGGAAAAGGGCGCATATATAGCAGAAGTTTTGTCCACAGCAAAAGAGATGAGTCATGTTGAGTGCCAAGATGATGGGATAATGGATAGGGACTTGGAAGGGCTCAGTGTTGCTGAAAATGAGACAATGAGTGTGACACATGCATTTAGCGGTGCTCATTGGGAGCCGCAAGTTTTGTCAGTGGCCTCTGAGGTGGAGGTCTCTTTGAGTGTCTCAGCCTCTCAAGCCTTAGCAAATGAGCCCCTCCACGTCGTTAGTAAGGGAAACGTCCCTAGAGTTCTGTGTTTAGATGTGGCATGTCTAGAAATAACTGAGATGTTGTTGGAATTGGTGAAAATCTTTCCGCTGTATACCTGCATGTATCCACCGCAGATGGGCGACCTGGTACTGCGTAGTACCAATCAGTGGAGACACATGGTACAGGCGATGTTAAGCAATGTTGATAAAAATTGGTTACTGCAATGTTGGTTACTTTTGCAGAAAGTGGTCTCGCAGTTCTCTGCGAGAATGCTTCCAGCGACAGTTATGTGCGGAAGGCGTTCAGGGGAACTGCTAAAGGAATCAGAAATGATAGACATAGTAGAAGTCTCTCCGTATGCTGGTGTGATGAGGTGCATTCCTGCTGATGCGATCCGAGGTGCAGCTAAGCAGTGGTTGGTACATGGCGCGTGTGCTGTCTCACCCGCTAGACCTCGTGAAAGGGAAGGGCCCGGAAAAGATGCAGCAGTAGTGGGAATTCAATCCATCACTCGCAGGGAGGTGCAGTTTGAGGTACCCGGAGACACTTTGACAGGAAATGGCAGTGTTGGTATCTGTAATGAAAAAGTGTATGAGAAGCACTGTAGAGCACTGTCGGACAACTCAGAGGTATTGGTTGAGGTACCAATGGACACAGAAATGGTTAAAGAGATTGGTGTGGAAAAATGTGGCGCAAAATGTGCGTTGGTAGGACAGTCGCTATTGGAGTGTTGGACAACAGGGAGCGATGTGAAACTGCGGGAATGTCCCATAGGGAGTAACTGCTTGCCTGTAGATGGTCCCTCCCTAGACCCTGTCCTAGCAAACCAGGTGACAAGAGGTCTTGATGATGATAATATTGAATTAAATAACCCCTTGTGGAACATTGCTATCGAGGTTAAACAGAAGTATGTGGTGTTGATCTCAGATGATTTGGTTGCCAAGGGTAACCACACAGGGGTTAGTGAACCTGATAAACAGATGTTGTTGGTTAGTGTTGCGTCAGGTAGTGAGAGGGGTCAGTCCCTGACAGATTTCATGGAAATGGGTCCCCAACAGTCCCAGGAGAGTAGGTCTGTGGGAGGGAAAAGGAGGATCCCGTGGCCAGAAGGTGGAAGGGATAGAGAGATTAGTGGGAGCCCATGGTTCAAGGTGAAGTGCTGGTGGAAACATACCCGGAAAAAGAAATGGGCCTACGCAGCGAATGGCTGGCACAGAGGTGTCCCATTCTTAGTGACTGGTTTATGTGTTCCTCCCTCCGGTGCGAAACAAGGGGGGAGTATAGGGAAATGTAGGACCCTGTTAAGATCCAGGGTGGGACGTACCTGGAAGCGCACCCGAAAAAAAGGTTGGGCCTACGTGGCTGACAGCCAGCACAGAGGTGTCCCAACCATGACGGGTGCTGGTGTTCCTCCCTCCGGATCGAAACAAAGGGGGGGGATATGTAATAGTCCCTTTCACTGGGAAAAGGGATGGGATCTCTAACCCTGTGTCCATGTCTTATGGAGAGCCAGCAGGTTGTGTGCCCAGGTGCACACAGCCCATATAACGAGGGGCTAGTGGGAGCAGAGGGTGGAGGAAGGTGGAGTGTGTGTAGCTTGTTGCTACTGCTGTGTGAAGACAGACCTGTGTCTGGAGAGTGGTCTGCCCTGTGGGAGTCTGCAGCCTATGTAAAGGGGATTCTTTGCCCAGGGACTGGGAAAGGCTGGCCAGCCTTGAGAGTCGGGGAGACTGAGGAAGCCAGTGAGTCCAGGGGGCTGTAAAGAATTGGCAAATCTGTTGAGAGCAAGCAGAGGAACTGCTGACAAGAGAGCCAGGTGGCTTGGTATGTTTTCCTTATTTTTGAAGTGCTTAATGAAGTTAAACCCCTGCGTGGGAATCCTGAATGGACCTTTTTGCTTTTGTTTTTCGGTTTAATAAACGTGGGCTACCAGGCCCTTAACTATAATGCCTGTCTGAGGTGGACTCACTGCACTAAAAACGCATTTATCGCTTGAGCTAAATACCCCAAACATTACAATATATATATATATATATATATATATATATATATATATATATATATATATATATAGAGGCCTGTTTGTTAAAAAAAATAAAAAAAAATTATATAGAAAATAAAAAAAATATATACAGAAAAAATATATATAGAGGCCTGATATTTTAATTAAAAAAATTATAGATTCTATGGCATTGCAATGGCCCCCTACTCGTAAACTTTGGGGGGCCAAGCCAGTATCCAGGCCCATCAGAGGATTGTTGATAAGTCCGGCCTCAGGCCCAAGTGATACCATATAATTGGTTAAATGTTTGTTTAAATAATTGTGCAGGATGCAGCACACTAGAACAATGTGATTGAGTTTGTATTCCACCATGTGGATAGCTGTCTTAAACAGGCGGAACCGGCTGGCCAGAATCCCAAAAGCATTCTCCACAACTCTTCTCGCTCTGGCCAGCCGGAAGTTAAAAACCCTCCTCTCCGGGGTGAGGGTTCTTTGGGGGAATGGCCTCATGAGGTTCTTGCTCAGACCGAAGGCTTCATCTGCTATGAAGACAAAGGGGAGTCCTTCCATGTTATCAGCATCAGGTGGCAATCCCAGGCCACCACTCTGGAGACGCTGGTAGAACTCCATCTGGGCAAATACTCCTCCATCCGACATCCGGCCATTGTGCCGACACCACCGCCATTAAGACAATACTATGGAACCCCTTATAATTAAAATAGTATGACCCCAAATGGGGTGGTGGCACGATGTGGACGTGTTTCCCATCTATAGCCCCTCCACAGTTGGGAAAATCCCATGGGTGGCAAAATGGGATGCCACAGTCTGCCATTCCTGTGGGAAACTGGGGAGTCAAACAAGAAAAAACAAAAATCAGTTATTTTGAACATAACATTGCAAGCACATTACACTAAAACATTGCCCAGCATCAGTATAACATTAATTTAAATATTATTTAAAGACTAAAATATAAAGGCCCACTTATCAGATTGCTCACCCCCTCTGATAGCACATTGTTAAATTTTAGGGGGGAATAAAAATCAAGTTTAAGGACACACAGGGGTTGATTTACTACAGGCTACAAGACTGTGCACTTTGAAAACTGCAGTTGTTGCACTCTGCAAGTGCAGTTGCTCCAGAGCTTAGTAAATGAGGTAAGGCTTCATGTTGCAAAGAGTACCCAATCATGTGCAAAATTAATAAATCAACTTTTTTGCTTGCACATGATTGGATGATGGAAATCAGCAGAGCTTCTGCTCATTTACTAAGCCCTAAAGCAAATGTCCTTGCAAAGTGCAACATATATTTGCTTTTAGAAAATCAACCCCACAGAACATTTTAAAAAATTTTAGGGGGGAGAGAAATCTAAATCAAGTTAATGACACACAGACTATTTGGATGAATTTTAGGGGGGAGGGGATTCTAAATCAAGTTAATGACACACAGACTATCTGGATGAATTTTAGGGGGGATTCTAAATCAAGTTAATGACACACAGACTATTTGGATGAATTTTAGGGGGGAGGGGATTCTAAATCAAGTTAATGACACACAGAGTATTTGGATGAATTTTAGGGAGGGGATTCTAAATCAAGTTAATGACACACAAACTATTTGGATTAATTTTGGGGGGAGGGGATTCTAAATCAAGTTAATGACACACAGACTATTTGGATGAATTTTAGGGGGGAGGGGATTCTAAATCAAGTTAATGACACACAGATTATTTGGATGAATTTTAGGGGGGGGATTCTAAATCAAGTTAATGACACACAGATTATTTGGATGAATTTTACGGGGGGGTTCTAAATCAAGTTAATGACACACAGACTATTTGGATGAATTTTAGGGGGGAGGGGATTCTAAATCAAGTTAATGACACACAGACGATTTGGATGCATTTTAGGGGGGATTCTAAATCAAGTTAATGACACACAGACTATTTGGATGAATTTTAGGGGGAGGGGATTCTAAATCAAGTTAATGACACACAGACTATTTGGATGAATTTTAGGGGGAGGGGATTCTAAATCAAGTTAATGACACACAGACTATTTGGATGAATTTTAGGGGGGAGGGGATTCTAAATCAAGCTAATGACACACAGAGTATTTGGATGAATTTTAGGGAGGGGATTCTAAATCAAGTTAATGACACACAGACTAATTGGATGAATTTTAGGGGGAGGGGATTCTAAATCAAGTTAATGACACACAAACTATTTGGATGAATTTTGGGGGGGAGGGGATTCTAAATCAAGTTAATGACACACAGACTATTTGGATGAATTTTAGGGGGGAGGGGATTCTAAATCAAGTTAATGACACACAGATTATTTGGATGAATTTTAGGGGGGAGGGGATTCTAAATCAAGTTAATGACACACAGACTATTTGGATGAATTTAAGGGGGGGGGATTCTAAATCAAGTTAATGACACACAGACTATTTGGATGAATTTTAGGGGGGAGGGGATTCTAAATCAAGTTAATGACACAAATTATTTGGATGAATTTTACGGGGGGGATTCTAAATCAAGTTAATGACACACAGACTATTTGGATGAATTTTAGGGGGGGATTCTAAATCAAGTTAATGACACACAGACTATTTGGATGAATTTTAGGGGGGAGGGGATTCTAAATCAAGTTAATGACACACAGACTATTTTGATTAATTTTAGGGTAAAATAACTACAATGCAGCTGACAAAATACATTAAGTGAGTAGACTAGGTGGATATGGGCCCAGTATTGCATGCTGGGGAGGTTAGTGAAGGCAAATATGCATGAAGGACAAAAAAGAGCATTAAAAGATTAAAGCATGCATGAGGACAAAGGGGACATTCACAGCATATTACAATCATGGTAATTAGGGAATGAGGAAAGAAATACAATATATTATCAAACATTAAATACAATAAAATGTGATATAAAAGGATAAAAATCTTACCTTCATATACTCCTTCTGCAGGACCTGTATGATGGCAGAACAGGTCTCTGGAATAATGATCCTCAGAGCCTGGGGGGAGATGCCTGTCGAGAACTTGAGGTCCTTAAGGCTTCTCCCCGTTGTCAAGTAACGCAGGGTGGCGACTAGCCTCTGCTCCGGAGTGATGGCTTGCCTCATGCAGGTATCCTGCCTGCTGATATAAGGGGTCAGCAAAGCCAACAAACAGTGAAATACGGGGTCCGTCATCCGGAGAAAGTTCCTGAAATCATTAGGATTATTCTCATGGATCTCACGAAGCAAAGGCATGTGAGAGAACTGGTCACGCTGGAGCAACCAATTCTGGGTCCATGAACTCCTCCCCACCCTGTTCATGGACTGGGCTTGGGCTGAAGGATGAACTACAGCACCAAGCACATACAATGCATGAGCTCTACGACGATTACGTACACGCAACATGGCTTCAAAATGGTCGGCTGGTCAGAACGCACTTAACAGAATGCACTGAAGAACAGCAAGGCCTATGAAGAGCGAGCTGAAAATCAGCGATGAGCGGAAAATAAGACACTGAATAACTCAATGCGAACTGACCACACGCACTGAAAAGCAGATACAAACCTCACAAGCACAAACTGAACAACTGTTAATACGATCTTAAAAATAAGAGTCTCACAATCGCGAATCGTCGCTTACCAAACTTCTACTAACACGAGATAAACACCAGATTAGCAGAAGGAGCCCAAAGGGTGTCGTAGGAGCTATTGAACTTCCGTTTTATAGTCTTGTCGAACCGGTGATATCCCATCCCCCACACCATTACACCCCCACCACCAGCCTGAACTGGTCATATCCCATCCCCCACACCATTACACCCCCACCACCAGCCTGAACCGGTGATATCCCATCCCCCACACCATTACACCCCTAATACCAGCCTGAACCAGTGATACCCCATCCCCCACACCATTACACCCCCACCACCAGCCTGAACCAGTGATATCCCATCCCCCACACCATTACACCCCCACCACCAGCCTGAACCGGTGATATCCCATCCCCCACACCATTACACCCCTATTACCAGCCTGAACCAGTGATACCCCATCCCCCACACCATTACACCCCCACCACCAGCCTGAACCAGTGATATCCCATCCTCCACACCATCACACCCCCACCACCAGCCTGAACCGGTGATATCCCATCCCCCACGCCATTACACCCCCAGCATAGAGGCTCGTCTATCACCGCCGTCTAAGCTGGAAATTATCACTGTAAATATATTAGTGTTAGGGGTACAGTATTTATTTTTTTTGGCATACATAATGTATATACATAGTTCTAGGTACCATACCGATTATCTTTTTCTTTCCCTTCTTATTTTTTTTTGTTTTACAGAATTTTACTATTTGAATATTGGGGATTCTTTGTGTAATTTATTCATACATGACCCCTACAATGTATTACCTTAAAAATCTTCATATTATGTAAGTATCTATTTCTATGGAAAATATCTTGCAAAATTTGACTTGTTATGCATAAAACTTTTTTAATGTATTAGTTTGTGTAATGTGTGGCTGTGTCCCCATGGGAGGATTGTTGCTTTTTGCCTCCCCCTCCCCCGGTGGTCACCGGACTTGGGCTCCATCCTGCTAGATCCCATTGAAATGACCATTTCATTGTTTATATTGCTTTATGTACTGGATAGTATGTTATATATATATATATATATATATACTTATTTGATGTTTTTTACATGTTTATCAGATCTGTAAGCTCCTGAATAGAGATGGGCTGTCTGTTCGACTCGAACATCGGCTGTTCGCCGAATAGCGAACAATTTGGAGTGTTTGTGGCAAATTCGAAAGCCACGGAACACCCTTTAAAAGTCTATGGGAGAAATCAAAAGTTCTAATTTTAAAGGCTTATATGCAAGTTATTGTCATAAAAAGTGTTTGGGGACCAGGGTCCTGCCCCAGGGGACATGGATCATGTAATAAAAAACTTTTAAAAATGGCCATTTTTTCAGGAGCAGTGATTTTAATAATGCCTAAAGTAAAACAATAAAAGTGTAATATCCCTTTAAATTTCGTACCTGGGGGGTGTCTATAGTATGCCTGTAAAGGGGCGCATGTTTCCCGTGTCTGACAGCAAAATGACATCTCTAAAGGAAAAGAATAAAAATACATAAATACAGCGCTCATAAACACAAACCCATCATAAGTGAAAATAACAAAAACATAAAGTCCATAAAAAACTGAGAAAATGCTTCACATCTGGTGTGCATAAAGGGCAGAAAAAATGTTGCAGAAAAACTTTTTCAGGCGTACCAAGACACCCCCACATGTGTCTCCACTCACCAGATCACAACGACACCCAGCTTTTCAGTCTGGGGGTCAATACAGACTTATAACGATCTCCAAAGGATGTCCACAGAATGGCAAATTCAATGATGTGACTTGATGATAAGTAATCCTTCAAAATGATTTCTCAGCCATAAAACCAGGTGCCCAAAAGGAAGAGAAGGGCCTAATAGTGAAGTATGCTAAGAACCGATATTTATTGTGCATAAAAAGTGCATACTTACGTACGTAAGTTAAAAATAGGCATGAAACTTGAGAAGAGTACAGCCAACGCTGTGGATGGTGTTCTTTCCACAAGACCGGAAGTGATGTCAATCGTACCAGAAATGGCGTCGCGTCAATGCATTTCGCCCTCCCACAGGGCGTCACCAAAGAACCTGGTTTCCTATTACAACTAACTGCCTTAAATAACAAAAGAGAAAGTACACTCCCCTTACTCCCTCCAATCAAAAAAGAGCACAGCGGCCATCTTGTTGGATGGGAAAACATGTCGCTCCCATGGATAGAGCACAATCCATGGGAGAGACTAGAAGCCATATTAATGGTTGGATAAACCTAAAACCAACATGACGTCAATTCTGGTGACCTGTTAGACAAATAAGAATCATAAAATTACACCAAAAAATAATTGAATGAAAATGAAAACAAAAATAAAAATGAAAATAAAAATAAAATAAATAAAAATTAAAATAACAGTAACAATGAGAATAAATGTAAAAATAAAGCAATAAAAATAAATATAAAATAAAAAAATAATAAAAATAAAAATGAAAATAAAAATAAATATGAAAATAATTATTAAAATAAAAAAAATAATAAATAATAAAAATAATGAAAATGAAATGAAAAAAAAAAATAAAAATAAAAATAGAAAATAAAAATAAAAAAAAGAAATAAAAAAAAGAAGAAATAATAAAAAATAATATAAATAAAAATAAAAATGAAAATAATAATGAAAAAATAGTGAAATAAGAATGAAATTAAAATAAACACGAAATGAACACGCCTATAAAAGATAGTAATATATTAAAAATAGGAAATTAGAAATGAGATAAAAAACAATTTAGATCTAATTCAATATTTAACCCATAGGGTTCATCGTCCTCAATCGATTAATCCACTGGGTCTCACTGCGGGAGATAGAGGTTGCCTCCTGTCCAATGACCTTCAACTCTATCAATACCACAGAAAGTGAGACCACTAGGGTCCCTACTGTGGAATAGCCTGAAGTGATTGGACAAGCTATGATGTTTAAAGCCCTTTTTAATCCAGCTGACATGTTCACGTAGACGGACCCTCAATGCCCTGGTGGTCCTACCCACATACTGTAGTCCACAAGGACAAGACAAAAGATACGTGATGTGGGTACTACCACATGTGATGAATTTATTGATCTTGTAGGACTCACCAGAGGAATGGGATGTGAACTCAAGTGTCTTCCTTACTCTATGTTTAGACGTTCTACACATTACACACCTCCCACTGCTGAAAAAAACAACCTGGTCTAGAAAAGTGAAAGTCTTCTTAGGGGGGAAAGGAAATACCATATCTGTTCTCACCAATTTTTGACAAAAATTGTAAGAACGACTCTTTGGATCCTGCCCAAACGATGACAATGTCATCTATATAACGCTTGTAAAATTTAAGCTGAGGTAAGTTACCACTGAAAATAGCATCTTTTTCCCAGTGACTCATGAATATGTTTGCCATTAAGGGGGCATATTTAGCACCCATGCCACTCCTCTCTTCTGCCTGAAAAACTGTTTGTCATGCCAGAAAAAATTTGGACTCATGGCTAAATCTAAGGCATGTACCAAAAAATCCTTTTGTTTATTTTTCATTGTAGTGTTATTCAAAGCCCACACTACTGCCTCAATCAATCAATCAATATGTTTCTGTTGAATGTTGGTATACAAGGAGTTGACATCAATACTGGCCAAAAGATACCCCTTATTGACCTCAATCCCCGCAATAATTGCATAAGATCACTGCTATCCTTAAGATAGGCTGGACAGCTCTGTGCCAATGGCTGTAAAAAACTGTCTAGATATTCACCAATTCTAGCAAACAATGAGTCCACCCCACTCACAATGGGTCTCCCGGGTGGTGTGGATGGATTCTTATGAATTTTGGACAATTGATATCATGGGGAAAGCCATAGGGAAGTCCCCGTGAAGTCCATGTGCGTCAGAGGGGGGCGGGCTCACCGGGTGGCCCTGCTCTCAGTTATATAAGAACTGTCAGAAGAACAGAAACGTCTCACAGCGGGAACCACTGTTACGTACCTGGGATGTGAGCCTGACTTGTAGAGGAAGGCCTCTCGTACAACTCCGGCTCGCGGACCACTGGTAGTGATACAGCAGCCACAGGAGCACGGTGGGGTATGAGTGCCTGTAAACAGTTCAATAGTCCGTGTAGTAGCGGTGATCAGCAGGCAGATAGTAGATGAGCTGACACGATGCTTGACTGGTGGCAGGCTGGGATGAACCACAGAGCAGTACCAGATGCAGGCTTGCGCGGCTGGGAGCTGTAGCAGGCTGGATGAGCGAGATGCAGGGTCAGACAGGCCGGGTCGGTAATAATCAGGCAGATCAGGCATAGACGGAAGGCAGAAGAGAGGTCAGGTCACAAGCCAAGTAGTACCGGAAGATCAGCAGACAGAATCAGCAGGCAGGATCAGAGTCTATGGGAAGCTGGGATCAGAACACGCAGCAGGCAATCACAGGTAACAATAAGCTGGATCAGAATCAGAGGTCACACAGGAAACAGGATACAACACAGGAGCTGCAGACCAAACAGCAATGAACCTCTGTAGGAGCCCTGTTTAAATAGCCCGCCTGACTTCAGTATTAGTGACAGGTGTGTGTCTTAAAGTGCTAGTACGCATGCGTGCACGCCGGGTGCTTACATGGAAAGCCTGTCTTCCCTGACATTGCCCCCTCCCTACGGGCAACCTCCGGGTGCCCAACCGGTTCCTCTTTTGCGGGTTCCTGCGGAAGAAGGCACGGATCAAGTCTGTGGCATGTACATTTCGTGCGGGTTCCCAGGAATTTTCCTCTGGACCATAACCCTTCCACTTGATTAAATATTGTGTCTGCCCCCTTCTTTTCCTGCAGTCTAAAACAGCCTCAACCTCAAATTCCTCATCCCCATCAATAATAATAGGTGCGGGAGGACCTGGTCTATGATCCGGAAATGGATCTGGCACAACAGGCTTTAGCAAGGATACATGAAACACTGGGTGGATTTTAAAAGACTCAGGTAAGGTTAATTCAAAAGAAACATCATTTATTTTTCTCCTTACCGGAAATGGTCCTACGAACCTTGGTGCCAGCTTCCTTGAAGGACATAGCATCTTCAAATTTGTTGTTGAAAGCCATACTTGATCTCCTGGTTGCAAGATCAGTTCCCCCCTTCTTTTCTTGTCAAATGATTTCTTGCTGTCCTCCTGCGCTTTCGCGATGGTTTCCTGTAACAACATATTATTGCGAGAGAAAAAGTCCACAGTATCCTGGACAGCTGGAACGGAAGATTCTGTGACAAGATTAGGTAAGAAGGTGGGATGGAATCCATAATTAGCAAAGAACGGAGATTGCTTGGTGGCAGAATGGGTGGCATTATTATAGGCAAATTCCGCCAGTGGTAATAATGATACCCAATCATCCTGGACAAAAGAAGTAAAACAACGGATGTATTGTTCTAGGGTTTGATTAGTCCTCTCCGTCTGCCCATTAGTTTGTGGGTGGTAAGCAGAAGAGAATGAGAGTTCAATCTGTAGGGTCTCACACAAGGCCTTCCAAAATCTGGATGTGAACTGGACACCGCGATCAGACACAATATTTGCGGGGACTCCATGGAGTCTGACAATTTCTTTTATAAACACCCGGGCGGTTTCTGCAGCTGATGGTGTACTCTTTAGAGGAATGAAATGAGCCATCTTTGTTAAGCGATCCACTACCACAAAGATAGCGGTACATTCTTCAGAAGGTGGAAGTTCAACTATAAAATCCATAGCAATCATCTTCCACTGTCTGTCAGGTATAGGCAAAGGTCTGAGTAATCCCCAAGCTTTGTTATGGGAACTTTTACTCCGGGTGCAGGTGGTGCATGCATTTACATAGGCTCTGCAGTCTTTCTCCAAACCTGGCCACCAAAATGAGCGTTGTACAAGTTCGACAGTCTTATGAACCCCAAAATGGCCTGCCAAAGGGTGGTCATGACAAACCCCCAAGATCATTGCTCGAACCTTTTTAGGTACAAAAATCTGCTTACCCCTCCATAATAGCCCATTCTTTGCTTGTAGTGTGACCCCTGGAGGACTGGGTGTTTCTGCAGAAGCTTGCTGTAACTGAGACATAAGGTCAGTGTGTAATAGTAGGAAATTTCCAGCTGGTAAAATGGTGTCTGGTATTAGGACGTCTCTTGGATCTTCGAACATGCGCGACAACGCATCAGGCTTAGTGTTCTTTGATCCGGGCCTGTACGTAATATGGAATGAGAATCTTGAGAAAAAGAGTGCCCAGCGAGCTTGGCGTGGTTTGAGGCGTTTAGCGGATCGCAGATATTCAAGATTCTTATGATCCGTGTAGATCAGAATTGGATGGGCCGCTCCCTCCAACAAGTACCTCCATTCCTCCAACGCGGCTTTGATCGCCAAAAGTTCCTGATCCCCTACATCGTAGTTTCTTTCAGCTGACGTGAGTTTGCGTGAAAAGAATGCCACTGGATGGGTCACTTCTTTGAGGCCTTAACGTTGTGATAGAATGGCCCCAACTGCACTTTCTGAAGCATCCACCTCCACAATATAGGGCAAGGTAGAGTCTGGGTGACTTAAGACAGGAGCAATGGTAAACCGTCTCTTCAAGATTTCAAAAGCAGCTTGAGCCTCAGAAGTCCAACAGAAACGGATACCTTGTTTGGTCAGCTGTGTAATAGGGTGAATGATAGCAGAAAAGTTCTTGATAAACTTGCGGTAAAAATTGGCAAAGCCCACGAATCGTTGTATTCCCTTCTTGTCTGTGGGGGCTGGCCAATCTAGTATCGCTGAGACTTTCTGTGGGTCCATCTTGATCCCTTCGGTCGAAATGATCAGACCTAAAAACTGGATGCTCTGTTGCTCAAAGTCGCATTTCTCGGCTTTGGCATAAAGTCCATATTTGCGGAGCCGGCACAATACGCTTTTAACATGCCCTCGGTGCACCTCTAATGATACAGAGAATATCAAGATGTCATCAAGGTAGACAACCACAAAAATATCCAGAAAGTCTTTGAAAATGTCGTTAATAAAGTACTGGAAGGTGGCAGGGGCATTACAAAGGCCAAAGGGCATAACTAGATATTCAAAGTGCCCAAATCGGGTACGGAAGGCAGTTTTCCATTCATCTCCTTCTTGTATGCGAACCAGGTTATAGGCCCCTCTTAAATCCAGCTTAGTAAAAATGCTTGCTGATTTGAGTCTTTGGAACAGTTCAGGGACTAGAGGAAGGGGGTAGCGATTTTTCACTGTTATTTTATTTAGGTCACGATAGTCCACACATGGTCTCAGGGAATGATCCTTCTTTTCTACAAAAAATATACCGGCACTGGCCGGTGAAGTAGAGGGACGGATGAATCCTTTCTGCAGATTTTCATCAATATAGTCCTTCAGAACTCCTGATTCCCGCTCAGATAAAGGGAAGATGCGCCCGAATGGAATCTCTGTCCCAGGAAGGAGCTCGATGGGGCAGTCATAAGGTCTGTGTGGAGGAAGGGTGTCTGCTCCTCGTTTACTGAAAACATCCAGGTATTCGTGGTAAGAATTCGGAACTACTTGACATAATTCAGGGTCTGCGTCCATACACAGCAGGGTAGCAGGTGATGGTGGTGAAGTTTCCAAACAGTGTCTCTGGCAATATGCTGACTGGAACTTGACACTTCCGGATTTCCAGTCTATCTGTGGATTGTGGGCCTGTAGCCAGGGTAGGCCCAGGATGATGGGAAATAAGGGCGAAGAAATTGCGTCTAAACGCAGCAGCTCTCGGTGGTTGGTGGAGGAGATGGTCAGCATCGGTGGGGTCTCCTTTGTTACCAGTCCAGATTTAACACGAGACCCATCGGCCAGGAATACAGTGAGTCCCTGTCCTCTGGTTTGTAGAGGAATGTGTTGCTGAGCTGCGAAGGACTGGTCGATGAAACAGCTACACGCTCCAGAATCAATAATAGCCGTCACTGATATGGTTCTTCCCGGTAGTTGGAAGGAAACAGGCAGAGCGATATGAGCTGAGCTGGCAGACAAGGCAGGCAGGGGTGACTGCTTGAGTGAAGAAAGGGAAAGACACTTACGCAGCTTGGCAGGACAGGTATGTACGAAGTGACTGGCTTCTCCACAGTACAGGCAGAGGTTATTTACTCGTCAGCGTTGGCGTTCTTCTGGAGTCAAAGAAGAGCGAATCAGGCCCAATTCCATGGGTTTAGGCACCTCTGGAGTGGGGAAAGTGGAATTTCCAGGAGCCGGGTTAGGAGAAGCAGGCATCTTAGGTAACATCCAGGCTGGACGGAAGTGCTGTGTGGTTCTTTCAGACCTGCGTTCTCGTAGGCGGCGGTCAATCTGAATGGACAGAGTGATTAGGGCTTCCAGAGAGCTTGGCACCCCGACCTGAGCGAGCTCATCTTTCAGGCTTTCCGAGAGACCCAGACGAAATTGATGACGCAGGGCTGCGTCATTCCAGCTAGTGTCTGCACTCCAGCGTCTAAAGTCAGTGACATAGTCCTCTGCTGCTCTATGGCCTTGCTGGAGTGTATGAAGAGTGGTGGTACGTTGTGGGTCATCATAAATCAGCGCCATGGCGTCAAAGAACATTTGCATGGTGTTTAGTTGTGCGTTGTTCTCTTCTAACAGCCGGTGGGCCCAAGACTGTGGTTCCCCTTGGAGGAGGCAAATAATGAATCTCACCTTGGTGGTTTCCAGGGAAAAAGTCTGTGGCTGGAGAGCAAAGTAGAGCTGACAGGCATTGCGAAAGGCTCTAAATTTACTCCGATCACCGGAAAACCTCTCAGGAGTAGGTACACGAGGCTCAGGGGGTAACATCATTACTGTATGGCTGGCTAAAGCCCCAGCTTGGGTGATGGAGGAGGCAGGATCAGATGCAGGAGCTATGGTTGCTGGATTGGACAGGGACTGTACCCACTCTTCGAGACGCACGTATCCTTCCTGCAGTGACTTAACCGTCTGTGTAAGAGCAGCAAGGTGCTGACATATTTCATTTACTGGAGAGGGTCCTCTTGCAGGCTCAGACATGGCTGTTTGGTACTGTTACGTACCTGGGATGTGAGCCTGACGTGTAGAGGAAGGCCTCTCGTACAACTCCGGCTCGCGGACCACTGGTAGTGATACAGAAGCCACAGGAGCACGGTGGGGTATGAGTGCCTGTAAACAGTTCAATAGTCCGTGTAGTAGCGGTGATCAGCAGGCAGATAGTAGATGAGCTGACACGATGCTTGACTGGTGGCAGGCTGGGATGAACCACAGAGCAGTACCAGATGCAGGCTTGCACGGCTGGGAGCTGTAGCAGGCTGGATGAGCGAGATGCAGGGTCAGACAGGCCGGGTCGGTAATAATCAGGCAGATCAGGCATAGACGGTAGGCAGAAGAGAGGTCAGGTCACAAGCCAAGTAGTACCGGAAGATCAGCAGACATAATCAGCAGGCAGGATCAGAGTCTATGGGAAGCTGGGATCAGAACAGGCAGCAGGAAATCACAGGTAACAACAAGCTGGATCAGAATCAGAGGTCACACAGGAAACAGGATACAACACAGGAGCTGCAGACCAAACAGCAATGAACCTCTGTAGGAGCCCTGTTTAAATAGCCCGCCTGACTTCAGTATTAGTGACATGTGTGTGTCTTAAAGTGCTAGTACGCATGCGTGCACGCCGGGTGCTTACATGGAAAGCCTGTCTTCCCTGACAACCTCCCATGGATGCGGATCGTCCAGGGAACGAAGCGGGAAAGAAGAAGACAGAAGATGCGGACGAGAAGACCGAAGGAAGAAGCAGAGGATCGGAGGAAGAAGAGAAGGAACCGGGGAGAAGAACAAGATGGAGAAAGCAAACCGAATGAAGACCAGAAGAAGATGGAAGAAGAAGAGGGGAAAGAAGAAGACATTAATAAAGAAATTGTCAAAAACCGGCTATTGTCTTTTTTAACATTTTTGACACTTTTTTTGTGAAATGGTAGGCATTACCATTTCACACAGGAGGGCCGGGATCTGGGGGTCCTCTTGTTAAAGGGGGCTTCCGGATTCTGATAAGCCCACCGCCTGCATACCCCCACAACCACCGGGCAAGGGTTGTGGGGATGAGGCCCTTATCCCCATCAACATGGGGACATCATCCCCAT
The DNA here is from genome assembly GCF_042186555.1 of Aquarana catesbeiana. Lineage (NCBI taxonomy): Eukaryota > Metazoa > Chordata > Amphibia > Anura > Ranidae > Aquarana > Aquarana catesbeiana. The sequence goes on along the minus strand of NC_133336.1, from coordinate 213,782,807 downwards.
GTTGAGGGCATGTGGCCTGGTACGGTTCAGGAGGGGGGCCGCTCTCTTGTCCCCCCTCTTTTCCTGCAGCCTGCCAGGTTGTGTGCTCAGATAAGGGTCTGGTATGGATTTTTAGGGGGACCCCCATGCCATTTTTTTTTTAATTTTGGCGTGGGGTTCCCCTTAATATCCATACCAGACCTGAAGGGCCTGGTATAGAATTTTGGGGGGACCCCCACACATTTTTTTTTAATTTTGGTTCGGGGTTCCCCTTAATATTCATAACAGACCCAAAGGGCCTGGTAATGCACTGTGGGGGAATCCCATTCTGTTTTTTTTAATGACTTTTATGTGTTTTGCAGAGACCTGACAATTCATTATAGCAGCTGGCACTACCACTAGTACTTTTAAATGACTTTTTTCCTTTGAAATGTCATTTTTCTGTCAGACTGTTCTAAACACGGGAAACATGCACCCCTTTACAGGCATACTATAGACACCCCCCAGGTATGAAATTTAAAGAAATATTTCACTTTTATTGTTTCACTTTAAGCATTATTAAAATCACTGCTCCTGAAAAAACTACCTTTTTTTAAAACTTTTTTTGCATTGATTCATGTCCCCTGGGGCAGGACCGGGGTCCCCAAACACTTTTTATGACAATAACTTGCATATTAACCTTCACAATTAGCACTTTTGATTTCTCCCATAGACTTTTAAAGGGTGTTCTTTTGAATTTGCCGCGAACACCCCAAATTGTTCACTATTTCGCGAACGGGCAAACAGCCAATGTTTGGGTCGAACTCATGTTCGACCCGAACAGACAGCCCATCCCTACTGAGGACATACCTTATCATGAGAACTCTTTTTTCTCCCCTTTTTTTCTAATTTTTTTGACTATTTATTATTCCAGTGTGGCCTCCTCTCGTGACATTATATATGTCCCTGACTAACTGTTTGACCTACTGTGGGAATGACATGTGTATCATATGAATAGTCACAGTGAATGTATCATTTCAGAAGTGATATAGTGTGAATAATTTCTGTGGTTACATACTGTTCCTTTCAGGAATCATCCAGTTTAGATCTCGCCCCAGGGGGCTTGGGGAATTAACAGGCACTCGCAGGGGGTGTACTATATTGGGGGAGGGAGGAATTTACCCACTGCATGTTGTATTTCCCCTTCATTATGTTGAGAGGAGTATTTTTGAATTACCTGTTATATAGCTTTTGGGGAATTGTTTGACCATCGGAGATTTATTTCCAATAATAGGGATCTTTTTTTGGTCTTTTATCAGGGATTAAGGGATATCATTGTTGGTGTCTTTTGTATTTTTGCTCTTTTTCAGCGAATAAAATATTTGTAGTTTAACTCTTTAAGGTGTGTGTTTATATAATTTATTTTTTATTTTTCTTGTTCTCTATTTTTCTTGTTCTCTGTCTTTGCCCCTCCCACAATGGGGAGATTTCCTGCAGCAGTTTGTGTCTCTGCCCATCCCTCAATGGGGAGATTTCCTGCAGTAGTTTGTGTCTCTGCCCCTCCCACAATGGGGAGATTTCCTGCAGTAGTTTGTGTCTCTGCCCCTCCCACAATGGGGAGATTTCCTTCAGTGGTTTGTGTCTCTGCCCCTCCCACAATGGGGAGATTTCCTGCAGTGGTTTGTGTCTCTGCCCCTCCCACAATGGGGAGAATTCCCTGCAGTAGTAGTGTCTCTTCCCCTCCCACAATGGGGAGATTTCCTGCAGTAGTTTGTGTCTCTGCCCCTCCCACAATGGGGAGATTTCCTGCAGTAGTTTGTGTCTCTGCCCCTCCCACAATGGGGAGATTTCCCTACAGTAGTTTGTGTCTCTGCCCCTCCCACAATAGGGAGATTTCCTGCAGTAGTTTGTGTCTCTGCCCCTCCCACAATGGGGGAGTTTTTTGCTCAGTGCCACTCCCACAGCTTTCAATGAATATCTATTGTCCATATTTGAGTCAGTAATCACATGAGACAAATGTAAGAACGGGATTGGCTGTCCTCTGGGGTGTCCCCACTAGGGATGAGCCGAACACCCCCCTGTTTGATTCGCACCAGAACATGCAAACAGGCAAAACATTTGTTCGAACACCATTAAGGTCTATGGGACACGAACATGAATAATCAAAAGTGCTCATTTTAAAGGCTTATATGCAAGTTATTGTCATAAAAAAGTGTTTGGGGACCTGGGTCCTGCCCCAGGGGACATGGATCAATCCAAAAAAAAGTTTTAAAAATGGCCGCTTTTTTGGGAGCAGTGATTTTAATAATGCTTAAAGTGAAACAATAAAAGTGTAATATTCCTTTAAAGTTCATACCTGGGGGGTGTCTATAGTATGCCTGTAAAGGAGCGCATGTTTCCCGTGTTTAGAACAGTCTGACAGCAAAATTACATTTCAAAGGAAAAAAAGTCATTTAAAACTACTCGTGGCTATTAATGAATTGCCGGTCCGACAATACACATAAAGGTTCATTGATAAAAACGGCATGGGAATTCCCCACAGGGGAACCTTGAACCAAGATTTAAAAAAAATGACGTGGGGGGGTTCCAGACCTGAAGGGCCTGGTATGGATTTTAAGGGGAACCCCGGCCAAAATTTTTTTTAAAAATGGCGTGGGGTCCCCCCAAAAATCCATACCAGACCCTTATCCGAGCACGCAACCTGGCAGGCTACAGGAAAAGAGGGGGGATGAAAGAGCGCCCCCCCTCCTGAACTGTACCAGGTCACATGTCCTCAACATTGGGAGGGTGCTTTGGGGTAGCCCCCCAAAACACCTTGTCCCCATGTAGATGGGGACAAGGGCCTGGTATGGATTTTAAGGGGAACCCCGGCCAAAAATGTTTAAAAAAATGGCGTGGGGTCCCCCCAAAAATCCATACCAGACCCTTATCCGAGCACGCAACCTGGCAGGCTGCAGGAAAAGAGGGGGGGACGAAAGAGCGCCCCCCTCCTGAACTGTACCAGGCCACATGTCCTCAACATTGGGAGGGTGCTTTGGGGTAGCCCCCAAAACACCTTGTCCCCATGTAGATGGGGACAAGGGCCTTATCCCCACAACCCTTGCCTGGTGGTTGTGGGGGTCTGCGGGCGGGGGGCTTATCGGAATCTGGAAGCCCGCTTTAACAAGGGGACCCCCAGATCCCAGCCCTCCCCCTGTGTGAAATGGTAAGGGGGTACAAAAGTACCCCTACCATTTCACAAAAAAAGTGTCAAAAATGTTAAAAATGACAAGAGACAGTTTTTGACAATTTAAATGCTTCTTCATTCTTCTATCTTCTATCTTCCTTCAGTTTCTTCCTCCATCTTCTTCTTCTTCTGGTTCTTCTGGTTCTTCCTCCAGTGTTCTTGTCCAGCATCTTCCTCCGCGGTGTCTTCTGCCGCTCCGCATCCACCAAGATGGGAGGCTCCCGCTGAGTGACGCTTCTCCTCTTCTGACGGTTATTAAATAACAGAGGGCAGGGCCACCCGGTGACCCCACCCCCCCTGACGCACGGGGGCTTGATGGGGACTTCCCTGTGGCATTCCCCATGATGTCAGAAGGGGCGGGGTCACCTGGTATGTAACGGGTGACCCTGCCCCCCTCTGATGTCATGGGGAATGCCACAGGGAAGTCCCCGTCAAGTTCCCATGCGTCAGAGGGGAGCGGGGTCACTGGGTGGCCCACCCTCTGTTATTTAAGAACCATCATAAGAGGAGAAGCGTCACACAGCGGGAGTCTCCCATTTTGGTGGATGCGGAGCGGCCAGAGGAGAAGATAGGAAGAAGACGCCGTGGAGGAAGATGCTTGATGAGAACACCAGAGGAAGAACCAGAAGAACCAGAAGAAGAAGAAGACTGTCTCTTGTCATTTTTAACATTTTTGACACTTTTTTTGTGAAATGGAAGGGGTACTTTTGTACCCCCTTACCATTTCACACAGGGGGGAGGGCTGGGATCTGGGGGTCCCCTTGTTAAAGGGAGCTTCCAGATTCCGATAAGTCCCCCACCACAGACCCCCACAACCACCGGGCAAGGGTTGTGGGGATGAGGCCCTTGTCCCCATCAACATAGGAACAAGGTGTTTTGGGTGCTACCCCAAAGCACCCTCCCAATGTTGAGGGCATGTGGCCTGGTACAGTTCAGGAGGGGGGTGCTCTCTCATCCCCCTCTTTTCCTGCGGCCTGCCAGGTTGCGTGCTCGGATAAGGGTCTGGTATGGATTTTTGGGGGGACCCCACACCATTTTTTTTTAATTTTGGCGTGGGGTTCCCCTTATAATCCATACTAGACCTGAAGGGTCTGGTATAGATTTTGAGGGGGACCCCACACCATTTTTTAAAAAATTTTGGCCGGGGTTCCCCTTAATATCCATACCAGACCTGAAGGGCCTGGTATGGAATTTAGGGGGACCCCCACATTATTTTTTTTAAATTTTGGTTCGGGGTTCCCCAACACTTTTTATGACAATAACTTGCATATAAGCCTGTAAAATTAGCACTTTTGATTTCTCCCATAGACTTTTAAAGGGTCTTCCGGGGCTTTTGAATTTGCCTCGAACACCCCAAAATGTTCGCTGTTTGGCGAACTGGCGAACAGCCGATGTTCAAGTCGAACTCATGGCCCAGCCATCCGATCGGTGTAGTCCTCCTCAGACAGCGGCGTCTAATGTCAGTGCGATGGAATGCCGTGTAACCATGCCCAAGACATGTTTCATTGAGTTCACTCTTCAGAGGGAGTGGTGTCACTATCATGGTGGTGTGGTGGAAGAGTAGAAGATTTATCACACAAGAAGATTGAAAAACAACTGTTGAGCTTGATCATTCATTTCTTGTAATTTATTATCTATAGTGACACTTTTTCACTGGGTGTTGACATTTTTTTCATGATACTATTATTATTATTTTTATGTATAATTAGAGGGTCATAGGAATCATGCTGTTCTGACTCATTATTTTACACAATTTATATTAGCGCCACTATCTCAATCTGTACACGTGTGAGAGGTATAGTTTTGGGATTCTGATCAATTTACGTATTTATTTAAGTGGCAGCTTTTTTCACTGTACACTGTGTAGGTACACACATTTTGTATTCATTTACACATCTTTTATATAGCTTTGCACTTTTCTTTGACACAGTGCAGTAAGAGAGATTCAGGGGCGGTTTATTTGTATATCTCTTGCTACAAACCATATTTTTATTATTGTATTATCGTTGTTATTATTATTATATTATGTTGTAATATTATAATTATTATGAATATTTTTTTTAATATTATATAATTGTTGTTGTGGGTTTGTTTGTTTTTTTGTTTTTTCTTATTTATCAATATTTTTTTATTAATATATATTTTTTCATTATATTATTGTTATCTTATTATTTTATTATGTTTTAATATTATTGTTATTATCATTATTATTATTTTTATTGATAATATTGTAGTTTTTTATTATTGTATTTTCCTTGTTAATAAAATAATTTATTATTATGTTGTAATATTAATATCATTATCAATATTATGTTAAATATTTTATTGTTTTTATTTTTCTATTTGCTCGGCTGGCTGCATACAAGAAATCGGCGTCTACAGGGTGGAGATGCTCCGGGACAGAAATGGAGGATGGGGATTGGCTAAAGAGGTAGGCGATATTTGCAGATCCCACCACTACCGACAGATGGCATGCATAGGGTTAACCCATCATTCTATTCTATCAATCGTCAGACAAGTTAACACAAAGGGGCGATCAATTGCTTGGAACAAAAATATCTGTCCGATGGTCTTTGTTCCTCTATGACAATCAGTGCCCTGCCCCTCCCCCACTCTGCACAGGCATAATCATTTAGGCACGGTCATGCCAATTGCTCATGTTCATGCCGGCTGGGTTTTCTTGGCCACCTCCTAGTCAGGGTGACCTGCACAGGTGGGCAAATGGGGTTTAGTTGTCTCAGACTACTCCAAAGGACAGGGGGCTGCTGAGAGAACAGAAAATAAGGAGACTTCTCAAGACTTTGGAGACTTCCTAGTCACAGGTGTGAGATGACCTATTGAAGACGGATCTGAGGAAGGAGATGCCTTGTTCAAAAATGGGGACCATTCCTATTTTCCGATCCCTTAGCGACACCCCCCAAACTATCTGAGACAGCTGACCCCCATTTTGCCCACCGGTGCAGGTGACCCTTGCCTATCGAGAATGTAACCTGGAACATCGAATGACCCCACCAGAGGAAACCCATAGGGAGAGCCCCATGCCAAGCTGGCCATGAATGTTGGCACTGCTACCACCCCCCCCCACACAAAGCAGACAGAGAGCAGTATAGTCTCACTTACCATGTTTTCAATGTCGTCAGTCTACGGAGACAGAGGGTAGAATTCAGCTGTTGTGGTACCTGTTATAATTTGATGCCCAATATATACCCAGACAAGACAGCGCCACACCCAGGGGAGCAACCTGATAAGAGATGAGCCAAGGATTTGGGGTGGAGGTATCGCCCTTCCTCCTCCTCCTCTCCTCATTGGCTCCCCTCTCCTCACAAGCTCTCCGAAATGTTGATAAAACTTTTAGTAAAACTATTCAGGTTGTGGTCCCTTAGGGAGGACTGGTTTTCATTTGGCATCTGGCTGAGAGAGATTGAGCCGGGTGAGCTTAGGACTGAGCCATCATTGCTGGGCTGCGAAAAAAACCTCCTTGGAATCCCTGAAGCCAACGGGAAACCCCCAAACCCCAGGAGGGCCAGTATGGTGACGGTGAACCTTTGACTTGTTCTGCAATTTTGAAGCAGGGTTATGGAATATCTCGTGTTTTCTGTTTGCTGATGATGAGCTGTTTTTCTCTCTCTTTGCCTGTTTACTTGGAAAGAAAAAGGGACTGTTTGCCTTTACCAACGTGCATGTCTGATGATCTTGAGATCCACGAGTGACACCATCTATTAACCCTTTTCTACTCTATCCAAAACAAAGTTTTGGCTTTAGATACACTTTGAAGGTACGACCATTATTGTCATTTTCTTAGTATATTAAAAAAAGTTTCAGCCTAGTCACATCCCCAAATCTCTGCCGTGGGACCCCGCTATTGGCAGCACCTGATGTGTGGGTCCAGGACAGCTATCAGAAATTTTTGGGGCCGCTTACACAGCTTTAGGCCTGGGACCCCCCCAGGCCTGACCACCAATGTTCCCCAGGGCCCACTGGCCATCCCACTGAATCCGCTCCTTCAGTGCAACCACTTTTATTTTAAACACGCTTGCAACTTAATTTATGCATCCCCATATATTCATCAAATAATTGGCCCAATCCAGCAAATAGACATTCCCATATATTCGGCAAAATGTTAGCCCAATCCAGCAAATAGACATCCCCATATATTCAGCAAAGAGACAGTCCAATCCAGCAGAGAGACATCCCCATATATGCAGCAAAGAGTTGGCCCAATCCAGCAAAGAGACATCCCAATATATTCAGCAAAGAGATGGGCCAATCCAGCAGAGAGACATCCCCCTATATTCAGCAAAGGGACATCCCCATATATTCAGGAAATAGATGGGCCAATCTAGCAAAGAGACATCATGTATTCAGCAAAGAGTTTGTCCAATCCAGCAAAGAGACATCCATATATATTTAACAAAGAGACAGCCCAATCCAGCAGAAAGACATCTCTATATATTCAGCAAAGAGTTGGGTCAATCTAGCGAAGAGACAGCTCAATCCAGTAAAGAAACATCCCCATATATTTAAGAGAGACATCTCTATATATTCAGCAAAGAGATGGCCTTTCCAGCAAAGAGACATCCCAATATATTCAGCAAAGAGACAGCCCAATCCAGCATTCAGCAAAAGGATGACTCAGTCCAGCAAAGAGACAGCCCAATCCAGAAGGAAGACATCCTCATATACTGTATTTAGCAAAGAGTTGGCCCAATTCAGCAAAGAGTCATCCCCATATATTCGGCAAAGAAACAGCCCAATCCAGCAGACATCTCCACATATATAGCAAAGAGATGGGCCAGTCCAGCAAAGAGACATCTCCATATATTCAGAAAATAGAATAGGCCAATCCAGCAAAGAGATATCCCCATATATTCAGCAAAGAGACAAATCCATATATGCAGCAAATAAACAGTACAATCCAGCAAAGAGACAGCCCAATCCAGCAGAGAGACATCCCCATATATGCAGCAAATAGACAGCCCAATCCAGCAAAGAGACATCCTTTGTTAAAAGATGGCATATTCAACAAACACAGCCAGGTCCTGCTAGTGGTCGCCTCCACACCTTTCAGATGGAAGACCCCCTCCCTGCACACACAGCCATCCCAGTCAGAGGAATCCCCCAGAAGGAAGGGAGGCAGAGAGGAGACTCTGGGCACCGCCATCTGCAGGCTGTAACAATTAAAGAAAAACTTTCCCCAGCCAAGCGGACTTTCTTCACTTCTGGGTGCTGCTGTATCAATCTCCTGTGGCAGACAAGTACATTACACTCCTGGCCCTTTTCTATATCAATCTGCCAGGCAGGTCTCCTCTCTGCCTCTGCCCACCCCCTTCCTTTACTTCTGAATTGGCCAGACTGGACCTGGAAAGTAACTCCACACAGCAGCCAAAGCAGCTTGGGGGGACTCCAGCCATGGTTGGGGCCTGGGTGGCCTGGCCCCTCAGGATACCTGGCCCCCTACATGTGTATGGGCTGTCCCCCCCGATGGCAGCCCTGTAGGGGGTCATACACCAACACAGACATACACGGTTTTCAAGCTCTCCAGGACTTCATTTCTGGAACTAACTCCAGTCAGTTAAAATAGAGACAAAAGCTCTGTAATCATTAATAAATCATTAGCAGCATAAATCCATCAATGTGACCTTTTTTCTACCTCTTACAGTCCCTGTACAGCAGAGATCAGACTGGAAGAGGAATAGGCAACACAAGGAGCCAATCAGTTTATGCAAGAAGAATGCTGATAGGCAGAGAGAGCAGGGTGACAACGAGATCGGCTTATCGCTGTGCTGCTTCTCCTTTCACTGTCCAATCACATTGTGGGGGCTCGTCCGGGATGACCTGGGCTCAGAGGAAGTGGGTTGAATGACAGGGTTTTTTTTGCACTTTTGCACTTCTAGCACATATATAACAAAACACTTTTAATGGGATATTTAACAGACCAGAAGTGGGCCAATCAGAGAAGATCATTGTTAATGTGTTGACCTGCAGCTGCTGTGAAGATTTTTATTGTGTTTCATGCTAGAGGCATATGAGACATGATGATGATATTTATATATTGTAGATAAGGATCTGTCCATTATACATGTACAATAGTAAATGTGTATATAAAGAAGAACAGCAGAGGGCACAACTGTGTAAGGTTATAGAAAATAGAAGGGCTTTGGGCGCTATTGTAACTTTGTACCGTTGTAAGGCTTTATATAAAGTAGAACAGCTGAGGGTGTTGTAAAGGTAAATTATTGGAAGGTAATAGATCAACACAGTCAAGTGCTGTCCATAAAACTTTTTTTAATCGCACTTAGTTACATTTTCAAGACACCCCTTCTTCTTCTCAGTCGAAGCTGTACTGATACATACTCACCTTGACAGAAAATCATAGAATCCAGTTGCAGCTTTGTACCATTGTAAGGTTATATACAAGATAATTTAAAAGAGCTAATAAAAGTCCTGGGTGGTTTAACTCCAATGTAAAAATTCATAAAAAAGCTAATGAGAAGGTCTTCAAAAAATACAAGGCTGAGGGATCATCACCAGCATTCCAACTTTCCAAAGAATGCAACAAGAAATGTAAGGGTGCAATCAGGGCGGCTAGTATAGAACGCGAAAGGCACATAGCGGAGGAGAGTAAGAAAGATCACAAGAAATTCTTTAAGTACATAAAAAGTAAGAGTGGGAGGTCAGATCATATGCAATATTTTATGTCACGCGGTATTTGCACAGCGGTCTTTCAATTGCAATTTTTGGGGAAAAAAGACACTTTCATGAATTTAAAAATAAACATTAAAGTAATCTCAATTTTTTTGTGTAATGTGAAAGATGATGTAACACCGAGTAAATAGATACATGTCACGCTTTGAAATTGTGCATACTCGTGGAATGGCGACAAACTGTGGTACCTAAAAATCCATATAGGAGTTGCTTTAAAAAGAATTAACGGTTACCAGGTTAGAGTTACAGAAGAGGTCTGTTGCTAGAATTATTGCTCTCACTCTGATGATCATGGCTATCTCTCACATGTGCGATTTGAACACTGTTTACATATGACTTATGCATGCGTTTTCTTTGCTGCGCGAGCTCGCGAGGTCAGGGGCTCATTAAAAAAACAAATGTATTTATTATTAATTTTTATTTTTTTACATTGTCTCTTTAAAAAAAATAATAATTTGATCACTTTTATTGCTGTCACAAGGATCGTAAACATCCCTTGTGTCAGTAATAGGTGGGGAAAGGTACTTTTTACGGAGGGATCCGTAAAAATCCCTCTTTTGCACTTCAAAGTATATATATATATATATATATATATATATATATATATATATATATATAGTCATTTTTCTTTAATCTGCGCCATTGGCAGCCGACTAAACCGGAATTGACGTTGTGGCGTTGCTTCTGTGTTTACACATAGGAGACTCGATGGAAGCCGATTCCAGATTCGTTCCAGTCTCTCTCTAGCCGGTGGAAGTGCTGGATCGTGGACGGGAGGCCCAGGAAGAGCTACAGAAGTAGGCTGGTGGAGGGGATGACCCCTCCCGCTCCTGTGGGATAACAACCAAGTGGCTTTTAGCCGCATCAGTTGTTATCCTTTAAGAGCGAACCACCCGCTCTAAAAAACATTGTCATGCATCACCCCGGTATAACCCCTGAAAGTCGTGAACGCAAAAGTGCGTATGGTCGGCGCTAAGGGGTTTAGGAACTCAAGTAATTGTAAATTAGGAAATTGTTCCTAATTTTTATGACCAGTCTACTGACTGGAATGGTACCAGCTGATTGGAGAAAAGCCAATGTAGCACCAATATTTCAAAAAGGCCCAAAATACATCCCTGGGAATTACAGACCAGTTAGCCTAACATCAATAGTAGGGATGAGCTTCGTGTTCGAGTCGAACCCATGTTCGACTCGAACATCGGCTGTTCGATCATTCGCCGAATTGCGAACGATATGGGCCGTTCGCGCCAAATTCATGTGGCGCATCATGGCCCATAATTCACAGAGGCATCGCTGTGCATTGCTGGCTGATGATTGGCCAAGCATGCACTATGACCCGCATGCTTGGCCAATCACAGTGCCATCGGTAGAGAGAGCTGTAATTGGCCAAAGCCAGGGTGGCTTTGGCCAATTATGGCTCGGGGGTTTAGAACACTCCCCACACTATATAAGGCCGCCTACACGGTGGCCCTGTGTAGTGTGTTCCAGCGTGCTTAGATAGAGAGAGAGAGAGACAGTGTCATTTCATTTGAGTTAGCTAGATTAGGCAGGACAGTCAGTCAGTTAGCTGCACTTACAGTGTATTGTGTATATATATGCATCCCAGGTGTTGTGTATATATAATATATATATATATATATATATATATATATATATATATACTATATTCAGTTTAGCTAGATCCGTTCCTGTTATCTTCCTACTGACAGGCAGGCTTGTCTTGTTACAGTACTTACAGCTACCTGAGGAAAATTGCTGGTGTTCGTTTGATCCTATTAGTACCACAGTCAGGCAGCTAGACTATTGACAGGTAGTGTAGTGCGTCCTGCTCACAGTGTTCAGTTAAAGCTACAAGTTAGTGGGGTGCGTCCACCTCACAGTGTTCAGCTAAAGCTACAAGTTAGTGTAGTGCGTCCTCCTCACAGTGTTCAGTTAAAGCTACAAGTTAGTTTAGTGTGACCTCTGCACAGTGTTCAGCTAAAGCTACAAGTTAGTGTAGTGCATCCTGCTCACAGTGTTCAGCTAAAACTACAAGTTAGTTTAGTGTGACCTCTGCACAGTGTTCAGCTAAAACTACAAGTTAGTGTAGTGAGACCTCTGCACAGTGTTCAGCTAAAGCTACAAGTTAGTGTAGTGCGTCCTGCTCACAGTGTTCAGCTTAAACTACAAGTTAGTGTAGTGAGACCTCTCCACAGTGTTCAGCTAAAGCTACAAGTTAGTGTAGTGCGTCCTCCTCACAGTGTTCAGCTAAAGCTACAAGTTAGTGTAGTGCGTCTTACTCACAGTGTTCAGCTAAAACTACAAGTTCGTGTAGTGAGACCTCTGCACAGTGTTCAGCTAAAGCTACAAGTCAGTGTAGTACATCCTGCTCACAGCATTCAGCTAAAACTGCAAGTTAGTGTAGTGAGACCTCTGCACAGTGTTCAGCTAAAGCTACAAGTTAGTGTAGTGTGTCCTGCTCACAGTGTTCAGCTAAAACTACAAGTTAGTGTAGTGAGACCTCTGCACAGTGTTCAGCTAAAGCTACAAGTTAGTGTAGTGCGTCCTGCTCACAGTGTTCAGCTAAAACTACAAGTTAGTGTAGTGCGTCCTCCTCACAGTGTTCAGCTAATACTACAAGTTAGTGTAGTGAGACCTCTGCATGGTGTTCAGCTAAAACTACAAGTTAGTATAGTGAGACCTCTGCACAGTGTTCAGCTAAAGCTACAAGTCAGTGTAGTACATCCTGCTCACAGCATTCAGCTAAAACTACAAGTTAGTGTAGTGAGACCTCTCCACAGTGTTCAGCTAAAGCTACAAGTTAGTGTAGTGCGTCCTCCTCACAGTGTTCAGCTAAAGCTACAAGTTAGTGTAGTGTGTCTTACTCACAGTGTTCAGCTAAAACTACAAGTTCGTGTAGTGAGACCTCTGCACAGTGTTCAGCTAAAGCTACAAGTCAGTGTAGTACATCCTGCTCACAGTGTTCAGCTAAAACTGCAAGTTAGTGTAGTGAGACCTCTGCACAGTGTTCAGCTAAAGCTACAAGTTAGTGTAGTGTGTCCTGCTCACAGTGTTCAGCTAAAACTACAAGTTAGTGTAGTGAGACCTCTGCACAGTGTTCAGCTAAAGCTACAAGTTAGTGTAGTGCGTCCTCCTCACAGTGTTCAGCTAATACTACAAGTTAGTGTAGTGAGACCTCTGCATGGTGTTCAGCTAAAACTACAAGTTAGTGTAGTGCGTCCTCCTCACAGTGTTCAGCTAAAGCTACAAGTTAGTGTAGTGCGTCTTACTCACAGTGTTCAGCTAAAACTACAAGTTCGTGTAGTGAGACCTCTGCACAGTGTTCAGCTAAAGCTACAAGTTAGTGTAGTACATCCTGCTCACAGTGTTCAGCTAAAACTGCAAGTTAGTGTAGTGAGACCTCTGCACAGTGTTCAGCTAAAGCTACAAGTTAGTGTAGTGTGTCCTGCTCACAGTGTTCAGCTAAAACTACAAGTTAGTGTAGTGAGACCTCTGCACAGGGTTCAGCTAAAGCTACAAGTTAGTGTAGTGCGTCCTCCTCACAGTGTTCAGCTAATACTACAAGTTAGTGTAGTGAGACCTCTGCATGGTGTTCAGCTAAAACTACAAGTTAGTGTAGTGCGTCCTCCTCACAGTGTTCAGCTAAAGCTACAAGTTAGTGTAGTGCGTCTTACTCACAGTGTTCAGCTAAAACTACAAGTTCGTGTAGTGAGACCTCTGCACAGTGTTCAGCTAAAGCTACAAGTTAGTGTAGTACATCCTGCTCACAGTGTTCAGCTAAAACTGCAAGTTAATGTAGTGAGACCTCTGCACAGTGTTCAGCTAAAGCTACAAGTTAGTGTAGTGAGACCTCTGCACAATGTTCAGCTAAAACTACAAGTTCGTGTAGTGAGACCTCTGCACAGTGTTCAGCTAAAGCTACAAGTTAGTGTAGTACATCCTGCTCACAGTGTTCAGCTAAAACTGCAAGTTAGTGTAGTGCGTCCTCCTCACAGTGTTCAGCTAAAGCTACCTGTAGAAGATGATTGGTGGTGTTCTATCAGTACTATCTATCAGTGTATATATATATATATATATATATATATATATATATATATATGTATATATATCCCAGCTTGGTACAGCTACAAGCCATTAGTATGTCTGGAAGGCCAACAAGGAGAGGCAGACAGTCAAAAGCCAATAAAAGTGGGCAAGCAGGCTCTCTGTCTAGAGGCAACAGTGCTGGTCATGGAGACGGTGCATCCTCATCAGTAGGGATGAGCCGAACACCCCCCTGTTCGGTTCGCACCAGAACATGCGAACAGGAAAAAAGTTTGTTCGAACACGCGAACACCGTTAAAGTCTGTGGGACACGAACATGAATAATCAAAAGTGCTAATTTTAAAGGCTTATATGCAAGTTATTGTCATAAAAAGTGTTTGGGGACCTGGGTCCTGCCCCAGGGGACATGGATCCATGCAAAAAAAAAGTTTTAAAAACGGCCGTTTTTTATGGAGCAGTGATTTTAATAATGCTTAAACTCAAACAATAAAAGTGTAATATCCCTTTAAATTTCATAGCTGGGGGGTGTCTATAGTATGCCTGTAAAGGAGCGCATATTTCCCGTGTTTAGAACAGTCTGACAGCAAAATGACATTTCAAAGGTAAAAAGTAATTTAAAACTACTCGCGGCTATTGCATTGCTGGTCCGACAATACACATAAAAGTTAATTGATAAAAACAGCATGGGAATTCCCCACAGGGGAACCCCGAACCAAAATGTAAAAAAAATATGACGTGGGGGTCCCCCTAAATTCCAAACCAGGCCCTTCAGCTCTGGCATGGATATTAAGGGGAACCCTGGCCAAAATTTAAAAAAAAATGACGTGGGAGTCTCCCTAAATTCCATACCAGACCCTTCAGGTCTGGTATGGATATTAAGGGGAACCCTGGCCAAAATTTAAAAAAAAAATGACGTGGGGTCCCCCCAAAAATCCATACCAGACCCTTATCCGAGCACACAACCTGGCAGGCCGCAGGAAAAGAGGGGGGATGAGAGAGCGCCCCCCTCCTGAACCATACCAGGCCACATGCCCTCAACATTGGGAGGGTGCTTTGGGGTAGCCCCCCAAAACACCTTGTCCCCATGTTGATGAGGACAGGGGCCTCATCCCCACAACCCTGGCCAGTGGTTGTGGGGGTCTGCAGGCGGGGGGCTTATCGGAATCTGGAAGCCCCTTTTAACAAGGGGACCCCCAGATCCCGCCCCCCTGTGTGAAATGGTAAGGGTTTTGTACCCCTACCATTTCACTAAAAAACTGTCAAAAATGTTAAAAATGACAAGAGAGTTTTTGACAATTCCTTTATTTAAATGCTTCTTTCTTCTTTCTTCTATCTTCCTTCATCTTCTTCTTCTTCTTCTTCTGGTTCTTCTGGCTCTTCTGGTTCTTCCTCCGGCATTCTCGTCCAGCATCTCCTCCGCGGCATCTTCTATCTTCTTCTCCTTGGGTCGCTCCGCACCCATGGCATGGGGGGAGGCTCACGCTCTTCTCTTCTTCATCTTCTTCTCTTCTTCTCTTCATTTTCTTCTCCGGGCCGCTCCGCACCCATGCTGAAATGGAGGGAGGCTTCCGCTGTGTGACGCATCTCCTCTTCTGACGGTTCTTAAATAATAGGGGGTGGGGCCACCCGGTGACCCCGCCCCCTCTGACGCACGGTGACTTGACGGGACTTCCCTGTGACATCACGGGGAATGCCACAGGGAAGTCACATCATGTCCCGTGCATCAGAGGGGGCGAGGTCACCGGGTGGCCCCGCCCCCGTTATTTAAGAACCATCAGAAGAGGAGACGCGTCACACAGCGGGAGCCTCCCACCATGCCAGCATGGGTGCGGAGCGGCCCGGAGAAGAAGAGAAGAAGAGAAGAAGAGAAGAAGAGAAGAAGAGAAGAAGAGAAGAAGAGAAGAAGAGAAGAAGAGAAGAAGAGAAGAAGATGAAGAAGATGAAGAAGATGAAGAAGATGAAGAAGAAGATGAAGAAGGTGAAGAAGATGAAGATAAGAGCGGGAGCCTCCCTCCATGCCATGGGTGCGGAGCGGCCCGAGGAGAAAAAGATAGAAGACGCCAATGAGGAGATGCTGGACGAGAACACCGGAGGAAGAACCAGAAGAGCCAGAAGAACCAGAAGAAGAAGAAGATGAAGGAAGATAGAAGAAAGAAGAAGCATTTAAATAAAGGAATTGTCAAAAACTGTCTCTTGTCATTTTTAACATTTTTGACACATTTTTAGTGATATGGTAGGGGTACACCCCTTACCATTTCACATGGGGGGCTGGGATCTGGGGGTCCCCTTGTTAAAGGGGGCTTCCAGATTCCGATAAGCCCCCCACCCGCAGACCCCCACAACCACCAGCCAGGGTTGTGGGGATGAGGCCCTTGTCCTCATCAACATGGGGACAAGGTGTTTTGGGGGCTACCCCAAAGCACCCTCCCAATGTTGAGGACATGTGGCCTGGTACGGTTCAGGAGGGGGGGTGCTCTCTCATCCCCCCTCTTTTCCTGAAGCCTGACAGGCTGCGTGCTCGGATAAGGGTCTGGTATGGATTTTTGGGGGGATCCCACGTCATTTTTAATAAAAATTTTGGCCAGGGTTCCCCTTAATATCCATACCAGACCTGAAGGGCCTGGTATGGAATTTAGGGAGACCCCCACGTCATTTTTTTTAAAATTTTGGTTCGGGGTTCCCCTGTGGGGAATTTCCATGCCATTTTTATCAACGAACTTCTATGTGTATTGTCGGACCGGCAATGCAATAGCCGCGAGTAGTTTTAAATTACTTTTTTCCTTTGAAATGTCATTTTGCTGTCAGACTGTTCTAAACACGGGAAACATGCGCCCCTTTACAGGCATACTATAGACACCCCCAGCTACGAAAGTTAAAGGGATATAACACTTTTATTGTTTGACTTTAAGCATTAATAAAATCACTGCTCCTGAAAAAACGGCCATTTTAAAAAAATTTTTTTGCATTGATCCATGTTCCCTGGGGCAGGACCCAGGTCCCCAAACACTTTTATGACAATAACTTGCATATAAGCCTTTAAAATTAGCACTTTTGATTTCTCCCATAGACTTTTAAAGGGTGTTCCGCGGCATTCGAATTTGCCATGAACACCCCAAATTGTTCGCTGTTCGGCGTACTTGCGAACAGCCAATGTTCGAGTCGAGCATTAGTTCGACTCGAACTCGAAGCTCATCTCTACTCATCAGCACGTGGCCGTGGGACATGCTTGGCCTTTTTTTCGGCAGCTGGCCGTGTTGAGCTGCAACATGCGGAAGACATGGTAGAGTGGATGACCAAGCCGTCCTCATCCTCCTCATCCTCTCTCACCCATGCTCAGGGTACTTTGGCAAAGCAGCGGCCTCTTCCCTTGGCTCAATGTCATCAGTGACTCCTTCCCTAGCCCCACCATGTCCTCCTGATGAGTCCTTTAAACTGTTTGACCACAGTGTTGGGTACATGCTCCAGGAGGATGCCCAGAATTTGGAAGGCTCTGATGATGATACTGAGCTAGATGAAGGCAGTAATGTCAGCATGGACAGAGAGGGTGCCCAAGAAGGACAGCAATCTGGCAGTCATGCTCCCCCTGCTGCAGCATACTGCCAGGTTTGCTCCAGTGATGAGGAGGGAGGGGATAATGAGGTCACTGACGCAACGTGGGTGCCTGATAGGAGAGAGGAGGAGGAGGAGGCGGCACATCACCAATGAGGCAGGATGCCCTCCAGGGGCCAGCCTAAGGGCAGCACACTGACTGCATCACACCCCAAAGCTCCACATGTGCAGGGCACTGCAGTCTCTGCACGTTATTCAAAAAGTTCTTTGGTGTGGGCCTTTTTTGAGACGAGTGCATCAGATCGCACCGCTGCTATTTGCAACATATGTCTCAAGCATATCTCACGTGGCCAAAACATCTCCCGCTTGGGTACCACATGCTTGACCAGACATATGTTGACCTGCCATGCAGTTCGTTGGCAAGGGTATCTAAAAGACCCACACCAAAGAACAAAGAGGACCTCTCCTTGCTCCTCATCAGCTGAGATCTCCAACCCCACTATACCTTCAGTCCTCTCTGAGACCTGCACTGAGAGGAATGAAGGTGTAGAATTAGGTGTTTCACAGCCAAGTACTTGTGGGCAATCTGCTTTTAGTACACCGATGTCAGATTGTACCAGGCAAATTTCCCTGCCCCAGCTGCTGCACCGCTGAAAGAAGTTTGCTCCCAGCCATCCACATGCCCAGCGGTTGAATGCTAGCTTGGCAAAATTGCTAGCACTTCAACTGCTGCCTTATCAGTTGGTAGACTCTGCCCCCTTCCGTGAGTTTGTGGAATGTGCGGTTCCTCAGTGGCAGGTACGCAAACGCCACTTTTTCTCACGGAAGGCGATTCCGGCTCTCTACCGCCATGTGGAAGGCAATGTCCATGCCTCGCTGGAAAGGGCGGTCAGCGGTAAGGTGCATATTACTGCTGACTCATGGTCCAGCAGGCATGGACAGGGACATTACCTAAGTTTCATGGCGCATTGGGTGACTCTGCTGGCAGCTGGGAAGGATGCAGGACAAGGTGCAGTAGGGTTGGAGGTTGTTCCACCACCACGCCTCCAAAATGCCACTAGTAATGATTGTGACACACCTCTCTCCTCCGCCCCCTCCTCTTCTTCTTCCTCCATGGCCTCTTCCTGTGCTTTGTCCTCGGAATCAGACGTTCAAGGGGCTATGCATGTATGCAGGCCAAAAGATGCCATGCGGTGCTTGAGCTGGTGTGCTTGGGGGACAGGAGCCACACTGGGGCAGAGGTTCTGTCAGCTCTGCAGGGGCAGGTTCAGAGGTGGTTGACGTCATGCCAACATAAGGCAGGAATGGTGGTTTGTGACAAAGGCAAAAACCTCCTCTCTGCCCTCCGACAGGGACAAATGACCCATGTGCCCTGTTTGGCTCACGTCCTTAACTTGGTGGTGCAGCGGTTCTTGGGCAGGTACCCGGGCTTATAGGATGTCCTGAGGCAGGCCAGGAAAGTCTGTGTGCATTTCCGCCGGTCATATAATGCCAGTGCTCGGCTGGCAGACCTCCAAAAGGAGTTTAACCTGCCCAAGAACCGCCTAATCTGTGACATGCCCACCAATTGGAACTCAACATTGGCCATGCTGCAGCAGCTGCAGAAGCAGCAGAGGGCCATCAATGAGTACCCGTGCGACTATGGCACCAGGACAGGGTCAGGGGAGCTTGTTTTTTTTCCACACGCCAGTGGGCCATGATCAGGGATGCATGCACTGTCCTGTCACCATTTGAGGAGGCCACGAGGATGGTGAGCACTGACAGTGCATGCATCAGTGACACTGTCCCCCTTGTCCACCTGTTGGAGCATACGCTGCATGGAATAATGGACAGGGCACTTGAGGCAGAACAGAGGCAGGAAGAGGAGGACTTCCTTAGCTCTCAAGGCCCCCTTTATCCAGACAGTGTTCCTGCGTGCCCGCCGATCACACAGGAAGATGACGAGGATGAGGAGGAGGAGGATTGTGTCAATATAGAGGTGGAGCCTGGCACTCAGCATCAGCAGCAGTCTTTAAGGGATCAGTCCCAAGAAACACATGGACTTGTACGTGGCTGGGAGGAGATGGCTGTGGACCATGTCATCCTTAGTGACCCAGAGGACTCCAGACCGAATGCCTCAGCAAACCTATACTGCATGGCCTCCCTGATTCTGCAAAGCCTGCGTAAGGATCCTCGTATTCGTGGTATCAAGGAGAAGGACCAATACTGGCTGGCAACCCTCCTTGATCCACGTTACAAGGGTAAGGTTGCGGACCTTATCTTGCCATCGCAGAGGAAACAGAGGATGAAACATCTTCGGGAGGCCTTGCAGAAAGGTTTGTGCAATGCGTTCCCAGAGACTGGGAGGTTATAAACTCCTGTTTCTGGACAACATGTTGCTGAGGCTTCCGTCAGTCAAAGAAGGAGTGGTGGAGAAGGTGGCCATCTGACCGATGCGTTCAGACAATTTTTTAGTCCGCAGCCCCAAGGTATGATCAGTTCCAGCAACCATCGCCAGCGTCTGTTTTACATGGTGCAGGAATACCTAGGGGCAAGATCTGACTTGGACACCTTTCCCACCGAAAATCCTCTGGGTTACTGGGTCTTGAGGATGGATCACTGGCCAGAGCTTGCACAGTATGCAATTGAGCTACTGGCCTGTCCTGCATCCAGCGTTCTTTGGGAATGCACATTCAGTGCTGCTGGAGGCTTTGTAACCGATCACAGGGTGCGTCTGTCCACCAACTCAGTCGATCGACTGACCTTCATAAAAATGAATCAGTCTTGGATCACCACCAGCTACCAAGCACCTGATGCTGATGTAACTGAATAATTGTTTTGGAAATGTCAGATCCCTTCAAAGACTGCCTATGCTGATGCTGAGTGACTATGCTGTCATGCTGAGTAATTATCCTCTTCCTCCTCAATGATCATGCTGATAGCTTGTAAGAACATTTTTGGTTCTGGGCGCCGCCACCAGTGCCTAATGCCCAATTTTTCAGCCCCTGTTTAACAGGGGCGTGTAATTACAATATTTGATGCAATACTTTGCAGCAGAGCTCATTTCTGCGTTCCAACTAGAGTATCTGTGAGGGGTTGCAGTGTTGTGGCACCAGCACCAGTGCCTAAGGCCTAATTTTTCAACCCCTGTTTAACAGGGGCATGTAATTACAATTGTTGATGCAATACATTGCAGCAGGGCTCGTTCCTGCGTTCCAACTACAGTTTCTGTGAGAAGTTCACAGCAGGGCCCGTTTCTGCACCCACCAAGAGTGAGTGAGGACTTACAGTGTTGTGGCACCAGCACCACCACCACCACCAAAGGCCCAATTTTTTAGCCCCTGTTCAACAGGGGCATGTAATTACAATTCTTGATCTAATATTTCACAGCAGGGCCCGTTTCTGCGCCCACCAAGAGTGAGTGAGGACTTACAGTATTGTGGCACCAGCACCACCGCCACCACCAAAGGCCCAATTTTTCTGCCCCTGTTCAACAGGGGCATGTAATTACAATTCTTGATCTAATATTTCACAGCAGGGCCCAGTTCTGTGCCCACCAAGAGCGAGTGAGGACTTACAGTGTTGTGGCACCAGCACCACCACCACCACCAAAGGCCCAATTTTTCTGCCCCTGTTAAACAGGGGCATGTAATTACAATTCTTGATCTAATATTTCACAGCAGGGCCCTGTAAGGCCTTACAGTGTTGTGGCCACAACAACACTTAAGGCCCAAATTTCTGCTGAGTATATAGGGCAGGCCACTACTTTCAAACATCCAACTTACAAACGACTCCTACTTGCAAATGGAAGGAGACAACAGGAAGTGAGATGAAATCTTCCCCTAGGAAGGGAAATTCTCTCCTGTAAGAGTTAATATGGGAAAAACATTTCTCCTTTCCACTGATGCTTTATCACCAATCCTTGTTTCACAAAAAAACCCACATTTTCAAAAAACATTTGTCATTGGGACAAAAAGTGAGGTGAAATCTTCTGAAGAGGAGGAAAGACAGCAAAACAAATGTCACAGGGGTGATAACCCTTCCCTATGTTTTTCAAAAAGCTTAAAAAAGATTTTTTGGCTGGAGCTAAACACGTTAAAAATGTACCAGTTCAAAATTACAAACAGATTCTACTTAACAACAAACCTACAGTCCCTGTCTTGTTTGCACCGCCTGTATACTGCTGTTCAGAGTATATAGGGCCTGGTGGCCCCACACCTTTCCTTTTTTTAATTTGGGTGCGGGGTTTCCCATTAATATCCATACAAGACCCAAAGGGCCTGGTAATGGATTGAGGGGTACCCATGTCGTTTGTCTCACTGATTTTCATCCATATTGCCAGGACATTACATTAAAGCCGCAAGCAGTTTTAAATGACTTTTTTCCTTTAAAAAAGACATTTTGTGCAGGGACTGTTCTAAGCACGGGAAACATGTGCCACTTTACAGGCATACTATAGACACCCCCCAGGTACGATATTTAAAGGAACATTTCACTTTTTTTTAACTTTAAGCATCATTAAAATCACTGCTCCCGAAAAAACTGACATTTTTACAACTTTTTTTGCAATGATACATGTCCCCTGGGGCAGGACCTGGGTCCCCAAACCCTTTTTAGGACAATACCATGAAAATTAGTCTTTAAAATGAGCACTTTTGATTTCGAACGTTCGAGTCCAATAGACGTCAATGGGGTTCTAACGTTCGTGTGAATTTTCAGTCCGTTCGCAGGTTCTGGTGCGAACCGAACCGGGGGGTGTTTGGCTCATCCCTAATTATGACTAAATCTCAATCATGTAACTATGATAGACCACCTCCATCCCATCCTGCAGATATACAAGCCTTCTCCGTCTCACTGATAGGGACTATGAGGATTACACCGGGACTACACCGTATGACGACATCCTAATGAGGATGTTTTTTGCTCGGGATGTATGATTTCGGCAAACGGGCTCAAAAAATCTTTATATGAGCATCTTGCTGTACCCAAAGGTCTACCGCCTGCTCCTGTTCTCCATTCCACAAGATAAATAAAACCAGTACTTACTGGAAAATAATGAATTGTTCTGTCTGTTCTTCCAATAATGAATTCCGGAGATCTAGGACCTCATGCGAGTTCTGAACAATCGGTGATCTTTACCTGAACAAACTAATAGTCACAGAACAGGCCGTCCTCACAGTATATCTCATCCTCATTGAACTGTTTATCTGCGTTTTGTCAACATCAACGTCATGTCACACGCCGATGTTTGTCTTTAACCCGTAATGTGGCCTGTACATAACAGAATGCATCTAAAAACCCAAGAGAATATTGGAAATTGCATTAATGAAAGGTTATAAGCCCTGTCACTTGGGGGTCCCAGAACCATGGCACCCAGACACTTGGAGGTCCCAGAACAATGACACCCGGACACTTGGGGGCCACAAAACAATGACACCTGGACACTTGGGGGTCCCAGAATAATGACACCTGGACACTTGGGAGTCCCAGAACAATGACACCCGGACACTTGGGGGTCCCAGAACAATGACACCGGACATTTGGGGGTCTCAGAACAATGACACACTGACACTAAGGGGTCCCAGAACAATGACACCTGGACACTTGGGGGTCCCAGAGCAATGACACATGCGGACACTTGGAGGTCCCAGAACAATGACACATGCGGACACTTGGGAGTCCCAGAACAATGACACCCGGAAACTCAGGAATATTGGATTATGGTCATTGGTATTTTATAGATCAATTGATGCAGAAAACAGAAACATAGAAGCATTTAAAGGATTAATTTCTCGTTTATTGGGATGTCAGTCTTTGTACAAGGGTCTCCTCCATGGCTGTGGAATGAACAGTCTGAGTGCCTCAGCTGCTCTCACAGAAGAAGGTGTTGCAGGCCACGGTCAAAGAGGCCACCAAGGTGACAAACTCCTGAAAGTCCACCTCCCATCTCCATTCTCATCCAGCTTCTTCAGGATGCTGTCCACGGAGGTGGCGTCTTTTTGCTCCTATAGAAGGAAGACTTAGATTTAATTAACCATCGTTTTCCCATCTTTCCCCGGTTCCTGCCTATATTACACCGAGATTCCATTCTAGAAGAGTATCCCACAGGAAATAAAAAAGTGTATTTAGTTTGGAAATCTGAGTCTTTCGTGGTAAAAATTCTACATTTCTGTTTTTTTTCATCTTAGTAGTTTGTGCATCAAGATTATTATATTTAGAATTAGTCAACGCTATGCAACCCTCAATATATTTTTTAGATAATGATTTTTGAATGTCAAGTATCAGCAAAAAGACTTTTCAGAGGGTTCCCCAATCACCAATTTGGCTGTTGATTGTGTGTGACCTGCTTTAGAAAGTAACTACATGCAGAATCTGGAGTAGAGTTAAAAGATATCATATTACTTTTTATTTATTTATTCTGGAGTCCTTGTCCGGTTCACAAAGGGGGGCTTCAAAGTTGCCCAACTCTTAAACCGCCCCGTACAGCTCGACTTGCAAAACTACTTCTGTATAGGGATGAGCTTTGAGTTTGAGTTGAACTCATGTTCGACTCAAACATCGGCTGTTCGCCAGTTCGCTGAACAGCAAACAATTTGGGGTGTTCGCGGCAAATTCGAAAGCCACGGAACACCCTTTAAAAGTCTATGGGAGAAATCAAAAGTACTAATTTTAAAGGCTTATATGCAAGTTATTGTCATAAAAAGTGTTTGGGGACCTGGGTCCTGCCCCAGGGGACATGGATCAATGCAAAAAAAGTTTTAAAAACGGCCATTTTTTCGGGAGCAGTGATTTTAATAATGCTTAAAGTGAAACAATAAAAGTGTAATATCCCTTTAAATTTCGTACCTGGGGGGTGTCTATAGTATGCCTGTAAAGGGGCGCATGTTTCCCATGTTTAGAACAGTCTGACAGCAAAATGACATTTCAAAGGAAGAAAGTCATTTAAAACTACTCGCGGCTATTAATAAATTGCCGGTCCGACAATACACATAAAACTTCATTGATAAAAACGGAATGGGAATTCCCCACAGGGGAACCCCGAGCCAAAATTTAAAAAAAAAATGACGTGGGGGTCCACCTAAATTCTATACCAGGCCCTTCAGGTCTGGTATGGATATTAAGAGGAACCCCGGGCCAAAATTTTTTAAAAAATGGCGTGGGGTCCCCCCAAAACCTATACCAGACCCTTCAGTTCTGGTATGGATTTTAAGGGGAACCCCGTGCCAAAATAAAAAAAATGGCGTGGGGTCCCCCCAAAAATCCATACCAGACCCTTATCTGAGCACGCAACCTGGCAGGCCACAGGAAAAGGGGGGGAAGAACGCACCCCCTCCTGAACTGTACCAGGCCACATGCCCTCAACATTGGGAGGGTGCTTTGGGGTCCCCCCTAAAGCACCTTGTCCCCATGTTGATGAGGACAAAGGCCTCATCCCCACAACCCTTGGCCGGTGGTTGTGGGGGTCTGCGGGTGGGGGGCTTATCGGAATCTGGAAGCTCCCTTTAACAAGGGGACCCCCAGATTCCGGCCCTCCCCCTGTGTGAAATGGTAAGGGGGTACCCCTACCATTTCACAAAAAAAGTGTAAAAAATGTTAAAAATGACAAGAGACAGTTTTTGACAATTCCTTTATTTAAATGCTTCTTCTTTCTTCTATCTTCTATCTTCCTTCGGTTTCTTCCTTCATCTTCTTCTTCTTCTGGTTCTTCCTCTTGTGTTCTCGTCCAAAATCTTCCTCCACTGCGTCGGTGTCTTCTTCCCTTCTTCTCCTCAGGCCGCTCCGCATCCATGATGGCATGGAGGGAGGCTCCCACTGTGTGACGCTTCTCTTCTTCTGATGGTTCTTAAATAATGGGGAGGCGGGGCCACCCGGTGACTCCTCCCCCTCTGATGCACGGGGACTTGACAGGGACTTCCCTGTGGCATTCCCCATGATGTCAGAGGGGGCGGGGTCACCCGTTATGTAACCCCACCCCCTTCTGACATCACGGGGAATGCCACAGGGAAGTCCCCTTCAAGTCACCGTGCGCCAGAGGGGGTGGGGTCACTGGGTGGCTCCACCCTCCCATTATTTAAGAGCTGTCAGAAGAGGAGAAGCGTCACACAGCGGGAGCCTCCCTCCATGCCATGATGGATGCGGAGCATCAGAGGAGTAGAAGATAAGAAGACGCCGCGGAAGAAGATGCCGGACGAGAACACTGGCAGAAAAAACAGAAGAACCAGAAGAAGAAGAAGATGGAGGAAGAAACCAAAGGAAGATAGAAGATAGAAGAAAGAAGAAGCATTTAAATAAAGGAATTGTCAAAAACTGTCTCTTTTTTCATTTTTAACATTTTTGACACTTTTTTTGTGAAATGGTAGGGGTACTCTTGTACCCAGTTACCATTTCACACGGGGGGAGGGCTGGGATCTGGTCATCCCCTTGTTAAAGGGGGCTTCCAGATTCTGATAAGCCCCCCGCCCGCAGACCCTCACAACCACGGGGCAAGGGTTGTGGGGATGAGGCCCTTGTCCCCATCAAAATGGGGACAAGGTGTTTTGGGGGGATACCCCAAAGCACCCTCCCAATGTTGAGGGCATGTGGCCTGGTAAGGTTCAGGAGGGAGGCACTCTCTCATCCCCCCTCTTTTCCTGCGGCCTGCCAGGTTGCTTGCTCAGATAAGGGTCTGGTATGGATTTTTGGGGGGGACCCCATGCCATTTTTTTTTAATTTTGGTGCGGGGTTCCCCTTAAAATCCATACCAGACCTGAAGGGTCATATTTTTTTAAATTTTGGTTCGGGGTTCCCCTGTGGGGAATTCCCATGCCGTTTTTTTACTGAACTTTTATGTGTATTGTCGGACCGGCAATTCATTAATAGCCGTGAGTAGTTTTAAATGACTTTTTTCCTTTGAAATGTCATGTTGCTGTCAGACTGTTCTAAACACGGAAAACATGCGCCCCTTTACTGGCATACTATAGACACCCCCTGGTACAAAATTTAAAGGAATATTACACTTTTATTGTTTCACTTTTTTTTGCATTGATACATGTCCCCTGGGGCAGGACCCGGGTCCCCAAACCCTTTTTAGGACAATAACTTGCATATAAGCCTTTAAAATTAGCACTTTTGATTATTCATGTTCGTGTCCCATAGACTTTAACGGTGTTCGCGTGTTCGAACAAATTTTTTGCCTGTTCGCAAGTTCTGGTGCGAACCGAACAGGGGGTGTTTGGCTCATCCCTACCTCTGTATAGATGTCAATGCAATCTGCTCTGAAGTTGCCCCAAAGTAGTACAGGAACCTTTGAGTTGAGTTTGACTTGAGTCGCTCCTATTAGAACGGTTCCATTGTAGAGAATGGAGCGCGACTTGTAAGGCCGCTAAGTCACCTGACAGGTCACCCCTGTGTGAACAATGGCTTTCTTCTTCTCATTCTTCCATAAAGGGCAGATTTGTGGAGAACACGACTAATAGTTGTCCTGTGGACAGATTCTCCCACCTGAGCTGTGGATCTCTGCAGCTCCTCCAGAGTTACCATGGACCTCTTGGCTGCTTCTCTGATGAATGCTCTCCTTGCCCAGCCGGTCAGTTTAGGTGGACGGCCATGTCTTTGTGAGATGTTCAAAACTTGGGATATTCCTTTATAACCTAACCCTGCTTTACACTTCTCCACAACTTTATCCCTGACCTGTCTGGTGCAGTGGTGGCTGGTGCTCAATTTTTTTGGGGGCACAAAGCCCTAACCAACCCCAGCCACACCCCCCCGCCGGTCACTCGCCCGCAATAGATAGATAAATAGACAGATAAATGGACACATAGATAGACACTGGGTGGGATGGATGGATGGATAGATAGACACTGGGTGGGAGGGATAGATAGACACTGGGTGGGAGGGATAGATAGACACTGGGTGGGATGGATAGACACTGGGTGGGATGGATGGATGGATAGACACTGTGTGGGATGGATGGATGGATGGATGGATGGATAGACACTGGGTGGGATGGATGAATGGATAGACACTGGGTGGGATGGATGGATGGATGGATGGATGGATAGACACTGGGTGGGATGGATGGATAGACATTGGGTGGGATGGATGGATAGACACTGTGTGGGATGGATGGATGGATGGATGGATGGATAGACACTGGGTGGGATGGATGAATGGATAGACACTGGGTGGGATGGATGGATGGATGGATGGATGGATGGATGGATAGACACTGGGTGGGATGGATGGATAGACATTGGGTGGGATGGATGGATAGACACTGTGTGGGATGGATGGATGGATGGATGGATGGATAGACACTGGGTGGGATGGATGGATGGATGGATGGACACTGGGTGGGATGGATGGATGGACACTGGGTGGGATGGATGGATGGATGGACATTGGGTGGGATGGATGGATGGATAGACACTGGGTGGGATGGATGGATAGACACTGGGTGGGATGGATGTATGGATGGATCGATGGATGGATGGATGGACACTGGGTGGGATGGATGGATAGAAACTGGGTGGGATGGATGGATGGATGGATGGATGGATGGATGGATAGACACTGGGTGGGATGGATGAATGGATAGACACTGGGTGGGATGGATGGATAGACACTGGGTGGGATGGATGGATAGACATTGGGTTGGATGGATGGATGGATGGATGGATAGACACTGGGTGGGATGGATGGATAAACACTGGGTGGGATGGATAGATAGACACTGGGTGGGATGGATGGATGGATAGACACTGGGTGGGATGGATGGATGGATAGACACTGGGTGGGATGGATGAATGGATAGACACTGGGTGGGATGGATAGATAGACACTGGGTGGGATGGATGGATGGATGGATAGACACTGGGTGGGATGGATGGATAGACACTGGGTGGGATGGATGGATAGACACTGGGTGGGATGGATGGATAAACACTGGGTGGGATGGATGGATAGACACTGGGTGGGATGGATGGATAGACACTGGGTGGGATGGACACACACACACATAGATCAGTGATGAGGACTTACATATTAATGAGGCTCTGTCTTGCAGGCTGCAGTCCATGGCTAGTGACACTGTCCTGACACCTCCTCTGCCTCCTTCCTTCCATACACTGGGTGGGAAGGATGTCTTATCTCGTTCTTATCTCCATGCATATTCAGTCACACAAGGCTGGTCTCCTAATTACTACAGGATGGATGGATGGGGATGATTCACAACATAGGATGTGTGCTTAACAAGAGCCTCCACTGACACTGCCAAACCGAGACACAGCAACACCAGTGGAGATAATAGAAGTATTGACGATTGCCACTTGTGAAACACACAGCCCATGTGAAGCTTCCCCATCCATCCATCCATCCATTCATCCATCCATCCATCCTGTAGAAATAAGGAGACCAGCCTTGTGTGATCGTCAATTCTTCTATTATCTCCACTGGTGTTGCTGTGTCTTGGTTTAGAAGTGGAAACATTCGGCTTTGCCTCTTTGAAGTTGAAGGCAGCGGAGGAGTCCGCTCCTCCGCTCGGGCGCACTGGTCTGACACAGGGAAAACTGGAAGTGACAAACTACTAACAAGTCTGTCACTCAAAGCACACGGCCATAATAATACACTATGGGCACTGGGCAGATGACGATCGGCATTTTGCTTTGTGCCACAAGGTGGGTTAAAACCCCGCAAATGAAGCGGCTCGTCTGCAATCTTGTGATTACATAGACATGGTGCTTTCCATAGTGCACTGTGCCCGGCACCCAAACACAGTGCACTTAAGGACTTTTTTCAATTTTTTTTTTTTAAAGGGCCATTTCAATTTTTATTTTTTTATTTTTTTTTGACAGCCTGGAGGGGGGGGCGGTGCCCGGGCACCCCCTATGGATGGGCCGCCACTAGTCTGCTGTGTTCCTTGGCCTTCATGATGCTGCTTGTTCACTAAGGTTCTCTAACAAACCTCTGAGGGCTTCACAGAACAGCTGTATTTATACGGAGTGTAAATGACACACAGGTGGACTCTATTTACTAATTAGGTGACTTCTGAAGGCAATTGGTTCCACTAGATTTTAGTTATCAGAGTAAAGGGGGCTGAATACAAATGCCCCTCCCCCCACACTTTTCACATATTTATTTGTATCATTTATCATTTTCCTTCCACTTCACAATTATTACCTCTGATGTATGATGATGATGAGGATCAGATTAGGTACACCCAGAGGTGATCCTCATCATCATCATACATCAGAGGTAACCCTTTCCTGTCCAGAGTGTACCTACTAGCTAGATCCCCCTTCCTAGTAGTGGGTTGGACCCCCTTTTGCCTTCATTCTTGGTGGCATAGATACAACAAGGTGTTGGAAACGTTCCTCAGAGGTTTTGCTCCATAGTGACATGATAACATCACACAGTTGCTGCAGATTTGTCGGCTGCACATCCATGATGCAAATCTCCTGTTCCACCACATCCCAAAGGTGTTCTATTGGATGAGATGTGGTGAGTGTGGAGGCCATTGGAGTACAGGGACCTCATTGTCCAGTGGTGAGATGATTGGAGCTTTGTGACATGGTGTATTATCCTGCTGGAAGGAGCCATCAGAAGATGGGGACACTGTAGTCATAAAGGGATGGACATGGTCAGCAACAATACTCAGGTACCCCATCCCCCACACCATTACACCCCCACCACCAGCCTGAACCGGTGATATCCCATCCCCCACACCATTACACCCCCACCACCAGCCTGAACCGGTGATACCCCATCCCCCATCCCCCACACCATTACACCCCCACCACCAGCCTGGACTGGTGATACCCCATCCCCCACACCATTACACCCCCACCACCAGCCTGAACTGGTGATACCCCATCCCCCACACCATTACACCCCCCACCATCAGCCTGAACCAGTGATACCCCATCCCCCACACCATTACACCCCCACCACCAGCCTGAACCAGTGATATCCCATCCCCCACACCATTACACCCCCCACCACCAGCCTGAACCAGTGATATCCCATCCCCCACACCATTACACCCCCACCACCAGCCTGAACCAGTGATACCCCATCCCCCACACCATTACACCCCACCACCAGCCTGAACCGGTGATATCCCATCCCCCACACCATTACACCTCCACCACAAGCCTGAACCGGTGATACCCCATCCCCCACACCATTACACCCCCACCACCAGCCTGAACCGGTGATACCCCATCCCCCACACCATTACACCCCCACCACCAGCCTGAACCGGTGATATTCCATCCCCCACACCATTACACTCCCACCACCAGCCTGAACCAGTGATATCCCATCCCCCACACCATTACACCCCCACCACCAGCCTGAACCGGTGATATCCCATCCCCCACACCATTACACCCCCACCACCAGCCTGAACCTATGATATCCCATCCCCCACACCATTACACCCCCACCACCAGCCTGAACCGGTGATATCCCATCCCCCACACCATTACACCCCCACCACCTGCCTGAACCAGTGATATCCCATCCCCCACACCATTACACCCCCACCACCAGCCTGAACCAGTGATATCCCATCCCCCACACCATTACACCCCCACCACCATCTTGAACCGGTGATATCCCATCCCCCACACCATTACACCCCCACCACCAGCCTGAACCTATGATATCCCATCCCCCACACCATTACACCCTCACCACCAGTCTGAACCGGTGATATCCCATCCCCCACACCATTACACCCCCACCACAAGCCTGAACCAGTGATATCCCATCCCCCACACCATTACACCCCCACCACCAGCCTGAACTGGTGATATCCCATCCCCCACACCATTACACCCCCACCACCAGCCTGAACCAGTGATACCCCATCCCCCACACCATTACACCCCCCACCACCAGCTTGAACCGGTGATATCCCATCCCCCACACCATTACACCCCCACCACCAGCCTGACCCAGTGATACCCCATCCCCCACACCATTACATCCCCACCACCAGCCTGAACCGGTGATACCCCATCCCCCACACCATTACACCCCCACCACCAGCCTGAACCGGTGATACCCCATCCCCCACACCATTACACCCCACCACCAGCCTGAAACGGTGATACCCCATCCCCCACACCATTACACCCTCACCACCAGCCAGAACCGGTGATATCCCATCCCCCACACCATTACACCCCCACCACCAGTCTGAACCGGTGATACCCCATCCCCCACACCATTACACCCTCACCAACAGCCTGAACCAGAGATATCCCATCCCCCACACCATTACACCCCCACCACCAGTCTGAACCGGTGATACCCCATCCCCCACACCATTACACCCCCACCACCAGCCTGAACCGGTGATACAAGGCAGGATGGATCCATGCATCAAATTCTGACCCCACCAGCTGTATGTCGGAGCTGAAATCCAGACTCATCAGACCAGGCAACGTTTTTCCAATCTTCTATTGTCCAATTTTGTTGATCCTGTGCCAATTGTAGCCTCAGTTTCCTATTCTTAGCTGATGGGAGTGGTCACCTGCTGCTGTAGCACATCTGCTTCAAGGCTTTATATGTTGTGCGGTCAGAGATGGTATTCTGCATACCTTGGTTGGTTATTTGAGTCACTGTTGTCTTTCTATCATGTGGAACCAGTCTGCTCATTCTCCTCTGACCTCAACAAAGCATTTTCCTCCACACAACTTCCGCTCACTGGATATTTTCTCTTTTTCCCACCATTCTCTGTAAACCCAGAGAGATGGTTGTGTGTGAAAATCCCAGAAATACTCAGACCAGCCCGTCTGCCACCAACAACCACGCCACGTTCAAAGTCACCAAGATCCCCTTTCTTCCCCATTCTGATGCTCGGTTGGAACTTCAGTAAGTCATCTTCACCAAGTCTAGATACCTAAATGCTTTGAGTTGCTGCCATGTGATTGGCTGATTAGCAATATTTGCTACCAAGCAATTGAACAGGTGTACCTGATAAAGTGGTATATATATATATATACAGTATATAGTACATTCACACCAGTCACTGCCCTCAAGGATCTTACAGTCTAAGGTCCCTAACTCATATTAATACATACATTGGGGCTAATTAACCTCCCAGCGTGTCTTTGCAGTATGGGAGGAAACCCACACAGGCACAGGGAGAACATGCAAACTCCAGGCAGGTAGTGCCCCCTGGTTGGGATTTGAAGTGATGACCCCGAGTGCTGCCAGGTAGAAGTGCTAACCACTTATCAACATTGGAAAAGACTAAGAAATTGTAAAAAATGGACTTTGTAGGCACACACGTAGGATACAAAAATATTAGAATTTTTAATTGGATAAAGTTATAAAAGGTAAAATGTAGAAAACATAAAAAGAACAGACATCATACTAATGATGACATAGAATACATGACCCCGGGGACTCCAATAACACCTCCAAATATTAGAATCTAATCCAGTGGGATGAGAAATAAGATCCGGTATAACCAGTAGCGGCATCCAAGAGGAATAAAGTGCATGGAGTAGTTGAGTCGCAGTGTGAGGTCACAGGAGGATTTTCCCCTCTACATGTTTCGCACAATTGTGCTTCTTCAGGAGATTACAGATCTGATAAACATGTAAAAAACATCAAATAAGTATATATATATATATATCATACTATCCAGTATATAAAGCAATATAAACAATGAAATGGTCAATTCAATGGGATCTAGCAGGATGGAGCCCAAGTCCGGTGACCACCGGGGGAGGGGAGGCAAAAAGCACCAATCCTCCCATGGGGACGCAGCCACACATTACACAAACTAATAAATTAACCACTTCAGCCCCGGACCATTTGGCTGGCCAAAGACCAGAGCACTTTTTTGTGATTTTGCGCTGCATCACTTTAACTGACAATCGCGGTCGTGTGCGGCGTGACTCCCAAACAAAATTGACGTCCTCTTTTTTTCCCCACAAATAAATCTTTCTTTTGGAGGTATTTGATCGCCTCTGCGGTTTTTAATTTTTTTATGCTATAAACAAAAAAAAGCGACAATTTAAAAAAAAAAGCAATTTTTTTTTACTTTTTGCTATAATAAATATCCCCCAAAAAATATATACATTTTTTTTTCCTCAGTTTAGGCTGATACGTATTCTTCTACATACTTTTGGTAAAAAAAATCACAATAAGCGTTTATTGATTGGTTTGCGCAAAAGTTATAGCGTCTATAAAATAGGGGATAGTTTTATGGCATTCTTATTAATAATTTTTTTGACGGCGGTCAGCGATTTTTATCGTGACTGCGACATTATGGCGGACACATCGGACACGTTTGGCGCTATTTTGGGACCATTCACATTTACACAGCGATCAGTGCTTTAAAAATGCTATAAAATGCATTGATTCCTGTGTAAATGTGACTGGCAGTGAAGGGGTTAACCAGGAGGGGGTGCTGAAGGGGTTAAGTGTGTCCTAGGGATGTGTTCTAACTGTGGGGGGAGGGGCTACGTGTGACATGACACTGATCACCGCTCCCGATTACAGAGAACTGTGATCAGTGTCCTGTCACTAGGCAGAACGGGGGAAATGATTGTTTATATCAGCATTTCCCCGTTCTTCCTCTCCGTGAGACGATCGCGGGTATCCCCCAGACATCGAGTCCATGGGACCCGCGATCACACTCACGGAGCTTGCAGTGCCCGCCCACAATGCCGCGTCTTAAAGGGCGACATACAGGTACATTAATATGCCTGTCCATGCCATTCTGCCAACGTATATCGGTGTGAGCCGGTTGGCAAGTGGTTAAAAAAGTTTTATGTATAACAAGTCAAATTTTGCAAAATATATTCCATAGAAATAGATACTTACATAATATGAAGATTTTTAAGGTAATACATTGTAGGGGTCATGTATGAATAAATCACACAAAGAATCCCCAATATTGAAATAGTAAAATTCTTAAAACAAAAAAATAAGAAGGGAAAGAAAAAGATAATCGGTATGGTACCTAGAACTATGTATATACATTATGTATACCAAAAAAATTATATGGTCAGTAAATAGAGAATATTGGATATATAAGGTATAAAAAATATATAAGATATAAAAAAACAGCAGAGGGCTTACCAGTGGCTAAAAAGCCTATAGATAGCAATGGTTGATAACCATGAGTAGGGATGAGCTGAACACCCCCCAGTTCGGTTCGCACCAGAACATACTAACAGGCAAAACATTTGTTTGAACACACGAACACCATTAAAGTCTATGGGACACGAACATGAATAATCTAAAGTGCTAATTTTAAAAGCTTATATGCAAGTTATTGTCATAAAAAGTGTTTGGGGACCCGGGTCCTGCCCCAGGGGACATGTATCAATGCAAAAAAAGTTTTAAAAACTGCGTTTTTTTCATGAGCAGTGATTTTAATAATGCTTAAAGTAAAACAATAAAAGTGAAATATTTCTTTAAATTTCATACCTGGGGGTGTCTATAGTATGCCTGTAAAGGGGCGCATGTTTTAAGAACAGTCCCTGCACCAAATGACAATTCTAAAGGAAAAAAAGTCATTTAAAACTACTCAGCAATACAGATAAAAGTCATTGAAAAAAACAGCATGGGATTCCCCCACAGTCCATTACCAGTCCCTTTGGTTCTGGTATGAATATTAAGGGGAACCCCAAACCAAATTTAAAAAAAAAATTGCGTGGGGGTCCCCCCAAAATCCATACCAGGCCCTTCAGGTCTGGTATGGATATTAAGGGGAACCCCACTCCAAATGTAAAAAAAAATGGCGTGGGGGTCCCATAAAAATCAATATCAGACCCTTGTCCAAGCACACAATGTGGCAGGCCACAGGAAAAGACTGGGGATGAGAGAGCTCCCCCTCCTGAACCATACCAGGCCACATGCCCTCAACATGGGGAGGGTGCTTTGGGGTAGCCCCCTAAAAGCACCTTGTCCCCATGTTGATGGGGACAAGGGCCTCATCCCCACAACCCTTGCCTGGTGGTTGTGTGGGTCTGCGGGCGGGGGGCTTATCGGAATCTGGAAGCCCCTTTAACAAGGGGACCCCCAGATCTTGGCCTCCCCCCTGTGTGAAATGGTAACGGGGTACAAATGTACCCCTACCATTTCACAAAAAAAGTGTCGAAATGGTAAAAATGACAAGACACGGCTTGGGACAAGTCCTTTATTAAAAAATAAAAAAATAAAAATGTCCCACGTAGTCTTCTTCTTCTCTTTCTCTGCCTATGGACTGAAAAAGAAAATAAAAGCCACACCGACCCGCCTCCATAGGCACCCGTCGTATGACGCGTCCTCGCAGGTGATAGTTCTTTTATAACTGAGGGCCACACGGTGATGTAACCATCTGACCCCGCCCCCTCTGATGCTGGGGGGAGCCATAGGATGTCCCCGTGTGTCAGAGGGG
Source organism: Aquarana catesbeiana (assembly GCF_042186555.1). Lineage (NCBI taxonomy): Eukaryota > Metazoa > Chordata > Amphibia > Anura > Ranidae > Aquarana > Aquarana catesbeiana. The sequence goes on along the minus strand of NC_133336.1, from coordinate 213,746,961 downwards.
GGTGGGGTCACCTGGGGAATTCACCCTGTGGCCCCGCCCTCAGTTATAAAAGAACTGTTACCTGCGAGGACATGTCATATGGAGAGTGCCTCCCATGGAGGCCGGTCGGTGCAGCTTTTTTTTTTTTTGCGGTCCATTGGAGCGAGAGAAGAAGATGAATGGACTTTGTGGGAAATTTTTATTTTTTTATTTTTTAATAAAGGACTTGTCCCAAGCCTTGTCTTGTCATTTTTACCATTTTGACACTTTTTTGGTGAAATGGTACCCCGTTATCATTTCACACAGGGGAGAGGCCGGGATCTGGGGGTCCCCTTGTTAAAGGGGGCTTCCAGATTCCAATAAGCCCCCCTCCTGCAGACCCCCACAACAACCAGGCAAGGGTTGTGGGGATGAGGCCCTTGTCCCCATCAACATGGGGACACAGTGCTTTGGGGGGCTACCTCAAAGCACCCTCCCCATGTTGAGGGCATGTGGCCTAGTATGGTTCAGGAGGGGGAGGTCACTCTCTCGCGCCCCCTCTTTTCCTGAGGCCTGCCAGGTTGTGTGCTCAGATAAGGGTCTGGTATGGATTTTGAGGGGGGACCCCACGCCATTTTTTTAATTTTGGCACAGGGTTCCCCTTAATATCCATACCAGACCTCAAGGGCCTGGTATGGAATTTGGGGGGAACCCCCACGCAATTTTTTTTTTTTTTATTTAGGTTTGGGGTTCTCCTTAATATTGATACCAGACCCAAAGGGCCTGGTAATGGACTGTGGGGGAATCCCAGGACTTTTTTTTAATTACTTTTATGTGTATTGCTGGGACCGACAATTCCTTATAGCCACGAGTACTTTTAAATGACTTTTATTCCTTTAGAAATGTAATTTTGCTGTCAGATTGTTCTAAACACGGCAAACATGCGCCCCTTTACAGGCATACTATAGACACCCCCAGGTACGAAATTTAAAGGAATATTACATTTTTATTGTTTAACTTTAAGCATTATTAAAATCACTGCTCCCGAAAAAATGGCCATTTTATAAAACCTTTTTTATGACAATAACTTGCATATAAGCCTTTAAAATTAGCACTTTTGATTATTCATGTTCGTATCCCATAGACTTTAATGGTGTTCGTGTGTTCAAAAACTTTTTTGCCTGTTAGCATGTTCTGCTGCGAACCGAACCGAGGGGTGTTCAGCTCATCCCTACTCCTGATATTCCTCGCTCAGTGCGGGTATGACTGGCACCCTACAGATACAGTCAGTCCCTGTGTCTATGTTCAAAGCCTATCCCTCCCCTCAGGCATTGCTGCTCTTCATTCTCACCAAATGCCCTGAATCCACGTCAATTTCCTTCACCCTCTCCTGTGATAATGAGAAAAAAAAAAATAATAATAAAATATATATATATATATATACAATTGTGCTCATAAGTTTCCTTCCCCTGGCAGAATTTATGATTTCTTGGCCATTTTTCAGGGAATATGAATGATGACACAAATCTTTTCTTTCACTCATGGTTAATGTTTGGCTGAAGCCATTTATTATCAGTCAACTGTGTTTACTCTTTTTATATCATAATGGCAGCAGAAACTACCCAAATTACCCTGATCAAAAGTTTACACACCCCAGTTCCTAATACCGTGTATTGCCCCCTTTACCATTAATGATGGCTTGAAGTCTTTTGTGGTATTTGTGGATGAGGCTCCTTATCTTCTCAGATGGTAAAGCTGCCCATTCCTCTTGGCACAAAGCCTCAAGTTCCTGTAAATTCTTGGGCTGTCTTGCATGAACGACACATTTTGAGATCTCCCCAGAGGGGCTCAATGATATTGAGGTCAGGAGACTGAGATGGCCCCTCCAGAACCTTCACTTTATTCTGCTGTAGCCAATGACAGGTGGACTTGGCCTTGTGTTTTGGATCATTGTCATGTTGGAATGTCCAGGTATGTCCCATGCGCAGCTTCCTGGCTGATGAATGCAAATGTTCCTCCAGTATTTTTTGAGAACATTCTGCATTCATTTGGACAACAATTGTGACCAAATTTCCTGTGCCTTTGTAGCTCACACATCCCCAAAACATCAGTGATCCACCTCCGTGTTTCACAGTAGGAATGATGGACCTTTCGTCATAGGCCTTGTTGACTCCCCTCCAAATGTAGTGTTTATAGTTGTGGCCAAAAAATTAATTTTGGTCTCATCACGCCAAATGACTTTTTACCAGAAGGTTTGAGGCTGTGCTGTTTAGCGTATTGTAAGCGGGATACTTTGTGGAATTTGCGTAGTAATGGTTTTCTTCTGGCGACTTGACCATGCAGCCTATCTTTCTTCAAGTGCCTCCTTATTGTGCATCTTGAAACAGCCACACCACATGTTTTCAGAGAGTCCTGTATTTCATCTGAAGTTATTTGTGGGGTTTTCTTTGCATCCTGAACAATTTTCCTGGCAGTTGTGGCTGAAATTTTAGTTGGTCTACCTGACCGTGGTTTGGTTTCAACAGAAGCCCTCATTTTCCACTTCTTGATTAGAGTTTGAGCACTGCTGATTAGCATTCTCAATTCCTTGGATATCTTTTTATATCCCTTTCCTGTTTTATACAGTTACCTACCTTTTCCCACAGATCCTTTGACAATTCTTTTGCTTTCCCCATGACTCAGAATCCAGAAATGTCAGTGCAGCACTTAATTAAAGATGCAAGGGTCTGTCAGGAGTCCAGAAACTCATTGACCTTTTATACACACACACTAATTACAAGTAAATAGATCACAGGTGAGGATGGTTACCTTTAATAGCCATTCAAACTCCTTTGTGTCTGTCAGGGCTGGGCTCAGCCCTTCCTTCCTCTAAGCTGGCCGCTCAGCTGTTGGCTAATTGCCAGCTCCCATCTTTCTCCACAGTGACTCACCTGTTGATGATATCCTGCTTGTCAGTCCTGCCTTCTTAAGCCGTACAGTCCAGATGATCTCTTCCTTCACCTTGGTCACATCTCTACAGATGCTCTTCTGTGTTCCTGTTAAAGACTTGCTTGGCTGACATTCCTTCTGTCTCCAGATCCTGCTTGCTGTTCTACTACGGTGTTCTCTGGCTCCCTGATGTTTTAGCTTGTCTAACTATCTGTTCCGGTTCCTGAACTCTGGCTATATTTTGACTACGTTTACTCTGTTTACCTTTTTTTATTACTATTAATATTAAACAAGTGTGATTTTAACTGTACTTCTGTCTCGGTCTGATTCATGGTTTCCGACAGTGTCAACTTGTGTGCAAGTTATAAGGCCAAAATCACCAGGGTGTGTAAACTTTTGATAAGGGTCATTTGGATAGTTTCTGTTGCCATTAAGATATAAAAAGAGTAAACACAGTTGATTGATAATAAATGGCTTCAGCAAAAACACTAACCATGAGTAAAATATTTTTTTTTGTGTTATTATTCATATTCTCTGAAAAATCATAAATTCTGCCAGGGTATGTAAACTTGTGAGCACAACTGTGTGTGTGTATATATATATATAATGTATAAAAGGTAATAATGTATTATATATGAGAAAATAATATATAATAATCTGTATAGAAAAAAATATAATATATAAAGGGGTTATAATAGAAATAATAATCTGTATAATAATATATACAATATATAAGTGCCTTTAAAAGGGGTGTCTGTGACTTTAAGGCACATTCCATTTAAAGGGAGACCTAACTGACTGTCGGGGTTCAAGGTTTGCCCACTGAGGGGCTCACACTTCCAAACTGCTCTGATAATCCCCTAGTTGCCCCCCCTTTACTAAACCTTCCATCTTTTGAAGGCCCCCCCGAGTCTGGGAAAATCCAGTGTTCCTGGATCCTAGCTCCGCCCACTAGATGATGTCAGCAGAGCCTGCACCCCAAACCAAAAAGCACTGTAATAGTCCTGCTGAATTCACTGCTGTAGTGGATTTTATAAATGTACTGGGTGGGTCCTTTCTGACTAGAGCATAGGTGCAGAACTTACTGGAAAACCTGCATCCGGTAATAGGTTTTCTTCAGCTGCCAATGGGAATGAAGCAGCGCTGTAAGGTATGGATGGGGGCGGGGGGCGGATAGTCATCGTATGATCCATTGTTCCCCCCACAGGCTGGAGGTTGTCACATTAATGATGTAATGAGTGTATGGGGGAGGGACACCTAAAACTTTCGGAAATGCACCTCCTAGAGGGTGGTCCGGTGTGGCTGAGGTTTCATGATGGGTCAGGTGCATTGCATCTGCGTCACCAACATTGACAGCGTCGGTGTTCCAATTGGTCGCTTCACTGAGGCTGGCTCTGCCCCATTGTGGCGTGGGAACGGGCGCTTTACCACAATGCAGCGCCAAGAACATGTTGCACATCGGGGTGCCGCACGGTGCCATCAGGGTGTTTTTTGTGTGCAACAAAATGAGCACCGAACTCACCAAAAATGTGCGGTAAAACTAGTGCGGAGCTCAGCGCCTAAAAAGGTGCGGGGGTTGGATAGGAAGGAAGGAGCGCCCGGTGTCCAGAGTAATGCAACTGCCATAGTATGGTTCATAGGTGTTTAATATCAGTGGTAACATGAACATCAAGACAACGCGTTTCAGGGGAAAGGACACCCCCTTCTTCAGGGCTGTGTACTAGTGGATGGAGGTGATTCCCAGGATGGGTACATTAGTCATAAGATTCCAGAAAGCCGGGGTGCCAGCTATAGGTGCAGGGGCAGCAATGAAAAGGGGCGGGGGCATTTTTCAGCACGTTTGTCGCATGCAGGGCGGGTCATTCAAGTGAACTGGCTGCCCTATGCACACGTGAGATTTTGGGGTTATTAGAGTTTATTCTGCAGCCAAACACCTAGGAGAGTGGCTCACATTCCAGCCATGTGCCCAACCACAGGACCGTACCACATTATGGCCACTAGATGACGCTGAGTATCATAGGGAATAAGTATTCTCATCAAAGCACACATCTAGTGTACATGGGGGAATACTGCATTATGGCCACTAGATGGCACTGAGTATCTTAAGGAATAAAGTACACTCCTCAGCTCCATCTTGTGGTCATAATGATGTACTTTCCACATCCACACTTTTTTTGGCACAGTTAGCCGGATTCAACTTTAATATAAGTCCAGACATAATTGTTTTCAAATGGGGAGCAAATGTATTAATTTATTATATAGCTGAGCCCCCCACCTTTGAACTGCACAATGAAAAAGTATTTTGAGGTTCTGATTTCTGAATATGAAGAACAAATAACTTTCTCGGTGAGAAGCCTCAGAAGGAAGCTGCCATGATATAATTGCATGTTAGGTTGGGGGGCAGCAACATCCTCTGAGAGCAATTATACAGCATTATGTGGTCTGCAATCGCTTCCATCAAAAGCTTCTCCTATAGATGATGACAGAAATCGGTCTGTTAGAATATTACAGATCCTCGGCTTTCATGGTCGCCCTTCTCTGGTTTACTAGATGTCATCAATATCCGTATTCTGTGTCAGCATTGGATTGGTTGACAGCCAGGGAACCAGCAACTTCTGATAAGGTTCACTTTAATGCTCCGAGGCTCTAATGCTGATGACGTGTCCCTACCCACCGACACGTTTTACTCATTATGAGACAAGTGAGCTTAGCATGGGAATTTAACTTCATACGTAATGTTGGCACCAAACTGGCGTCAGATTCTGGGGACGGAGAGATTGTTTTATTTGTACAAATTTATTATAATAATTATTATAGAAAAAAATCAGACAAAACTTCACTCTATAGATCAATGAATGGAAGGATAATGGGCCGACTCAGAGAGAGACTCTGGGGCCATCTAGTGGTCAGTATGCAGAAGACAGAAACCCTGTGTGGGCAAATATACAGTATATACCTCTCATTATATATAGGAATTAACTGTATTATATATACAGTATATACCTCTCATTATATATAGGAATTAACTGCGGTATATGTCAGAGCTATATAAATGCATAATAATAATAGTGTGTGACTGTGGGGGGAGGGGACATTAGAGTGTAAGCTCCTCTGGTACAGAGAATAATGTGATTGGCTCAGTGATCTCTATACAGCACGGCGCCATATGTCAGAGCTATATATATACATATACATATATATTTGAACAGCAGATAGCACGGTTGTAGCTTTGTACCAATGTAAGGTTTTATATAAAGTAGAACAGCAGAGGGCGATGTTGTAGCTTTGTACCAATGTAAGGTTCTATATAAAGTGGGACAGCAGAGGGCGATGTTGTAGCTTTGTACCAATGTAAGGTTCTATATAAAGTGGAACAGCAGAGGGCGATATTGTAGCTTTGTACCAATGTAAGGTTTTATATAAAGTAGAACAGCAGAGGGCGATGTTGTAGCTTTGTACCAATGTAAGGTTCTATATAAAGTGGAACAGCAGAGGGCGATGTTGTAGCTTTGTACCAATGTAAGGTTTTATATAAAGTAGGACAGCAGAGGGCGATGTTGTAGCTTTGTACCAATGTAAGGTTTTATATAAAGAAAGGACAGCAGAGGGCGATGTTGTAGCTTTGTACCAATGTAAGGTTCTATATAAAGTAGAACAGCAGAGGGCGATGTTGTAGCTTTGTACCAATGTAAGGTTTTATATAAAGTAGAACAGCAGAGGGCGATGTTGTAGCTTTGTACCAATGTAAGGTTTTATATAAAGTAGAACAGCAGAGGGTGATGTTGTAGCTTTGTACCAATGTAAGGTTTTATATAAAGTAGAACAGCAGAGGGCGATGTTGTAGCTTTGTACCAATGTAAGGTTTTATATAAAGTAGAACAGCAGAGGGCGATGTTGTAGCTTTGTACCAATGTAAGGTTTTATATAAAGTAGAACAGCAGAGGGCGATGTTGTAGCTTTGTACCAATGTAAGGTTTTATATAAAGTAGAACAGCAGAGGGCGATGTTGTAGCTTTGTACCAATGTAAGGTTTTATATAAAGTAGAACAGCAGAGGGCGATGTTGTAGCTTTGTACCAATGTAAGGTTCTATATAAAGTAGAACAGCAGAGGGCGATGTTGTAGCTTTGTACCAATGTAAGGTTTTATATAAAGTAGAACAGCAGAGGGCGATGTTGTAGCTTTGTACCAATGTAAGGTTTTATATAAAGTAGAACAGCAGAGGGCGATGTTGTAGCTTTGTACCAATGTAAGGTTTTATATAAATCAGAACAGCAGAGGGCGATGTTGTAGCTTTGTACCAATGTAAGGTTCTATATAAAGTAGAACAGCAGAGGGCGATGTTGCTGCATTGAATTTTTTTAGGGTTTATATAATACAGCCGAGAACTTATGTGACAAACAGAGGGTACAACTCTTAGTTCAATCTTATTTTATTAAAAAAAAGAAAACATACAAGAAAATGTACTTCACATATACATCATTAGTAGTGTTTATAACAATAGATCCAGTGTATTCGCAGGATACATATTGTAGTACGTTATGTGTGCAGATCACAAGGAAAAACATTGTTTTAATTAGCATAATGAGATATAACAAGGATAACCATAGAGCCCTCACCATATATGGGAGGGGATTACAAGTAAACTTTGTGTGTTTTTACAATCAACTTATTCCAGGAACCTGTTATGTTGTATAGGATTAGCTTGTGCGGGTCGTATTCTGAATCTGGATTTTAAGGAGTACATTGATATGAAAAGGAGAAGGATTAGGGGGAAAGTAGAGAAACAGAAAGGTTAGGAACTGGAGTCGCTCCACCATGGTCATGGGGCAGTACCGTCCAGGTTGCCCTTTGCCCAGGGGATGAAGTCCGATGAGTATCGGAACATGGACCACGAAGTCCACATAAGTGAGAACTGGTTGTCTTTATTAGATTCCTCAGCCAACAGGCGTTCAAGGTCCCTGATGCGATCCACCTCAATAGCCAACTCCCCCAGGGAAGAGGGAACAACTCTTGCTGCAGCCATTACAGCTCCGAGTACCTGTAACATGTTAGGATTAGGAAGCCATGTAAAGTGCTGTAATATGATTGGCTCATAGAGCAGAGCCCTCCCACTGTCAGCCTGATTTCTGGTTCTCAGAATATGGAACAATACTAAATCATAATTTCTTTTGTCTGCAGAGATCCATTTATGGTTCTCGTTTCTGATTGGTTTCTGTGAGTTGATAGCTATTTCCGCTCTTTTATATGAAGTCAGAGAAATCAACCAATAAAATCATTTGTAGGAAAATGACCAGACGTAACGAGCTAAACAATATTTTTAGCACAAATACTGCAGATGAGACGAACGTCATATCCCAAAAATGTTACATTTATTAAAAGATTGCACAATCGCTGAATTCAGCAAATATTGCCCCTCCCCCTCCACCCAGGACGCTACTTTGACGGCATTGTGAAAAACGCCTTACCAAGCGGATTTGACATGACACTCATGAAAATGGCCATGGAAAACCAAATAGAAAAGGGAAAAAGATGTGACACGGTTCCACCAGTGTTGTTTAGCTATCAGGAGCTTTGGGAAGCCAGGTTTTCATTAACATTATTGGAACCAATTTTGGTTTTATCTGTAAACTAGTTATAACTCAGAAAAAGTGCAAATTGTATTCTTTTGTAAAGTGACTAGAATGAGGTCTGTGGTACAGATTCTGGTTCTGTCTATTTTTGTTATGTGACAGATCACTGTGCTGGTTCTGTTCCCCCAATGCCTATTATGACTAAATCTCAATCATGTAACTATGATAGACCACCCCCATCCCGTCCTGCAGATATACAAGCCTTCTCCGTCTCCCTGATAGGGACTACAAGGATTACACCGGGACTACACCGTATGACGTCAGCCTAATGAGGATGTTTTTTACTCGGGATCTATGATTTTGGCAAACGGGCTCAATAAATCTTTATATGAGGATCTTGCTGTACCCAAAGGTCTACCGCCTGCTCCTGTTCTCCATTCCACAAGATAAATAAAACCAGTACTTACTGGGAATTAATGAATTGTTCTGTCTGCTCTTCCAATAATGAATGCCGGAGATCCGGGACCTCAGGCAAGTTCTGAACAATCGGTGATCTTTACCTGAACAAACTAATAGTCACAGTACAGGCCGGCCTCACAGTACATCTCATCCTCATTGAACTGTTTATCTGCGTTTGTCCACATCAACGTCACACCACACGCCGATGTTTGTCTTTAACCCGTAATGTGGCCTGTACATAACAGAATGCATCTAAAAACCCAAGAGAATACGGGGCATTACATTAACAAAAGGATATAAGCCCTGTCACTTGGAGGTCCCAGAACCATGGCACCCGGACACTTGGGGGTCCCCGAACAATGACACTTGGGGGTCCCAGAACAAAAAAAGACAAAAAGACTTTTCAGAGGGTTCCCCAATCACCAATTTGGCTGTTGATTGTGTGTGACTTGCTTTAGAAAGTAACTACATGCAGTATCTGGAGTAGAGTTAAAAGAATTTACTTTTTATTTATTTATTTATTTATTAATTAATTCTGGAGTCCTTGTCCCTTTAGAACCGGTTCACACAGGATCGGCTTCAAAGTTGCCCGACTCTTAAACCGCCCCAATACAACTTGCAAATTTACTTCTGTATAGGGATGAGCTTCGAGTTCGGGGGGAACCCACGCCATTTTTTTTTTAAATTTTGGTGCCGGGTTCCCCTTAAAATCCATACCAGACCTGAAGGGTTTGGTATAGATTTTGAGGGGGTCCCCACGCCATTTTTAAAAAAAAATTTGGCCGGGGTTCCCCTTAATATCCATACCAGACCTGAAGGGCCTGGTATGTAATTTAGGGGGACCCCCATGTCATTTTTTTTTTAATTTTGGTTCGGGGTTCCCCTGTGGGGAATTCCCATGCCGTTTTTATTAATGAACTTTTATGTGTATTGTCAGGCCGGCAATTCATTAATAGCCGCGAGTAGTTTTAAATGACTTTTTTTCCTTTGACATGTCATTTTGCTGTCAGACTGTTCTAAACACGGGAAACATGCACCCCTTTACAGGCATACTATAGACACCCCCAGGTACGAAATTTAAAGGGATATTACACTTTTATTGTTTGACTTTAAGTGTTATTAAAATCACTGCTCCTGAAAAAACTGCCGTTTTTAAAACTTTTTTTTGCATTGATCCATGTACCCTGGGGCAGGACCCAGGTCCCCAAACACTTTTTATGACAATACCATGCATATAAGACTTTAAAATGAGCACTTTTGATTTCGAACGTTCGAGTCCCATAGACTTCAATGGGGTTCTAACAATCTTGCAAAGTTTTGGTCTGTTCGCAAGTTCTGGTGCGAGCCAAACCGGGGGGTATTCGGCTCATCCTTACTTCTGTATAGAAGTCAATGCAAGCCGCTCTGAAGTTGCCCCAAAGTAGTACAGGAACCTTTGAGTTGAGTTTGACTTGAGTCGCTCCTATTAGAACGGTTCCATTGTAGAGAATGGAGAGCGACTTGTCAGGCCGCTAAGTCACCTGACAGGTCACCCCTGTGTGAACAATGGCTTTCTTCTTGTCACTCTTCCATAAAGGGCAGATTTGTGGAGAACACGACTAATGCCCCGTACACACGGTCGGACATTGATCGGACATTCTGACAACAAAATCCTAGGAATTTTTCTGACGGATGTTGGCTCAAACTTGTCTTGCACACACACGGTCACACAAAGTTGTCGGAAAATCCAATCGTTCTGAACGCGTTGATGTAAAACACGTATGTTGTGACTATAAATGGGGCAGTGGCCAATAGCTTTCATCTCTTTATTTATTCTGAACATGCGTGGCACTTTGTCCGTCGGATTTGTGTACACATGATCAGAATTTCCGACAACAAGATCCTATCCGTCGGAAAATCCAACCGTGTGTACGGGGCATTATAGTTGTCCTGTGGACAGATTCTCCCACCTGAGCTGTGGATCTCTGCAGATCCTCCAGAGTTACCATGGACCTCTTGGCTCTTCTCTGATGAATGCTCTCCTTGCCCGGCCGGTCAGTTTAGGTGGACGGCCATGTCTTTGTGAGATGTTCAAAGCTTGGGATATTCCTTTATAACCTAACCCTGCTTTATACTTCTCCACAACTTTATCCCTGACCTGTCTGGTGTGTTCCTTGGCCTTCATGATGCTGTTTGTTCACTAAGGTTCTCTAACAAACATCAGAGGGCTTCACAGAACAGCTGTATTTATACTGAGATTAAATGACACACAGGTGGACTCTATTTACTAATTAGGTGACTTCTGAAGGCAATTTGTTCAATTAGAATTTAGTTAGGGGTATCAGAGTAAAGGGGGCTGAATACAAATGTCCCCCCCACACTTTTCACATATTTATTTGTATCATTTATCATTTTCCTTCCACTTCACAATTATTACCTCTGATGTATGATGATGATGAGGATCAGATTAGGTCCCCCTTGCTAGTAGCAGGTTGGACCCCCTTTTGCATAGATACAACAAGGTGTTGGAAACGTTCCTCAGAGATTTTGCTCCATAGTGACCTGATAACATCACACAGTTGCTGCAGATTTGTCGGCTGCACATCCATGATGTGAATCTCCCATTCCACCACATCCCAAAGGTGCTCTATTGGATGAGATGTGGTGAGTGTGGAGGCCATTGGAGTACAGTGACCTCATTGTCCAGTGGTGAGATGATTGGAGCTTTGTGACATGGTGCATTATCCTGCTGGAAGGAGCCATCAGAAGATGGGGACACTGTAGTCATAAAGGGATGGACATGGTCAGCAACAATACTCAGGTACCCCATCCCCCACACCATTACACCCCCACTACCAACCTGAACCGGTGATATCCCATCCCCCACACCATTACACCCCCACCACCAGCCTGAACCTGTGATATCCCATCCCCCACACCATTACACCCCCACCACCAGCCTGAACCGGTGATACCCCATCCCCCACACCATTACACCCCCATCACCACCAGCCTGAACCGGTGATACCCCATCCCCCACATTATTACACCCCCACCACCAACCTGAACCGGTGATATCCCATCCCCCACACCATTACACCCCCACCACCAGCCTGAACCGGTGATATCCCATCCCCCACACCATTACACCCCCACCACCAGCCTGAACCGGTGATATCCCATCCCCCACACCATTACACCCCCACCACCATCCTGAACCAGTGATACCCCATCCCCCACACCATTACACCCCCACCACCAGCCTGAACCGGTGATATCCCATCCCCCACACCATTACACCCCCACCACCAGCCTGAACCGGTGATATCCCATCCCCCACACCATTACACCCCACCACCAGCCTGAACCGGTGATACCCCATCCCCCACACCATTACACCCCCACCACCAGCCTGAACCGGTGATACCCCATCCCCCACAGCATTACACCCCCACCACCAGCCTGAACCTGTGATATCCCATCCCCCACATCATTACACCTCCACCACCAGCCTGAACCGGTGATATCCCATCCCCCACACCATTACACCCTCACCACCAGCCTGAACCGGTGATACCCCATCCCCCACACCATTACACCCCCACCACCACCAGCCTGAACCGGTGATACCCCATCCCCCACACCATTACACCCCACCACCAGCCTGAACCGGTGATATCCCATCCCCCACACCATTACACCCCCACCACCAGCCTGAACCGGTGATATCCCATCCCCCACACCATTACACCCCCACCACCAGCCTGAACCAGTGATATCCCATCCCCCACACCATTACACCTCCATCACCAGCCTGAACCGGTGATATCCCATCCCCCACACCATTACACCCCCACCACCAGCCTGAACCAGTGATACCTCATCCCCCACACCATTACACCCCCACCACCAGCCTGAACCGGTGATACCCCATCCCCCACACCATTACACCCCCACCACCAGCCTGAACCGGTGATACCCCATCCCCCACACCATTACACCTCCACCACCAGCCTGAACCGGTGATATCCCATCCCCCACACCATTACACCTCCACCACCAGCCTGAACTGGTGATATCCCATCCCCCACACCATTACACCTTCACCACCAGCCTGAACTGGTGATATCCCATCCCCCACACCATTACACCTTCACCACCAGCCTGAACTGGTGATATCCCATCCCCCACACCATTACACCCCCACCACCAGCCTGAACCGGTGATACCTCATCCCCCACACCATTACACCTCCACCACCAGCCTGAACCGGTGATATCCCATCCCCCACACCATTACACCCCCACCACCAGTCTGAACCGGTGATACCCCATCCCCCACACCATTACACCTCCACCACCAGCCTGAACCGGTGATATCCCATCCCCCACACCATTACACCCCCACCACCAGCCTGAACCGGTGATATCCCATCCCCCACACCATTACACCCCCACCACCAGCCTGAACCAGTGATACCCCATCCCCCACACCATTACACCCCCACCACCAGCCTGAACCAGTGATATCCCATCCCCCACACCATTACACCCCCACCACCAGCCTGAACCAGTGATACCCCATCCCCCACACCATTACACCCCCACCACTAGCCTGAACTGGTGTTACCCCATCCCCCACACCATTACACCCCCACCACCAGCCTGAACCAGTGATACCCCATCCCCCACATTATTACACCTCCACCACCAGCCTGAACCGGTGATACCCCATCCCCCACACCATTACACCCCCACCTCCAGCCTGAACCGGTGATATCCCATCCCCCACACCATTACACCCCCACCACCAACCTGAACCGGTGATACCCCATCCCCCACACCATTACACCCCCACCACCAACCTGAACCGGTGATATCCCATCCCCCACACCATTACACCCCCACCACCAGCCTGAACCGGTGATACAAGGCAGGATGGATCCATGCGCCAAATTCTGACCCCACCATCTGAATGTCAGAGCTGAAATCCAGACTCATCAGACCAGACGTTTTTCCAATCTTCTATTGTCCAATGTTGCTGATCCTGTGCCAATTGTAGCCTCAGTTTCCTGTTCTTAGCTGATGTGAGTGGCGCCTGGTGTGGTCTTCTGCTGCTGTAGCCCATCTGCTTCAAGGTTGGATGTGTTGTGTGTTCAGAGATGGTATTCTGCATACCTTGGTTGGTTATTGGAGTTACTGTTGTCTTTCTATCATCTGGAACCTGTCTGCCCATTCTCCTCTGACCTCAACAAGGCATTTTCCTCCACACAACTGCCGCTCACTAGATATTTTCTCTTTTTCTCACCATTCTCTGTAAACCCCGAGAGATGGTTGTGTGTGAAAATCCCAGAAATACTCAGACCGGCCCGTCTGCCACCAACAATCACACCACGTTCAAAGTCACAGAGATCCCCTTTCTTCCCCATTCTGATGTTTAGTTTGAGCCTCAGCAAGTCGTCTTCACCACGTCTAGATACCTAAATGCTTTGAGTTGCTGCCATGTGATTGGCTGATTAGCAATATTTGCTACCAAGCAATTGAACAGGTGTACCTAATAAAGTGGTATATATATATATACAGTATATAGTACATTCACACCAGTCACTGCCCTCAAGGATCTTACAGTCTAAGGTCTCTAACTCATATTAATACATACATTGGGGATAATTAACCTCCCAGCGTGTCTTTGCAGTATGGGAGGAAACCCACACAGGCACAGGGAGAACATGCAAACTCCAGGCAGGTAGTGCCCCCTGGTTGGGATTTGAAGTGATGACCCCGAGTGCTGCCAGGTAGAAGTGCTAACCACTTCTCAACAAAAGACTAAGAAATTACAAAACACGACCGCGCGATTGTCAGTTAAAGCGACGCAGCGCCGAATCGCAAAAAAGTGCTCTGGTCTTTGGCCAGCCAAATGGTCCGGGGCTGAAGTGGTTAATTTATTAGTTTGTGTAATGTGTGGCTGCGTCCCCATGGGAGGATTGTTGCTTTTTGCCCCCCCTCCCCCGGTGGTCACCGGACTTGGGCTCCATCCTGCTAGATCCCATTGAAATGACCATTTCATTGTTTATATTGCTTTATGTACTGGATAGTATGTTATATATATATATATATACTTATTTGATGATTTTTACATGTTTATCAGATCTGTAATCTCCTGAAGAAGCACAATTGTGTGAAACATGTAGAGGGGAAAATCCTCCTGTGACCTCACACTGCGACTCAACTACTCCATGCACTTTATTCCTCTTGGATGCCGCTACTGGTTATACCGGATCTTATTTCTCATCCCACTGGATTAGATTTTAATATTTGGAGGTGTTATTGGAGTCCCCGGGGTCATGTATTCTATGTCATCATTAGTATGATGTCTGTTCTTTTTATGTTTTCTACATTTTACCTTTTTTAACTTTATCCAATTAAAAATTCAAATATTTTGTATCCTACGTGTGTGCCTACAAAGTCCATTTTTGCAATTTCTTAGTCTTTTTCATTTAATATCGGGACGTTGGCATATTGTTATCAGTGTATCCACAGTGTCACCCTGTGAGGATCCACGTTAAATTCCATTATTTTTTTTACACTTATCAACATTACTCTCTATACTTTGCCTATCACAGCTAAAGCCCATTGTAATATGACTACTGTGATCTCACCTTTTATTGTGAGGGGGGCTGGCTTATCCAAAAGCCCTTTTATTGGCCCTTCCAAGCCAGTTGACCTAAGCTCAAAGTCCGGCATTATTTTGCGGGGTCCGCGAACCTCGAACACATAAGAATTTGCTGTGAATCCATGATGGCAACCAACCCAAACCTCATCCTTACTCATTGACAAAGGTTGTTTATTTTAAATCGGTCCCAATAACTTCCATATACAGTAAGTGTATATTTAAAGAATGTATATTAGTATGTACTTCTCGAAAGGAAAAAACTTGTCAATGAATCCATTGATGTGAGATCTTGTGTGTCTCCATTCATGTGCAGCTTTCAGTTTAGTTCATTGCTAGGGATGAGCCGAACACCCCCCTGTTCAGTTCGCACCAAAACATGCGAACAGACAAAAAATTTGTTAGAACACGCGAACACCGTTAAAGTCTATGGAACACAAACATGAAAAATCAAAAGTGCTAATTGTAAAGGCTCATATGCAAGTTATTGTCATAAAAAGTGTTTGGGGACCCGGGTCCTGCCCCAGGGGACATGTATCAATGCAAAAAAAGTTTTAAAAAGGCTGTTTTTTCAGGAGCAGTGATTTTAATAATGCTTAAAGTCAAACAATAAAAGTGTAATATCCCTTTAAATTTTGTACCTGGGGGGTGTCTATACTATGCCTGTAAAGGGGCACATGTTTCCCATGTTTAGAACAGTCTGACAGCAAAATGACATTTCAAAGGAAAAAAGTCATTTAAAACTACCCGCGGCTATTAATGAATTGCCGGTCCGACAATACACATAAAAGTTCATTGATAAAAACGGCATGGGAATTCCCCACAGGGGAACCCCGAATCATAATTAAAAAAAAAAATGCATGGGGGTCCCCCTAAATTCCATATCAAGCCCTTCAGGTCTAGTATGGATTTTAAGGGGAACCCCATGCCAAAATGAACCTGTTACATAAACGGGTGACCCCGCCCCCCTATGACAACACGGTTGTCACCTGAACAGAAGCACCACACAGCAGGAGACTCCCATTGAGGCGGATGAAGCGGAAAAGAAGAAGCGGGACGATGATGCCGGACGAGAAGACCGGAGGAAGAAGCGGAGGAAGATAGAGGAAGAAGCGGGGGAAGAACAAGATGGAGTTAGAAGAAGAACACCGAAGGAAGACCAGAAGAAGATGGAAGAAGAAGCGGGGAAAGAAGAAGACATTAATAAAGGAATTGTCAAAAACCGTCTATTGTCTTTTTTAACATTTTTGACACTTTTTTGTGAAATGGTAGGGGTGTACCCCATTACCAATTCACACAGGGGGGGCGGGATCTAGGGGTGCCCTTGTTAAAGTGGGCTTCAAGATTCCGATAAGCCCCCCTGCATTCAGACCGCCACAACCAGCGGGCAAGGGTTGTGGGGATGATGCCCTTCTCCCTATCAACATGGGGACAAGGTGCTTTGGGGGCTACCCCAAAGCACCCTCCCAATGTTGAGGGCATGTGGCCTGGTACAGTTCAGGAAGGGGGCGCTCTCTCATCCCCCCCTCTTTTCCTGAGGCCTGCCAGGTTGCGTGCTCAGATAAGGGTCTAGTATGGATCTTTGGGGGGACCCCAAGCCATTTTTAAAAACAATTTTGGCCCAGTGTTCCATTTAATATTTTTTTGGTTTGAGGTTCCCCTGTGGGGAAATCCCATGCCGTTTTTTCGGCAATACCACATGTGTGAGACTTCCACAGCCTGGCCACATACAGAGGCCGAGTACAGCCGAGTATGGCTGAGCATTGCAGAGTATGGCTGAGCATTGCAGAGTATGACTGAGTATGGCTGAGTATTGCTGAGCATGGCTGGGTATGGCAGGGTATCACCAAGTGTGGCTGGGTATGGCTGGGTATGGCTGGGTATGGCAGAGTATGGCTGGGTATCACTGAGTATTGTGGAGTATGGCTGGATATGGCAGAGTATTGCAGGGTATGGCAGGTTATTGCAGGGTATTGCGGGGTATTGCAGGGTATGACAGGGTATTGCAGAGTATTGCAGAGTATTGCGGGGTATTTTAGAGTACTGCAGTGTATTGTGGGGTATTTCAGAGTATTGCGGGGAATTGCGATCAGCGGCCGTTTACCGTGATCCGTGATGCTGTGAAGCTATGGCTGGGTATTGCAGAGTATGGCTGGGTATTTCTGGGTATTGCAGGGTTTGCAAGGGTATGGCAGGGTGTGGCAGAGTACTGCGGGGTATTGCAGGGTATTGCAGGGTATGGCAGAGTATGGCAGAGTTTTGCAGGGTATTGCAGAGTATTGTGGGGTATTGTGGGGTATTGCAGAGTATTGCAGGGTATTGCAGAGTATTGCAGAGTACTGCTGGGTATTGCAGAGTACTGCTGGGTATTGCAGAGTATTGCAGGGTATTGCAGAGTATTGCGGGGTATTGCAGAGTATTGCAGGGTATTGCAGAGTATTGTGGTTATTGCAGAGTATTGCGGGGTATTGTGGGGTATTTCAGAGTATTGCAGGGTATTGCAGAGTACTGATGGGTATTGCAGAGTATTGCAGGGTATTGCAGAGTACTGATGGGTATTGCAGAGTATTGCAGGGTATTGTGGGGTATTGTGGGGTATTTCAGAGTATTGCAGGGTATTGTGGGGTATTGTGGGGTATTTCAGAGTATTGCAGAGTATTGCAGAGTATAGCGGGGTATTGCAGAGTACTGCTGGGTATTGCAGAGTATTGCAGGGTATTGCAGAGTATTGCGGGGTATTGCAGAGTATTGCAGGGTATTGTGGGGTATTGTGGGGTATTTCAGAGTATTGCAGGGTATTGCAGAGTATAGCGGGGTATTGCAGAGTACTGCTGGGTATTGCAGAGTATTGCAGGGTATTGCAGAGTATTTCGGGGTATTGCAGAGTATTGCTGGATATTGCAGAGTATAGCGGGGTATTGCAGAGTACTGCTGGGTATTGCAGAGTATAGCGGGGTATTGCAGAGTACTGCTGGGTATTTCAGAGTATTGCAGGATATTGCAGAGTATTGCGGGGTATTGCAGAGTATTACGGGATATTGCAGAGTATTGCGGGGTATTGCAGAGTATTACGGGATATTGCAGAGTACTTCTGGGTATTGCAGAGTATTGCGGGGTATTGCAGAGTACTGCTGGGTATTGCAGAGTATTGCAGGGTATTGCAGAGTATTGTAGGGTATTGCAGAGTATAGCAGGGTATTGCAGAGTACTGCTGGGTATTGCAGAGTATTGCAGGGTATTGCAGAGTATTGCAGAGTATAGCAGGGTATTGCAGAGTACTGCTGGGTATTGCAGAGTATTGCGGGTTATTGCAGAGTATTGCGGGGTATTGCAGAGTATAGCGGGGTATTGCAGAGTATAGCGGGGTATTGCAGAGTATAGCGGGGGTATTGCAGAGTATTGCAGGGTATTGCAGAGTATTGTGGGGGTATTGCAGAGTATTGCAGGGTATTGCAGAGTATTGCAGGGTATTGCAGAGTATTGCGGGGTATTGCAGAGTATTGTGGGTGTATTGCAGAGTATTGCGGGGTATTGCAGAGTATTGCAGGGTATTGCGGGGTATTTCAGAGTATTGCAGAGTATTGTGGGGTATTTCAGAGTATTGCAGAGTATTGTGGGGTATTTCAGAGTATTGCAGAGTATTGCGGGGTATTTCAGAGTATTGCAGAGTATTGCAGAGTATTGTGGGGTATTGCAGAGTATTGCAGAGTATTGCGGGGTATTTCAGAGTATTGCAGAGTATTGCAGAGTATTGTGGGGTATTGCAGAGTATTGCGGGGTATTTCAGAGTATTGCAGAGTATTGCGGGGTATTGCAGAGTATTGCAGAGTATTGCGGGGTATTGCAGAGTATTGTGGGGTATTGCAGAGTATTGCGGGGTATTGCAGAGTATTGCAGAGTATTGTGGGGTATTGCAGAGTATTGCAGAGTATTGCAGAGTATTGTGGGGTATTGCAGAGTATTGTGGGGTATTTCAGAGTATTGCAGAGTATTGCGGGGTATTGCAGAGTATTGCAGAGTATTGCGGGGTATTGCAGAGTATTGCGGGGTATTGCAGAGTATTGCGGGGTATTGCAGAGTATTGTGGGGTATTGCAGAGTATTGCAGAGTATTGCAGGGTATTGCAGAGTATTGCAGAGTATTGTGGGGTATTGCAGAGTATTGCGGGGTATTGCAGAGTATTGCGGGGTATTGCAGAGTATTGTGGGGTATTGCAGAGTATTGCGGGGTATTGCAGAGTATTGCAGAGTATTGCGGGGTATTGCAGAGTATTGCAGAGTATTGCAGAGTATTGCAGAGTATTGTGGGGTATTGCAGAGTATTGCAGAGTATTGTGGGGTATTGCAGAGTATTGCGGGGTATTGCAGAGTATTGCAGAGTATTGCGGGGTATTGCAGAGTATTGCGGGGTATTGCAGAGTATTGCAGGGTATTTCAGAGTATTGCAGAGTATTGTGGGGAATTGCAGAGTATTGCGGGGTATTGCAGAGTATTGCGGGGTATTGCAGAGTATTGCAGAGTATTGCAGAGTATTGCGGGGTATTGCAGAGTATTGCGGGGTATTGCGGGGTATTGCAGAGTATTGCGGGGTATTGCAGAGTATTGCGGGGTATTGCAGAGTATTGCGGGGAATTGCAGAGTATTGCGGGGTATTGCAGAGTATTGCGGGGAATTGCAATCAGCGGCCGTTTACTGTAATCCGTGATGCAGAGGACCCGGCGGTCATGGATGTGCTCGGGTACCTCTTGAAGAAGCGACAATCGTAGCGCAACTAGTCAAGGATCTGCTCTTACCCACATCATCCTGCTCCCACCAACCTGATGGGTTTCAGAAAATATAGCTGTTAATGTTTTATCTTTTATAATTTTGTCACATACTCTATATTGTCTATTTTTAACAAACTTTCTTAATAAATGTACAATTTTTAAACATATCTTTATGTGTCCACTTACTGGGTACCGAGATAGTCCATCTACAATATGGGTGTTACTGGGCAACAACAATGGAGTAGCCTTAGTTAACCCACCCCCTCTCTCAATTTCTATTAGGATGATGGTACCCACCCCTACCCACTGTATATATAGGGAAGGAGAGAGAGAGAGAGAGAGATTTTTTAATGGTTTATATCATAATATTAATATTTTTTTGAGAGAGAGAGAGAGAACTCTTTGGAACTTATACTTGTGTTTAGCCTTTCATTGTGGGGACTGAATTTCCTTGGTGTTCAGCAGTGTTGACAACCTACCAGATTGAAATTTACTGACACAACACCCAAAATTTACTGGCACAGTCAAGTTTTTACTGGCATATCCAAAAGTTACAAAATGACAGTTTTAAGTGCAAATTTCTGTATTTAGTCTACAAACAAGTACAAAATGCAATTAGCAAAGTGATTTAAGGTAGATATTAACCACTTTGCGCCCGCGCTATAGCCGAAAGACGGCTACAGCGCGGTGCTCAATTGCGGGGAGGGTGTTCCTGAACGGCCTCCTATTTACGGGGGAAATCTGTGTTGGCCGTGTCCCTTGGACATAGCCAATCACAGATCGTGCTAAATGGCCAATCACAGCGGCCATTTAGCACTCGATCGGAGTGTCCAATGAGGGATGATCTCATTTCTCATTGCCGACTCTTCCTCCTCACACAGCGACAGAGTGTGAGGAGGGAGAGCTTCCGTGCTGCAGTGTGAGTGAAAAAAATCAGGTACACTAACACAACACAGTGCCATCTGTCCTCAGTGCCATCTATCCCCAGTGACACCTATCAATGCCACCTGCCCCCAGTGCCACCTGTCAGTGTCACGTGCCATCTGTCATCAGTGCCATGTATTAGTGCCAGCTGTCATCAGTGCCATCTATCCCCAGTGCCACCTATCAGTGCCACCTGCCCCCAGTGCCACCTGTCAGTGTCACGTGCCATCTGTCATCAGTGCCACCTGTCAGTGTCACGTGCCATCTGTTATCAGTGTCATGTGTCATAAGTGCCATCTGTCATCAGTGCCATGTATTAGTGCCATCTGTCATCAGTGCCACATATTAGTGCCAGCTGTCATCAGTGCCACATATTAGTGCCAGCTGTCATCAGTGCCACGTATTAGTGCAGCTGTCATCAGTGCCACGTGTTATCAGTGCCACATATTAGTGCCATCTGTCATCAGTGCCATCTATCCCCAGTGCCACCTGTCAGTGTCAACTTTCCCCAGTGCCACCTATCAGTGCCACCTGCCCCCAGTGCCACCTGTCAGTGTCACCTGCCCCCAGTGCCACCTGACAGTGTCACGTGTCATCAGTGCCATCTGTCATCAGTGCCACGTATTAGTGCCACATGTCATCAGTGCCACATATTAGTGCCACGTGTCATCAGTGCCACATATTAGTGCCATCTTTCATCAGTATCACGTGTCATCAGTGCCACATATTAGTGCCATCTGTCATCAGTGTCACGTGTCATTAGTGCCATGTATTAGTGCCACATGTCATCAGTGCCACATATTAGTGCCATCTTTCATCAGTGCCACGTGTCATCAGTGCCACATATTAGTGCCATCTGTCATCAGTGTCACGTGTCATCAGTGCCATGTATTAGTGCCATCTGTCATCAGTGCCAGCCATCAGTGCCATCTGCCGTCAGTGCCACATCAGTGTCATGTGTCATTGTCCTGGTGCTTCAGGGTCCTCAAAAGTGTAATAGATAGTCATCAAGTTAGATGGGTAATTTATGCTCCTAGAACACATGATGGTGCTCCCTGAATGTTGGGCCTCTCTAGGTGGCTAGGCTGTGAAAAAGTCCCACACATGTGGTATCGTAATACTCAGGAGGAGTAGCAGAATGTGTTTTGGGGTGTCATTTGTGGTATACACATGTCATGTGACAGAAATAACCTATTACAATGACAATTTTGTGGGGAAAAAACAAAAAAACTTAATTTTGCAAAGAATTGTGGGAAAAAATGACAACATCAAAAAGCTCACCATGCATCTTACTAAATACCTAGAATTGTCTAGTTTCAAAAAAGGGGTCATTTGTACTTTCCTGACTTGTTTGGGTCGCAAGAAATGAGGTAGGCCATCAGTACATCAGGTGTGATCAATTTTTTATGATTTGCACCACAACTTGTAGACTTTCTAACTTTCACAAAGACAAAATAATATCCACTAATTTGGGTTATTTTTACCAAAGATATGTAGCAGTATAAATTGTGGCCAAAATTTCTGAAGAAAAATTAATAATTTGCAAAAGTTTGTCACAGAAACTAAGAAAAATTAGGGTTTTTTTTTCAAAATTTTTGGTCTTTTTTCATTTATAGCTCCAAAAATAAAAAACCCTGAGATGATCAAATACCACCAAAAGAAATCTCTATTTGTATGAAAAAAAGGACAAAAAATACATTTGGGTACAGTATTGTATGACTGAGTAATTGTCATTCAAAGTGTGAGAGCGCTGAAAGCTGATCATTGGTCTGGGCAGGAGGGGGGTTTAAGTGCCCAGTTGTCAAGTGGTTAAGGCAAAAACATATTTCTTATTTTATTTTCGATATAGTAAGTAGCTCAGGGACAGGAATCGAGAGGGCAAGAAATTAGAATGGGCGGCACACACACATGAAATTGACTCTCAAAACGACACTGCAGTGTGCAGCAGAACAGATGATGATGGCACCTCACCAACATGTCATGCAGTGGTGTCGCTAGGGGGGTGCAGGCCTCCCCCGGGTGACACCCACCAGAGGGGTAATGCACGGCACTGGATTGAGAGAGGCACCATGGCTCTCTTCTCTTCCTCCTTCCCCTGCACACTCCGATATCTCTGCTGTGGCTCCTTAGCTCCCCGCGATGTTTGGGGAGGGAGGAGGAGAAAGAATGGTGAGGCAGACAGCTCTACAGTTCCATAGCCCAGTGCCCCCGGAACCCACATGTCCTCCGGGAACCGGCGCTGCCTATTATTGTGAGTGACAGGCAGGCAAGGAGAGGTGCTGGCTGCCTATCACAATTACATTCCTCAGAGCCGACAGACCCTAGATGGAGGGACATTTGTGTGGACAGAGCCACGCTGATCTGAGGTCTATAAATGTAGGGAGGGGAGATATACACGGGGGTTACATTAGGGGGATTACACAGGGTGGGTTACATTAGGGGGATTGCACAGGGGGAGGGTTACATTAGGGGGATTACATGGGGGGAGGGTTACTTTAGGGGGATTACACAGGGGGAGAGTTAAATTAGGGGGATTACATGGGGAGTTACATTAGGGGGGTTACATTTCAAAGAAGAGCGTTCCAGCACCAGGGTGGCTCCCGGTGATCTCATGGTGGCTGCTCGGGGGTATAATACAACTGCCAGGAGCACCCCAGGACCTAAGCCTCCAGGGAACTAGGGGGAACCCGTGAGGTTTGCTGTTGGTCTTGCCATGAACTGGGTCATCTGGCGGCCCAGTGCCCAAGTTGTGAAGAATCAATGGAGTGTGACATGGGTCGCCGTCGCTCCATATATGCCCATGCATTGTGTGCTGCAACCAGCCTGAATCCGCATGAGTGTGTGGTGCAGGTCAATGGATAGGAGGTGGTAGCGCTCCTTGACTCTAGGAGTGTCATCACTCTGCTCCGATTGGATGGGTTGCCAAGAAAGCTGGTACCAAGGGAACAGGTTGGGGTCACCTGTGTGCATGGTGATGTTAAAAACTATCCGGTGGCCTGTGTGACCCTGTGTACACCACCAGGAACAGCTACACTAAAAGTTGGGGTACTCCCGGGATTACCTCATGACTTACTAATCGGGCGAGACTGCCCCATGTTTTGGGACTTGTATGTGCAAAAGCTCAAAGGTTCTGGGTTTTCCCTCAAAAAGCAAGAACCCACAGAGGTGATAAATAATACTGTGTTGTAGGAGGTTGTTACTAAGGATCAGTACCAGGTTGCTGAACCTGCAGGAAGTGAGCCCGGTCCCCTGCAGGTGTTTGCAGGATTGGAAGTGGAAAGTACCTCCTCTGAGCCAGATATGTCAGATCTCGGGGGCTCCTGGGAAGAGGTGGGCCATACTGCAGCAGGGCACTTCAACTAAAGGCTAGAGAGACAAGTATCCAGGAGAACTGGACAACACAGTCACAGAGACTGGCCTCCACCCCGTCTTGAAGCCTTCCATTGGAGACCCACCGGGGCTGTGACGATCGGATGACATTGATCGATCGGTGGTCTTTACCCACTTTCTGATTACAGACTCGACTTGACCCGTAGCGGTCTCTACTAGAGGTGAGAGGCTGGGGGAGACGTGCTGCACACCACGGATTAGAGATGTTTAGAGGAATTTCATATTGATCATCTGTTGCATTTGCACTTTTCTGTCTGCTGCAGGAACTGTTATATGAAGATTCACTTTGTATTTGTTGGCACTGTATTGCACTACCTGGACTAGTCATTTTTTGCGATTTTTGCACTTTATGTGATTTTTTTCATTTTTTTGGATTTTGGAATTTTTTTCACTTTGATGCACTTTTAGATCACCATTGAACTTTATTTTGTCTTAGAGGATCCCTCTATCAATCCATTTGTTGACACGTTTTATGAATTACCATTATTTTATTCATAGTCACTTCATTTATGTGATTTCACTGTAGTTTATGTATTGAGGGTAATACTGTTTCACTCATGTACTTCAGTTAGTATTTGATGTATTTATTTTTTATCATCCTTATTATTTATTTATGCACTCTAGTTAGCACCACATATTTCCTATTATCCTATTTATTTTCTGTGTGGGAACACTGCCTTATGTGTGGCGGCTTCTTAGACCTCTTTAATTGTTTTATATTCACTTTGGTTTTGCGCATTAGTTTTTCTAGTTTACCAGAGGTACAGGGTGCTGTGTAATGTAAAGGGGTCTAGAGGAACAAGGGCTGTGTAATGTAAAGAGGTCCTTAGGTATAAGGTGCTTTGTAATGTAAAGGGGTCCAGAGGTACAGGGTGCTGTGTAATGTAAAGGGGGTCTAGAGGTACAAGGGCTGTGTAATGTAAAGAGGTCCTTAGGTATAAGGTGCTTTGTAATGTAAAGGGGTCCAGAGGTGCTGTGTAATGTACACAGTAGTGACAGAGATATGTAAGGATGCAGAGGTATGCAGGGGGCACAGTGGGGTGTTTTTACATTTTAAAGTGGGGGATGCCAGATATAGGATCCGCCGGGTGCCAAATGCACTAGGTGCGCCCCTGTGCGAGACACTCCCTTTCCACAATGGAATAATTCCTCTCAGCTGGCATGAGTTTCTGGCTCAAGTACACAACGGGGTTCTCATTCCCTCTAGTTAGCGTCACATATTTCTTATTATCCTACCATGTACCTCTGGACCCCTTTATATTACACATCACCCTGCATCTCTGGACCCCTTTACATTAAGCAGCACACTGCTCCTCTGGACCCCTTTACATTACACAGCACCCTGCACCTCTGGAACCCTTTACATTACACATCACCCTGCATCTCTGGACCCCTTTACATTACACAGCACCCTGCATCTCTGGACCCCTTTACATTACACAGCACTCTGCACCTCTGGAACCCTTTATATTACACAGCACCCTGCACCTCTGGACCCCTTTACATTACACATCACCCTGCATCTCTGGACCCCTTTACATTACACATCACCCTGCATCTCTGGACCCCTTTACATTACACATCACCCTGCATCTCTGGACCCCTTTACATTACACAGTACCCTGCATCTCTGGACCCCTTTACATTAAGCAGCACACTGCACCTCTGGACCCCTTTACATTACACAGCACCCTGCACCTCTGGAACCCTTTACATTACACAGCACCCTGCACCTCTGGAACCCTTTATATTACACAGCACCCTGCACCTCTGGACCCCTTTACATTACACAGCACCCTGCACCTCTGTACCCCTTTACATTACACAGCACCCTGCACCTCTGGACCCCTTTACATTACACAGCACCCTGCACCTCTGGACCCCTTTACATTATACAGTACTCTGGACCCCTTTACATTACACAGCACCCTGCACCTCTGGACCCCTTTACATTACACAGTACTCTGGACCCCTTTACATTACACAGCACCCTGCACCTCTGGACCCCTTTACATTACACAGCACCCTGCACCTCTGGACCCCTTTACATTACACAGCACCCTGCACCTCTTGGACCCCTTTACATTATACAGTACTCTGGACCCCTTTACATTACACATCACCCTGCACCTCTGGACCCCTTTATATTACACAGCACCCTGCACCTCTGGACCCCTTTACATTACACAGCACCCTGCACCTCTGGACCCCTTTACATTACACAGCACCCTGCACCTCTGGACCCCTTTACATTATACAGTACTCTGGACCCCTTTACATTACACAGCACCCTGCACCTCTGGACCCCTTTACATTACACAGTACTCTGGACCCCTTTACATTACACATCACCCTGCACCTCTGGACCCCTTTATATTACACAGCACCCTGCACCTCTGGACCCCTTTACATTACACAGCACCCTGCACCTCTGGACCCCTTTACATTACACAGCATCCTGCACCTCTAGACCCCGTTACATTACACAGCCCCCTGCACCTCTGTACCCCTTTACATTACACAGCCCTTGTACCTCTGGACCCCTTTACATTACACAGCACCCTGCACCTCTGGACCCCTTTACATTACACAGCACTCTGGACCCCTTTACATTACACATCACCCTGCACCTCTGGACCCCTTTATATTACACAGCACCCTGCACCTCTGGGCCCCTTTACATTACACAGCACCCTGCACCTATGGACCCCTTTACATTACACAGCACCCTGCACCTCTAGACCCCGTTACATTACACAGCCCCCTGCACCTCTGTACCCCTTTACATCACACAGCCCTTGTACCTCTGGACCCCTTTACATTACACAGCACTGCACTTCTTGGCCCCTCTACATTACACAGCCCCCCATCTCTGGACACCAGTATGTTACAAAGACCCCCCTACAGTGCAGACACCCCCCCATTCAGTACAGACCCCACTACAGTGCAGACCCCCCTACAGTACAGAACCTCCTCTACAATACAGACCCCCCTAAAGTGCAGACCACCCCCCTACAATACAGACCCCAGTACAATGTAGACCACCCCTACAATACAGACCCCCCTACAGTGCAGACCCCCCACAATACAGACCCCCCTACAGTGCAGACACCCCCCTACAATACAGACCCCAGTACAATGTAGACCACCCCTACAATACAGACCCCCCTACAGTGCAGACCCCCCACAATACAGACCCCCCTACAGTGCAGACACCCCCTACAATACAGACCCCCCTTTCAGAACCATAATGTATCTTGTGGCCTTGGCTCAGATGATCAGCACGGGACATGATGCACAGTACATGTAGACTACATGGAGGAGGGGGAGGCGGCACCAGCGGCTTCACTCTGCTTGGCTGTGAGAGACAGCCGAGACAGATCAGAGTCGCGGCGCGGCCACAAGAGAAGGGGATTATTGCGGGTCCCGGGTGCGCCGACGGGTGTCACTCCGGTGTGGCGAACACCCCACCTATTTGCAAAGCCACTACAGGCTCTCCATGTGTGTACTGTGTTCTTACCTGCTGCTGACTGTCACTGCGCCGTGCCGCTGCACTGCTTAAATTCACTCTCCGTCTCCACTTCAGTCACGGAGGGGGGGTGCCGGCCTGACACCCCCAGTGTGTGGCACCCAGAGCGGCCCGCCCCCCCACACCCACTTAGTATGCCACTGGTCTCGTAATAAAATGGGCTTTGGATACACTCCACTATTACTTGTTGGGCCGACCCTTCAAGTTAGTTTCAGATCATGCACCCCTTACATGGATGGCCTAAAATAAAGACAAAAACTCCAGAATCACCTGGTGGTTCCTTCCTCTACATGACTTCAAGTTTGTAGTGGTACATAGACCAGGAAAGGTACATCAGAATGCGGGTCTATTGCCACTTGATTCGTGGTGTCCAGACCCCTGGCCTGGAACAGGGGGATATGTAGAGGGTCAGCCTGTATTTCTCCTGAGGTTACCTGTGGGTTATTTCTTTGTATCCCAAACAGTTCCTTTGGCAGTTGTGGCTGAAATTTTTCTTGATTCTTGATCTACCTGACCTTGGCTTGGTATCAAGAGATCCCCAAATGTTCCACTCCTTATTAAGTGATTGAACAGTACTGACTGGCATATTCAAGGCTTTGAATATCTTTTTATATCCTTTTCCATCTTTGTAAAGTTTCACTACCTTGTTACGCAGGTCTTTTGACTGTTCTTTTCTGCTCCCCGTGGCTTAGTGTCTAGCCTGCTTAGTGCATCCATGTGAGAACTAACAAATTCATTGACAATTTATACACAGACACTAATTTCGATTTAAAAAGCCACAAATGTGGGAAATTAACCTTTAATTGCCATTTTAACCCGTGTGTGCCCCCTTCTGTGTCTGTAACAAGGCCAAACCTTCCAGGGTATGTAAACTTTTGATCAGGACCATCTGGGTGATTTCTGTTATCATTAGGATTTAAAAAGGATCCAAAAAACTAATGTGATAATAAATGGATTCATGTGATTACTAATGTGATATTCTTAAAAAAAAAACATTTTTTTGCCACGATCAGTCATATTTTCCATATTAATGCCACATTTCACAATTTCTGCCAGGGTATGCAAACATTTGAGCACAACTGTATATATTGTATATTGTCTCATACTATGGTGTGATCTCTGCTGGGTCATTTGGGGGTGTGGCTGTATTCCATTGTTCTATTGTGTCTGTCTGCCTTGGGAGAAAGTATTATGGGATGTGTATGTGTATTTGCTGTGAGGAGGGAGGGGGGGATTTCTCCAACAGCTCTCCCTGCTGATTGGACAGTCTACCCTGTCCTGAATGCAAAGGGAGGGGAGATTGTCCCGAGTGTTACCTCTGTGTACCCGTGTTTCAATAAACAGTTCATGTTCAGGATTTCTCCAGAGCTTCTCCCATCCTTTGGAACTCCCTACCCCAATCTCCGACTGTCCCCTAATCTATCCATCTTTAGACAATCCCTGAAAACCCTTTTCTTTAAAGAAGCCTATGCTGCTTCTAACTAATACACTGTTTCACTTTCTCCATCAGCTCAGCCCCCACAGCGATTACCTTTTGTATCAATTGACCCCCTCCTAGATTGTAAGCTCTAGTGAGCAGGGCCCTCTGATTCCTCTTGTACCAAATTGTAATGTAACTGTAATGTCTACCTTCCGTTCGTTAAGCGCTGTGCAAACTGTTGGTGATATATAAATCCTGTATAATAATAATAATAATAATGTTCAGCAGCCAAAATGAGTACTGTCTAGTTCTTGGTTGTCAGTGGTTGGAATATCTCATATCTATATTCAGACTGGGAGGAAGCGGTATAAGACAAAAGCACTCAAGCGGAGTGTGGGACGTTTCATTACAGTTATATTCTATTTTATTCTGTTCTATTCCTTTATTTCCTATTCTATTTTATTCTGTTTTACTCTATTCTTTTATTTGCTATTCTGTCCCCTTTTTTTCTATTCAATTTTTTTCTATGATTTTATTTTGTATTCTGCTCTGTTTTACTCTATTATATTCTATTCTTTTATTTTCTATTATATTCTTTTCTATTCCTTTATTTTCTATTCTCTTCGGTAATTCGAATACTATTTGAATTTGGATTTCGTTGGAAATTTTGGTTCATCATATTCGTTTAAATTCATTAATTATTGTAATTTGGAAATTCAGATACATCCAAATTTCAGAATAACGAACAATTTTCCCCCAAATCTCAATTTGAAGTGAAACGAGCCGCCCATGTCCTTTACTAAATAAATGTGAATGCAGACACAGAATAGGTCAGGATGATGAGTATGTCTATAGGACAGGGAATCCTCGCAGTGAGGATGGATCAGATCAGAAAGATATGGTTAGTATTGTACCCTTTAAATAAACAGGCAAACAAAAGATCCACAGTAACTCCCCGAGTAAACACCAAAATAACAAGAGTGACCAATTATGGTCTATGGCTGCAGGTCCTTCTGCCAAAACTGCACCACATAGGAGGTTCCAGAGTTCCCCCAACTACCGGCAATTATTTCGGTATGATTGGTAATAAATCTCCATGTGATATTGGTTGATTTTAATGTCACAATGTTACCAGAAGATCAAAATGAGGGCTTCAGATTTCAGAACTGAGAGTCGGTTGTCATTCAATCTCCCCGATCTCACCCTCTGGAAATAATAATTATAATTATATAATGATTGAACTTTCCATCAATGGCCCGGGGGGGACATCTTCCTGACCTTTCACAAAGTTCACTCCCAATAAGTTGATAATTACTCCTCCCTGTAATCGTGAGAAGAGGACCGGCCACCACAAAGATGGTTATTCAAAGACCCAAAGGTTGTACAATCAGATTACATAGTGTATGGTCTCACTGAAAGGAATCTTTCTGTGAGAGCTGAGAATGGTCTTCCCCATTAGGGAGATTCCTCCTCTATATTTGCCCTGGTGACCATGATCATTGAAAGTAACTTTGCGTAATTTTGGGTTGTTACAAGAATAGGAATAGAGGGGAAATCTTCCAATGGGGCCACCGAGGATATTCTCTCACATCCTGTTTTGGATATGGAACAGGAAGTGAAGGGAAATCTTACCAATAGGATGTAGCCCCTCCCCCTTATTTTATCCAAAAACATAACAGAAAAGGTTTTGCCTTTAGTTCTCCTTTATTGAATTTGTAATTTTCATTCATTATTAATTTTCATTCCTTTGTATTTTATACGGTGGATTTGGTTGTTGCCGGGAGACGTAGCGGCACCTTCCGTAGCCGGCCTCAATCTAGAGGTATGTACTTGTGTCTGTATATGCTGTAGAGTTCTTGCACCGGAATCCTGAAAAATTCACCAAATTGTAATATTCCGTCTCCGTTTTCATCCAAAGGTTGCACGACTTTCTTTAGAAAAGCCAGAGACATAGCCTGAGAAGACACAAAGTATCATTCCTCCAATATACTGAATACACAACGTTACATTGCACCTTTTTCATCCACCGAGCCTGGGAACTGCAACATAGAAAGGGGGCTTCTGTGCTGAAGAGTTCACCTGGGGCCCCAGAACAATGACACCCTGAGACTTGGGGGCCCCAGAACAATGACACCCTGACACTTGGGGGTCCAAGAACAATGATAACCTGACACTTGGGGGTCCCAGAACAATGACACCCTGACACTTGGGGGTCCCAGAACAATGGCACCTTGACACTTAGGGGGTCTCAGAACAATGACAACCTGACACTTGGGGTCCCAGAAGAATGACACCCTGACACTTGGGTGTCCCAGAAAAATGACAACCTGACACTTGGGGGTGCAGAACAATGACACCCTGACACTTGGGGGGTCCTAGAACAATGACACCCTGACACTTGGGGGACCCAGAACAATGACAACCTGACACTTGGGGGGTCCCAGAACAATGACACCCTGACACTTGAGGGCCCCAGAACAATGATACCCTGACACTTGAGGGCCCCAGAACAAGGACATTCTGACACTTGGGGGGGGCAGAACAATGACACCCTGACAGTTGGGGGTCCCAGAACAATGACACCCTGACACTTGAGGGCCCCGGAACTATGACATCATGACACTTGGGGGTCCCAGAACTATGACACCCTGACACTTGGGAGCCCAAGAACAATGACACCCTGACACTTGAGGGCCGCAGAAGAATGACACCCTGATACTTGGGGGTCCCAGAACAATGACACCCTGATACTTGGGGGTCCCAGAACAATGACACCCTTACTCTTTGGGGCCCCAGAACAATGACACCCTGACACTTGGGGGTCCCAGCACAATGACACCCTGACACTTGGGGGTCCCAGCACAATGACACCCTGACACTTGGGGACCCAAGAACAATGACACCCTGACACTTGGGGACCCAAGAACAATGACACCTTGACACTTGGGAGTCCCAGAATAATGATCCCTTGACACTTGGGGGCCCCAGAACAATGACACCCTGACACTTGGGGGGTCCCAGAACAATGACACCCTGACACTTGGGGGTCCCAGCACAATGACACCCTGACACTTGGGGGCCCAAAAAAAGACACCCTGACACTTGGGGGATCCCAATACAATAACAACCTGACACTTGGGGGATCCCAATACAATGACACATTGACACTTGGGGGATCCCAATACAATAAAACCCTGACACTTGGGGGTCCCAATACAATGACACCCTGACACTTGGGGGCCCAGAACAATGATACACTGACACTTGGGGGGTGCAAATCAATGACACCCTGACACTTGGGGGGTGCAAATCAATGACACCCTGACACTTGGGGGCCCCAGGACAATGTAATCCTGACACTTGGGGTCCCAAAATAATGACACCCTGACACTTGGGGGTTCCCAGAACAATGACACCCTGACACTTGGGGGGTCCCAGCACAATGACACCCTGACACTTGGGAATCCCAGAACAATGACACCCTGACACTTGGGGGATCCCAATAGAATGACACCCTGACACTTGGGGGTCCAAGAACAATGACACCCTAAAACTTGGGGGTCCCAGAACAATGACAACCTGACACTTGGGGGTCCCAGAACAATGACACCCTGACACTTGGGGGGTCCAAGAACAATGACACCCTGAAACTTGGGGGGTCCTAGAACAATGACACCCTGACACTTAGGGGGTCCCAGAACAATGACACCCTGACACTTAGGGGGTCCCAGAACAATGACACCCTGACAGTTGGGGCCCAGAACAAAGACACCCTGACACTTGGGGGACCCAGAACAATGACAACCTGACATTTGGGGGGTCCCAGAACAATGACACCCTGACACTTGGGGGTCCCAGAACAATGACACCCTGACACTTGAGGGCCCCGGAACTATGACATCCTGACACTTGGGGTCCCAGAACAATGACACCCTGACACTTGGGGGTCCCAGGACTATGACACCCTGACACTTGGGAGCCCAAGAACAATGACACCCTGACACTTGAGGGCCGCAGAAGAATGACACCCTGATACTTGGGGGTCCCAGAACAATGACACCCTGATACTTGGGGACCCAAGAACAATGACACCCTGACACTTGGGAATCCCAGAACAATGACACCCTGACACTTGGGGGGTCCCAGAACAATGACACCCTGACACTTGGGGGGTCCCAGAACAATGACACCCTGACACTTGGGGGCCCCAGAACAATGACACCCTGACACTTGGGGGTCCCAGCACAATGACACCCTGACACTTGGGGGATCCCAATACAATAACAACCTGACACTTGGGGGATCCCAATACAATGACACCTTGACACTTGGGAGTCCCAGCACAATGACACCCTGACACTTGGGGGATCCCAATACAATGATCCCTTGACACTTGGGGGTCCCAGAACAATAAAACCCTGACACTTGGGGGGTCCCAATACAATGACACCCTGACACTTGGGGGCCCAAGAAAAATGACACCCTGACACTTGGGGTCCCAGAACAATGATACACTGACACTTGGGGGTTCCCAGCACAATGACACCCTGACACTTGGGGGTTCCCAGCACAATGACACCCTGACACTTGGGAATCCCAGAACAATGACACCCTGACACTTGGGGGCCCAAAAAAAGACACCTTGACACTTGGGGGCCCCAGAACAATAACAACCTGACACTTGGGGTATCCCAATAGAATGACACCCTGACACTTGGGGGTCCAAGAACAATGACACCCTAAATCTTGGGGGTCCCAGAACAATGACAACCTGACACTTGGGGGTCCCAGAACAATGACACCCTGACACTTGGGGGGTCCAAGAACAATGACACCCTGACACTTGGGGGGTCCTAGAACAATGACACCCTGACACTTGGGGATCCAGAACAATGACACCCTGACAGTTGAGGGCCCAGAACAAAGACACCCTGACACTTGGGGGACCCAGAACAATGACAACCTGACACTTAGGGGGTCCCAGAACAAAGACACCCTGACACTTGGGGGCCCCAGAACAAAGACACCCTGACACTTGGGGGACCCAGAACAATGACAACCTGACACATGGGGGGTCCCAGAACAATGAAACCCTGACACTTGGGGGTCCAAGAACAATGATACCCTGACACTTGGGGGTCCCAGAACAATGATACCCTGACACTTGGGGGTCCCAGAACAATGATACCCTGACACTTGGGGGTCCCAGAACAATGACAACCTGACACTTGGTGGCCCCAGAACAATGACACCCTGACACTTGGGGGTCCCAGAACAATGACAACCTGACACTTGAGGGCCCCAGAACAATGACACCCTGACACTTGGTGGCCCCAGAACAATGACACTTGGGGTCCATATTATAATGTAAATGATTTACTTACGTTGATAGTATCCAGCTTCAGATAGTCCCTCAGGTCTTGTTCAGTTATATTGTTTATATATCCCACCTTTTTTACCCTGACACTTGGGGGTCCCAGAACAATGACACCCTGACACTTGGGGGCCCCAGAACAAAGACAAACTGACACTTGGGGGTGCCAGAAAAAGACACCCTGACACTTGGGTGTCCAGAACAATGACACCCTGACACTTGGGGGCCCCAGAACAATGACAACCTGACACTTAAAGGGGTCCCAGAACAATGACACCCTGGCACTTGGGGGTCCCAGAACAATGACACCCTGACACTTGGGGGGTCCCAGAACAATGACACCCTGACACTTGGGGGCCCCAGAACAAAGACACCCTGACACTTGGGGGGTCCCAGAACAATGACAACCTGACACATGGGGGGTCCCATAACAATGAAACCCTGACACTTGGGGGTCCCAGAACAATGGCACCCTGAAACTTGGGGGGCCCCAGAACAATGAAACCCTGACACTTAGGGATCCCAGAACAATGACATCCTGACACTTGGGGGTCCCAGAACAATGACACCTTGACACTTGGGGGCCCCAGAACAATGACACCCTGACACTTGAGGGCCCCAGAACAATGACACCCCGACACTTGGGGTCCCAGAACAATGACACCCTGACACTTGGGGGTGCAGAACAATGACACCCTGACACTTGGGGGGTCCCAGAACAATGACACCCTGACACTTGGGGGCCCCAGAACAATGACAACCTGACACTTGGGGGCCGCAGAACAATGACACCCTGACACTGGGGGGCCCAAGAAAAAAGACACCCTGACACTGGGGGGCCCAGGTCAATGACAACCTGACACTTGGTGGCCCCAGAACAATGACACCCTGACACTTGGTGGCCCCAGAACAATGACACCCTGACACTTGGGAGTCCCAAAACAATTACCCCTTGACACTTGGGGGTCCCAGAACAACGACACCCTGAAACTTGGGGATCCCAGAACAACAACACCCTGACACTTTGGGATCCCAGAACAATGATACCCTGACACTTGGGGGTCCCAGAACAATGATACCCTGACACTTGGGGGTCCCAGAACAATGACACCATGACACTTGGGGGCCCCAGAACAAAGACAAACTGACACTTGGGGGTCCCAGAAAAAGACACCCTGACACTTGGGTGTCCAGAACAATGACACCCTGACACTTGGGGGCCCCAGAACAATGACAACCTGACACTTAAAGGGGTCCCAGAACAATGACACCCTGGCACTTGGGGGTCCCAGAACAATGACACCCTGACACTTGGTGGCCCCAGAACAATGACACCCTGACACTTGGTGGCCCCAGAACAATGGCACCCTGACACTTGGTGGCCCCAGAACAATGACACTTGGGGTCCATATTATAATGTAAATGATTTACTTACATTGATAGTATCCAGCTTCAGATAGTCCCTCAGGTCTTGTTCAGTTATATTGTTTATATATCCCTCCTTTTTTGCGGCCTTTTCAAATTCTTCCACCAACAACTTTATACTCTTCTCCAGATTCACAGCCTGTACAAACATATGAGGAGGTTCCTTTATCTGATCTCCAATCTCCCCATCCACTAATATTATTATTATACATTTATATAGGGCTGACATATACTGCAGTGCTGTACAGAGATCACTGAGCCAGTCTCTGCACCAGAGGAGCTTCTCCACCTGGTGGTGCAGTTCTGCAGGGTGCTGTTGGCTCACTCTGCTGTGATCTCAGCTGAGAGAAGCAGCAAAGCCTGGGGCCTCTCATACAGGCTTTTCCCAGGCAAGCATGGACCATATTGTGGAAGACGAAGGTGGAGGCTCTCCAGAGGCACTGAGGCCTACTCCGTATGCTCAAGCTGCAATGGATCCTGGGCCTGTCCCTATGCAAGAGGAGTCCTTACCAGTCCTCCAGGATAAAGTGGTGAACATACTTCGCCACATTGCTAAAGAGGAACAGAAACTTTCTGTCATGACAGAAGATCTCAGGAAAAAGAAATCTCTGCAAAGTAAGTCTGGGAATAGTAAGAGGGAAGTATCCAAGCTGAAGTCTCTGGAGGAGGCATTAAAAAAGCAGGAGAAGTTGGCTGCTTCTCTGAAGGAGAGCACCGGTGTGTTAAGAGAAAAGTGTGAGAATGAGGAGAGATTCCAACAGATGAAGGAGAGTGCTTGTGCCAGTACCAGCCAGAGGGTGGATGCCGCAGTAATGGTGACATTATGGATGGGGTAAGGATGTGGCTTCACATAGTGGCCCCAGTACTACCTCTGTCTCAGGATCTGTTGCACCCGAGTCAGTATCTGCCCCCCTCTCTCTCCAGCAGCCTGGGTCTTCTCAGGAGGAGGTTGAGGAAAATGGTGGATTGCTGCAGACTAAGGATGAGCTCTGGCATGTTCGCATGCTGCACGTGCCGAGCCCGCCAGGAATTCGGCACTGCACAGCGCTAATCACAAGCAGTGAGACATTTCCCGATGTTCGGCTGCAGAGATCGGGAAATGCCTCACTGCCTGTGATTAGCGCATTGCCAACTTCCTGGTGGGCTCGGTGCGTGCAGCATGCGAACACGCCAGAGCTCATCCTTACTGCAGACCATTATAGAAATGGAATCTCCCTTGAGTGGCACCAACCCATCAGATGAAGATCATGGGAAATGCAGGCATGTATCCAGACAGAGAAGTTTCTGTTGACTGTGAGGAGTCCCACATGGACATTAACAGTGCAGAGCAGGAATGTCGCATGGACATTGAAAATGCAGAGCAGGAATGTCGCATGATAAACCAGATTTCAGGGGTTCCTATGCAGCCAGTTAATGTGTCATCTCTCCCAGTTATGAACTATGCTAAGGCTGTGTTGGGACAAAGTCATGCTGCTGGTGGTGAAAGGGAGCCAGTTGTGCAATTTGCACCTAAAGCACCTTCTTCCATTAAACACAGGAATGTGGTACAGCTCAGGTGGGAGGGAGAAGATATTCCACCTATCAGGAGGGTGGATGTGGATAAGATCCTAGCCATGGGATTTAAGGCAGAGGATATTTATGTGCTTAGCAGTCCGACTGGTTCTTATGAATATGATTTATCATTTGTGCATCCAGAGTCGCTGGATCTGTTTTGGGAGTGGTATGAGCATGTATATAGGCACCAGCTGGACTGGAAGGGGCTTGTCCCCAAAGTTGTCTCAGTCAGCGCTTGATTAAGAATGTGACTATCCTGACAAGGAATGAGTCTATACCCCCCGAGGATTTATGGGTCTGGTTGAGGAGGTTTGGTGAAATGTTGTGTCCCCCTAATAAAGATTGAGGATGATAGAGGAATCTGGATGGGTGGGTGGTCGGTGTCAATGAGGTTGAGTGTGCGTGGAAATGTGGTCCAGCATGTGCCCTCCTCTGCCTTTATTGGTAGAGATAAGATTATCATCTTCTACCCTGGTCAACCTAAGCTGTGCCATAAATGTGGAGTCAAGGGACATTTCTCCTCTAAATGTCCAGAACAGAAGTGTTCTTTGTGTCAGGAACTGGGGCATCTGGCGAGGGACTGTAACATCATTAAATATAAAATATGTGATAAGTTTGGTCACCCTTATAGCCGGTGCCCTGAGACTATGCACAATAAGCCAGAGTTAATGGAGGAATTTTTCCATCTGGATGGAGAAGAGTCTGGGTTGGTGGAGGTTGTACCAGAGGATCCTAGTGTCTCTGTCCCATCAGAATCTGTGTCTGTGATGCCGTCTGTGGTGTCAGTGTCCCCCCAGTCTGTGGTGTCAGTGTCCCCCCAGTCTGTGGTTCCCCCAGTCAATGTCAGAAAGTGTGGTTCTCAAGTCTGTGTCTGCACCTATTGTTTCTCCTAGTGTAGTGAAGGCAGCGGAGGGTGCTGGACCAGAGTGTATGGTGGTGCCAACCCCTCCTCGGCGTAGCAGAAGTGCGGGTGGAGTGAGGGATGGATTGGATGATAGTGGAAGGGGAGGTGGGAAGGGCATGAAGGTGGCTGGTGCAGAAAGCAAGGTGAATGATGTGGAAGTCGGGTGAATGATGTGGAAGTCGGGTGAATGATGTGGAAGTCGGGTGAATGATGTGGAAGTTGGGGTGAATGATGTGGGGGAGGGGTTAATAGGGGGTTTTGGAATCGCATCCTGATGGTGATTAAATCTCAAAATGTTTCTTAGCCTGGATTGTGTTTAAGTTGAGGTTCAGGGTTTATAGTTGTCATTAAAATATGTTTCTTTCTATGTTATCTTGTCAGGAAATATTTTTCTTCATTTGCTGATGTAAGCACGCTTGTTTTTGTTTAGGTGTTTATTTTTGTGTAAATATGTTTTTATTAATGAACTGTATGTTTGTTTGATTTTTTTAATAAAAATGTACACTCTAATGTCCCCTCCCCCACAGTCAGTTTTCTATGCCTCCTATTAATAACAATTGTATTATTGTCCTCCGCAATGAGAAAATGTAGGTACTCCCCCTGTATAATGAGAGGTAGGTACTCCCCCTGGTAGTGAGGAAAGGTAGGTACTCCCCTTGTATAATGAGGAAAGGTAGGTACTCCCCCTGTATAATGAGGAAAGGTAGGTACTCACCCTGTATAATGAGGAAAGGTAGGTACTCACCTTGGTGCTGTAGGCAGAGAAGAGACTCAGAAAGATCAGAAGACAGAACATTTTGTTGGTGGGTTTGAGGATTGCAGTCTGGGGATGGGGAGAAGAGAACACAATGATGATGGGTGAGGACGGGTAATATAAACTCTCTATAGGTAATATAACTTACCATGGTGATCGATGTGACGGCACACACTATGCTGGGTACAGGTGTGAGGAGACTTTTATATGAACTGAAATCTGGTCAGACCCTCCTCTCCCCACCCCCTTTATGTGTATTATATCCCTTGTGTGGACACACCCAGCTCTGTACTGATACCTCTATACAGGTGATCCACACTCCAATGACTTGTCCTGCGACTTGGGACTGCAAAGTCACATGATAAGTCGTTCCTAATGATTTCCAGTGACAACCATTCATATTAGTACGACGTCAAGTTGTGCCGACTTCAAAGTAGTCCCTGCACTACTTTGGTCCGACTTTGATGCGAGTTACACAGGCATTCCCTAAAATTGCGGCAAAATTGTGTGACTTTGGAGTCATGGTAGTGTGAAAGGGGACTAACTAGCTTGATAAAACATTCTTCTCACCACTGAGCCCAGCTCTATCTCCACAGGAAGGAACCTTTTATAGTGTGGGGTGAGACTATGAGCACTGAGCCATGATTGGACAAAGTCATAACTTTGCCCAATCAGAGCTCTCATGGTGCTCTTTGCCCTGACTGGGCAAAGCCTTGCACCTGACCACTGGTCAGGTGAATTGCTTCAGCCAATCAGAGCTGTTCAAAACACAC
Source organism: Aquarana catesbeiana (assembly GCF_042186555.1). Lineage (NCBI taxonomy): Eukaryota > Metazoa > Chordata > Amphibia > Anura > Ranidae > Aquarana > Aquarana catesbeiana. The sequence goes on along the minus strand of NC_133336.1, from coordinate 213,706,584 downwards.
ATTGTGCGGCATGCAAGAGCATTGTGGGGCGCTCAGCGGGAGAACATGCAAACACCCGAAAGGGCGATGTTTGGGGCTGAACTGATGCTTGGCCCGAACAGCTCAACTAAAAACCATGGTCTACAGAACAAGCAGGAGAATAAGAGAGCTTGGTTAGGGTCGATTGACTTCCAGTTGGCTTGTGTTCCAGTGTTGGTGTCTTTTCTTTTGCCAGAAGCCACATCTGGGTTTTACCTGGAGTGTGGTGGCTGCATCATATTACACATCACAGGTAGAGTTGCCACCTCATCCCTTTAAACCTGAATACCTTTGAATTACACGGGTTCTGAGGCTAATTAAATGCAGATAAGGCACCAAGTGAGTTTAATTACCTCCTTAATCAGCCACAGAACCTGTGTAATTAATATGTGTTCGGGTTTAAAGGGATGAGGTGGCAACCATAATCACAAGACTGCATCCTCTATTTGAAATCAAGTGGGACGTTGTGTCAGTGCTTGAGCATGGAGTCCATGTTCCTCTAGAACAGGCATGGCCAAAGTCTGGCCCGCGGGCCAATCGTGGCCCGCCTGGTTATTTGGACATATATGTCTTTTGTGGCCCCTGACGATCTCCCAGTGCCGAGGCCACAAAAGATGTATATGCCTTGGAGGGGACAGGGAGGAGGCAGGACGAGCACCGTGCACACACAGGAGAATTTCCTGTTTACGGGCGGCCTCTGTAATAGGAAGTCCCGTCTCCGGTGCTGCCATTGGGCGACTGTTCTGTCCATCAAAGGAGGTGGGACTTTCTATTAAAGAGGCTGATGTTTAAACAGGAGATTCTCCTGTAGGTAATCTTTGTCACTCATGAGTGCATTCCTGGCAATGGTGAGTGCATTCCTGGCAATGGTGTGTGCATTCCTGGCAATGGTGAGTGCATTCCTGGCAATGGTGTGTGCATTCCTGGCAATGGTGTGTGCATTCCTGGCAATGGTGCGGCAATGGTGTGTGCATTCCTGGCAATGGTGTGTGCATTCCTGACAATGGTGTGTGCATTCCTGACAATGGTGAGTGCATTCCTGGTAATGGTGTGTGCATTCCTGGCAATGGTGTGTGCATTCCTGACAATGGTGTGTGCATTCCTGACAATGGTGTGTGCATTCCTGGCAATGGTGCGGCAATGGTGTGTGCATTCCTGGCAATGGTGAGTGCATTCCTGGCAATGGTGTGTGGATTCCTGGCAATGGTGAGTGCATTCCTGGCAATGGTGCGGCAATGGTGTGTGCATTCCTGACAATGGTGTGTGCATTCCTGACAATGGTGTGTGCATTCCTGGCAATGGTGCGGCAATGGTGTGTGCATTCCTGGCAATGGTGAGTGCATTCCTGGCAATGGTGCGGCAATGGTGTGTGCATAACTGGCAATGGTGTGCGCATTCCTGGTAATGGTGTGCACATTCCTGGCAATGGTGTGCGCATTCCTGGTAATGGTGTGTGCATTCCTGGCAATGGTGTGCGCATTCCTGGCAATGGTGTGCGCATTCCTGGCAATGGTGTGCGGATTCCTGGCAATGGTGAGTGCATTCCTGGCAATGGTGCACCAATGGTGTGCGCATTCCTGGCAATAGTAGGTGCTGCATTCCTAGCAATGGTGAGGCTACATTCATGGCAATGGTGGGTCTGTATATGGGCAGCAGAATGGCACTGACTCTTGTTTTGCTTCACAGTTCTTTATTTAAATTTTATTTTTCCTGAAACTTCGCTAAAGTGAAGGTGCGTGTTATACACCAATAAATACGGTATTTTCAAATAATATGCCCAAGTTCAGCTCTTTACTCACACACAGCCACAAAGGCAAGAGAATTCTTGTTGGGTATTAGTGCTCGTAGTGCTTGTAGTGTATTAGTGCTCGGAAGAACACACTTAGACTGAATTTTAATCTTTCAAAGAATATCAGGCAAAATGGTCGGTCCTCACGCATATTCACTTCTTCAAAACTGGCCCTCTTTGAAAAAAGTTTGGACACCCCGCTCTAGAACTTTTGTGCCTGTAGCTCCCCTAAAAAGGTACTGAAGTGTTCCTCTACAACTGCAAGACTATTAAACCTCTGTAGCCCCCTGCAACTTCCACTAATCTACACAGCAGTCCCTTTTGCGCCTTGGCATCCCCATCTGCCATCCATTCTCTGCAGCACCACCTCTGTACCCGCAGTCTCCACTACATCCACAGTCTGAACCTGGGCTACACCCACCTAGCCCAGGCCATTAGACAAAATGCATCCATAGTAGGAATCCAGACACCCTCATCTGAACATAAACTTTCGCTTTACGCGGATGATTTATTGGTCTACATACAACAACCTCACACTACTCTACCCTCACTTATGCAGGAATTTCGCAGGTTTGGACAGTTTAGTAATTTTAAATTGAACATTTCTAAGACGGAGGCCCTAAACATATCCTTACCTCGAACTACCCTCACCCGACTACAGGCCAACTTTCCCTTCTATTGGGGTTCCAGGGGCATCTCTTATTTAGGGATCATGATTCCTGCTAACCTCTCCAATTTATATGCTCTAAATTATCTACCCCTCCTAACCCGAGTTAGAAAGGAATTGGAATCCTGGAACTCCTCTGCATTACCTTGGTTTGGGCATATCACTACGTTAAAAATGGACACCATGCCAAAATTGCTATATTTATTCCAAACCGTTCCTATTATGGTCCCTAAACACTATTTTACATCTCTTCGCTCTATGTCCATATGATTCATATGGCAAAATGGTATGTCCCGCATTAGTCACAACCTACTTACATACCCCAAAATACAGGGCGGAGTAGGCCTTCCTGACTATGAGCTATATCATAGAGCTGCATTGTTATCCAGGGTCTTAGAATGGTTCCCTCGCCCATTCCCCAAAGCGTCCACCATGGTGGAACAAGATTTATCCGCTCTTGATCTCAGGGCCTTGCTTTGGGGATATGGACGACACTTACACTCACTCTCCTCTACTTCCCCACTGATGATTGCAGCATTACTGTCACGGACCTGGCCGGGACGGAGGCTGTTGGAGAGGACTGTATGCAAGCCTGTTGCCCACCGATTATGGGCCCTAGCATTTGGGGGAATGGTGCTCTCTGTGAGCTGTATGCCTGGGGACCCTGGGGTTGATGTTACTATGGATTCAGCTCCATGTCCCCCCAAAACACACAGACTCTGGAACCCTTTATATGCCATATTAGAATGGTGACTGATTTATACCATTGGGACTCGTACTGTTAAATGCTAATGTCATCAATTCTGCTACAATGTGTTTAGTGTGGCTCTAAGAGTCTTTTCACCCATTGTTGTTTATGTTAATTGAGAGAGCTGATCACATTAGCCACCAGCACTGGGTAATAGACGAATGGTCTGGGCTGAGGAGGGGGGAGATTGTTGTTTGTATTGTTAATTGTATTGATGTGTGAAGCTCGGTGCCTACAAGACTGTCATCTGGTCTGGGTACATTTTGTAGTAAATTAGCTCATGTTAATTAGGTTAGCTTCCAGTCATCCCTGCTGTATAAAGGTCTGTGAAATCTCAAAATAAAAAACAGTTCTGATGTACTCCAAGACTGGTGTTGTCTAGTTCTTGGGGTTTCTATAGCCAGATCCATTGGACGCGTGTTCCAGAACTTAGGAAGGGGTATACAGACGGAAGCACTCAAGCGGAGTGTGGGGCGTTCCGTGACATTGGTGGCAAGCAGCGGGAAAGCTTCCTGAAGTCTGAAGTCTGGGACATCCAAACCTCCAATTGGATCCAAGATCAGCATAGCAGACTTCAGTCACCCCAGCGGAGATATGGACCTGGCATCAGAATTCCCGGGGCTACTGCGGATCATCCTTTCAACGTACACCAGGACTGTGTCTGAGGATGAATACCTGGAGCTCAGGCAGCTGATTCGGGTGGAGCTCTGGATTGCAGCCCTCCGTCTCGCTGGTATAAAACAGGGCAAGTGCTTTCCAACCCAAGAGCAACGGGCCAGTGACCAACGGGCATTGCGGATGGCATTCCTGGGAGAGCAGCCCCAGGAGCAATGGGTGACTGAGTTGGACAGGTTGGTCCAGCAGGAGATAGAGCTGGACAATCGTTATCGGGCTCTGCAATGGCACGCAGAGGAGGGATATTTAGGGGAGACAACAGAATGCTCTCCGGAGGGATATGACTTTGGCGGCCCTGGATTGCTGTGGGAGAACCTTACAGATCTTTTTATGTTTGGCGATGAAGGGGAACCTGACCTTGAGGACATGAGAGACTATAGAGAGTCTATGCTCGGTCTTGCAGGGGTCTCAGAGCTCAAACCTGATCTGGACCATTTGCTAAGGAAGGAACAGCATCTGGAAAGGGCATACAGGAAACTGCTAGAACAAGTTCAGCAGCATGCCAGAGAATCGGCAGTGGAAAATCCGGAGATTGCCGTCCCCAAACCTGAAGTGCTGACAACAGGGCAGAGCTCTGCTAACCTCTGTCCAGAAATGATAACATCTTCTGGGTTCCATGGACAGGAGATGGTGAACCCCTATTCCCCGACATCAGTTGCAGAGACATGGGATTTGATAGACTTTTCTGCTGAGGAAGAACAACCTGATGAGCCTCCAGCAGAAGAGCTGCTATCAGGGCCAAAGTTCACTGTGTTCTGCCCAGCACCAGCAGTGGCTTCGGCCTTCCTGAGAGAAGAGGTAGTCGGCCTTTCTCCCACAACACTGACAGGGACATGTGATTTTCTGCCAGCAGCATCTATGGAGTTAAAACAAACTTCTCCAGCTGAAGATCTGGTAACTGAACAGAGGGTCCAAGACCTCTGTCCCACACTTTTACCAGTTCCAGAGACTGGGGATTTAATAGACATTTCTGTAGAGGAGGAACCACCTAGCAAACCCCCAGCAGAAGTGCTGGCAACCGGACAGAGGGTCCAAGACCTCTGCCCCACATCTGCAGCAATTGTGGAGGCTCAGGGTGAGAAGATGGCAATCACTTCCCAGCAGCAGATACAGGGGGAGAAGGGAGAGGAGGTGTGTGTTGTCCCTCCCCAACAGTTGGCCAGGGTGGAGGAAGTGGGCTTTCCTCCCCAGCAAAGATCCGTGTACCTGGGAGACAGTACCATCGACATGTCGTCCCAGCAGCCAGATGAGGGAATGGAAAAGGAAGCAGCCGGCTCACCTCCCCAATGGCAGCTACACAGTTTTGGAGGGGAGGAAGCCAGCTGCCTGCCCCAACAGTTAGCTGGAGCAGAGGATGCGGAGTCCCCAGCAGAAGTGCTGGCAACAGGGCAGAGTGCTACCAACCTCTGCCCAGCACCAGCAACAACTACAGAGTTCCAGGGAGGCGGGGCAGTCGGCCTCCCTCTCCAACAGTTAGCCGGAACAGATGGTGTGGAGTTTCCAGCAGAAGGGCTGGCAACAGGGCCGAGGACTGCTGGACTCTGCCCTCAACTAACAGAGGATGGATTTCCTGTGAAGGTGGATGGGACTTCAGTCTCCACCTGTATACCCCAGGGATGCTGGGCAGTGGGCCCAGATCCCCAACAGCATGACAGAGAGGTTGGCTGGGTGAGTGATACTCTGTTTGGAATAATTTATTTGGGGTACGGTGTGGGTACAGGCAGTAGAGGACTGGAGCTGTTTACTAACTTCGGAGTCAACCCGTCTGGGGTCTCCTCCTGTGTTAGTCTCCTGCCGAAAGGGGAGAAATGTCACGGACCTGGCCGGGACGGAGGCTGTTGGAGAGGACTGTATGCAGGCCTGTTGCCCACCGATTATGGGCCCTAGCATTTGGGGGAATGGTGCTCTCTGTGAGCTGTATGCCTGGGGACCCTGGGGTTGATGTTACTATGGATTCAGCTCCATGTCCCCCCAAAACACACAGACTCTGGAACCCTTTATATGCCATATTAGAATGGTGACTGATTTATACCATTGGGACTCGTACTGTTAAATGCTAATGTCATCAATTCTGCTATAATGTGTTTAGTGTGGCTCTAAGAGTCTTTTCACCCATTGTTGTTTATGTTAATTGAGAGAGCTGATCACATTAGCCACCAGCACTGGCTAATAGACGAATGGTCTGGGCTGAGGAGGGGGGAGATTGTTGTTTGTATTGTTAATTGTATTGATGTGTGAAGCTCGGTGCCTACAAGACTGTCATCTGGTCTGGGTACATTTTGTAGTAAATTAGCTCATGTTAATTAGGTTAGCTTCCAGTCATCCCTGCTGTATAAAGGTCTGTGAAATCTCAAAATAAAAAACAGTTCTGATGTACTCCAAGACTGGTGTTGTCTAGTTCTTGGGGTTTCTATAGCCAGATCCATTGGACGCGTGTTCCAGAACTTAGGAAGGGGTATACAGACGGAAGCACTCAAGCGGAGTGTGGGGCGTTCCGTGACAATTACATATCTGGTACAAGAAGGGTATACAGTCTCTACTGTCCTCAGACCCCTCACCCCTCACTTCTTTATTTGACCACCCTGCACTCCCTCAAGATAAAGGTTCCAACACACTAGGCCCATATTCCCATTCTACGTGGCCTGTAGCGAGTTCATTTGTGAACCCTACTTGCGGTGCACCCATCCTGCCAAACACGCAAGGTAATTGGCTCACAGCCCTCCGTATATCCTCCTTTTGTTCTGATCTTTTCTCTTCCTCTCAAATTCACAGACCCTTAACGGAATTCGAACAGCTGTGCTCTCTTCCGGAAACTCCCAGACACTTACTTTCTACCATATACATGATGCAGAACATACTGCTACATAACCGACCTCCTTCATATACCAGGAAGTGGTCCATGAAGCTGGGAAAGGAACTTCATTTAGAGGATTGGCAAAAGTCATATTATTTCACACACAAATCCTCAATATCCTGCTATACCCAGGAGAAAAATTTTAAACTTCTCTCCCGATTGTACAGGGACCCTCAATCCCTTAACAAAATTTTCCCCTCCGTTCCATCCTCATGTTGGAGATGTGGTTCAGAAAACGGAAGTTACTTACATATATGGTGGGCCTGTTCATTTATTCAGCCACTATGGTCCAAGGTTTTTTCCATTTACAGTAGTCTTTACGACCAGCCCATGCCACCTTCCCCAGAAATAGCATTACTATCCATGCTTCCTGGTTCCATAACCTCACAGAAGCGTTCCCTACTGCGCTTTTTCCTATCGGCTGCCAGGCAGATCATACCCTTATTTTGGAAAACCACCACTAGACCCCCACTTGCCTTATGGGTTTCGACAATGAATGACATTATGCGCATGGAGGAGAGGATAGCCATGGATAATGATACTTTTGATAAATTTAAAACTTTATGGCTTATTTGGATTGAATACTCTACATCGGACTCCCTGAAAACCTTATTGACTACCCAAGGTTAGACACAGATACTCACCCTTACTACTCCATGTACACGTTGTCACGCCGAGGTCTATTCCACGCCCCCCCCTTGTACCCTATCCCTCTTGTCTCTTTTTCCACCCACTTTTCTTTTCTTTCTCTTCGTCTTCCTGAATTCTATTTCTACCTCATAGTCAGAGGTTATAGTCTTTCCTAGATTAATCTACACGTTTTTATAGACAGATTATTACTATATAGTATTGTCGGATAATGAGGGTTTCCTATCTTGTAAGATTTAATCTAGCATTGTACATTGGAATAGGATATACCCCATACTGTCTTTGTTATTGACAACTGACTACTAACCCTTTTGTACAAAATTTCTTTGATATTGTTAATAAAAACATATTTCACACTAAACCTGGGCTACACCCAATACCAGGGCAAGGCCTTCTAGAACCCAAGAAAAATGAAGCCAAAATGTTCAGTGTTGAGGCAGGCGAAGCTTTATATTTGCACCTAGAGTGGCTGGGACGGCACAGGGAACATAATTGGCCACCACTGTCCACCAGGCCTAGACTTGATGCTTTGCGGTCCATGGAAAACCGAATAGAAAAGGGGAAAGGATGTGACACGGTTCCACCAGTGTTGTTTAGCTATCAGGAGCTTTGGGAAGCCAGGTTTTCATTAACATTATTGGAACCAATTTTGGTTTTATCTGTAAACTAGTTATAACTCAGAAAAAGTGCAAATTGTATTCTTTTGTAAAGTCACTAGAATGAGGTCTGTGGTACAGATTCTGGTTCTGTCTATTTTTGTTATGTGACAGATCACTGTGCTGGTTCTGTTCCCCCAATGCCTATTATGACTAAATCTCAATCATGTAACTATGATAGACCACCCCCATCCCATCCTGCAGATATACAAGCCTTCTCCATCTCACTGATAGGGACTACAAGGATTACACCGGGACTACACCGTATGACATCAGTCTAATGAGGATGTTTTTTACTCGGGATGTATGATTTTTTCAAACGGGCTCAATAAATCTTTATATGATCATCTTGCTGTACCCAAAGGTCTACCGCCTGCTCCTGTTCTCCATTCCACAAGATAAATAAAACCAGTACTTACTGGGAATTAATGAATTGTTCTGTCTGCTCTTCCAATAAATGAATGCCGGAGATCCGGGACCTCAGGCGAGTTCTGAACAATCGGTGATCTTTACCTAAACAAACTAATAGTCACAGTACAGGCCGGCCTCACAGTACATCTCATCCTCATTGAACTGTTTATCTGCGTTTGTCCACATCAATGTCACACCACACGCCGATGATTGTCTTTAACCCGTAATGTGGCCTGTACATAACAGAATGCATCTAAAAACCCAAGAGAATACGGGGCATTACATTAACAAAAGGTTATAAGCCCTGTCACTTGGGGGTCCCAGAACCATGGCACCCGGACACTTGGGGGTCCCAGAACAATGACACCTGGACACTTGGGGGTCCCAGAACAATGACAGCCAGACACTCTGGAATATTGGTATTGGATTATGGTCATTGGTATTCTATAGATATATTGATGCAGAAAACAAAAACACAGAAGCATTTAAAGGATAAATTTCTAGTTTGAGACGTCAGTCTTTGTACTGAAGTAGGAACGGGGGTCAGTTTATATGGCCATATTTATGTGTGTAGTAAGACTGATTTAGAATTTCAGCTAAGAATCATATTTCTTGTATTTCATGTTGAAGCTACTTGTGACTTCCCCATTACAGGAATCTGCTACATTCCTCTTTCTGTGCAAAAAGCTTGCTTGCTGACATCATTTAAGACAGATGAAGGAACCGCAAGAGCATACTGCAGAGAAACGAGTTTTGTAAAAAGCTAAAAATATATATGGTTTGCAGAACTTGTCTGGTTTTAGGATGCATAGGTTGATTTTTAAAAGGTTAGAATGTCTGGTAAAACAGAAGTGTACCGCCCGTTTGCTTGTGACGTAATATGCTGAAAATATATATGTACACTGTATTCACTGTATTAGACACTCTTGACATGTAGACACGAGTTGGGTCAGGAGTGTCCATTCTTTTCTGGCCAGAAAGATGGAATAAATCTCCCATACCAGAGTTCTATGTCCAATAATGTCATTACCGATATTCTGCTACTTTATTTGGTGCATTTGGCCATGAGGGGGGAATATCGGTGTGACCTGTTGAGGCAGGTGGCACTGTTTTCCACCAGACCTACAAGGAGTGGCCCTGAGAGGCCAGCCCTGCGGGCTATATCGTAGTCTCAAAAGGCGCCTTCTAGAACTGTTATCTAGGAGACTGCGCTGTGTCCCATTTGGTGGCCTGCTGTGGACGACCTTGGTAGCGTCAAAAGGACCTGGGAATCCGAGAAATAGATAGCTGGAGCTCCAACGGGAACAGGTGAGAGTCTTTTTACTTCTGTTTTTGGATAACAGTCAGACAGCCAGCCAGCCTCTCGACGGATCGAGAGAAGGGAAGCCTGATCACCTTCCGAGAGAGACGTCTGTTCAGATGATTGTGCATCTTTCGGACGAATCCTCAGTCAGTCAGTAATTTTTGGGTGGGAGTGTCTGGTATGATTGATGTGTGTATGAGACATCACTTTGTGGTGAAGTGACCGTGGTCCTCTTCTAAGTGCGGTTCCTGGCCGGGAGACCGCGCCCAGGCCACTGACCGAGGGAAGCGTTGTCTATTGTTCCTACTTGTGTCGAGGATTCAGACCCCTTACTGAATTCTCATCATTTACCCTACCCTCTGTGCCTGTCTTGGTGTCTTTTAGGTTATAAGTAGGGATGAGCCGAACACCCCCCTGTTCGGTTCGCACCAGAACATGCGAACAGGAAAAAAATTCGTTCGAACACGCGAACACCGTTAAAGTCTATGGGACACGAACCTGAATAATCAAAAGTGCTAATTTTAAAGGCTTATATGCAAGTTATTGTCAATAAAAGTGTTTGGGGACCCGGGTCCTGCCCCAGGGGACATGAATCAATGCAAAAAAAAGTTTTAAAAACGGCCGTTTTTTCAGGAGCAGTGATTTTAATAATGCTTAAAGTCAAACAATAAAAGTGTAATATCCCTTTAAATTTCATACCTGGGGGGTGTCTATAGTATGCCTGTAAAGGGGCGCATGTTTCCCGTGTTTAGAACAGTCTGACAGCAAAATGACATTTTGAAGGAAAAAACACATTTAAAACTACCGCGGCTATTGCATTGCCGACAATACACATAGAAGTTCATTGATAAAAACGGCATGGGAATTCCCCACAGGGCAACCCCGAACCAAAATTAAAAAAAAAAAATGATGTGGGAGTCCCCCTAAATTCCATACAAGGCCCTTCAGGTCTGGTATGGATATTAAGGGGAACCCCAGCCAAAATTTAAAAAAAAAATTGACGTGGGGTTCCCCCTAAATTCCATACCAGACCCTTCAGGTCTGGTATGGATTTTAAGGGGAACCCCGCGCCAAAAAAAAAAAAAAAAAACGGCGTGGGGTCCCCCTAAAAATCCATACCAGACCCTTATCCGAGCACGCAACCTGGCAGGCCGCAGGAAAAGAGGGGGGGATGAGAGTGCGGCCCCCCCCCTCCTGAACCGTACCAGGCCACATGCCCTCAACATTGGGAGGGTGCTTTGGGGTAGCCCCCCAAAACACCTTGTCCCCATGTTGATGAGGACAAGGGCCTCATCCTCACAACCGTGGCCGGTGGTTGTGGGGGTCTGCGGGCGGGGGGCTTATCGGAATCTGGAAGCCCCCTTTAACAAGGGGACCCCCAGATCCCGGCCCCCCCCCTGTGTGAAATGGTAAGGGGGTACTTACCCCTACCATTTCACTAAAAAACTGTCAAAAATGTTAAAAATGACAAGAGACAGTTTTTGACAATTCCTTTATTTAAATGCTTCTTCTTTCTTCCTTCATCTTCTTCTTCTTCTGGTTCTTCTGGCTCTTCTGGTTCTTCCTCCGGCGTTCTCGTCCAGCATCTTCTCCGCGGCGTCTTCTATCTTCTTCTCCTCGGGCCGCTCCGCACCCATGGCATGAGGGGAGGCTCCCGCTCTTCTCTTCATCTTCTTCTCTTCTTCATCTTCTTCTTCATCTTCTTCTTCATCTTCTTCTTCTTCTTCTCTTCTTCATGTCTTCTCCGGGCCGCTCCGCAGCCATGCTGTGGCATGGAGGGAGGCTCCCGCTGTGTGACGGCGTCTCTTCGTCTGACGGTTCTTAAATAACGGGGGGCGGGGCCATCCGGTGACCCCGCCCCCCTCTGACGCACGGTGACTTGACGGGACTTCCCTGTGACGTCACGGGGAATGCCACAGGGAAGTCCCGTCATGTCACCGTGCGTCAGAGGGGGGCGGGGTCACCGGGTGGCCCCGCCCCCCGTTATTTAAGAACCGTCAGACGAAGAGACGCCGTCACACAGCGGGAGCCTCCCTCCATGCCACAGCATGGCTGCGGAGCGGCCCGGAGAAGACATGAAGAAGAGAAGATGATGAAGAAGAAGATGAAGAAGAAGATGAAGAAGAAGATGAAGAAGAGAAGAAGATGAAGAGAAGAGCGGGAGCCTCCCCTCATGCCATGGGTGCGGAGCGGCCCGAGGAGAAGAAGATAGAAGACGCCGTGGAGAAGATGCTGGACGAGAACGCCGGAGGATGAACCAGAAGAGCCAGAAGAACCAGAAGAAGATGAAGGAAGAAAGAAGAAGCATTTAAATAAAGGAATTGTCAAAAACTGTCTCTTGTCATTTTTAACATTTTTGACAGTTTTTTAGTGAAATGGTAGGGGTAAGTACCCCCTTACCATTTCACACAGGGGGGGGGCCGGGATCTGGGGGTCCCCTTGTTAAAGGGGGCTTCCAGATTCCGATAAGCCCCCCGCCCGCAGACCCCCACAACCACCGGCCACGGTTGTGAGGATGAGGCCCTTGTCCTCATCAACATGGGGACAAGGTGTTTTGGGGGGCTACCCCAAAGCACCCTCCCAATGTTGAGGGCATGTGGCCTGGTACGGTTCAGGAGGGGGGGGGGCGCACTCTCGTCCCCCCCTCTTTTCCTGCGGCCTGCCAGGTTGCGTGCTCGGATAAGGGTCTGGTATGGATTTTTAGGGGGACCCCACGCCGTTTTTTTTTTTAAATTTTGGCTGGGGTTCCCCTTAATATCCATACCAGACCTGAAGGGCCTTGTATGGAATTTAGGGGGACTCCCACATCATTTTTTTTTTTTAATTTTGGTTCGGGGTTGCCCTGTGGGGAATTCCCATGCCGTTTTTATCAATGAACTTCTATGTGTATTGTCGGCAATGCAATAGCCGCGGTAGTTTTAAATGTGTTTTTTCCTTCAAAATGTCATTTTGCTGTCAGACTGTCAGACTGTTCTAAACACGGGAAACATGTGCCCCTTTACAGGCATACTATAGATACCCCCCAGGTACGAAATTTAAAGGGATATTACACTTTTATTGTTTGACTTTAAGCATTAATAAAATCACTGCTCCTGAAAAAACGTCCGTTTTTAAAACTTTTTTTTGCATTGATCCATGTCCCCTGGGGCAGGACCCGGGTCCCCAAACACTTTTTATGACAATAACTTGCATATAAGCCTTTAAAATTAGCACTTTTGATTTCTCCCATAGACTTTTAAAGGGTGTTCCGCGGCATTCGAATTTGCCGCGAACACCCCAAATTGTTCTCTGTTCGGTGAACTTGCGAACAGCCAATGTTCGAGTAGAACATGAGTTCGACTCGAACTCGAAGCTCATCCCTAGTTATAAGTATGGGTGGGAAATATAGTGTTGAATCTCCCCTACAATCCATGATCTCCAACTTTAGGAAGGGATTTGCTAAGAACTGCAATTTAAAACTTAGCCCTGAGAAATTGATAACATTGTGTGAGAAAGATTGGCCCTGCTATGGAGCGCAGTGGCCCCCACAGGGAACCCTTGACTCAGAGACCATTGACTGATTATTTGAGAATATTATGTCAGAATCACAGAAACATGACCAAGACGCACCTTCCAGGAGGACTGTTCGTTCGGATGATTGTGCATCTCTCGGATAAATCCTCAGCCAGCCAGTCAGGAGGAATATCCATCCAGATGATTGTGCATCTCTCGGATAAATCCTCAGCCAGCCAGTCAGGAGGAATATCCATCCAGATGATTGTGCATCTCTCGGATAAATCCTCAGCCAGCCAGTCAGAAGGAATATCCCTCCAGATGATTGTGCATCTCTCGGATAAATCCTCAGCCAGCCAGTCAGGAGGAATATCCATCCAGATGATTGTGCATCTCTCGGATAAATCCTCAGCCAGCCAGTCAGAAGGAATATCCATCCAGATGATTGTGCATCTCTCGGATAAATCCTCAGCCAGCCAGTCAGGAGGAATATCCGTCCAGATGATTGTGCATCTCTCGGATAAATCCTCAGCCAGCCAGTCAGGAGGAATATCCGTCCAGATGATTGTGCATCTCTCGGATAAATCCTCAGTCAGTCAGTCAGGAGGAATGTTCGTCCAGATGATTGTGCATCTTTCGGACAAATCCTCAGTCAGTCAGTCAGTCAGCTAGGAGAAAACGTCCATCTGGATGATTGTGCATCCTTTGGACAAATGGGAGATAAAGACCTGCAGTGGATAGAAGCCACAAAAAGAGGAACAGTGTAGAATTATGGTTATGACAAGAGTAGTACCACGGACAAAACAAACAAAACACATATATTCTCAACCCAAAGAGACAGATCAGCCTCCCCCGTATGTAGATGAACGGACCTCAGATAGAGACAGGTCAGAGCCATGTCCAAATGCCCCGTCCAGTAAACAAGGGGACTCAAGTTGTTGTCCACCTACATCAGATTCAGCAAGTTTGTCAATGCCAAATCTCAGTAAATATACTCCGAACCGTAACACTCTGGGTATAAGCAGGACAGAAATAGGGAACTCAGTAGTAGTCAATGGGCTCCCCAATCAAGTGTCCACTTCCACTCCAAGAAATCCTGATGCAAACAGCCGGACCCTTGCCCCATCTTTCAACATACCTCTGCAAATGCCCCTAAGAGAACAGGCGGTGGAGGAACATCGGACTCTAGTTTACACCCCTTTTTACCACAACAGATTTACTGAACTGGAAGATTCATAACTCTGCCTACTCTGAGAAGCCCCAAGCCTCATCACAGATTTGCTCCGGTCAATAACTCAGACCCATAACCCCACTTGGTTGGACTGCCAGCAACTTTTATTGACCCTTTTTAATACTGAGGAGAGACACAGAATTAACCAAGCAGTGCAGAAGTATAAAGTCAAAAGACCCTTCCTATTAGAAAGACTTTGTAGTTTTGGGGGGGGCATCAAGTCCAACATCAGTTCCTGTACATGCCGGATTCCCCTATTCCCTTGCTGGGCAGAGACTTACTTGCTAAACTCAGAGCGTACATATACTTCCAATCTGACGGACAGGCTATCCTAAAATTGCCCCATCCCTTTAAAGCCCGCATACTGCAAGACATCCCAGGACTATGGGCAGACAACCCACCAGGATTAGCCAGACACATTTCCCCAATCCTTATTGAATTAAAATCAGGAGCCACTCCAGTCAGCCTGAAACAGTACCCAGTCCCTCTAAAAGCCCTAGTAGGAATACAAAAGTACTTAAATATATTCCTACACTATGGAATTCTAAAACCCTGTCAGTCTCCCTGGAATACACCTCTACTCCCAGTGCAGAAACCCGAAACAGCTCACTGTCGTCCTGTTCAAGACCTCAGAGCAGTCAATCAGGCTGTAATGACCATGCACCCAGCGGTCACTAATGAACAGTGTGACCCGGAGGAAAAATTAGACGTAGGGTTGGCATGACTATGGGAGGAACAGGTCTGGAAGGGTTAAAGTGTTACTGAGGTAGTTTTAGATGAAGGGGTAGCTTACCTTATTGGAGCATCAGGTCAGGTGGTCGGGGTGGAGCCGGAAAAGGGTCTTGGGTAGTTGCATAGGCTGATGGGTAATCATTCCAGAAGATTTCTTGTTGGAAGAAGTTCTGTCGGTCCCCTGCGGAGAGAAGTACAGGCAGGATGAGTGATTTGGAGGCCTTATGGGACCAGGTCAGGGCTGCAGCCTCTACACGGGGTCCACAGTGGCTCCAACAGCAGTTGCTAGGCATGTTAGGGGGGTCGGGGGTTGATCCATCTCCTCCTGGGTCCCCCCCTTCCTCTAAGCGCGCTAGGAGGGTTCGCCCTCCCGAGCGCTTGAGCCCTTCACACACACCCCGGGTTCGGCGGCCGCATGGGAGCTCCATTCGGAACCCTTCAGTGTCCCCTGCTGTGCCATCAACTTCTGGCTCCAGCGGAGGGCCTGGGAGGAATCCCCAGCATCGGCGGGACCTGCGGGAGGTGGGGACGCTGCGCTCTCTTTCCCCCTCCTCCCCCTCTACAGTGACTCAGGACATGGCGGCCGGCTCTCCTGCTGATGTGCCTAGCAGGAGGCCAGCTCGGCATGGGACACGGTGGGATGCAGGGAGGGGCGGGAGCCCTGTCCCTTCTGGAGCGGTGGTGAGGGCGGATTGTGTCTGCCAGGAGGTCCGGTACCTGCATTCATTGGCGGCATCGTCTAAAGGCTCGGCTCCCTCTCCTGTGGCTGGAACGACAGCTCGGCGTGGGAAGTCTATTGAAACAGGCAGCAGAAGGCATGTTAGCGCCCTCTGCTGCTTCTCCAAAGAAAGTGCAGTCGGCTTCACATAGAGAAAGAGTGACAGCTACACGGGGGAGTGACCAGGCCCAATTAAAGGGTAGGCGACCCCCTTCCACAGTTGGGGGTGCACGGGAACCCCGCAGCTTTCCGATGGAGGCAGATAAAGATGATGATACGCCGAGGCGTGCGGAGCCGGAAGAATCGAGGGGGCGGACGCCTGCGGCACAGTCCGTGCGTGAGTCGTCAGCAGAATCCGGCGAGGTATCCAGTGATGACAGCGATGGGCGATCACCGACCATGCGCCCTACTGTGCAGAGTCAGCTGGGATCCGGATGTGCGGCTGCTCGGGATTCGGCATGCAGGCAGCCTGGTGAGTCCAATTTTATTTCTGCTTCCTCTGTAGGTCAAGGTGTTCGGTTTGTGGCGGGTGAGCAGGGGGGGTCACAGGGCGGGGTGCACTTGGGTCAGATAGGAAGGGAACCTGGTGTGTTGGGTTTGGCGGAATTTTCGTGAATTGTTGGACCGTTGTGCTCCGCCCAGGCCTTCTGGACTAGTAGCGGGGCCAACGGGGGCGTGGGTCCCTGCTGTGACCACGTCGGATGGTTCGGGCCGTGATGCCTCCATCATGCGTAGTTCTACGCTGCCGCCAGCGGTAGGCACGGCGTCACACCGGGAAGGACAAACAGATGCGGAGGTCCCATTATCCTCGGCGGTAGTTGAGTCTGCTTCTCAGACGGTGAGGGTCAGTGGCTCGGAGTCACGTAAGTCCAAGGAGTCTGGGGACGATGGGGTTCGTTTGGGAGATAAAGCACATGGTGAGGTTTATGTATGCTTCGAGGGTCCGTTGGGGGTGCATCTCAAGCCTGAAGTTAGGGAGAAGATTTGGTGGGGGGAATATGTGGAGATATTCTCCCTTTTGCCATTAGAAAAGTTCAATATAGATAAAGGCAAAGCGGACGAGAGTAAAAAGGAGGAGGAGAGGCGACGTTGGCGGCTTATCCCTAGGACTTTTTCTAACTGGCTGCAAGCCTTTGCGATACTGGCCAGCGTCATTGGTGAAAAGGAACCGGAGAACTGTTCTCCGCTTTTTTGCTATTTAGACGCTATCGGGGAGGCTTATAGAGTATATGGGGGATTGGCGTGGCTTCGCTATGACAAACAGTTTAGTCAGCGAAAAGCCGTTAGGCCTCAGCTAAGATGGGACCATAAGGATATTGGGCTTTGGATGAAGCTCATGGTGCAGGCTCGGGCTTCGGGCCAGCCCTTTCCGGGGGGGGGGGGGGGGGGCGGTTCAGGTGCTGGACAGCCGGCCTCACAACGAAAAAACTATTGTTGGCAATTCAACGAATCAGCGTGCTGTTTTGGCGCGGCCTGTCGATTCCGTCATGAGTGCTCCGGATGCGGAGGCTCTCACGGCTATGCCAAATGTTTCAAGAAAGGGAAGCTAAAATCCGGTGAGTCCGCTTCAAAAAGGGAGGACGCCGGTAAACCTGTCCATGATGCTGCCGTACCTAAATAGGTATCCCAGAAGGGAGGCGGCGTTTTTTTCCTTGCCGAGGGCTTTACCACTGGTTTTCGCATTCCTTGTTCGTTACCCTTGTCTGGGGCTTCTGTGCCCAAGAATCTGAAATCTACTTATCAGTTTCCTCAGGTGGTGACGGACAAATTGGCTAAGGAGGTGGAGCTGGGCAGAATGGCTGGCCCCTTCGATCACCCACCCATACCTACGTTGCATGTGTCCCCTTTAGGGGTGGTTCCTAAGAAGGAACCACATAAATTTCGGCTGATACATAATTTGTCGTATCCAAAAGGATCTTCGGTGAATGATGCGATTGAGCCTGATTTGACTTCGGTGTCCTATACGTCATTTGATGCGGCCGTTAGTTGGGTTCAGCTATATGGGCAGGGGGCATTGTTGGCAAAGACGGACATTGAGTCCGCTTTTCGTTTATTGCCGGTTCACCCGGACAGCCAGCCGTTGCTGGGTTGATTTTGGGGTGGGCAGTTTTTTGTTGACCGTTGTCTTCCCATGGGTTGTTCTATTTCTTGTTCTTATTTTGAGACGTTTAGTACCTTTGTCGAATGGGTGGTTCGGGAAGAGTCACAAGTGCGCTCGGTTCTGCACTACCTTGATGGTTTTCTTTGTATTGGCCCCCCGAAGTCCACGGTTTGTTCGGTCTTGTTACGGATATTGGAAGGCGTGGCACGGCGTTTCAGGATTCCTCTTGCGCCGGAAAAGACAGAAGGGCCTTCGACTGAGATGCAATTCTTGGGTATCATCATTGATACGCAGGCGATGGAGTGTCGCTTGCTGCCTGCTAAATTGGAGGACTTGCGATTGTTGGTGAGGGCGGCCCTACAGGCGAGAAAAATTAGGCTGAAGCAATTGCAGTCTTTGCTGGGGAAGCTTAATTTCGTCTGCCGCATCATGCCGATGGGGCACATTTTTTGTCGTCGCCTGAGTGCCGCTACTTCTGGGGTGCGATTGCCGCATCATTTTATTCGGCTTTCGGCCGAACACAAGGCTGATTTGCGGGTGTGGGAGGAGTTTCTGGCCTCTTATAACGGGAGGTCCTTATGGATGGCCCCGGTGGTGTTTGATTTGTACACGGATGCGGCTGGCAGTTTGGGTTTTGGGGCGTACTGTCAAGGGGCATGGTGCACGGAGGCGTGGCCGGAGGAATGGCGTGTCACTGGCTTCTTGAGTAACCTGGTGTTATTGGAGCTTTTCCCGATTGTGGTGGCAGTGGACATTTAGGGGTCTCGATTTCAAAATCGGCGAGTTTGTTTTCACTGCGATAACATGGGGGTGGTGGCAGTTGTGTCTAGTCTGTCTGCTTCGTCTCCGCCCGTGGTGCGTTTATTATGTTTTTTGGTTCTTCGTTGTTTAAGCTTGAATTGTTTTGTAAAAGCTGTACATGTACCGGATGTAGAGAATTCCATTGCTGATGCCTTGTCTCGTTTTCAGTGAGACAGGTTCCGGAAGCTGGCGCCGGCGACGGAGCAGAGGTCTGTTCCTTGTCCTGCACATCTGTGGAGACTGGCATTGGAATAGCTGGTGTCTTGGTACAGCGTTCGGTGAGTGAGGGAACATGGGCGGCTTACTCTTCGTTTGGCGTGAATGGGAAGGACTGGTAAGTTCCATGGGGGGTTGTGTTTCGGATCAGGACAGGCTTTCCCTGTTGTTGTATGTGATTGGGAAGCAGTTTTCCAAGGGAGAGTCGGTATCGAAAATGAATCGGAGATTGACTGCGTTGGCTTTTCTTTATAAGCTACAAGGCCTGCAGGATATCATGAAGGATTTTATGGTGCGTCAGGCCATGAAAGGTTTCCGGCGCGGACGCGTGGTAAGAGATACCAGGCGCCCGGTGTCTTTTGAGCTGCTACAGGATATGGTAGGAATCTTGCCCAGGGTTTGTTCCTCCCCTTATGAGGTTCACCTGTTTACAGCAGCTTTTTCTTTGGCTTTCTTTGGAGCCTTGCGGATTGTGGAGTTGGTGAGCAAAAATAAACGCGGTGAAGGGGGTTTGATGTTTTCGGAGGTGCAGATCGCTGTGGATAGCATTCGGCTCCTGATCAGCAGATCAAAAACTGATCAGCTGGGCAAAGGGGTTTATGTGACGTTATTTAAGGTGCTTCCAGAGGCGGTGTGTCCGGTACTTTCTGTTCAGCGCTTCGCTCTATGTTTGGGCTCTATGTTTGGGCTCTATGTTTGGGCTCTATGTTTTCTTTGGTTGTCTGTTGCAGGTTTTCCTCAAGGCCTGGTGTGGATTCTGGGTGACTTTTATGTCTTCTGGGGGGCGATCAGAGCGGATGCACGGCCCGAAGGGAGACAGCTTGGAGTTCCCCGGAGTGAAGCAGTATGCAAATGGCTGGGAGTTAGAGGCATGATGTGGGGCGGGGTTCTTCCGGAATTTCATTATTATTCTAAAGTGGATAGGCCTCCTGATGTTTTGGTGCTCTCCGTGGGAGGGAATGATATGGGGGTCCGGGCCGCTAGGGATATTGTCAGGGATGTTAAATTCGACATTCTGCGACTGATGCGTGATTTCCCTGGTGTTATCATAGTGTGGTCAGACATAGTGGCACGACACAATTGGCGACATGCACGTTCTGTTGAACGCTTGAATAAGGCCCGGATAAAAGCCAACAGGGAGAGCGGACGTTTTGTGTCTCGTCTTGGGGGTGTGGTGGTTCGCCACCGGGATCTGGAAGACTTGTCTATTAGGTATTGGAGGGATGATGGTGTGCATTTAAATGCGGTTGGAACAGATTTTTGGTTTTTGGGATTGCAAGAAGGGGTTCAGAGGGCTCTTCAGGTGTGGAGGGACTCGCTTTAGTGAGGTGTCACTCAAGCTCGCATGGCGGGTCAGGGGGTCTTTGGGGGGTCAAGAATTAAAACAGATTATTACATTTTGGGGGACCCATATAGGGTATGGGATCCCACCTTGGTTGGTTGTTGGTGGTTCTCCCAGGACTTAGGTCCCATGGGAAAGAAAAATTGGAAAGTCGCAATGTCCTCGAGCCGGCTGGGGCACAGCTGAGGACACAGTTGTTATTGATCAAAAATGGGACCCCAAAGACCCCCTCCTGGTGTTAAAATTGTTCTGTTTATTGTTATATAATTTGTTAATAAAGGGCTGTTGTGGCCATTTAAACCCATGTCACGCAGCGTTGTGTGGTTATTATAGGTTTAAGATAAGTGTAAGACCGCAGTTGACGAATCCTATAGTCAAGTGTGACCCGGAGGAAAAATTAGACGGAGGGTCAGCATGACTATGGGAGGAACAGGTCTGGAAGGGTTAAAGTGTTACTGAGGTAGTTTTAGATGAAGGGGTAGCTTACCTTATTGGAGCATCGGGTCAGGTGGTCGGGGTGGAGCCGGAAAAGGGTCTTGGGTAGTTGCACAGGCTGATGGGTAATCAATCCAGAAGATTTCTTGTTGGAAGAAGTTCCCTCCCTCCTGCCCTACATTTAGTTAAGAGGTGGTATAAAATAAAAAAAAATTAAAAAAGAGGGTAAAACAGATAAGGGGTGGGGAGTATCATTGTTTAAAAAAAAAAAAGAGTAAAAATGTCAGAATGGTAAAAAAAAAAAAAATATATTTTCTTTTCAAATTTGTCACAGCAGCTGGCGGGTCAGGGGGTCTTTGGGGGTCAAGAATTAAAACAGATTATTAAATTTTGGGGGACTCGTACAGGGTATGGGATAACACCTTGGTTGGTTGTTGGTGGTTCTCCCAGGACTTAGGTCCCATGGGAAAGAAAAATTGGAAAGTCGCAATGTCCTCGAGCCGGCTGGGGCACAACTGAGGACACAGTTGTTAGTGATCAAAAATGGGACCCCAAAGACCCCCTCCTGGTGTTAAAATTGTTCTGTTTATTGTTATATAATTTGTTAATAAAGGGCTGTTGTGGCCATTTAAACCCATGTCACGCAGCGTTGTGTGGTTATTATAGGTTTAAGATAAGTGTAAGACCGCAGTAGACGAATCCTATAGTCATGTTACAATTACTGTAGGAGGCAGGTTATAAGGTGTCCCGGAGAAAGGTGCAATTGTGCCAAGAGACTGTAAAGTACCTGAGATTCAGAGTATCACAAGGACAGAGACAATTGGGAGAAGGCAGGAAAGAAGTTGTTTGTCAGATTCCCACCCCGACTACCAGACGGCAAGTACGTGAATTCCTGGGGGTGGCAGGATTCTGCTGAATCTGGATACCGGACTTTGCCACAAAAGCCAGACCCCTCTATGAATCCACAAAGGGGGGAGAAAAGAAACCCTTTCAATGGGGACAACAAAACAGAGCATTCAAAGACATTAAGGTCTCCCTAATGCAGGCTCCTGCGCTAGGCTTGCCAGATAGCCAAAAAGTCCTCTATTTATATGTCAGTGAAAAACAAGGAATAGCAGTAATACTTGGGGTCGTGGCAGCGCCCTGTAGCATACCTTTCAAAACAACTGGACACTGTAGCTCAGGGATGGCCATCCTGCCTGCGGGCCATCGCAGCAACAGCCCTCCTTGTGGCGGAAGCTGACAAGTTGTCATTAGGTCAGGAGACTTATGTCCGAGTCCCACACCAAGTACAGGCATTAATGGATTACAAGGGGAATCACTGGTTTACTAACAGTCGACTGGTTAAATATCATCTATGCTGTGTGAAAATCCTCGTATCCACTTAGAGACTGTAAACACTTTAAACCGAGCCACTCTGCTCCCCACCTCACAGGAACCCCTAACTCATGACAGTCTCCAGGTAATGGATATGCAAGCCGACCAGACTTGAAAGACAGCCCCTTGGAAAATCCAAACGTTGAGTACTTTACTGACGGAAGCAGTTTTGTAAAAAGATGTTTATCCCCAGATATAGGCTCAGACAATGGCCCTGCCTTTGTCCACAAGTGCCTCCAGGAATTAGCAACAGCACTTAAGATTACTTGGAAATAGGGATGAGCTTCGTGTTCGAGTCGAACCCATGTTCGACTCGAACATCGGCTGTTCGATCGTTCGTCGAAATGCGAACGTTATGGGCCGTTCGCGCCAAATTCGTGTGGCGCGTCACGGCCCATAATTCACTGCGGCATTGCGGTGCATTGCTGGCTGATGATTGGCCAAGCATTCGCTATGACCCGCATGCTTGGCCAATCACAGCGCCGTCAGTAGAGAGAGCCGTAATTGGCCAAAGCCAAGGAGGCTTTGGCCAATTATGGCTCAGGGGATTTAGTACACGCCCCACACTATATAAGGCCACCTGCACGGCGGCCCTGTGTAGTGTGTGTTCCGGCGTTCATAGAGAGAGAGAGAGACAGACAGTGACATTTGATTTGAGTTAGATAGATTAGGCAGAACAGTCAGTCAGTTAGCTGCACTTACAGTGTATTGTGTATATATATGCATCCCAGGTGTTGCATATATATATATATATATATATATATATATATATATATATATATATATATACACTGTATTCAGCTTAGCTAGATCCGTTCCTGTTATCTTCTTACTGACAGGCAGGCTTGTCTTGTTACAGTATTTACAGCTACCTGAAGAAAATTGCTGATGTTCTTTTGATCCTATTAGTACCACAGTCAGGCAGCTAGACTATTTACAGTACAGTTAGTGCAGTGCGTCCTGCTCACAGTGTTCAGCTAAAACTACAAGTTAGTGGGGTGCGTTTGAGCTACTGGCCTGTCCTGCATCCAGCGTTCTTTCGGAACGCACATTCAGTACTGCTGGAGGCTTTGTAACTGATCACAGGGTGCGTCTGTCCACCGACTCGGTTGATCGACTGACCTTCATAAAAATGAATGAGTCTTGGATCACCACCAGCTACCAAGCACCTGATGCTGATGTAACCGAATAATTTTTTTTGAAATCTCAGATCCCTTCAAAGACTGCCTATGCTGATGCTGAGTGACTATCCTGAGTAATTATCCTCTTCCTCCTCAATCATCACGCTGATAGCTTGTAAGAACATTTTTGGTTCTGGGCGCCACCACCAGTGCCTAAGGCACAATTTTTCAGCCCCTGTTTAACAGGGGCGTGTAATTACAATTTTTGATGTAATACTTTGCAGCAGGGCTCGTTCCTGCATTCCAACTAGAGTGTCTGTGAGGGGTTGCAGTGTTGTGGCACCAGCACCAGTGCCTAAGGCCCATTTTTTCTGCCCCTGTCTAACAGGGGCATGTAATTACAATTCTTGATCTAATATTTCACAGCAGAGCCCTGTGAGGGCTTACAGTGTTGTGGCCACAACAACACCTAAGGCCCAAATTTCTGCTGAGTATATAGGGCAGGACCCTACTTTCAAACATCTAACTTACAAACGACTCCTACTTGCAAACGGAAGGAGACAACAGGAAGTGAGATGAAATCTACCCCTAGGAAGGGAAATTCTCTCCTGTAAGAGTTAATATGGGAAAACAAGTTCTCCTTTCCACTGATGCTTTCCAATCCTTGTTCCACAAAAAACCCCAAATTTTCAAAAAACATTTGTCATTGGGACAAAAAGTGAGGTGAAATCTTCTGAAAAGGAGGAAAGACAGCAAAACAAATGTCACAGGGGTGATAACCCTTCCCTATGTTTTCCAAAAAGCTTAAAATAGATTTTTTGGCTGGAGCTAAACACGTTAAAAATGTACCCGTTCAAAATTACAAACAGATTCTACTTAACAACAAACCTACAGTCCCTGTCTTGTTTGCACCGCCTGTATACTGCTGTTCAGAGTATATAGGGCCTGGTGGCCCCACACCTTTCCTTATTTTAATTTGGGTGCGGGGTTCCCCTTAATATCCATACAAGACCCAAAGGGCCTGGTAATGGACTGGGGGGTACCCATGCCGTTTGTCTCACTGATTTTCATCCATATTGCCAGGACCCGACATTACATTAAACCCGCAAGCAGTTTTAAATGAGATTTTTTCCTTTAAAAATGACATTTGGTGCAGGGACTGTTCTAAACACAGGAAACACGCGTCACTTTACAGGCATACTATAGACACCCCCCAGGTACAAAATTTAAAGGGATATTTCACTTTTTTTTTTTTTTTACTTTAACCATCATTAAAATCACTGCTCCCGAAAAAACTGCCGTTTTTAAAAGTTGTTTTTGCATTGATACATGTCCCCTGGGGTAGGACCCGGGTCCCCAAATACTTTTTAGGACAATACCATGCAAATTAGCCTTTAAAATGAGCACTTTTGATTTCAAACATTCGAGTCCCATAGACGTCAATGGGGTTCTAACGTTCGTGCGAACTTTCGGTCCGTTCGCAGGTTCTGGTGCGAACCGAACCGGGGGGTGTTCGGCTCATCCCTACTTGGAAACTACACACTGCATATAGGCCCCAAAGCTCTGGAAAAGTTGAACGGATGAACCGCACGCTCAAGTCACAACTGGCCAAGCTCTGTCAGGAAACCCAAATGAAATGGACCTTGATGTTGCCCATTGCTTTACTGAGAATTCTGAGTACCCCAACAAAGAGGTCAAATCTGTCCCCTTTAAGGTACTGTATGGTAGGCCCCCACCCATCATTAGAAGGATAAGAGGAGACTTGCATCAGATAGGAGGGGTAGTTAACCGTGAACTGATACAGAGACTTGGGGAGAGTAAGCAAGACATAGGGAAATGGGTTCAAGAGAAACTTCCCGTAAGCTTGTCCCCAGTACACCCCTTCAAACCAGGAGACACAGTGTGGATAAAGGAGTGGTACTTAACCCCACTAGGGCCAAAATGGAGGGGTCCTTACACTGTTCTGCTATCTACCCCAACAGCCATTAAGGTAGCTGAGGTGACACCCTGGATACACCACTCCAGGGTAAAATGAGCTGCTGACCTCACAGACTCCAGGCACAGTACAGTAGATCCCCAAGATCCTTTGAGACTGAGATTGACCAGAGAAATCAGAAGGAAGAACTCCAGCCCTGTGTTCAGCACACTCCTGGAAGCTGCTGAATTTACGCACGGCAGAAGATAGACAGACTGCAGCCCTGCGGCCAACACACTCCTGGAAGCTGCTGGCTCAATGCACGGTGGAAGATAAAGGATATCTACTAAGCTCTGCTCCAACCACACCCCGGACGCTGGTTGGTCTACGCAAAGCTGAAGCCTGAGGATATTCATCGGTGTAATGTTTACTAAAATCTTTATAACGAGACTGTTGAAAGCCATAGCAGTGATACTGGCCGAGCTAAAAAAGGGGGAGGGTAATTCATGTGACCCTTGTATAAAGACCATAAGAGTAGGATCCATAGCTACCAAGATGTTACTGTGGCACTCTCATTATCAATGCAAGGGTACAGAGACTGGTACCTGCATACATAATGGGACTACCTATTCAATGTGCTCCGTGGAAAATCAGATAACCTGTTATCACCCTACTTATGCTCCCTATAAAACCTGGCTAACCATTCAGAGCTTTAGCTCCACTGATGAGCTGGTAAACCATACCCTGATCACCAACTCAAGTATTGCAGAGACAAGTTTTCATTATTTTATGATTCTCCCTATAATGTATGGAGTGCTAATATTTTTACTCTTTTTGCATTCTTATTGTTACCATGGGCCAAGGGTCACTATCCCAGTGTTTTATAAGTTAATGAGAGACCCGGCTGGAGCCGACAATGGGGAATAATCTCGGTAGAAGAATGTTTTGTGCCTGCTAGTGAGGTCACCATAGAAAAGAAAAAAACAAAACTGTATGTATCTAGTGATGCTTAATCTCGCTCATATTAATCGCTATGATTATGATCAAAGGGGGGAATGAAGTAGGAATGGGAGTCAGTTTATATGGCCATAGTTATGTGTGTAGTAAGACTGATTTAGAATTTCAGCTAAGAATCATATTTCTTGTATTTCATGTTGAAGCTACTTGTGACTTCCCCATCACAGGAATCTGCTACATTCCTCTTTCTGTGCAAAAAGCTTGCTTGCTGACATCATTTAAGACAGATGAAGGAACCGCAAGAGCATACTGCAGAGAAACGAGTTTTGTATAAAGCTAAAAATATATATGGTTTGCAGAACTTGTCTGGGTTAGGATGCATAGGTTGATTTTTAAAAGGTTAGAATGTCTGGTATAACAGAAGTGTACCGCCTGTTCACTTGTGACGCAATATGCTGAAAATTATATCTACACTGTATTCACTGTATCTGACACTCTTGACATGTAGACATTAGTCGGGTCAGGAGTGTCCATTCTTTTCTGGCCAGAAATATGGAATAAATCTCCCATACCAGAGTTCTATGTCCAATAATGTCATTACCGATATTCTGCTACTTTAATACAAGCCTTCTCCGTCTCACTGATAGGGACTACAAGGATTACACCGGGACTACACCGTATGACGTCAGTCTAATGAGGATGTTTTTTTACTCGGGATGTATGATTTTGGCAAACGGGCTCAATAAATCTTTATATGAGCATCTTGCTGTACCCAAAGGTCTACCGCCTGCTCCTGTTCTCCATTCCACAAGATAAATAAAACCAGTACTTACTGGGAATTAATGAATTGTTCTGTCTGCTCTTCTAATAATGAATGCCGGAGATCCGGGACCTCAGGTGAGTTCTGAACAATCGGTGATCTTTACCTGAACAAACTAATAGTCACAGTACAGGCCGGCCTCACAGTACATCTCATCCTCATTGAACTGTTTATCTGCGTTTGTCAACATCAATGTCACGCCACACGCCGATGTTTGTCTTTAACCCGTAATGTGGCCTGTACATAACAGAATGCATCTAAAAACCCAAGAGAATACGGGGCATTACATTAACAAAAGGTTATAAGCCCTGTCACTTGGGGGTCCCAGAACCATGGCACCTGGACACTTGGGGGTCCCAGAACAATGACACCCGGACACTTGGGGGTCCCAGAACAATGACACACGGACACTTGGGGGTCCCAGAACAATGACACACGGACACTTGGGGGTCCCAGAACAATGACACACGGACACTTGGGGGTCCCAGAACAATGACACCCAGACACTTGGGGGTCCCAGAACCATGGCACCCGGACACTTGGGGGTCCCAGAACAATGACACCCTGACACTTGGGGGTCCCAGAACCATGGCACCCGGACACTTGGGGGTCCCAGAACAATGACACACGGACACTTGGGGGTCCCAGAACAATGACACCCAGACACTTGGGGGTCCCAGAACCATGGCACCCGGACACTTGGGGGTCCCAGAACAATGACACACGGACACTTGGGGGTCCCAGAACAATGACACACGGACACTTGGGGGTCCCAGAACAATGACACCCGGATACTTGGGGGTCCCAGAACCATAGCACCCGGACACTTGGGGGTCCCAGAACAATGACACATGCGGACACTTGGGTGTCCCAGAACAATGACACATGCGGATACTTGGGGGTCCCAGAACAATGACACATGCGGACACTTGGGTGTCCCAGAACAATGACACCCGGGCACTTGGGGGTCCCAGAACAATGACACCCGGGGTCCCAGAACAATGACACCCGGACACTTGGGGGTTCCAGAACAATGACACCCGGACACTTGGGGGTCCCAGAACAATGACACCCAGAAACTCAGGAATATTGGTATTGGATTATGGTCATTGGTATTCTATAGATATGTAGCGCTGGTAGATTTTCAATTTACCGCATGTTAGGTAAATTTAGTAAATTGTGCGAAGCCCTGTCACTTGGGGGTCCCAGAACAATGACACTTGGGGGTCCCAGAACAATGACACCCGTACACTTGGGGGTCCCAGAACAATGACACCCGGACACTTGGGGGTCCCAAAACAATGACACCCGGATACTTGGGGGTCCCAGAACCATAGCACCCGGCCACTTGGGGGTCCCAGAACAATGACACCCAGGGGTCCCAGAACAATGACACCCAGACACTTGGGGGTCCCAGAACAATGACACATGCGGACACTTGGGGGTCCCAGAACAATGACACCCAGACACTTGGGGGTCCCAGAACAATGACACATGCGGACACTTGGGGGTCCCAGAACAATGACACCTGGGCACTTGGGGGTCCCAGAAGAATGACACCCAGAAACTCAGGAATATTGGTATTGGATTATGGTCATTGGTATTCTATAGATATGTAGCGCTGGTAGATTTTCAATTTACCGCATGTTAGGTAAATTTAGTAAATTGTGCGAAGCCCTGTCACTTGGGGGTCCCAGAACAATGACACATGCGGACACTTGGGTGTCCCAGAACAATGACACCCGGGCACTTGGGGGTCCCAGAACAATGACACCCGGGGTCCCAGAACAATGACACCCGGACACTTGGGGGTCCCAGAACAATGACACCCGGACACTTGGGGGTCCCAGAACAATGACACCCAGAAACTCAGGAATATTGGTATTGGATTATGGTCATTGGTATTCTATAGATATGTAGCGCTGGTAGATTTTCAATTTACCGCATGTTAGGTAAATTTAGTAAATTGTGCGAAGCCCTGTCACTTGGGGGTCCCAGAACAATGACACTTGGGGGTCCCAGAACAATGACACCCGTACACTTGGGGGTCCCAGAACAATGACACCCGGACACTTGGGGGTCCCAAAACAATGACACCCGGATACTTGGGGGTCCCAGAACCATAGCACCCGGCCACTTGGGGGTCCCAGAACAATGACACCCAGGGGTCCCAGAACAATGACACCCAGACACTTGGGGGTCCCAGAACAATGACACATGCGGACACTTGGGGGTCCCAGAACAATGACACCCAGACACTTGGGGGTCCCAGAACAATGACACATGCGGACACTTGGGGGTCCCAGAACAATGACACCTGGGCACTTGGGGGTCCCAGAAGAATGACACCCGGGGGTCCCAGAACAATGACACCCGGACACTTGGGGGTCCCAGAACAATGACACCCGGGGGGTCCCAGAACAATAACACGCGGACACTTGGGGGTCCCAGAACAATGACAAATGGAAACTCAGGAATATTGGTATTGGATTATGGTCATTGGTATTCTATAGATATGTAGCAGTGGTAGATTTTCAATCTACCGCATGTTAGGTAAATTTAGTAAATTGTGTGTTAGGAAGGTTAAAGTTTGCCTCTGTTTCAGCTTGGCTGACGTTGTGTATGTTTCCGTGCTGACCGGTGGGTGTCGCTGTTATCACTGGTTAGTGTTGGAAAGGCAACGTGTTGAAGCGTATGGATGCTCCTCTGTCCCGGAGGCACGCTCGGTGGAGGTGGTCCTCCGAGTTGCATTCTGGGTGAGGGTATTTATGGGACAGACGCCATATTTTGGGGTTCATTTTTACAGCCACCTGCTGGCCCTCCTGGCCGACAGGTATGCGTTAAGGAGCTACCTCGTGGTCCTCTGTTTGGGAGGCCCACGATGCTGCGGCGCAGGGGTGGGTCCAGAGGCTTGTCTGGGGCTTACCACCGTGGCTGAGAAATGGTCCTGAGCTGTCAGTCCTGTGTGACGAAGCTGGACAACCGAGGAGATCCCAGGGGAGGACCCGTCTTGGAGAGATCACGCAGTGTGCTGGTCTATAGAGGGGCCTGGTGACTCGGTTGGAGGACGTATCCAAAAGTAACTATACAGCATAGTGTTACCGGCTCGGCTTAAAGGTTCAAGCACTGTGACTGACATTTCACTACAGAAAACCCTATACATCCCGTGGCAGAGGATCGTACGGATTTTATTCCCAAACAAGTCTGTGGCAGAGACTTTTGATTCGTGCTGCGTGCTGGCTGCTAGACTGGTGAGAGAGGCCTATCCAGATGAGCAAGGAGTGTGTCCCACGAGGGGAGCGCATTTCAAATAGTATATGAATTCTACCAGGACATTTTGTCAAGAGAACCCTACCAGAGAATATTTGAGTTTCTTCTGCGAGTTTCCTTTCTACCTCTTTCCTGCTACTTCCTAAGTCGTTTGTTTTAATAAAGCATTGAAAACGTACTCCAGTGTTGGTGCGTGTATCGTCCAGAGGTAAACTCAACAGAACCCCTAGACCCGGTGCCGGTGAAACAGAGGGAAGCAGAGTGAAGGTAACAGACTCGCTTAAACCAGCAGCTCCACCGTGAGTTATTGCTACAGATATATTGATGCAGAAAACAGAAACACAGAAGCATTTAAAGGATACATTTCCAGTTTATTGAGACGTCAGTCTTTGTACAAGGGTCTCCTCCATGGCGGTGGAATGAACGGTTGGAGTGCCTCAGCTGCTCTCGCAGAAGAAGGTGTTGCAGGCCACGGTCAAAGAGGCCACCAAGATGACAAACTCCTGAAAGTCCACCTCCCCATCTCTGTTCTCATCCAGCTCCTTCAGGATCCTGTCCACGGAGGTGGCGTCTTTTTGCTCCTAGAGAAGGAAGACTTAGATTTAATTAACCATCGTTTTCCCATCTTTCCCCGGTTCCTGCCTACATTACACCGAGATTCCATTCTAGAAGAGTATCCCACAGGAAATAAAAAAGTGTATTTAGTTTGGAAATTTGAGGCTTTCGTAGTAATAATTCTACACGTCTGTTTTTTCATCTTTGTAGTTTGTGTATCAAGATTATGAGGTCCTCTTTAGAATTAGTCAACGCTATGCAACCCTCAATATATTTTTTAGATAATGATTTTTGAATGTCAGGTATCAGCAAAAAGACTTTTCAGAGGGTTCCCCAATCACCAATTTGGCTGTTGATTGTGTGTGACTTGCTTTAGAAAGTAACTACATGCAGTATCTGGAGTAGAGTTAAAAGATATTACTTTTTATTTATATATTCTGGAGTCCTTGTCCCTTTAGAGCCGGTTCACACAGGGGGGCTTCAAAGTCACCCGACTCTGAAACCGCCCCGTACAGCCCGACCTGCAAAACTACTTCTGTATAGAAGTCAATGCAAGCCACTCTGAAGTTGCCCCAAAGTAGTACAGGAACCTTTGAGTTGA
Organism: Aquarana catesbeiana; assembly: GCF_042186555.1. Taxonomy (NCBI): domain Eukaryota; kingdom Metazoa; phylum Chordata; class Amphibia; order Anura; family Ranidae; genus Aquarana; species Aquarana catesbeiana. Next base: position 213,675,131 of record NC_133336.1, on the reverse strand, counting down.
GTTTGACTTGAGTCGCTCCTATTAGAACGGTTCCATTGTAGAGAATGGAGCGCGACTTGTCAGGCCGCTAAGTCACCAGACAGGTCACCCCTGTGTGAACAATGGCTTTCTTCTTGTCACTCTTCCATAAAGGGCAGATTTGTGGAGAACACGACTAATAGTTGTCCTGTGGACAGATTCTCCCACCTGAGCTGTGGATCTCTGCAGCTCCTCCAGAGTTATCATGGACCTCTTGGCTCTTCTCTGATGAATGTTCTCCTTGCCCGGCCGGTCAGTTTAGGTGGACGGCCATGTCTTCATGAGATGTTCAAAGCTTGGGATATTCCTTTATAACCAAACCCTGCTTTATACTTCTCCACAACTTTATCCCTGACCTGTCTGGTGTGTTCCTTGGCCTTCATGATGCTGTTTGTTCACTAAGGTTCTCTAAGAAATCTCTGAGGGCTTCACAGAACAGCTGTATTTATACTGAGATTAAATGACACACAGGTGGACTCTATTTACTAATTAGGTGACTTCTGAAGGCAATTGGTTCCACTAGATTTTAGTTAGGGGTATCAGAGTAAAGGGGGCTGAATACAAATGCCCCTCCCCCACACTTTTCACATATTTATTTATATTATTTATCATTTTCCTTCCACTTCACAATTATTACCTCTGATGTATGATGATGATGAGGATCAGATTAGGTCCCCCTTGCTAGTATCGGGTTGGACCCCCTTTTCCCTTCATTCTTGGTGGCATAGATACAACAAGGTGTTGGAAACATTCCTCAGAGGTTTTCCTCCATAGTGACCTGATAACATCACACAGTTCCTGCAGATATGTCGGCTACACATCCATGATGCCAATCTCTTGTTCCACCACATCCCAAAGGTTTTCTATTGGATGTGATGTGATGAGTGTGGAGGACATTGGAGTACAGTGACCTCATTATCCAGTGGTGAGATGATTGGAGCTTTGTGACATGGTGCATTATCCTGCTGGAAGGAGCCATCAGAAGATGGGGACACTGTAGTCATAAAGGGATGAACATGGTCAGCAACAATACTCAGGTACACCATCCCCCACACCATTACACCCCCACCACCAGCCTGAACTGGTGATATCCCATCCCCCACACCATTACACCTCCACCACCAGCCTGAACCGGTGATATCCCATCCCCCACACCATTACACCTCCACCACCAGCCTGAACTGGTGATATCCCATCCCCCACACCATTACACCCCACCACCAGCCTGAACCAGTGATACCCCATCCCCCACACCATTACACCCCCACCACCAGCCTGAACCAGTGATACCCCATCCCCCACACCATTACACCCCCACCACCAGCCTGAACCGGTGATATCCCATCCCCCACACCATTACACCCCCACCACCAGCCTGAACCGGTGATATCCCATCCCCCACACCATTACACCCCCACCACCAGCCTGAACCGGTGATACCCCATCCCCCACACAATTACACCCCCACCACCAGCCTGAACCGGTGATACCCCATCCCCCACACAATTACACCCCCACCACCAGCCTGAACCGGTGATACCCCATTCCCCACACCATTACACCCCCACCACCAGCCTGAACCGGTGATACCCCATTCCCCACACTATTACACCCCCACCACCAGCCTGAACCGGTGATATCCCATCCCCCACACCATTACACCCCCACCACCAGCTGAACCGGTGATACCCCATCCCCCACACCATTACATCCCCACCACCAGCATGAACGGGTGGTACCCCATCCCCCACACCATTACACCCCCCACCACCAGCCTGAACCGGTGATACCCCATCCCCCACACCATTACACCCCCACCACCAGCCTGAACCGGTGATATCCCATCCCCCACACCATTACACCCCCACCACCAGCCTGAACCGGTGATACCCCATCCCCCACACCATTACACCCCCACCACCAACCTGAACTGGTGATATCCCATCCCCCACACCATTACACCCCCACCACCAGCCTGAACCGGTGATACCCCATCCCCCACACCATTACACCCTCACCACCAGCCTGAACCGGTGATATCCCATCCCCCATACCATTACACCCCCACCACCAGCCTGAACCGGTGATACCCCATCCCCCACACCATTACACCCTCACCACCAGCCTGAACCGGTGATATCCCATCCCCCATACCATTACACCCCCACCACCAGCCTGAACCGGTGATATCCCATCCCCCACACCATTACACCCCCACCACCAGCCTGAACCGGTGATATCCCATCCCCCACACCATTACACCCCCACCACCAGCCTGAACCGGTGATACCCCATCCCCCATACCATTACACCCCCACCACCAGCCTGAACTGGTGATATCCCATCCCCCACACCATTACACCCCCACCACCAGCCTGAACCGGTGATATCCCATCCCCCACACCATTACACCCCCACCACCAGCCTGAACCGGTGATATCCCATCCCCCACACCATTACACCCCCACCACCAACCTGAACCGGTGATATCCCATCCCCCACACCATTACACCCCCACCACCAGCCTGAACCGGTGATATCCCATCCCACACACCATTACACCCCCACCACCAGCCTGAACCGGGGATATCCCATCCCCCACACCATTACACCCCCACCACCAGCCTGAACCGGTGATATCCCATCCCCCACACCATTACACCCCCACCACCAGCCTGAACCGGTGATACCCCATCCCCCACACCATTACATCCCCACCACCAGCCTGAACCGGTGATATCCCATCCCCCACACCATTACACCCCACCACCAGCCTGAACCGGTGATACCCCATCCCCCACACCATTACATCCCCACCACCAACCTGAACCGGTGATACCCCATCCCCCACACCATTACACCCCACCACCAGCCTGAACCGGTGATATCCCATCCCCCACACCATTACACCCCCACCACCAGCCTGAACCGGTGATATCCCATCCCCCACACCATTACACCTCCACCACCAGCCTGAACCGGTGATATCCCATCCCCCACACCATTACACCCCCACCACCAGCCTGAACCGGTGATACCCCATCCCCCACACCATTACACCCCCACCACCAGCCTGAACCAGTGATATCCCATCCCCCACACCATTACACCCCACCACCAGCCTGAACCGGTGATATCCCATCCCCCACACCATTACACCCCCACCACCAGCCTGAACCAGTGATATCCCATCCCCCACACCATTACACCCCCACCACCAGCCTGAACCGGTGATATCCCATCCCCCACACCATTACACCCCCACCACCAGCCTGAACCGGTGATATCCCATCCCCCACACCATTACACCCCCACCACCAGCCTGAACCGGTGATATCCCATCCCCCACACCATTACACCCCCACCACCAGCCTGAACCAGTGATACCCCATCCCCCACACCATTACACCCCACCACCAGCCTGAACCGGTGATACCCCATCCCCCACACCATTACACCCCCACCACCACCAGCCTGAACCGGTGATACCCCATCCCCCACACCATTACACCCCCACCACCAGCCTGAACCGGTGATACCCCATCCCCCACACTATTACACCCCCACCACCAGCCTGAACCGGTGATACCCCATCCCCCACACCATTACACCCCCACCACCAACCTGAACTGGTGATATCCCATCCCCCACACCATTACACCCCCACCACCAGCCTGAACCGGTGATATCCCATCCCCCATACTATTACTCCCCTACCAACAGCCTGAACTGGTGATATCCCATCCCCCACACCATTACACCCCCACCACCAGCCTGAACCGGTGATATCCCATCCCCCACACCATTACACCCCACCACCAGCCTGAACCGGTGATATCCCATCCCCCACACCATTACACCCCCACCACCAGCCTGAACCGGTGATATCCCATCCCCCACACCATTACACCCCCACCACCAGCCTGAACCGGTGATACCCCATCCCCCACACCATTACACCCCCACCACCAACCTGAACTGGTGATATCCCATCCCCCACACCATTACATCCCCACCACCAGCCTGAACCGGTGATATCCCATCCCCCACACCATTACACCCTCACCACCAGCCTGAACCGGTGATATCCCATCCCCCACACCATTACACCCCCACCACGAGCCTGAACCAGTGATATCCCATCCCCCACACCATTACACCCCCACCACCAGCCTGAACCGGTGATACCCCTTCCCCCACACCATTACACCCCCACCACCAGCCTGAACCAGTGATATCCCATCCCCCACACCATTACACCCCCACCACCAGCCTGAACCGGTGATATCCCATCCCCCACACCATTACACCCCCACCACCAGCCTGAACCGGTGATATCCCATCCCCCACACCATTACACCCCCACCACCAGCCTGAACCAGTGATACCCCATCCCCCACACCATTACACCCCCACCACCATCCTGAACCGGTGATACAAGGCAGGATGGATCCATTGGCCAAATTCTGACCCCACCATCTGAATGTTGCAGATGAAATCCAGACTCATCAGACCAGCCAACGTTTTTCCAATCTTCTATTGTCCAATTTTGGTGATCCTGTGCCAATTGTAGCCTCAGTTTCCTGTTCTTAGCTGATGGGAGTGGTGCCCGGTGTGGTCTTTTGCTGCTGTAGCCCATCTGCTTCAAGGTTGGATGTGTTGTGCGGTCAGAGGTGGTATTCTGCATACCTTTGTTGGTTATTTGAGTCACTCTTGCCTTTCTATCATCTGGAACCAGTCTGCCCATTCTCCTCTGACATCAACAAGGCATTTTCCTCCACACAACTGCCGCTCACTGGATATTTTCTCTTTTTCCCACTATTCTCTGTAATCCCAGAGAGATGGTTGTGTGTGAAAACCCCAGAAATACTCAGACCAGCCCGTCTGCCACCAACAACCATGCCACGATCAAAGTCACCGAGATCCCCTTTCTTCCCTATTCTGAAGTTTAGTTTGAGCCTCAGCAAGTCGTCTTCACCACTTCTAGATACCTAAATGCTTTGAGTTGCTGCCATGTGATTGGCTGATTAGCAATATTTGCTGACATGCAATTGAACAGGTGTACCTAATAAAGTGGTATATATATATATATACAGTATATAGTACATTCACACCAGTCACTGCCCTCAAGGATCTTACAGTCTAAGGTCCCTAACTCATATTAATACATACATTGGGGCTAATTAACCTCCCAGCGTGTCTTTGCAGTATGGGAGGAAACCCACACAGGCACAGGGAGAACATGCAAACTCCAGGCAGGTAGTGCCCCCTGGTTGGGATTTGAAGTGATGACCCCGAGTGCTGCCAGGTAGAAGTGCTAACCACTTATCAACATTGGAAAAGACTAAGAAATCGCAAAAAATGGACTTTGTAGGCACACACGTAGGATACAAAATATTAGAATATTTAATTGGATAAAGTTATAAAAGGTAAAATGTAGAAAACATAAAAAGAACAGACATCATACTAATGATGACATAGAATACATGACCCCGGGGACTCCAATAACACCTCCAAATATTATAATCTAATCCAGTGGGATGAGAAATAAGATCCGGTATAACCAGTAGCGGCATCCAAGAGGAATAAAGTGCATGGAGTAGTTGAGTCGCAGTGTGAGGTCACAGGAGGATTTTCCCCTCTACATGTTTCACACAATTGTGCTTCTTCAGGAGATTACAGATCTGATAAACATGAAAAAAACATCAAATAAGTATATATATATATATAACATACTATCCAGTACATAAAGCAATATAAACAATGAAATGGTAATTTCAATGGGATCTAGCAGGATGGAGCCCAAGTCCGGTGACCACCGGGGGAGGGGGGACAAAAAGCAACAATCCTCCCATGGGGACGCAGCCACACATTACACAAACTAATAAATTAACCACTTCAGCCCCGGACCATTTGGCTGGCCAAAGACCAGAGCACTTTTTTGCGATTCGGTGCTGCGTCAATTAAACTGACAATGGCGCGGTCGTGTGCGGCGTGACTCCCAAACAAAATCGACGTCCTCTTTTTTTCCCCACAAATAGATCTTTCTTTTGGAGGTATTTGATCGCCTCTGCGGTTTTTAAGTTTTTTGGGTTATAAAATAAAAATAGAGCGACAATTTTTTTCCCCTCAGTTTAGGCCGATACGTATTCTTCTACATACTTTTGTTTAAAAAATCACAATAAGCGTTTATTGATTGGTTTGTGCAAAAGTTATAGCGTCTACAAAATAGGGGATAGATTTATGGCATTTTTATTAATAATTTTTTTTGGCGGCGATCAGCGATTTTTATCATGACTGCGACATTATGGCGGACACATCGGACACTTTTGGCGCTATTTTGGGACCATTCACATTTATACAGCGATCAGTGCTATAAAAATGCTATAAAAATGCATTGATTACTGTGTAAATGTGACTGGCAGTGAAGGGGTTAACCAGGAGGGGGCGCTAAAGGGGTTAAGTGTGTCCTAGGGGTGTGTTCTAACTGTGGGGGGAGGGGCTATGTGTGACACGACCAGAGGCGGCTCTAGGCTTGGTGAGGCTTTAGACAAAACTTAGACATGAGGCCTCACTTACACCCGTAATGAGAAAAATAATTATATTAAAATTAACAATATAAATTCCATACACTGGGTATAGAAAAGAATCCCCTCCCCCTCTTTAAAATAATCCCATTTTGTTGCTTTGCAGCCTGAAATTAAGACAGACACTGTTTTTGTTTTAGCTGGATTTACTAGAGCAACTTATAACATCAAATGGAAAGATATATAACACCAACATGTCAGAAAAAAATTGGCGCCTGTGTGAAAGAGATTGGACTGTCGCTGCAGAGGACACTGGGCCGTGGGATGCATAAAACAACTGAAACAGGCGGCATACCACGCTGGCACCGACCACAAGCCCCTCCCACTTCTTCCCACCCATGAACCTCCCTGCCACTTTATTACCCTTTTATTGAGTCCCACAAACCCTCAAGACAAACCTGCCGACTTATCTCCCCTCCCGTAGCCGGCATCCCTTCCAACGGGATCTCTGAGGCTCAGCAATTCTCTCCCTTTCCACCAGTGCTTGTAAGCAGCGGCTGGACCGGATTTATAGATGTTCTGCCTCCACCTATAGATGCCACACCCCCACATATAGATGCTCTGCCTCCACCTATAGATGCCCTGCCACCACCTATAGATGCCCCGCCTCCACCTATAGATGCCCCACCTCCACCTATAGATGCTCCGCCTCCACATATAGATGCTCCGCCTCCACCTCTAGATACCCCGCCTCCACCTATAGATGCCCTGCCTCCACCTATAGATGTTCCGCCTCCACCTATAGCTTATCCGCCTCCACCTATAGCTTATCCACCTCCACCTATAGATGCTCTGCCCCCACCTATAGATGCCCCGCCTCCACCTATAGATACTCCGCCTCCACCTATTTATTCCCCGCTTCCACCTATAGATGTCCCGCCTTCACCTATAGATGCTCCGCCTCCACCTATAGGTTATCCACCTCCACCTATAGATTCTCCACCTCCACCTATAGATGCAGCGCCTCCACCTATAGATGCTCCGCCTCCACCTATAGATGCTCTGCCTCCACCTCTAGATACCCCGCCTCCACCTATAGATGCCCTGCCTCCACCTATAGATGTTCCGCCTCCACCTATAGCTTATCCGCCTCCACCTATAGCTTATCCACCTCCACCTATAGATGCTCTGCCCCCACCTATAGATGTTCCGCCTCCACCTATAGATACTCCGCCTCCACCTATTTATGCCCCGCTTCCACCTATAGATGTCCCGCCTTCACCTATAGATTCTCCACCTCCACCTATAGATGCAGCGCCTCCACCTATAGATGCTCCTTCTCCACCTATAGATGCTCCGCCTCCACCTATAGATGCTCCACCTCCACCTATAGATGCCCCGCCCCCACCTATAGATGCTCCGCCTCCAGCACCACAGAACCATGGAGGAGAGGGTAGGAATGTTGGAAAGTGGTCGGGGAGATGGCGGCAGTGCCAGAGTGCCAGAGCTTACATGAAGGGAGCACCAAGGGAGCACTGGAGAGCACTGAGGAGACACAGAGGAAGCGCCGGGGTTTGGGATTTTACCACCTCCACTATCCTGGCACCCTAAGTGGCTGCCTTATTCTGATGCCAGCCCTGGGCACATGTGCGGAGGAAGCGATGCAGCCCTATGCAGGGAACGGGGCCGTCTTTATTATTGATTGGACCTGGGAAAACATTTTCTTCATCTGACTCTATTTTCTGAACATACAGTACAGATTGTTTTGGAGACTAAACCCCATTATGTCCAACTGCTGAGAATTTGGGGGCCTCAACTACAGCCCCCCGACACACCAAAGGGTTGTACATATTATATAGTGCTAAATGTACTACAGGATATGATCAGAGACTGCGGACATAGTACAGGAGATGATCAGAGACTGCGGACATAGTACAAGAGATGATCAGAGACTGCAGACATAGTACAAGAGATGATCAGAGACTGCAGACATAGTACAAGAGATGATCAGAGACTGCAGACATAGTACAAGAGATGATCAGAGACTGCAGACATAGTACAAGAGATGATCAGAGACTGCAGACATAGTACAGTAGATGATCAGAGACTGCGGACATAGTACAGGAGATGGTCAGAGACTGCAGACATAATACAGGAGACGATCAGAGACTGCAGACATAATACAGGAGATGATCAGAGACTGCAGACATAATACAGGAGATGATCAGAGACTGCAGACATAATACAGGAGATGATCAGAGACTGCAGACATAATACAGGAGATGATCAGAGACTGCAGACATAGTACAGGAGATGATCAGAGACTGCAGACATAGTACAGGAGATGATCAGAGACTGCAGACATAATACAGGAGATGATCAGAGACTGCAGACATAATACAGGAGATGATCAGAGACTGCAGACATAATACAGGAGATGATCAGAGACTGCAGACATAATACAGGAGATGATCAGAGACTGCAGACATAATACAGGAGATGATCAGAGACTGCAGACATAATACAGGAGATGATCAGAGACTGCAGACATAGTACAGGAGATGATCAGAGACTGCAAACATGATACAGGAGATGATCAGAGACTGCAGACATAATACAGGAGATGGTCAGAGACTGCAGACATAGTACAGGAGATGATCAGAGACTGCAGACATAATACAGGAGATGATCAGAGACTGCAGACATAGTACAGGAGATGATCAGAGACTGCAGACATAGTACAGGAGATGATCAGAGACTGCAGCATAGTACAGGAGATGATCAGAGACTGCAGACATAGTACAGGAGATGATCAGAGACTGCAGACATAATACAGGAGATGATCAGAGACTGCAGACATAGTACAGGAGATGATCAGAGACTGCAGACATAGTACAGGAGATGATCAGAGACTGCAGACATAGTACAGGAGATGATCAGAGACTGCAGACATAGTACAGGAGATGATCAGAGACTGCAGACATAGTACAGGAGATGATCAGAGACTGCAGACATAGTACAGGAGATGATCAGAGACTGCAGCATAGTACAGGAGATGATCAGAGACTGCAGACATAATACAGGAGATGATCAGAGACTGCAGACATAGTACAGGAGATGATCAGAGACTGCAGACATAGTACAGGAGATGATCAGAGACTGCAGACATAGTACAGGAGATGATCAGAGACTGCAGACATAGTACAGGAGATGATCAGAGACTGCAGACATAATAGAGGAGATGATCAGAGACTGCAGACATAGTACAGGAGATGATCAGAGACTGCAGACATAGTAAGGAGATGATCAGAGACGGCAGACATAGTACAGGAGATGATCAGTACTGCAGACATAATACAGGAGATGATCAGAGACTGCGGGCATAGTACAGGAGATGATCAGAGACTGCAGACATAGTACAGGAGATGATCAGAGACTGCAGACATAGTAAGGAGATGATCAGAGACGGCAGACATAGTACAGGAGATGATCAGAGACTGCAGACATAGTACAGGAGATGATCAGAGACGGCAGACATAGTACAGGAGATGATCAGAGACTGCAGACATAATACAGGAGATGATCAGAGACTGCAGACATGATACAAGAGACGGTCAGAGACTGCAGACATAGTACAGGAGATGATCAGAGACTGCAGACATAGTACAGAAGATGATCAGAGACTGCAGACATAATACAGGAGATGATCAGAGACTGCAGACATAGTACAGGAGATGATCAGAGACTGCAGACATAGTAAGGAGATGATCAGAGACGGCAGACATAATACAGGAGATGATCAGAGACTGCAGACATAATACAGGAGATGGTCAGAGACTGCAGACATAGTACAGGAGATGATCAGAGACGGCAGACATAGTACAGGAGATGATCAGAGACTGCAGACATAATACAGGAGATGATCAGAGACTGCAGACATGATACAGGAGATGATCAGTGACTGCAGACATTATACAGGAGATGATCAGAGACTGCAGACATGATACAAAAGATGGTCAGAGACTGGCTGCTTTTAATGGGCACAGTGGCTACTTTTGATGGGCACAGTGGCTGCGTTTGATGGGCACAGTGGCAGCATTTGATGGGCACAGTGGCAGCGTTTGATGGGCACAGTGGCAGGGTTTGATGGGCACAGTGGTTGCATTTGATGGGCACAGTGGCTGCATTTGATGGCACAGTGGCTGCGTTTGATGAGCACAGTGGCAGCGTTTGATGAGCACAGTAACAGCGTTTGATGGCACAGTGGCTGCATTTGATGGCACAGTGGTTGCGTTTGATGGCACAGTGGTTGCATTTGAAGGCACAGTTGCTGCGTTTGATGGGCACAGTGGCTGCGTTTGATGGGCACAGTGGCAGCGTTTGATGCGCACAGTGGCAGGGTTTGATGGGCACAGTGGCTGCATTTGATGGGCACAGTGGCAGCATTTGATGGCACAGTGGCTGCGTTTGTTGGGCACAGTGGCTGCATTTGATGGGCACATTGGCTGCATTTGATGGGAACAGTGGCTGTGTTTAATGGGCACAGTGGCTGCGTTTGATGGGCACAGTGGCAGTGTTTGATGGCACAGTGGCTGCATTTGATGGCACAGTGGTTGCATTTGATGGCACAGTGGTTGCGTTTGAAGGCACAGTCGCTGCGTTTGATGGGCACAGGGGCTGCGTTTTATGGGCACAGTGGCTGCGTTTGATGGGCACAGTGGCAGCGTTTGATGGGCACAGTGGCAGCGTTTGATGGGCATAGTGGCTGCATTTGATGGACACAGTGGCAGCGTTTGATGGGCACATTGGCTGCGTTTGATGGGAACAGTGGCTGTGTTTAATGGGCACAGTGGCTGCGTTTGATGGGCACAGTGGCAGCGTTTGATGGCACAGTGGCTGCGTTTGTTGGGCACAGTGGCTGCGTTTGATGGGCACATTGGCTGAGTTTGATGGGAACAGTGGCTGCATTTTATGGGCACAGTGGCTGCGTTTGATGGGCACAGTGGCAGCGTTTGATGGGCACAGTGGCAGCGTTTGATGGGCACAGTGGCTGCATTTGATGGGCACAGTGGCAGCGTTTGATGGCACAGTGGCTGCGTTTGTTGGGCACAGTGGCTGTGTTTGATGGGAACAGTGGCTGTGTTTGATGGGCACAGAGGCAGCGTTTGATGGGCACAGTGGCTGCATTTGATGGGCACAGTGGCTGCGTTTGATGGGCACATTGGCTGCGTTTGATGGGAACAGTGGCTGTGTTTGATGGGCACAGTGGCTGCATTTGATGGGCACAGTGGTTGCATTTTACGGCACAGTGGCTGCATTTGATGGGCACAGTGGCTGCGTTTGATGGGCACAGTGTCAGCATTTGATGGCACAGTGGCTGTGTTTAGGCACAGTGGCTGTGGTTGATGGGCACAGTGGCAGCTTTTGATGGGCACAGTGGCTGTGTTGGATGGGCACAGTGGCAGCTTTTGATGGGCACATTGTGCGTTTGATGGGCACAGTGGCACTGCTTTTGATGGGCACAGTGTGCATTTGATGGGCACAGTGGGCATTTAATGGGCAGTGGAAGCTTTTGATGGGCACAGTGGGCGTTTGATGGGCACAGTGGTAGCTTTTGATGGGAACAGTGGCTGCATTTGATGGGCACAGTGGCAGCGTTTGATGGCACAGTGGCTGCATTTTATGGCACAGTGGCTGTGTTTGGGCACAGTGGTTGATGGGCACAGTGGCAGCTTTTGATGGGCACATTGTGCGTTTGATGGGCACAGTGGCTGTGTTTGATGGGAACAGTGGCTGTGTTTGATGGGCACAGTGGCTGCATTTGATGCGCACAGTGGCTGCGTTTGATGGGCACAGTGACAACGTTTGATGGCACAGTGGCTGCGTTTTATGGCACAGTGGCTGTGGTTGATGGGCACAGTGGCTGTGGTTGATGGCACAGTGGTTGCGTTTGATGGCACAGTCGCTGCGTTTGATGGGCACAGGGGCTGCGTTTTATGGGCACAGTGGCTGCGTTTGATGGGCACAGTGGCAGCGTTTGATGGGCACAGTGGCTGCATTTGATGCGTACAGTGGCTGCGTTTGATGGGCACAGTGACAACGTTTGATGGCACAGTGGCTGCGTTTTATGGCACAGTGGCTGTGGTTGATGGGCACAGTGGCTGTGGTTGATGGCACAGTGGTTGCATTTGATGGCACAGTCGCTGCGTTTGCTGGGCACAGGGGCTGCGTTTTATGGGCACAGTGGCAGCGTTTGATGGGCACAGTGGCAGCGTTTGATGGGCACAGTGGCTGCATTTGATGGGCACAGTGGCAGCGTTTGATGGCACAGTGGCTGCGTTTGTTGGGCACAGTGGCTGCGTTTGATGGGCACATTGACTGCGTTTGATGGGAACAGTGGCTGTGTTTAATGGGCACAGTGGCTGCGTTTGATGGGCACAGTGGCAGCGTTTGATGGCACAGTGGCTGCGTTTGTTGGGCACAGTGGCTGCGTTTGATGGGCACATTGGCTGCGTTTGATGGGAACAGTGGCTGCGTTTTATGGGCACAGTGGCAGCGTTTGATGGGCACATTGGCAGCATTTTATGGGCACAGTGGCTGCATTTGATGGGCACAGTGGCAGCGTTTGATGGCACAGTGGCTGCGTTTGTTGGGCACATTGGCAGCATTTGATGGGCACAGTGGCTGCATTTGATGGGCACAGTGGCAGCGTTTGATGGCACAGTGGCAGCGTTTGATGGGCACATTGGCTGCGTTTGATGGGAACAGTGGCTGTGTTTGATGGGCACAGTGGCTGCATTTGATGGGCACAGTGGTTGCATTTTATGGCACAGTGGCTGCATTTGATGGGCACAGTGGCTGCGTTTGATGGGCACAGTGGCAGCATTTGATGGCACAGTGGCTGTGTTTAGGCACAGTGGCTGTGGTTGATGGGCACAGTGGCAGCTTTTGATGGGCACAGTGGCTGTGTTGGATGGGCACAGTGGCAGCTTTTGATGGGCACATTGTGCGTTTGATGGGCACAGTGGCACTGCTTTTGATGGGCACAGTGTGCGTTTGATGGGCACAGTGGGCATTTAATGGGCAGTGGCAGCTTTTGGTGGGCACAGTGGGCGTTTGATGGACACAATGGACATTTGATGGGCACAATGGCTGCTTTTGATGGGCACAGTGGGCGTTTGATGGGCACAGTGGCTGCTTTTAATAGGCACAACTTTGTCATCTACTTAGTTGACCAGCCTGGTGAAGTGCAGGGACTGGAGACTGGAGACACTCACAGCAAGGCACAGCAGCAGCAGCTCTCTCTCTTCAGACACGCTCCGGCTCCATCCGCTCTGCTCCCTCTCTTATCCACTCTGTCTGAAGAACATGGCAGAGGTGGGCGGAGCTTGCTTACTATCCGTGGAGGCGGCATGCAATGAATGCTGGGGCGGCCGTGGTCTCTCACTGACGTCACTGGTTGCTAGCTAGATGCTGGGCGGCCAGCGATTCTAGCGAGCCAAGTGAGCAACCAGTGCAGTCAGGTGCGGCGGCGGCGCCCTCTTCTGCAGGCACATTACAGCGCTGGGGTGCGGTGCACCCACCCAGGATCGGCCCTGAATACCAGACTCCTGCCGTACACCTATTATATATTCATTACTGAAAATACATAAGAACAAAACAAATCCACCACCGAGGCCAATAGTGAATGGAAAAGATTCACTTATGCCGTCCATACACGGTTCAAATTTCGTAAGAATTTTCTCTCGGAAATCGTATGAAAGAATTTTCGTATGAATTTCGCACCATTAGTGGGCTGCAACAACGGCCGATTTTCATGCGGCAATCAAATTTGAGGAATCGGACATGTTGGAAATTTTTAGAAAAACAAACAATTTTCTAGTCAATGATGGGAGAATCGTGCGAGAAATGTAATAAGAAAAGAAAATTTACAGAGAGAAAAGAAGATTCTCGGCCAAGAAAATTCTTTTCTGTAGCAACATGCGGTGAAATTGAAGGCATGGTCGGCCGAATTTTGAAAATCAATGGTGGCGCCATCGGATCACGAAAAAAATGAACTTTCTGATTTTGAAAAGAAAATTGGTTCAAAATTCGACCGTGTATGGCCTGCTTTACTTCCAGAATGGACCAATATATAGACGTTTTCCTGCAACCAGCCGTTCAAAGCACACAAGCTTACTTAAGGGATACAAAACAAATGTTAGAGATTATAGAGAATATCCCTAAAGAAGAAGGACCGTGGATCATGACTACTGCAGATGTTTCATCTTTATATACGATAATACTCCACCATCAAGAGTGCGAAGCTGCAAAATGGGGCCCGAGGACATATACCAAGCTCCCCTGTATGCAGAGAAAATTTTTCATGAAATGTCTTGATTTTGTCTAAAGAATAATTATTTCTGGTACAACAAAAAACGACTATCATCAACAGACTGGAGTAGCGATGGGAGGCAAATGTATTTGGGAATAGAAGCGTACATTAGACACTGGCGGGGGGACATAAGGTGAGGATCCTCAGCCAGTTGGAATCCAAATGGATATTTACACTAGAAACTTTCTCACCCAGAGGCCTTAATATTGAATTCCACCTCGACTGCTTCCTTAGTGATTTTTAAACATCTGAAAACATCCTTTCCTATTTCTTGCTATGGGTCCCTCAGTGTCCTATTCCATCCGCACCTTTAATATATATTTTATTGTCATTTTTAACTAACCTCCCCTTTCTCCCTTTTGTTCCCCTTTATACATCTACACATTCTCCATGTGTGTGTTTTTAGTATCCCGTACTTCCCCTTGCCGCTTTTACAGTGATTTTATATTATCATTGTCTCCTATTATTATTATTGTCATATTATGATCCTTTCATTTATCGTCAGCTCTCTATGCTTACGTCAGTACCGAGGTCTATTCCATCCGGTCGGTATTGACAGTTTTAATTAATAAATACATTTTTCTACATTTTTAATTCTTTGTTTTTCCCCTACGGGTACTCCTTTTTAATATTTATATTTGTGAGTCCTTGATCTTCAGCCCACGATGCTAGTTTCCCAGTATTTAACCCTTGTCATTGCTGACAGTCCTTTACCATATCTATGTCTTGGCCGCACCCTCATAACAATAGCATTCAGCTCACGGCCCTTAGCACTAACTACACCTTCGTTTACGGCTGTGCTATATATGAACTGATAACCAAGAAAATGGTCACGCTGCTATGGTATTATCTCATTGAGCCACAAGAAAATGGCCGCCCATTAGAAACAATGTTAAAAACTAAAGACATCATGTGTGCCTTTCCTTTATCCCCTGATGAAGTCACAAGGTTGTGACGTCACGCGTAGGGATGGGATAGGCACTCTATGCTGACCTATGTTTACGAGCTCGCCGCTCCTTGGAGACAAGCATTTTTGTTCTGCTATATTTGTGAGTACCTTCATGCTATTTTAATAAAACCAACTATTGTTAAACAATACTACACTATCCGGTACCCCTTCTTTTTATTTACTCCTCCCGCACTCACTGAGGTACCAAGATATTTAAAGAACGCATTCTGGTCCAGGAATACAAGGAGAGGCAGCCATTACCAGCACCTATTTCTATGCTGTTAGCTGGCACTATTTATTGCGGTGCGATTGCTGTGTGTATGGTACACACCGTATCACATTGTATACACGTTATTTTGCACTTTGCACAGGAAGTTTCATTTGTTGCAGAGTTTTGCACATATTTACACTTTAGTAAACAGATTCACAGTGTCATTTCTGCGTATGACGTTTGCACTTTATTATTATTATTATTATTCCAGATTGTGTATATATTATGTCATACTTTATGAAGATTCATTACCAGTAGGTTTGTTTACCTTTTTTGGTGCTCTCTACATCATCTTTGTTCTTTAGTTATTTATCAATTTTACTTATACTGCTACCTTTAGCAGCTCATGGGCATACTTTGCTGGAGCAGCGCAGCACCAACCCTCACCTCCATTTTCAATGTAAGGTTTTATATAAAGTAGAACAGCAGAGGGCGATGTTGTAGCTTTGTACCAATGTAAGGTTTTATATAAAGTAGAACAGCAGAGGGCGATGTTGTAGCTTTGTACCAATGTAAGGTTTTATATAAAGTAGACAGCAGAGGGCGCTGTTGCTGCATTGAATTGTTTTAGGGTTTATATAATACAGCTGAGAACTTATGTGACAAACAGAGGGTACAACTCTTGCTGCAGCCATTACAGCTCCCAGTACCTGTAACATGTTAGGATTAGGCAGCCATGTAAAGTGCTGTAATATGATTATTTCATAGAGCAGAGCCCTCCCACTGTCAGCCTGATTTCTGGTTCTTAGAATATGGAACAATACTAAATCATAATTTCTTTTGTCTGCAGAGATCCATTTATGGTTCTTGTTTCTGATTGGTTTCTGTGAGTTGATAGCTATTTCCACTCTTTTATATGAAGTCAGAGAAATCAATCAATAAAATCATTTGTAGGAAGATGACCAGATGTGACGAGCTAAACAATATTTTTAGCACAAATACTGCAGATGAGACGAACGTCATATCCAAAAGATGTTACATTTATTGAAAGATTTCACAATCGCTGAATTCAGCAAATATTGCCCCTCCCCCTGAGCCCATCATTCACTATTATGTCCTTTATGGAAAAGGCAACAGGAGCCAAGAAACGCATGAATTCCTCGAAGGTCACCTTCTTATCCTTGTTAACATCCATATCACTGATGATTTCCTTCAGGAAATAATCATCCCCTTTTACCTGTAAAACAAAATAAGGACACATTTTCATTTTAAATGTATTTTCTTTTTAAATAAGATTTGCCTGCAGTAGTTTCTGTCTTTGCCCCTCCCACAATGGGGGGATTTCCTGCAGTAGTTTGTGTCTCTGCCCCTCCCACAATGGGGAGATTTCCTGCAGTAGTTTGTGTCTCTGCTCCTCCCACAATGAGGAGATTTCCTGCAGTAGTTTGTGTCTCTGCCCCTCCCACAATGGGGAGATTTCCTGCAGTAGTTTGTGTCTCTGCTCCTCCCAAAATGGGGAGATTTCCTGCAGTAGTTTGTGTCTCTGCTCCTCCCACAATGGTGAGATTCCCCCCAGTAGTTTGTGTCTCTGCCCCTCCCACAATGGGGAGATTCCCCCCAGTAGTTTGTGTCTCTGCCCCTCCCACAATGGGGAGATTTCCTGCAGTAGTTTGTTTCTCTGCTCCTCCCACAATGGGAAGATTTCCACAGTAGTTTGTGTCTCTGCCCCTCCCACAATGGGGAGATTTCCTGCAGTAGTTTGTGTCTCTGCCCCTCCCACAATGGGGAGGTTTTTTTCTCAGTGACACTCCCACAGCTTTCAGTGAATGTCTATTCTCCATATTTGAGTCAGTAATCACATGAGACAAATGTAAGGATGGGATTGGCTGCCCTCTGGGGTGTCCCCACCAATAGGTGTCACTTACATTGAGTATTGGGAATTCTGCTGTGATGAGGTCAGACATTTCTTTGGTGCTCAACATTTCCTTCTCTTCGCTACACTTAGGGGCGTAACTTTCAAATTTCTCCACCAACTGGACCAGGATTTCCTCCACCTTCAGATTATTATCCTGGAGAGAGAAGAAAATGAGAGATCCCAACGAGATCCACCGAGATCACCTACCCCTCCCACAGTGAGGCCGGGGGGAGAGAGACAGAGGGCGGGGTTACTGGGAGAGGGCGGGGTTACTCCCAACTATTATCATTATTTACTATTATTATTAATAATAATTGTAAATAATAATGTTACAGATCAGCACAGCAGAGCCCCTCCCCCATTAGAGTTCATATCGCTCCCCGATCTCACTACCAGCCGGACTCCTCTTCATCAATTGTCATTTTATCCCTCCGAGTATCATAAAACACAAAAGCAATGGAGCTTCCTCTGCTCTGCTGGGCCCTGGTACAAAGTCTTGGGGTGTGTCAGGAACAAAGTCTGGGGGAGTGTCTGACACAAAGTCTGGGGGGGTGTCGGGCACAAAGTCTGGGGGAGTGTCTGGCAAAAAGTCTGGGGGAGTGTCTGGCACAAAGTCTGGAGGGGAGTGTCTGGCACAAAGTCTGGGGAGTGTCAGGCACAAAGTCTGGAGGGGAGTCTGGCACAAAGTCTGGGGGGGTTTCTGGCACAAAGTCTGGGGGGGTGTCGGGCACAAAGTCTGGGGGAGTGTCTGGCAAAAAGTCTGGGGGAGTGTCAGGCACAAAGTCTGGAGGGGAGTGTCTGGCACAAAGTCTGGGGAGTGTCAGGCACAAAGTCTGGAGGGGAGTCTGGCACAAAGTCTGGAGGGGAGTCTGGCACAAAGTCTGGGGGGGTTTCTGGCACAAAGTCTGGGGGGTGTCTGGTACAAAGTCTGGGGGGTGTCTGGTACAAAGTCTGGGAGGTGTCAGGCACAAAGTCTTGGGGAGTGTCTGGCACAAAGTCTGGGGGGTGTCGGGCACAAAATCTGGGGGTTTTTTGGCACAAAGTCTGGGGGAGTGTCAGGCACAAAGTCTGGGGGGTGTCTGTCACAATGTCTGGGGGGTTTCTGGCACAAAGTCTGGGGGGGTGTCAGGCACAAAGTCTGGGGGGTGTCGGGCACAAAGTCTGGGGGGTGTCTGGTACAAAGTCTGGGGGGTGTCTGGTACAAAGTGTGGGGGGTGCCTGGTACAAAGTCTGGGGGAGGTGTCAGGCACAAAGTCTTGGGAGTTTCTGGCACAAAGTCTGGGGGGTGTCAGGCACAAAGTCTGAGGGAGTTTCTGGCACAAAGTCTGGGGGGTGTCGGGCACAAAATCTGGGGGGTGTCTGGTACAAAGTCTGGGGGAGTGTCAGGCACAAAGTTTGGGGGGGTTTGGCACAAAGTCTAGGGGGTTTCTGGCACAAAGTCTGGGGGGGTGTCAGGCACAAAGTCTGGGGGGTTCTGGCACAATGTCTGGGGGGTGTCAGGCACAAATTCTGGGGGGTGTCTGTCACAAAGTCTAGGGGGTTAGTGGCACAAAGTCTGGGGGGTGTCAGGCACAAAGTCTGGGGGGTTCTGGCACAATGTCTGGGGGGTGTCAGGCACAAATTCTGGGGGGTGTCTGTCACAAAGTCTAGGGGGTTAGTGGTACAATGTCTGGGGGGTGTCTGGCACAAAGTCTGGGGGGTGTCTGGTACAAAGTCTGGGGGGGTGTCTGGCACAAAGTCTGGGGGGAGTGTCTGGCACAAAGTTTAGGGGGGTGTCTGGTACAAAGTCTGGGGGTGTCAGGCACAAAGTGTGGGGGGGTGTCTGGCACAAAGTCTGGGGGGTGTCTGGCACAAAGTCTGGGGGGTGTCAGGCACAAAGTCTGGGGGGGTGTCAGGCACAAAATCTGGGGGGGTGTCAGGCACAAAGTCTTGTGGGATGTCTGGCAGAAAGTCTGGGGGGGTCTGGTACAATGTCTGGGGGGTGTCAGGCACAAAGTCTGGGGGAGTGTCAGGCACAAAGTCTGGGGGAGTGTCAGGCACAAAGTCTGGGGGGGTCTGGTACAATGTCTGGGGGGGTGTCTGGCACAAAGTTTAGGGGGTGTCTGGTACAAAGTCTGGAGGGTTTCAGGCACAAAGTCTGGGGGGTGTCTGGTACAAAGTCTGGGGGGTGTCAGGCACAAAGTCTGGGGGGTGTCTGGTACAAAGTCTGGGGGGTGTCTGGTACAAAGTCTGGGGGGTGTCAGGCACAAAGTCTGGGGGGTGTCTGGTACAAAGTCTGGGGGGTGTCAGGCAAAAAGTCTGGGGGGGTGTCTGGTACAAAGTCTGGGGGGTGTCTGGTACAAAGTCTGGGGGGTGTCAGGCACAAAGTCTGGGGGGTGTCTGGTACAAAGTCTGGGGGGTGTCTGGTACAAAGTCTGGGGGGTGTCAGGCACAAAGTCTGGGGGGTGTCTGGTACAAAGTCTGGGGGGTGTCAGGCAAAAAGTCTGGGGGGGTGTCTGGTACAAAGTCTGGGGGGTGTCTGGTACAAAGTCTGGGGGGAGTGTCTGGCACAATGTGTAGGGGGGTGTCTGGTACAAAGTCTGGGGGGGTGTCTGGCACAAAGTCTGGGGGGAGTGTCTGGCACAAAGTCTGGGGGGAGTGTCTGGCACAAAGTTTAGGGGGGTGTTTGGTACAAAGTCTGGGGGTGTCAGGCACAAAGTGTGGGGGGGTGTCAGGCACAACGTCTGGGGGGTGTCTGGTACAAAGTCTGGGGGGTGTCTGGTACAAAGTCTGGGGGGTGTCTGGTACAAAGTCTGGGGGGGTGTTAGGTACAAAGTCTGGGGGGAGTGTCCGGCACAAAGTCTGGGGGGTGTCAGGCACAAAGTCTGGGGGGGTGTTAGGCACAAAGTCTGGGGGGTGTCAGGCACAAAGTCTGGGGGGTGTCAGGCACAAAGTCTGGGGGGGTGTCAGGCACAAAGTCTGGGGGGTGTCAGGCACAAAGTCTGGGGGGGTGTCAGGCACAAAGTCTGGGGGGGTGTCGGGCACAAAGTCTGGGGGGGTGTCAGGCACAAAGTCTGGGGGGGTGTTAGGCACAAAGTCTGGGGGGGTGTCGGGCACAAAGTCTGGGGGGTGTCTGGCACAAAGTCTGGGGGGGTGTCAGGCACAAAGTCTGGGGGGGTGTCTTGCACAAAGTCTGGGGGGTGTCTGGTACAAAGTCTGGGGGGGTGTCTGGAACAAAGTCTGGGGGAGTGTCGGGCACAAAGTCTGGGGGGGTGTCGGGCACAAAGTCTGGGGGGGTGTCTGGAACAAAGTCTGGGGGGGTGTCAGGCACAAAGTCTGGGGGGGTGTCTGGAACAAAGTCTGGGGGGTGTCAGGCACAAAGTCTGGGGGGGTGTCTTGCACAAAGTCTGGGGGGTGTCAGGCACAAAGTCTGGGGGGGTGTCGGGCTTCAGGTCCACCCATCAGCTGCTCTGTGTTGCCAAATAAAATGTAATGAATATCTTATTGGTTGTTTTTAGTGACTTTGGCTCCGCCTTGTTTCTCTGTTGTTTCTAGGTGGGCGTGTCTGTCTGCTTGCTCCGCCTCCTCTGCAGCAGCCGGGGACGGCTAACATTTTCCTAATTGTGTCCAGCCAGTCTTGTGATTTACACTGCGTGCTGCGTAGCTGAAGGGGGAGGGAGGGACACCACTATCTGCAGCTCTGAGCCTCCCTGTGAGATTTGGATTCCTGTAACACTCCCCATTGCCCATCGCACTGCCCCCAGCACCTGAAACATGTTAGCTTGTCAGCATTATGCATTGATGTCTGTAGATTTCAAGCTTCACTATTTACTGCAGATTCGGATCCTTCTGTGAGATCTTCACCCGATCGTCTGGAATGGTTTGTCTCGTTCAACAGGCAATAAACAACAATATTTATTCAGCCAATCACAGGTCACTGAGATCAGACTAGCATACGATGAGCTCTGATTGGCTGCCTGAGCTGCATTCCTACTAAATAAAGATTTCAATATTCAAAGCTCTCCGGTGGATGTGTCGGTGTTCTGTACATAGCGGAAGGGACGCCGACCCCCAATTATTATCTCATGTCTCTATTGTGTGTATTATAGGACCCCGCGGGGGTGGGGAGGGGGAGGGGATAACATGAGTGGAGGGCGGAGATCCCTATACATGGATTTTGTTACATCTTTAATCTGCATCTGTGCAAAATTGTATTATTATTGTATTATTATCAATATTTGTATTATTATTAATATTGTAATATTATTTATTATTATTGTGTTGTTGTTTATTTTATTATGTTGTAATATTAATAGCATTATTATCAATATTATGTTTAATATTATATAATTATTATTATTATTATTATTGTCAATATTTTTATTTTGTAGTTTTTTTATTATTGTATTGTATTGTATTCTCCTTCCTCAGATCCGTCTTCAATAGGTCATCTCACACCTGTGACCAGGAAGTCTCCAAAGTCTTGAGAAGTCTCCTTATTTTCTGTTCTCTCAGCAGCCCCCTGTCCTTTGTCTGAGACAACTGACCCCCATTTGCCCACCTGTGCAGGTCACCCTGACTAGGAGGTGGCCAGGAAAACCACAGCCGGCATGAACATGAGCGATTGGCAGGATTGTGTGTCCATGATTATGCCTGTGCAGAGTGGAGGAGGGGCAGGGCGCTGTGTTTTGTGTTTGATGAAGATTGTAGTGATATAGTATAGTGGGGAGATAATTAATTAGTAGTTATTATAATGATGATGTAAGTAATCTTTCCGCAGCAACCCAATTCTTCCAGAGAGATGAACTTTATTGACTTCCAACACAGAACAAAGTCTTGTAACAGATGACAAAATCCAACAGAGTAAATATGACAACGTTAGTAAATATCCGAGCCTTCAGAGTCCCATGTTTCCTAGACCTGTGCCTTCATAATCACAGACCCCCAGTGAATAGACTGAACGCCATGTTATATTCACTATACACTGAATGGATGAGCAATTTGATTGGCCCTTTCCATTTAGGCCTTTGATCTGCTTCTGTCTTTCAGAGTGACAGACAATGACCCCTCGCCGTAAACAGCTGTCCTCATAAACTGCCCTCATTTGTATTCTTGTATATTAACATCAACGAGTATTTGTGTAATTAGATTAACAGATACCAATGTGGCCTGCCTAGAATGGACTTGTCCTAGAATGTCTACATATAACACCATATATAAAATACATACATATATATATATATACCTATAGCACCATATATAAAATACATATATATATATATATACATATAACACCATATATAAAATACATATATATATACATATAACACCATATATAAAATACATATATATATATACATATAACACCATATATAAAATACATATATATATATACATATAACACCATATATAAAATACATACATATATATATATACATATAACACCATATATAAAATACATATATATATACATATAACACCATATATAAAATACATATATATATATATATATATATATATATATATATATATACATATAACACCATATATAAAATACATACATATATATATATACATATAACACCATATATAAAATACATACATATATATATATACATATAACACCATATATAAAATACATACATATATATATACATATAACACCATATATAAAATACATATATATATATATATATATATACATATAACACCATATATAAAATACACACATATATATATATATATATATATATATATATATATATATATATATATATATATATATATATACCGTATATACTCGAGTATAAGTCGACCCGAATATAAGCCGAGGCACCTCATTTTACCACAAAAAACTGGGAGAACTTATTGACCCGAGTATAAGACGAGGGTGAGAAGTGCGCAGCTACTGTAAGTGGAAAAGAGGGTCAACAATGCCCATTTGCAGCCATAGGTCCCCCAATCTTCAAACTCAGTAGTTAAGGGTTCCTAGATGCCCCCCTAGCTGCTGACAAAATTTGGGGTCTCTGGACCCAACGGGTCCCAAAATGACATAGCTGCAGATGGACACAGTTGACTGAATTTGGGGGCCCCGTATTTCGGGCCCACTTGGTGCTAGGAACCCCAAATTTGGAATGCAAACCCAGTGGAACTAGCACTACAACATATCTAAAGCTGGGGTTCCTAGCACCAAGTGATCCCGAGATACGGGGTACCAAATTTGGTTTGGAAAATATCAAGCACTTTTCAGCAGCAGAGAATGACATTTTCCGAACCGACTTTGGGGCCCCGTATCTTGGGGCCACTTGGTGCTAGGAACCCCAGCTTTGGATATGTTGTAGTGCTAGTTTCACTGGGTTTACACACCAAATTGTGGGTTCCTAGCACCAAGTATACGGGATACAGGGCCCCAAAGTCGGTTCGGAAAATGTCATTCTCTGCTGCAGAAAAGTGCTTGACTCGAGTATAAGCCGAGGGGGGAATTTTCAGCACAAAAAAATGTGCTGAAAAATTTGGCTTATACTCGAGTATATACGTTATATATAGAGAGATATATAGAGATATCTATATATATATATAGCCCTGTCTATATATATATATATCTATATATCTATATATATATAGATATATATCTATATATATATAGATATATAGATATATATATATAGACAGGGCTTTTTTTCTCAAACAATAGGTGCTGGAACTCAACCACGACCCCACAAAACCCCTCCACCCCACTCACACCCTCCAAATCACATCAAATAGTGGGTGTGGTCAGTCAAATTTCACAGTAGGAGGGTCCTACTCCTAAAGGGGCATTAAATATCAGGATTGCATTACATACAGAGTGCAGAGTTCAGGGGGGTTACACACAGAGTGCAGAGCTGTCACTTGTAAATACAGAAACTGGACTTCTATGTTTACAAGTGATTGTGGTCAGCAGCCCCCCCTAAGGGTCTGAGCCAGAGGTGGTGGAACTGAGTTCCACTAGTTCCCCCTGAAAAAAAGCAATATATATATAGATATACATACATATATCTATATATATACATATACAAAACACACTACATATATCCCCACTTGGATCGGTTCAAATCAGAATTGATTCACAACCAAACTGCTCAGACATCCCTGGCTCTTAAGATTGAAGCCATCTCTATGCTTTCCTTATTTTTCTGGATTGTTCTTAGTTTTCTTCTACCACAACAATATAAACCAAACAAAAAACATATTAATATAAATTGAATAAACACAAAAATCATGGACAGAGTTCTCAATAGCGGGTGAGTAAAAGTGTTATTGGGTCTCCACCAAGGCTCCTGACATTCTTTAGCAATTTTATTAGAAAAAATATATTATTAGAAAATGTATATGTATTTTATATATGGTGTTATATGTATATATATATGTATTTTATATATGGTGTTATATGTATATATATATATATGTATTTTATATATGGTGTTATATGTAGACATTCTAGGACAAGTCCATTCTAGGCAGGCCACATTGGTATCTGTTAATCTAATTACACAAATACTGGTTGATGTTAATATACAAGAATACAAATGAGGGCAGTTTATGAGGACAGCTGTTTACGGCGAGGGGTCATTGTCTGTCACTCTGAAAGACAGAAGCAGATCAAAGGCCTAAATGGAAACGGCCAATCAAATTGCTCATCCATTCAGTTTATAGTGAATATAACATGGCGTTCAGTCTATTCACTGGGGGTCTGTGATTATGAAGGCACAGGTCTAGGAAACATGGGACTCTGAAGGCTCGGATATTTACTAACGTTGTCATATTTACTCTGTTGGATTTTGTCATCTGTTACAAGACTTTGTTCTGTGTTGGAAGTCAATAAAGTTCATCTAATAAACAAAGGGCAAACTAAACGTAATTTTGGATGCAAGCTGGACACTAAAGGATTCACCAACCTGAATATCACATAATAGACAAATACAAGTGCAGCGCAAAAAGAAAATGAAAAGTCCATATAATAAAACATGTATTCAATTCCTCTTGTCACGGGCAGGCTGATCCCTTTTCATAACGCATCAGATGTCATATGTGTAATCATAAAGGTGCGCTTACCAGAAAAGGTGGACCCCTTAATTACAGGGGGTCAAACAGACCTGGGTAAATAAATGGTGAACAGCTATGCTGGATCTCATCTGCAATGGTCAGTCCTCAGTTGTCCTGGGATGGGTCCATAACTGTCTTTGCAGAGAAATGATCCACGAAGGCTTGAAGATTCTTCGATCGATACCTCTCTCAGGTTTGGCTTCCTAAGAGCTCTTGGCCTGGGACTTAGGAAGCCAAACCTGAGAGAGCTATCGATCAAAGAATCTTCAAGCCTTTGCGGATCATTTCTCTGCAAAGACAGTTATGGACCCATCCCAGGACAACTGAGGACTGACCATTGCAGATGAGATCCAGCATAGCTGTTCACCATTTATTTACCCAGGCCTGTTTGACCTCCTGTAATTAAGGGGTCCACCTTTTCTGGTAAGCGCGCCTTTATGATTAAGCATATGACATCTGATGCGTTATGAAAAGGGATCAGCCTGCCCGTGACAAGAGGAATTGAATACATGTTTTATTATATGGACTTTTCATTTTCTTTTTCTTTTTGCGCTGCACTTGTATTTGTCTATTAAATAAAGTTCATCTCTCTGGAAGAATTGGGTTGCTGCGGAAAGATAACTTACATCATCATTATAATAACTACTAATGAATTATCTACCCACTATACTATATCACTACAATGAGGCGAGGTGGGTACCCCCCCTGGTAGTGAGATGTTGGTACTTCCCCTGGTAATGAGGAAAGGTAGGTACTCATCCTTGTAATGAGGAAAGGTAGGTATTCCCCCTGGTAATGAGGAGAGATAGGTACTCCCCCTGTATAATGAGGAAAGGTAGGTAATCCCCCTGGTAGTGAGGAAAGGTAGGTGCTCCCACTGAATAATAAGGAGAGGTAGGTACTCACCCTGGTAATGAGGAAAGGTAGGTACTCTCCCTGTATAATGAGGAAAGGTAGGTACTCACCCTGGTAATGAGGAAAGGTAGGTACTCACCCTGGTAATGAGGAAAGGTAGGTACTCACCTTGGTGCTGTAGGCAGAGAAGAGACTCAGAAAGATCAGAAGACAGAACATTTTGTTGGTGGGTTTGAGGATTGCAGTCTGGGGATGGGGAGAAGAGAACACAATGATGATGGGTGAGGACGGGTAATATAAACTCTCTATAGGTAATATAACTTACCATGGTGATCGATGTGACGGCACACACTATGCTGGGTACAGGTGTGAGGAGACTTTTATATGAACTGAAATCTGGTCAGACCCTCCTCTCCCCACCCCCTTTATGTGTATTATATTCCTTGTGTGGACACACCCAGCTCTGTACTGATACCTCTATACAGGTGATCCACACTCCAATGACTTGTCCTGCAACTTGGGACTGCAAAGTCACATGACAAGTCGTTCCCCATGATTTCCAATGACAACCATTCATATTAGTATGACTTCAAGTCGTGCCGATTTCAAAGTAGTCCCTGCGCTACTTTGGTCAGACTTTGATGCGAGTTACACAGGCATTCCCTAAAATCGTGGCAAAATTGCGTGACTTTGGAGTCGCGGTAGTGTGAAAGGGGACTAACTAGCTTGCTAAAACATTCTTCTCACCACTGAGCCCAGCTCTATCTCCACGGGAAGGAACCTTTTATAGTGTGGGGTGAGACTATGAGCACTGAGCCATGATTGGACAAAGTCATAACTTTGCCCAATCAGAGCTCTCACAGTGCTCTTTGCCCTGACTAGGCAAAGCCTTGCACCTGACCGCTGGTCAGGGGAATTGCTTCAGCCAATCAGAGCTGTTAAAAATGCACTGTGCAACATTGCATTGCATTAGAACATGCAAACACCCGAAAGTGCGATGTTTGGGGCTGAACTGATGCTTGGCCCGAACAGCTCATCTAAACACCATGGTCTACAGAACAAGCAGGAGAATAAGAGAGCTTGGTTTGGGTCGATTGACTTCCAGTTGGCTTGTGTCCCAGTGTTGGTGTCTTTTCTTTTGCCGGCAGTAAGGATGAGCCGAACACCCCCCGGTTCGCACCAGAACTTGCGAACAGACCAAAACCTTGCACGAACGTTAGAACCCCATTGAAGTCTATGGTACTCGAACGTTCAAAATCAAAAGTGCTAATTTTAAAGGCTAATTTGCATGGTATTGTCCTAAAAAGTGTTTGGGGACCCGGGTCCTGCCCCAGGGGACATGTATCAATGCAAAAAACCTTTTAAAAACTGCCATTTTTTTGGGAGCAGTGATTTTAATAATGCTTAAAGTCAAACAATAAAAGTGTAATATCTCTTTAAATTTCGTACCTGGGGGGTGTCTATAGTATACCTGTAAAGGGGCGCATGTTTCCCGTGTTTAGAACAGTCTGACAGCAAAATGACATTTCAAAGGAAAAAAAAGTCATTTAAAACTACTCGCGGCTATTAACAAATTGCCGGTCCGACAATACACATAAAAGTTCATTGATAAAAACTGCATGGGATTTCCCCGCAGGGGAACCTCGAACCAAAATTTAAAAAAAACTGGCGTGGGGGTCCCCCTAAATTCCATACCAGACCCTTCAGGTCTGGTATGAATTTTAAGAGGAACCCCGTGCCAAAATTAAAAAAAAATTGGCATGGGGTCCCCCCAAAAATCCATACCAGACCCTTATCCGAGCACGCAACCTGGCAGGCTGCGGAAAAAGGGGGGATGATAGAGCGCCCCCCTCCCCTCCTGAACCGTACCAGGCCACATGCCCTCAACATTGGGAGGGTGCTTTGGGGTAGCCCCCCAAAGCACCTTGTTCCCATGTTGATGAGGACAAGGGCCTCATCCCCACAACCCTTGGCTGATGGTTGTGGGGGTCTGCGGGCGGTGGGGCTTATCAGAATCTGGAAGCCCCCTTTAACAAGGGGACCCCCAGATCCCGCCCCCCCATGTGAAATGGTAAGGGGGTACAAAAGTACCCCTACCATTTCACAAAAAAACTGTCAAAAATGTTAAAAATGACAAGAGACAGTTTTTGACAATTCCTTTATTTAAATGCTTCTTTCCATCTTCTTTCTTCTATCTTCCTTCGGTTTCTACCTCCATCTTCATCTTGAAGGGCCTGGTATGGAATTTAGGGGGACCCCCACGCCATTATTTTTTCAATTTTGGTTCGGGGTTCCTCTGTGGGGAAATCCCATGCCATTTTCATCAATGTACTTCTATGTGTATTGTCGGACTGGCAATTCATTCATAGCCGCGAGTAGTTTTAAATGACTTTTTTCCTTTGAAATGTCATTTTGCTGTCAGACTGTTCTAAACACGGGAAACATGTGCACTTTTACAGGCATACTATAGACACCCCCAGGTACAACATTTAAAGGAATATTACACTTTTATTATTTGACTTTAAGCATTATTAAAATCACTGCTCCCGAAAAAATAGCCTTTTTAAAACTTTTTCTTGCACTGATCCATGTCCCCTGGGGCAGGACCAGGTCCCCAAACACTTTTTATAACAATACCATGCATATAAGCCTTTACAATTAGCACTTTTGATTTCTCCCATAGACTTTTAAAGGGTGTTCCGCGGCTTTCGAATTAGCCTCGAACACCCCAAATTGATCGCTGTTCGGCGAACTGGCGAACAGCCGATGTTTAACTCAAACATGAGTTTGGCTCAAACTCGAAACTCATCCCTAGCCGGCAGCCACATCTGGGTTTTACCTGGAGTGTGGTGGCTGCATCATATGGCACATCTCGGTAGAGTTGCCACCTCATCCCTTTAAGCCCGAACACCTTTCAATTACACAGGTTCTGAGGCTAATTAAATGCAGATAAGGTACCGAGTGAGTATAATTACCACCTTGATGAGCCACAGAACCTGTATAATTAATATGTGTTTGGGTTAAAAGAGATGAGTTGGCAACCATAATCACAGGACTGCATCCTCTATTTGAAATCAAGTGGGACGTTGTGTCAGTGCTTGAGCATGGAGTCCATGTTCTTCTAGAACTTTTGTGCCTGCAGCTCCCCTAAAAGGTACTGAAGCGTTCCTCTACAACCGTAAGACTTTTAAACCTCAGTAGCCCCCTGCAACTTCCACTAATCTACACTGCAGTCCCTTTTGCGCCTTGCCATCCCCATCTGCTATGCATTCTCTGCAGCACCACCTCTGTACCCGCAGTCTCCACTACATCCACAGTCTGAACCTGGGCTACACCCAATACCAGGGCAAGGCCTTCTAGAACCCAAGAAAAATGAAGCCAAAATGTGCAGTGTTGAGGCAGGCTAAGCTTTATATTTGCACCTAGAGTGGCCGGGACGGCACAGGGAAGATAATTGACCACCACTGTCCACCAGGCCTAGACTTGACACTTTCCGGTCCATGGAAAACCGAATAGAAAAGTGAAAAAGATGTGACACGGTTCCACCAGTGTTGTTTAGCTATCAGGAGCTTTAGGAAGCCAGGTTTTCATTAATGTTATTGGAACCAATTTTGGTTTTATCTGTATACTAGTTATAACTCAGAAAAAGTGCAAATTGTATTCTTTTATAAAGTGACTAGAATGAGGTCTGTGGTACAGATTCTGGTTCTGTCTATTTTTGTTATGTGACAGATCACTGTGCTGGTTCTGTTCCCCCAATGCCTATTATGACTAAATCTCAATCATGTAACTATGATAGACCACCCCCATCCCGTCCTGCAGATATACAAGCCTTCTCCATCTCACTGATAGGGACTACAAGGATTACACCGGGACTACACCGTATGACGTCAGTCTAATGAGGATGTTTTTTCTCGGGATGTATGATTTTGGCAAACAGGCTCAATAAATCTTTATATGAGCATCTTGCTGTACCCAAAGGTCTACCGCCTGCTCCTGTTCTCCATTCCACAAGATAAATAAAACCAGTACTTACTGGGAATTAATGAATTGTTCTGCCTGCTCTTCCAATAATGAATGCCGGAGATCCGGGACCTCAGGCAAGTTCTGAACAATCGGTGATCTTTACCTGAACAAACTAATAGTCACAGTACAGGCCGGCCTCACAGTACATCTCATCCTCATTGAACTGTTTATCTGCGTTTGTCAACATCAACGTCACACCACACGCCGATGTTTGTCTTTAACCCGTAATGTGGCCTGTACATAACAGAATGCATCTAAAAACCCAAGAGAATACGGGGCATTACATTAACAAAAGGATATAAGCCCTGTCACTTGGGGGTCCCAGAACCATGGCACCCGGACACTTGGGGGTCCCAGAACCATGGCAACTGGACACTTGGGGGTCCCAGAACAATGACACCTGGACACTTGGGGTCCCAGAACAATGACACTCGGACACTTGGGAGTCCCAGAACAATGACACCCTGACACTTGGGGGTCCCAGAACAATGACACCCGGAAACTCAGGAATATTGGTATTGGATTATGGTTACCTTGGGGAGATGCAGACTAAAATACTGCAATCACTAAGCAGCAAATAATATCACCTGTGATGTATTTCAGTTATCTTGCAAACCTGGCCTCTTAGTGGGTCCTGAGTACAGGGTTGATGACCACTGATTTAAAGGATACATTTCTAGTTTATTGAGACGTCAGTCTTTGTACAAGGGTCTCCTCCATGATGGTGGAATGAACGGTCGGAGAAGGTGTTGCAGGCCACAGTCAAAGAGGCCACCAAGATGATAAACTCCTGAAAGTCCACCTCCCCATCTCTGTTCTCATCCAGCTCCTCCAGGATCCTGTCCACGGAGGTGGCGTCTTTTTGCTCCTAGAGAAGGAAGACTTAGATTTAATCAACCATCGTTTTCCCATCTTTCCCCGGTTCCTGCCTACATTACACCGAGATTCCATTCTAGAAGAGTATCCCACAGGAAATAAAAAAGTGTATTTAGTTTGGAAATTTGAGCCTTTCGTGGTAAAAATTCTACTTTTTTTTTTTTTTTCATCTTTGTAGTTTGTGTATCAAGATTATGAGGTCCTCCTTAGAATTAGTCAACGCTATGCAACCCTCAATATATTTTTTAGATAATGATTTTTGAATGTCAGGTATCAGCAGAAAGACTTTTCAGAGGGTTCCCCAATCACCAATTCGGCTGTTGATTGTGTGTGACTTGCTTTAGAAAGTAACTACATGCAGTATCTGGAGTAGAGTTAAAAGATATTACTTTTTATTTATTTATTCTGGAGTCCTTGTCCCTTTAGAGCCGGTTCACACAGGGGGGCTTCAAAGTCGCCCGACTCTGAAACCGCCCCGTACAGCGCGACCTGCAAAACTACTTCTGTATAGAAGTCAATGCAAGCCGCTCTGAAGTTGCCCCAAAGTAGTACAGGAACCTTTGAGTTGAGTTTGACTTGAGTCGCTCCTATTAGAACGGTTCCATTGTAGAGAATGGAGCGCGACTTGTCAGGCCGCTAAGTCACCGGACAGGTCCCCCCTGTGTGAACAATGGCTTTCTTCTTGTCACTCTTCCATAAAGGGCAGATTTGTGGAGAACACGACTAATAGTTCTCCTGTGGACAGATTCTCCCACCTGAGCTGTGGATCTCTGCAGATCCTCCAGAGTTACCATGGACCTCTTGGCTCTTCTCTGATGAATGCTCTCCTTGCCCGGCCGGTCAGTTTAGGTGGACGGCCATGTCTTTGTGAGATGTTCAGAGCTTGGGATATTCCTTTATAACCTAACCCTGCTTTATACTTCTCCACAACTTTATCCCTGACCTGTCTGGTGTGTTCCTTGGCCTTCATGATGCTGTTTGTTCACTAAGGTTCTCTAAGAAATCTCAGAGGACTTCACAGAACAGCTGTATTTATACCGAGATTAAATGACACACAGGTGGACTCTATTTACTAATTAGGTGACTTCTGAAGGCAATTGGTTCCACTAGATTTTAGTTAGGGGTATCAGAGTAAAGGGGGCTGAATACAAATGTCCCCCCCACACTTTTCACATATTTATTTGTATCATTTATCATTTTCCTTCCACTTCACAATTATTACCTCTGATGTATGATGATGATGAGGATCAGATTAGGTCCCCCTTGCTAGTATCGGGTTGGACCCCCTTTTGCCTTCATTCTTGGTGGCATAGATACAACAAGGTGTTGGAAACCTTCCTCAGAGATTTTGCTCCATAGTGACCTGATAACATCACACAGTTGCTGCAGTTTTGTCGGCTTCACATCCATGAAGCTAATCTCTCGTTCCACCACATCCCAAAGGTGCTCTATTGGATGAGATGTGGTGAGTGTGGAGGCCATTGGAGTACAGTGACCTCATTGTCCAGTGGTGAGATGATTGGAGCTTTGTGACATGGTGCATTATCCTGCTGGAAGGAGCCATCAGAAGATGGGGACACTGTAGTCATAAAGGGATGGACATGGTCACCAACAATACTCAGGTACCCCATCCCCCACACCATTACACCCCCACCACCAGCCTGAACCGGTGATACCCCATCCCCCACACCATTACACCTCCACCACCAGCCTGAACCAGTGATATCCCATCCCCCACACCATTACACCTCCACCACCAGCCTGAACCGGTGATACCCCATCCCCCACACCATTACACCCCCACCACCAACCTGAACCAGTGATATCCCATCCCCCACACCATTACACCCCCACCACCAACCTGAACCAGTGATATCCCATCCTCCACACTATTACACCCCCACCACCAGCCTTAACCAGTGATACCCCATCCCCCACACCATTACACCCCCACCACCAACCTGAACCGGTGATAACCCATCCCCCACACCATTACACCCCCACCACGAGCCTGAACCGGTGATACCCCATCCCCCACACCATTACACCCCCACCACCAGCCTGAACCGGTGATACCCCATCCCCCACACCATTACACCCCCACCACCAGCCTGAACTGGTGATACCCCATCCCCCACACCATTACACCCCCACCACCAACCTGAACCAGTGATATCCCATCCCCCACACCATTACACCCCCACCACCAACCTGAACCAGTGATATCCCATCCTCCACACTATTACACCCCCACCACCAGCCTTAACCAGTGATACCCCATCCCCCACACCATTACACCCCCACCACCAACCTGAACCGGTGATAACCCATCCCCCACACCATTACACCCCCACCACGAGCCTGAACCGGTGATACCCCATCCCCCACACCATTACACCCCCACCACCAGCCTGAACCGGTGATACCCCATCCCCCACACCATTACACCCCCACCACCAGCCTGAACTGGTGATACCCCATCCCCCACACTATTACACCCCCACCACCAGCCTGAACTGGTGATACCCCATCCCCCACACCATTACACCCCCCCACCACCAGCCTGAACCGGTGATATCCCATCCCCCACACCATTACATCCCCACCACCAGCCTGAACCGGTGATACCCCATCCCCCCACACCATTACACCTCCACCACCAGCCTGAACCGGTGATACCCCATCCCCCACACCATTACATCCCCACCACCAGCCTGAACCGGTGATACCCCATCCCCCACACCATTACACTCCCCACCACCAGCCTGAACCGATGATACCCCATCCCCCACACCATTACACCTCCACCACCAGCCTGAACCGGTGATACCCCATCCCCCACACCATTACACCCCCACCACCAGCCTGAACCGGTGATATCTCATCCCCCACACCATTACACCCCCACCACCAGCCTGAACCAGTGATATCAAATCCCCCACACCATTACATCCCCACCACCACCAGCCTGAACCGGTGATACCCCATCCCCCACACCATTACACCTCCACCACCAGCCTGAACCAGTGATACCCCATCCCCCACACCATTACACCCCCACCACCAGCCTGAACCGGTGATATCTCATCCCCCACACCATTACACCCCCACCACCAGCCTGAACCAGTGATATCCCATCCCCCACACCATTACACCCCCCACCACCAGCCTGAACCGGTGATATCCCATCCCCCACACCATTACACCCCCACCACCAGCCTGAACCGGTGATATCCCATCCCCCACACCATTACACCCCCACCACCAGCCTGAACCGGTGATACCCCATCCCCCACACCATTACACCCCCACCACCAGCCAGAACCGGTGATATCCCATCCCCCACACCATTACACCCCCACCACCAGCCTGAACCGGTGATATCCCATCCCCCACACCATTACACCCTCACCACCAGCCTGAACCGTTGATATCCCATCCCCCACACCATTACACCCCCACCACCAGCCTGAACCGGTGATACCCCATCCCCCACACCATTACACCCCCACCACCAGCCTGAACCAGTGATATCCCATCCCCCACACCATTACACCCCCACCACCAGCCTGAACCAGTGATATCCCATCCCCCACACCATTACACCCCCACCACCAGCCTGAACCAGTGATATCCCATCCCCCACACCATTACACTCCCACCACCAGCCTGAACCAGTGATATCCCATCCCCCACACCATTACACCCCCACCACCAGTCTGAACCGGTGATATCCCATCCCCCACACCATTACACCCCCCACCACCAGCCTGAACCGGTGATATCCCATCCCCCACACCATTACACCCCCACCACCAGCCTGAACCGGTGATACCCCATCCCCCACACCATTACACCCCCACCACCAGCCTGAACCGGTGATACCCCATCCCCCACACCATTACACCCCCACCACCAGCCTGAACCAGTGATATCCCATCCCCCACACCATTACACCCCACCACCAGCCTGAACCGGTGATGCCCCATCCCCCACACCATTACACCCCCACCACCAGTCTGAACCGGTGATATCCCACCCCCCACACCATTACACCCCCACCACCAGCCTGAACCGGTGATACCCCATCCCCCACACCATTACACCTCACCACCAGCCTGAACCAGTGATATCCCATCCCCCACACCATTACACCCCCACCACCACCCTGAACCGGTGATACCCCATCCCCCACACCATTACATCCCCACCACCAGCCTGAACCGGTGATACAAGGCAGGATGGATCCATGCGCCAAATTCTGACCCCACCATCTGAAAGTCGGAGCTGAAATCCAGACTCATCAGACCAGGCAATGTTTTTCAATCTTCTATTGTCCAATGTTGCTGATCCTGTGCCAATTGTAGCCTCAGTTTCCTGTTCTTAGCTGATGGGAGTGGTGCCCAGTGTGGTCTTCTGCTGCTGTAGCCCATCTGCTTCAAGGTTGGATGTGTTGTGCGGTCAGAGGTGGTATTCTGCATACCTTGGTTGGTTATTTGAGTCACTCTTGCCTTTCTATCATGTGGAACCAGTCTGCTCATTCTCCTCTGACATCAACAAGGCATTTTCCTCTACACAACTGCCGCTCACTGGTTATTTTCTCTTTTTCCCACCATTCTCTGTAAACCCGAGAGATGGTTGTGTGTGAAAATCCCAGGAATACTCAGACCGGCCCATCTGCCATCAACAACCACGCCACGTTCAAAGTCACCAAGATCTCCTTTCTTCCCCATTCTGATGCTCGGTTTGAAGTTCAGCAGGTCGTCTTCACCACGTCTAGATCCCTAAATGTTTTGAGTTGTTGCCATGTGATTGGCTGATTAGCAATATTTGCTACCAAGCAATTGAACAGGTGTACCTAATAAAGTAGTATATATATATATATACAGTATATAGTACATTCACACCAGTCACTGCCCTCAAGGATCTTACAGTCTAAGGTCCCTAACTCATATTAATACATACATTGGGGCTAATTAACCTCCCAGCGTGTCTTTGCAGTATGGGAGGAAACCCACACAGGCACAGGGAGAACATGCAAACTCCAGGCAGGTAGTGCCCCCTGGTTGGGATTTGAAGTGATGACCCCGAGTGCTGCCAGGTAGAAGTGCTAACCACTTATCAACATTGGAAAAGACTAAGAAAAAAAAATGGACTTTGTAGGCACACACATAGGATAGAAAAATATTAGAATTTTTAATTGGATAAAGTTAAAAAAGGTAAAATGTAGAAAACATAAAAAGAACAGACATCATACTAATTGTTAGGTACCTGGTAGGTGAGCCTGACTGTAGGAGAAGACCTCTCATACAACGCTGGTTCAGGAGCCACTGGAGTGGGAACAGTGGTCTCCTGAGCGCAGTGGGGTAGGAGTGCCTGTTGGAGTGAAGTCTCTGATGTAGAGGTAGAGATCCCTCCAGGGATAGCAGGTCTGCAGGTGAGAGGAGACTGGAACAGAAGCAGGCTGACACACTGGATGGTGGAACTTGCAGGTGAGAGGAGACTGGAACAGCAGCAGACTGATACACTGGAAGTGAGGAAGTCACTAGGCTGAAGCTGATGGTGCAACAGCAACAGGTAGGCAGGCACAAACAGAGTCAAACAGTCCGGGTTGGCAGGTAACTGGCACACAGGTGATACAGCAGGCAAAGGCAGAGTCGGTGAGCCGGCAGAGGTCGGCAACGGTAGCAGATTCAGACAGCAGAAGAGTCAGGCAGGCCGGGTCGGGATAGGAGCAGGTCGGATGGTCAAACAAGCCGGGTCAATCAGGTAACAAGCAATCAGGATTCAGGTTTCAGGCAGAGTCACAGAGCTGAGACGAAGCAGCACTGTTCCCATGAAACAGGGGAACTTTTATGTGCTGGTTGGCGCCAAACCGGCGCTAACGCGGACGCGCGCGCGCCCGTGCTTGTGCACGCGCCCGCGCCGTGCACCCGCGCGTGCCCGAGCGCCGCGCCGACGCACGGCAACTGTGGTGGTTTGACGCTGTGTCTGAACAGGAGCGCGCTGGCTCCTAGACGCATGCAAACGCCCTGATCTGGTGCTGGTGGATCCCTGACATTGCCCCCCCCCAAGGGGCAGCCTCCGGATGCCCAACAACCTTTTCTTCTCAGGATGAGTAGAGAAATAGGTGCGTACTAAACGCCTAGCATGCACATTACTGTCCGGTTCCCACGAGTTACTTTCTGGACCATAACCTTTCCATTTGATTAAAAATTGGTTTTGCCCTTGCCTTCTTCTACAATCAAGGATAGCCTCAACCTCAAATTCCTCGCTGCCATCAACTACCACAGGTTCAGGAGGTCTTGTCCCTCTATCAGGAAAGGGATCAGGTATAGCAGGTTTGAGCAGAGATACATGGAAAACTGGATGAATTTTCAATGAATCAGGTAAAGTTAGTTCGTAAGACACTTCATTGATCTTCCTTCTAACTGGAAAGGGTCCCATGAATCTGGGTGCCAACTTCTTAGAAGGACATGCTAACTTGATATTAATGGTAGAAAGCCATACCTGATCGCCAATTTGTAAGTTCAGCTCCCCCCTTCTTTTCCGGTCGAAGATCTTCTTACCATCTGCCTGGGCCTTGGACACTGTTTCCTGCAATAACCGGCTGTTGTGACTGAGGAACTCCACTGTATTCTGTACTGCTGGGACCGAAGACTCTGAAAGGAAATCAGGTAAAAAGGTTAGGTGAAAGCCGTAATTGGCGAAAAACGGGGATTGACCGGTGGCAGAATGTTTGGCATTATTGTAAGCAAATTCTGCTAAGGGTAGTAGGGATACCCAATCGTTTTGTGTGAATGATGTGAAGCATCTGATGTATTGTTCCAGGGTCTGATTAGTCCTTTCCGTCTGACCGTTTGTTTGAGGGTGATAGGCCGAGGACAAGGCCAATTCAATCCTTAGGGTTTCACATAGGGATCTCCAGAAACGTGAAGTGAATTGAACCCCTCTATCAGAAACTATGTTTATAGGTACTCCGTGAAGTCTGATGATTTCCTTGATAAATATGCGAGCAGTCTCGGTGGCAGACGGGGTTCCCTTTAAAGGTAAAAAATGAGCCATCTTGGTTAGACGATCTACTACAACAAAGATAACTGAGCATCCTTCGGAGCATGGAAGTTCCACAATAAAGTCCATAGAAATCATTTTCCATGGTCTGTCGGGTACCGGCAATGGTTTCAATAGGCCCCAAGCTCGATTCCTGGATGATTTATTCTGGATGCAGATGGGACAGGAACTAACATACTTTTCACAAAAGTCCTTTAGATTGGGCCACCAGAATGTACGCTGCACTAGTTCCAGGGTCTTGCGGACTCCGAAGTGGCCTGCCAAAGGATGGTCGTGGAGAAGTGTTAAAACCTTGACCCGGACATTTTCAGGAACAAAAATTTGGCTTCCCTTCCAGAACAATCCATCTCTACTCACTAAAGAAATTCCCGTTGGTCTGGCTGTTTCAGAGGATGCTTCTTTAATTAGGGAAAGTAAATCTGTTTGTAGCAGTAAAAAATTGTTTGCAGGTAAGATGGTGTCAGGAGTAGATAAGTCCTTGGGGTTGTCATGCATACGTGATAATGCATCCGGTTTAATATTTTTAGAGCCTGGACGGTATGTGATATGGAAGGAGAAACGTGAGAAAAACAGAGCCCAGCGAGCTTGTCGAGGCCTCAATCGTTTGGCAGATCGCAGGTACTCTAGGTTTTTATGGTCAGTATAGATTAGTACTGGATGCATAGCCCCCTCCAACAGGTACCTCCATTCTTCTAGAGCAGTTTTAATAGCAAGAAGCTCTCGGTCACCGACGTCATAATTCCTCTCCGCAGGGGAGAGTTTACGAGAGAAGAACCCTACAGGATGCATTATCTCCTTGTTACCTTTGCGCTGTGAAAGAATCGCACCTACCGCAATCTCAGAGGCATCAACCTCTAAAATAAACGGTAAGGAGGGTTCAGGGTGGCTGAGGATAGGTGCTGAAGTAAACAGTCTTTTGAGATTCTCGAAAGCGTCTTGGGCAAGTTGGTTCCAGGAGAAACGGATATTTTGTCTGGTTAACTGTGTGATAGGTGCAATTATGGCTGAGAAGCCTTTGATGAACTTTCTGTAGAAGTTTGCAAATCCCACAAACCGCTGCACACCCTTCTTGTCCACGGGGACCGGCCAGTCCAAAACAGCGGAAACCTTTTGTGGGTCCATCTTGATGCCTGTTGCAGATATGATTAACCCCAGGAATTGGATGCTATGTTGTTCAAACTCACATTTCTCTGCTTTTGCGTATAGACTGTGTAAGCGGAGGCGACCCAACACCCTGCGGACATGTTCCTGATGCAGTTCACGGGATTCAGAAAAAATCAGTATATCATCCAAGTATGCAATTACAAATACGTCTAGGAAGTCCCTGAGGACGTCGTTAATCAGGTGTTGGAAGGTTGCAGGAGCGTTGCACAGTCCAAAGGGCATGACCAGGTATTCATAATGCCCGAATCGGGTTCGGAATGCTGTCTTCCACTCATGTCCAGCCTGAATACGGATTAAATTATAAGCCCCTCTCAGGTCAAGTTTGGTGAAAATGACGGCAGTCCTTAATCTTTGAAAAAGTTCAGGTATTAAAGGTAAAGGGTACCGGTTCTTGACCGTGATCTTGTTTAGTTCACGATAGTCGATGCACGGCCGGAGAGACTTGTCCTTTTTGGTGACGAAGAATATTCCGGCGCCAGCTGGGGAGGTAGAATGGCGTATAAAACCTTTGGCCAGGTTCTCATCTATGTATGTCTTTAACACTTCCTGTTCTTTCTCAGATAATGGAAAAATGCGTCCAAATGGTATTTCGGATCCTGGCAGTAATTCGATGGGGCAATCGTATGGACGATGAGGTGGAAGAGAGTCTGCCCCTTTTTTACTAAACACATCAAGGAATTCATGATATTGTTTGGGTATGACCTGGCAAAGTTTCTGGTCGGTGTCCAAACAAAGTAGGGTGGAAGAGGAATCCGAATCTTTCTCAAAACAGTGTTCAAGACAGTAAGAGGATGAGAATTTTACTTCTCCAGATGTCCACTGAATGTAAGGGTTGTGGGCCTGCAGCCAAGGGATACCCAAGATGATGGGAAACATGGGAGAGGAGATGACATCAAGAACCAGCAGTTCCTTGTGTTGGGAGGAAGTAGAAGCAAGCAGAGGCAGGGTCTCCTTGGTTACTTGTCCTGATCTGATGCGGGATCCGTCCGCTAGAAATACGGCAAGTCCCTGGGTTTTGGCTCGTAAAGGAATGTTATGTTGGCTGGTAAAGTTTGAATCAATAAAGCAACTGCATGCTCCGGAATCAATGATGGCGTTGGTTGTTATAGTCCCTTCTTGCAGCTGTAAAGACAGAGGAATGGAAATGTGGGTAGAGTTCGCAGATAGGGCAGAGAGACTGGTAAACACAACAGACGGGCACTTACTTAACTTGACAGGACAGTTCAGTACGTAGTGTCCAGACCCACCGCAGTAGAGGCACAGATTGAGTTGTCGGCGTCGGGCCC
This sequence comes from Aquarana catesbeiana, assembly GCF_042186555.1. Taxonomy (NCBI): domain Eukaryota; kingdom Metazoa; phylum Chordata; class Amphibia; order Anura; family Ranidae; genus Aquarana; species Aquarana catesbeiana. The sequence goes on along the minus strand of NC_133336.1, from coordinate 213,633,795 downwards.
GTTCTTCAGGCGATAATGCAGGTCGCATCAGGCCCAATTGCATTGGTTCCACGGAGTCAGATGAGACATTAGCTGAATTAAGACTGGGTGAAGGTGTATAGCGGGTTGCTGGAAGTGGTGCTCTGGTTGTCATCCAACTCGGGCGGGATTGAAGAGCAGATCGCTCAGATCGACGTTCCCGGATACGTCGGTCGATTTGGATAGTCAAGTTAATCAGGGCCTCGAGAGTGTTTGGTACACCCACTCGGGCAAGTTCATCTTTTAAACCCTCAGATAGGCCCAAGCGGAACTGGTGACGCAGGGCCGCGTCGTTCCACTGAGTGTCCGCACTCCAACGTCTAAAGTCCATGATATAGTCTTCCGCAGGTCTGCGGCCTTGCTGGAGTGTAAACAAAGCGGTTTCAGCTGTAGCAGTCTGTTGGGGGTCCTCATATATCTGTGCCATGGCTTCAAAGAAGGAAGATAAGGACTGGGTCAATGCTGAGTCCCCCTCAAGTAGACGATGGGCCCAGGTCTGGGGTTCCCCTTGTAGGAGGGAGATCACGAATCCCACTTTAGTGGCCTCCAGTGAGAAAGTTCGGGGCTGTAATGCAAAGAAGAGCTTGCATGCGTTGCGAAAGGCCCGGAACTTGGCCCGGTCTCCAGAGAATCTATCAGGAGTGGGAACCTTTGGTTCAGGTGGGAGCATCACTACGGAAGGGCCAGGAACTGACTGTGCCGGGGTTGCAGCTGAGGAGGAGGCCACGGGGTTAGACCCTGCAAGGTGCTGGACTTGTCCTTCCAATCTGCTGTAATTGTCCTGGAGGGATTGGACGGCTTGGCTAAGAGCCGCAAGGTGGGTGCAGATCTCCTTTAATGGAGAGGAATCTCCTGCAGGCTCAGTCATGGCTGCTTCGTACTGTTAGGTACCTGGTAGGTGAGCCTGACTGTAGGAGAAGACCTCTCATACAACGCTGGTTCAGGAGCCACTGGAGTGGGAACAGTGGTCTCCTGAGCGCAGTGGGGTAGGAGTGCCTGTTGGAGTGAAGTCTCTGATGTAGAGGTAGAGATCCCTCCAGGGATAGCAGGTCTGCAGGTGAGAGGAGACTGGAACAGAAGCAGGCTGACACACTGGATGGTGGAACTTGCAGGTGAGAGGAGACTGGAACAGCAGCAGACTGATACACTGGAAGTGAGGAAGTCACTAGGCTGAAGCTGATGGTGCAACAGCAACAGGTAGGCAGGCACAAACAGAGTCAAACAGTCCGGGTTGGCAGGTAACTGGCACACAGGTGATACAGCAGGCAAAGGCAGAGTCGGTGAGCCGGCAGAGGTCGGCAACGGTAGCAGATTCAGACAGCAGAAGAGTCAGGCAGGCCGGGTCGGGATAGGAGCAGGTCGGATGGTCAAACAAGCCGGGTCAATCAGGTAACAAGCAATCAGGATTCAGGTTTCAGGCAGAGTCACAGAGCTGAGACGAAGCAGCACTGTTCCCATGAAACAGGGGAACTTTTATGTGCTGGTTGGCGCCAAACCGGCGCTAACGCGGACGCGCGCGCGCCCGTGCTTGTGCACGCGCCCGCGCCGTGCACCCGCGCGTGCCCGAGCGCCGCGCCGACGCACGGCAACTGTGGTGGTTTGACGCTGTGTCTGAACAGGAGCGCGCTGGCTCCTAGACGCATGCAAACGCCCTGATCTGGTGCTGGTGGATCCCTGACACTAATGATGACATAGAATACATGACCCCGGGGACTCCAATAACACCTCCAAATATTAGAATCTAATCCAGTGGGATGAGAAATAAGATCCGGTATAACCAGTAGCGGCATCCAAGAGGAATAAAGTGCATGGAGTAGTTGAGTCGCAGTGTGAGGTCACAGGAGGATTTTCCCCTCTACATGTTTCACACAATTGTGCTTCTTCAGGAGATTACAGATCTGATAAACATGTAAAAAACATCAAATAAGTATATATATATATAACATACTATCCAGTACATAAAGCAATATAAACAATGAAATGGTCATTTCAATGGGATCTAGCAGGATGGAGCCCAAGTCCGGTGACCACCGGGGGAGGGGGGCAAAAAGCAACAATCCTCCCATGGGGACGCAGCCACACATTACACAAACTAATAAATTAACCACTTCAGCCCCGGACCATTTGGCTGGCCAAAGACCAGAGCACTTTTTTGCGATTCGGCGCTGCGTCGATTTAACTGACAATCGCGTGGTCGTGTGCGGCGTGACTCCCAAACAAAATTAATGTCCCTCTTTTTTTGCTCCACAAATAGATCTTTCTTTTGGAGATATTTGATCCCCTCTGCGGTTTTTAATTTTTTGCGCTATAAACAAAAAATAGAGCAAAAATATTGAAAAAAAACGATATTTTTTTACTTTTTGCTATAATAAATATGGAATATATCTTGCAAAATTTGACTTGTTATGCATACAACTTTTTTAATGTATTAGTATGTGTAATGTGTGGCTGCGTCCCCATGGGAGGATTGTTGCTTTTTGCCCCCCCTCCCCCGGTGGTCATCGGACTTGGGCTCCATCCTGCTAGATCCCAAAATGACCATTTCATTGTTTATATTGCTTTATATACTGGATAGTATGTTTTATATATATATATATATATATATATATATATATATATATATATATATATATATATATACTTATTTGATGATTTTTACATGTTTATCAGATCTGTAATCTCCTGAAGAAGCACAATTGTGCAAAACATGTAGAGGGGAAAATCCTCCTGTGACCTCACACTGCGACTCAACTACTCCATGCACTTTATTCCTCTTGGATGGCGCTACTGGTTATACCGGATCTTATTTCTCATCCCACTGGATTAGATTATAATATTTGGAGGTGTTATTGGAGTCCCCGGGGTCATGTATTCTATGTCATCATTAGTATGATGTCTGTTCTTTTTATGTTTTCTACATTTTATCTTTTTAACTTTATCTAATTAAAAATTCAAATATTTTGTATCCTACGTGTGTGCCTACAAAGTCCATTTATGCAATTTCTTAGTCTTTTCCATTGAATATCGGGACGTTGGCATATTGTTATCAGTGTATCCACAGTGTCACCCTGTGAGGATCCACGTTAAATTCCATTTTTTTTTACACTTATCAACATTACTCTCTATACTTTGCCTATCACAGCTAAAGCCCATTGTAATATGGCTACTGTGATCTCACCTTTTATTGTGAGGGGGGCTGGCTTATCCAAAAGCCCTTTTATTGGCCCTTCCAAGCCAGGTGACCTAAGCTCAAAGGCCAGGCAGTGCATTTTGATTATTATGGTAAAGTCCGGCATTATTTTGCTGGGTCCGCAAACCTTGAACACGTAAGAATTTGCTGTGAATCCATGATGTCAACCAACCCAAACCTCATCCTTACTCATTGACAAAGGTTGTTTATTTTAAATCGGTCCCAATAACTTCCATATACAGTAAGTGTATATTTAAAGAATGTATATTAGTATGTACTTCTCGAAAGGAAAAAAACTTGTCAATGAATCCATTGATGTGAGATCTTGTGTGTCTCCATTCATGTTCAGCTTTCAGTTTAGTTCATTGCTAGGGATGAGCCGAACACCCCCCTGTTCAGTTCGCACCAGAACATGTGAACAGGCAAAAAATTTGTTAGAACACGCGAACACCGTTAAAGTCTATGGGACACAAACATGAAAAATCAAAAGTGCTAATTGTAAAGGCTCATATGCAAGTTACTATCATAAAAAGTGTTTGGGGACCCGGGTCCTGCCCCAGGGGACATGGATCAATGCAAAAAAAGTTTTAAAAATGGCCGTTTTTTCGGGAGCAGTGATTTTAATAATGCTTAAAGTCAAACAATAAAAGTGTAATATCCCTTTAAATTTCGTACCTGGGGGGTGTCTATAGTATGCCTGTAAAGGGGCGCATGTTTCCCGTGTTTAGAACAGTCTGACAGCAAAATGGATTTTCAAAGGAAAAAAGTCATTTAAAACTACTACGGCTATTAATGAATTGCCGGTCCGACAATACACATAAAAGTTCATTGATAAAAAGGGCATGGGAATTCCCCACAGGGGAACCCCGAATCATAATTAAAAAAAAAAATGCATGGGGGTCCCCCTAAATTCCATATCAGGCCCTTCAGGTCTAGTATGGATTTTAAGGGGAACTCCATGCCAAAATGAACCTGTTACATAAACTGGAGACCCCGCCCCCCTCTGACAACACGGTTGTCACCTGAACAGAAGCATCACACAGCAGGAGACTCCCATTGAGGCGGATGAAGCGGAAAAGAAGAAGCTGGACGATAATGCCGGATGAGAAGACCAGAGGAAGAAGCGGAGGAAGATAGAGGAAGAAGCGGGGGAAGAACAAGATGGAGTTAGAAGAAGAACACCGAAGGAAGACCAGAAGAAGATGGAAGAAGAAGCGGGGAAAGAAGAAGACATTAATAAAGGAATTGTCAAAAACCGTCTATTGTCTTTTTTAACATTTTTGACACTTTTTTTGTGAAATGCTAGGGGTGTACCCCATTACCAATTCACACAGGGGGGCGGGATCTGGGGGTCCCCTTGTTAAAGTGGGCTTCCAGATTCCGATAAGCCCCCCCGCATTCAGACCACCACAACCAGCGGGCAAGGGTTGTTGGGATGATGCCCTTCTCCCTATCAACATGGGGACAAGGTGCTTTGGGGGCTACCCCAAAGCACCCTCCCAATGTTGAGGGCATGTGGCCTGGTACAGTTCAGGAAGGGGGCGCTCTCTCACCCCTCCTCTTTTCCTGAGGCCTGCCAGGTTGCATGCTCAGATAAGGGTCTAGTATGGCTCTTTGGGGGGACCCCAAGCCATTTTTAAAAATAATTTTGGCGCAGTGTTCCATTTAATATTTTTTTGGTTTGAGGTTCCCCTGTGGGGAAATCCCATGCCGTTTTTTCGGCGATACCACATGTGTGAGACTTCCACAGCCTGGCCACATACATAGGCCGAGTACAGCCGAGTATGGCTGAGCATTGCAGAGTATGACTGAGTATGGCTGAGTATGGCTGAGCATGGCTGAGTATTGCTGAGCATGGCTGGGTATGGCAGGGTATCACCAAGTATGGCTGGGTATGGCTGTGTATGGCTGGGTATGGCAGAGTATGGCTGGGTATGGCAGAGTATTGCAGGGTATGGCAGGGTATGGCAAGGTATGGCAGGGTATTGCGGATTATTGCAGGGTATTGCGGAGTATTGCAGGGTATGTCAGGGTATTGCAGAGTATTGCGGAGTATTTTAGAGTACTGCAGTGTACTGTGGGGTATTTCAGAGTATTGCGGGGTATTGCAGAGTATTGCAGGGAATTGCGATCAGCGGCCGTTTACCATGATCCGTGATGCTGTGAAGCTATGGCTGGGTATTGCAGAGTATGGCTGGGTATTGCTGGGTATTGCAGGGTTTGCAAGGGTATGGCAGGGTGTGGCAGGGTACTGCGGGGTATTGCAGGGTATTGCAGGGTATGGCAGAGTATGGCAGAGTTTTGCAGGGTATTGCAGAGTATTGTGGGGTATTGTGGGGTATTGCAGAGTATTTCAGGGTATTGCAGAGTATTGCAGAGTACTGCTGGATATTGCAGAGTATTGCTGGGTATTGCAGAGTATTGCAGGGTATTGCAGAGTATTGCAGAGTATTGCAGAGTACTGCTGGGTATTGCAGAGTACTGCTGGGTATTGCAGAGTATTGCAGGGTATTGCAGAGTATTGCAGAGTATTGCAGAGTACTGCTGGGTATTGCAGAGTACTGCTGGGTATTGCAGAGTATTGCAGGGTATTGCAGAGTATTGCAGAGTACTGCTGGGTATTGCAGAGTATTGCGGGGTATTGCAGAGTATTGCAGGGTATTGCAGAGTATTGCGGGTTATTGCAGAGTATTGCGGGGTATTGTGGGGTATTTCAGAGTATTACAAAGTATCGCAGAGTATTGCGGGGTATTGCAGAGTACTGATGGGTATTGCAGAGTATTGTGGGGTATTGCAGAGTATTGCAGGGTATTGCAGAGTATAGTGGGGTATTGCAGAGTACTGCTGGGTATTGCAAAGTATTGCAGGGTATTGCAGAGTATAGCGGGGTATTGCAGAGTACTGCTGGGTATTTCAGAGTATTGCAGGGTATTGCAGAGTATTGCGGGATATTGCAGAGTATTGCGGGGTATTGCAGAGTATTGTGGGATATTGCAGAGTACTGCTGGGTATTGCAGAGTATTGCGGGGTATTGCAGAGTACTGCTGGGTATTGCAGAGTATTGCAGGGTATTGCAGAGTATTGCAGGGTATTGCAGAGTACTGCTGGGTATTGCAGAGTATTGCGGGGTATTGCAGAGTAATGCAGGGTATTGCAGAGTATTGCGGGTTATTGCAGAGTATTGCGGGGTATTGTGGGGTATTTCAGAGTATTACAAAGTATTGCGGGGTATTGCAGAGTACTGATGGGTATTGCAGAGTATTGCGGGGTATTGCAGAGTATTGCAGGGTATTGCAGAGTATAGCGGGGTATTGCAGAGTACTGCTGGGTATTGCAGAGTATTGCAGGGTATTGCAGAGTATTGCAGGATATTGCAGAGTATTGCGGGGTATTGCAGAGTATTGTGGGATATTGCAGAGTACTGCTGGGTATTGCAGAGTATTGCGGGGTATTGCAGGGTACTGCTGGGTATTGCAGAGTATTGCAGGGTATTGCAGAGTATAGCGGGGTATTGCAGAGTACTGCTGGGTATTGCAGAGTATTGCGGGTTATTGCAGGGTATTGCAGAGTATAGCGGGGTATTGCAGAGTATAGCGGGGTATTGCAGAGTACTGCTGGTTATTGCAGAGTATTGCAGAGTATTGCGGGGTATTGCAGAGTATTGCAGAGTATTGCAGAGTATTGCGGGGTATTGCAGAGTATTGCAGAGTATTGCGTGGTATTGCAGAGTATTGCAGAGTATTGCAGAGTATTGTGGGGTATTGCAGAGTATTGCTGGGTATTGCAGAGTATTGCAGAGTATTGTGGGGTATTGCAGAGTATTGCAGAGTATTGCAGGGTATTGCAGAGTATTGCAGAGTATTGCGTGGTATTGCAGAGTATTGCAGAGTATTGCAGAGTATTGTGGGGTATTGCAGAGTATTGCTGGGTATTGCAGAGTATTGCAGAGTATTGTGGGGTATTGCAGAGTATTGCAGAGTATTGCGGGGTATTGCAGAGTATTGCAGAGTATTGCAGAGTATTGTGGGGTATTGCAGAGTATTGCTGGGTATTGCAGAGTATTGCAGAGTATTGTGGGGTATTGCAGAGTATTGCTGGGTATTGCTGAGTATTGCAGAGTATTGCGTGGTATTGCAGAGTATTGCAGAGTATTGCAGTGTATTGTGGGGTATTGCAGAGTATTGCTGGGTATTGCAGAGTATTGCAGAGTATTGCAGAGTATTGTGGGGTATTGCAGAGTATTGCAGAGTATTGCAGAGTATTGCGGGGTATTGCAGAGTATTGCAGAGTATTGCAGAGTATTGCGGGGTATTGCAGAGTATTGCAGAGTATTGCAGAGTATTGCGGGGTATTGCAGAGTATTGCAGAGTATTGCAGAGTATTGCAGAGTATTGTGGGGTTTTGCAGAGTATTGCAGAGTATTGCGGGGTATTGCAGAGTATTGCGGGGTATTGCAGAGTATTGCGGGGTATTGCAGAGTATTGCAGAGTATTGCGGGGTATTGCAGAGTATTGCGGGGAATTGCAGAGTATTGCGGGGTATTGCAGAGTATTGCGGGGTATTGCAGAGTATTGCGGGGTATTGCAGAGTATTGCAGAGTATTGCAGAGTATTGTGGGGTATTGCAGAGTATTGCAGAGTATTGCAGAGTATTGTGGGGTTTTGCAGAGTATTGCAGAGTATTGCGGGGTATTGCAGAGTATTGCGGGGTATTGCAGAGTATTGCGGGGTATTGCAGAGTATTGCGGGGTATTGCGGGGTATTGCAGAGTATTGCGGGGAATTGCAATCAGCGGCCGTTTACTGTAATCCGTGATGCAGAGGACCCGGCGGTCATGGATGTGCTCGGGTACCTCTTGAAGAAGCGACAATCGTAGCGCAACTAGTCAAGGATCTGCTCTTACCCACATCATCCTGCTCCCACCAACCTGATGGGTTTCAGAAAATATAGCTGTTAATGTTTTATCTTTTATAATTTTGTCACATACTCTATATTGTCTATTTTTAACAAACTTTCTTAATAAATGTACAATTTTTAAACATATCTTTATGTGTCCACTTACTGGGTACCGAGATAGTCCATCTACAATATGGGTTTTCATAGCCAACAACAATGGAGTAGCCTTAGTTAAAGGGGTTGTAAAGGTAAGATTTTTTTTTTTTTTAAAATAACAAACATGTTATACTTACCTTCACTGTGCAGCTCGTTCTGCACAGAGTGGCCCCGAACCTGGTCTTCTGGGGTCCCTCGGCGGCTGTTTCAGCTCCTCCCCGCAAGCATTAACCACCTTAATGCGAGCTCCCTCGCATGTTGGTGAGTGCTTGCGGGCGCGCTCCCGTGATACAGCCGGCGGCTATAGCCGCTTGCTGTATCACTCGGCCCCGCCCCCCGGCGCGCCACGTCATCGGATGTGATTGACAGCAGCGCGAGCCAATGGCTGCGCTGCTTTCAATCCATCCACTGCAGCCAATCAGCGACCAGGCTGAGCTGCAATGAAGATGACGAGAATGAGCAGCGAAGATTCGAGGCGTCAGGTAAGTAAAACGGGGGGGCTGGGGGCGGCGGTTTTGTCAAAAGTTTTTTCACCTTAATCATTAGAATGCATTAAGGTGAAAAATTTTTTACCTTTACAACCCCTTTAACCCACCCCCTCTCTCAATTTCTATTAGGATGATGGTACCCACCCCTACCCACTGTATATATACCTAATGAGGCAGCACCAATTTAATAACTTGAGCTGCATAAGCAGATCACTGAACACCAAGGAAATTCAGTCCCCACAATGAAAGGCTAAACACAAGTATAAGTTCCAAAGAGAGAGAGAAAGAGGGGGGGAGAGAGAGAGGGAATATTGCGGGGTATTGCAGAGTATTGCAGAGTATTGCAGAGTACTGATGGGTATTGCAGAGTATTGCAGGGTATTGCAGAGTACTGATGGGTATTGCAGAGTATAGCGGGGTATTGCAGAGTATAGCGGGGTATTTTTTGCCAAGTTTTGCCAACCTACCAGATTGAAATTTACTGACACAACACCCACAATTTACTGGCACAGTCACATTTTTACTGACATATCCAAAAGTTACAAAATGACAGTTATGCAATTAGCAAAGTGATTTAAGGTAGATATTAACCACTTCGCGCCCGCGCTATAGCCGAAAGACGGCTACAGCGCGGTGCTCAATTGCGGGGAGGGTGTTCCTGAACAGCCTCCTATTTATGGGGGAAATCTGTGTTGGACGTGTCCCTTGGACATAGCCAATCACAGATCGTGCTAAATGGCCAATCACAGCGGCCATTTAGCACTCGATCGGAGTGTCCAATGAGGGATGATCTCATATGTAAACATATGAGATCATCTCTCATTGCCGACTCTTCCTCCTCACACAGAGACAGAGTGTGAGGAGGGAGAGCTTCCGTGCTGCAGTGTGAGTGAAAAAAATCAGGTACACTAACACAACACAGTGCCATCTGTCCTCAGTGCCACCTATCAGTGCCACCTGCCCCCAGTGCCACCTGTCAGTGTCACATGCCATTAGGGATGAGCTTCGTGTTCGAGTCGAACCCATGTTCGACTTGAACATCGGCTCTTCGGTCATTCGCCAAATTGCGAACGATATGGGCCGTTCGCGCCAAATTCGTGTGGCGCGTCACGGCCCATAATTCACTGCGGCATCGCAGTGCATTGCTTGCTGATGATTGGCCAAGCATGCACTATGACCCGCATGCTTGGCCAATCACAGCGCCGCCTTAACAGAGAGCCATAATTGGCCAAAGCCAAGGAGGCTTTGGCCAATTATGGCTCAGGGGATTTAGTACACGCCCCACACTATATAAGGCCACCTGCACGGCGGCCCTGTGTAGTGTGTGTTCCGGCGTTCATTGAGAGAGAGAGAGAGACAGACAGTGACATTTGATTTGAGTTAGATAGATTAGGCAGAACAGTCAGTCAGTTAGCTGCACTTATAGTGTATTGTGTATATATATGCATCCCAGGTGTTGCATATATATATATACACTGTATTCAGTTTAGCTAGATCCGTTCCTGCTATCTTCTTACTGACAGGCAGGCTTGTCTTGTTACAGTATATAAAGCTACCTGAAGAAAATTGCTGGTGTTCTTTTGATCCTATTAGTACCACAGTCAGGCAGCTAGACTATTTACAGTTAGTGCAGTGCGTCCTGCTCACAGCAAGTTAGTGGGGTGCGTCCTGCTCACAGTGTTCAGCTAAACCTACAAGTTAGTGGGGTGCGTCCTGCTCACAGTGTTCAGCTAAACCTACAAGTTAGTGGGGTGCGTCCTGCTCACAGTGTTCAGCTAGATCTGTTCCTGTTATCTTCTTACTGACAGGCAGGCTTGTCTTGTTACAGTATATACAGCTACCTGAAGAAAATTACTGGTGTTCTTTTGATCCTATTAGTACCACAGTCAGGCAGCTAGACTATTTACAGTTAGTGCAGTGTGTCCTGCTCACAGTGTTCAGCTAAACCTACAAGTTAGTGGGGTGCGTCCTGCTCACAGTGTTCAGCTAAACCTACAAGTTAGTGGGGTGCGTCCTGCTCACAGTGTTCAGCTAAACCTACAAGTTAGTGGGGTGCGTCCTGTTCACAGTGTTCAGCTAAACCTACAAGTTAGTGGGGTGCGTCCTGCTCACAGTGTTCAGCTAAACCTACAAGTTAGTGGGGTGCATCCACCTCACAGTGTTCAGCTAAAGCTACCTGTAGAAGGTTGGTGGTGTTCTCATACTACAGGCAGGCAGTTGATTTTGCTAGCTGCAGTATCAGTAAATATATATATATATATATATATATATATATATATATCCCAGCTTAGTGCAGCTACAGGCCATTAGTATGTCTGGAAGGCCAAGAAGGAGAGGCAGACAGTCACAAGCCAATAAGAGAGGGCAAGCAGGCTCTGTGTCTAGTGCTGGTCGTGGAGACGGTGCATCCTCATCAGCACGTGGCCGTGGGACACGCTTGGCCTTTTTTTTGGGCAGCTGGCCATGTTGAGCCGCAACATGCGGAAGACTTGGTTGAGTGGATGACCAAGCCGTCCTCATCCTCCTCATCCTCTCTCACCCATGCCCAGGGTACTTTGTCTGGCAAAGCAGCGGCCACTTCCCTCGGCTCAATGTCATCAGTGACTCCGTCCCTAGCCCCACCATGTCCTCCTGAGGAGTCCCTCGAACTGTTTGACCACAGTGTTGGGTACATGCTCCAGGAGGATGCCCAGCGTTTGGAAGGCTCTGATGATGATACTGAGCTCAATGAAGGCAGTAACATGAGCACGGACAGAGGGGGTGCCCAAGAAGGACAGCAATCTGGCAGTCATGCTCCCCCTGCTGCAGCATACTGCCAGGTTTGCTCCAGTGATGAGGAGGGAGGGGATGATGAGGTCACTGACTCAACATGGACCACCTCATTAAAAACAACCTTCTTGATCCCCTTCAATCTGGATTTCGCCCTCAACACTCCGCAGAAACTGCTCTTTTAAAACTCACAAATGACCTACTAACTGCAAAAACCAACGGACACTATTCTGTACTCCTACTTCTGGATCTTTCAGCTGCCTTTGACACGGTTGACCACCCCCTCCTCCTCAAAAAACTTCACTCCATCGGTCTCCGTGACTGTGCTCTTCAGTGGCTCTCATCCTACCTATCCCAACGCACCTTCAGTGTCACTTACAATTCTACTTCCTCCACTCCTCTTCCCTTCTCTGTCGGGGTCCCCCAAGGTTCTGTTCTTGGACCTCTTTTATTTTCAATCTACACCTCTTCCCTGGGTCAGCTGATAGCCTCTCATGGCTTTCAATATCATTTCTATGCTGATGACACACAAATCTATCTCTCCACCCCTCAACTCACTCCATCAGTCTCCTCACGCATCACTAACTTACTAACCGACATATCTGTATGGATGTCACACCACTTCCTCAAACTCAACTTGTCCAAAACCGAGCTTATAATATTTCCTCCCCCACGTGCCTCTTCCCCTGACTTCTCTGTGAAGAGCAATGGCAAAACCATCCACCCGTCCCCACATGTCAGGGTGCTAGGTGTTATCCTAGATTCTGAACTCTCCTTTCAGCCCCACATCCAATCACTTTCCAAAGCTTGCCGCCTCAACCTCCGCAACATCTCTAAACTACGTCCCTTTCTAACCAATGAAACCACAAAGCTCCTGATTCACTCCCTGGTTATCTCTCGCCTCGACTACTGCAACTCACTCCTCATTGGCTTACCTTTAAATAGACTATCCCCCTTCAGTCCATCATGAATGCTGCTGCCAGACTCATCCACCTTACAAACCGATCAGTGTCTGCTACCCCTCTCTGCCAATCCCTCCATTGGCTGCCACTCGCCCAACAAATTAAATTCAAAATACTAACAATAAGTTACAAAGCCATCCACAACTGTGCCCCCAGCTACATTACTAACCTAGTCTCAAAATACCAACCTAAACACCATCTCCGTTCCTCCCAAGATCTCCTGCTCTCTAGCTCCCTCATCACCTCCTCCCATATCCGCCTCCAGGACTTCTCCCGAGCCTCGCCCATCCTCTGGAATTCCCTACCCCAATCTGTCAGACTGTCTCCAAATTTATCCACTTTTAGGCGATCCCTGAAGACTTTCCTCTTCAGAGAAGCCTATCCTGCCTCCATCTAACAACTGCATTATTTTCTCCATTAGCTCATCCCCCACAGCTATTACCCTTTTGTATAACTTGACCCTCCCTCCTAGATTGTAAGCTCTAACGAGCAGGGCCCTCTGATTCCTCCTGTATTGAATTGTATTGTACTTGTACTGTCTGCCCTAATGTTGTTGTAAAGCGCTGCGTAAGCTGTCGGCGCTATATAAATCCTGTATAATAATAATAATAATAAAAAATAATAATAATAACATGGGTGCCCGATAGGAGTGAGGAGGAGGAGGCACATCACCAACGAGGCAGGATGCCCTCCAGGGGCCAGCCTAAGGGCAGCACATTGACTGCATCACACCGCAGAGCTCCGCATGTGCAGGGCGCTGCAGTCTCTGCACGTTATTCCAAAAGTTCTTTGGTGTGGGCCTTTTTTGAGACGAGTGCATCAGATCGCACCGCTGCTATTTGCAACATATGTCTCAATCGTATCTCGCGTGGCCAAAACATCTCCCGCTTGGGTACCACATGCTTGACCAGACATATGTTGACCTGCCATGCAGTTCGTTGGCAAGCGTATCTAAAAGACCCACACCAAAGAACAAAGAGGACCTCTCCTTGCTCCTCATCAGCTGAGATTTCAAACCCCACTATACCTTCAGTCCTCTCTGAGACCTGCACTGAGAGGAATGAAGGTGTAGAATTAGGTGTGTCACAGCCAAGTACTTGTGGGCAATCTGCTTTTGGTACACCGAAGTCAGATTGTACCAGGCAAATTTCCCTGCCCCAGCTGCTGCACCGCCGAAAGAAGTTTGCTCCCAGCCATCTACATGCCCAGCGGTTGAATGCTAACTTGGCAAAATTGCTAGCACTTCAACTACTGTCTTTTCAGTTGGTAGACTCTGCCCCCTTCTGTGAGTTTTTGGAATGTGCGGTTCCTCAGTGGCAGGTACCCAAACGCCACTTTTTCTCACGGAAGGCGATTCCGGCTCTCTACCGGCATGTGGAAGGCAATGTCCATGCCTCGCTGGACAGGGCGGTCAGCGGTAAGGTGCATATTACCGCTGACTCATGGTCCAGCAGGCATGGACAGGGACGTTACCTAAGTTTCACGGCGCATTGGGTGACTCTGCTGGCAGCTGGGAAGGATGCAGGACAAGGTGCAGTAGTGTTGGAGGTTGTTCCGCCACCACGCCTCCAAAATGCTAATGATTGTGACACACCTCTCTCCTCCACCATCTCCTCTTCTTCCTCCATGGCCTCTTCCTGTGCTTTGTCCTCGGAACCAGCAGTGCTCCATAGCCGTTCAAGGGGCTACGCAAGTACGCATGCCAAAAGATGCCATGCGGTGCTTAAGCTGGTGTGCTTGGGGGACAGGAGCCACACTGGGGCAGAGGTTCTGTCAGCTCTGCAGGGGCAGGTTCAGAGGTGGTTGACGCCACGCCAACTTAAGGCAGAAATGGTGGTTTGCGACAATGGCACCAACCTCCTCTCTGCCCTCCGACAGGGACAAATGACCCATGTGCCCTGTTTGGCTCACGTCCTTAACTTGGTGGTGCAGCGGTTCTTGGGCAGGTACCCGGGCTTACAGGATGTCCTGAGGCAGGACAGGAAAGTCTGTGTGCATTTCCGCTGGTCATATAATGCCAGTGCTCGGCTGACGGACCTCCAAAAGGAGTTTAACCTGCCCAAGAACCGCCTAATCTGTGACATGACCACCAGGTGGAACTCAACGTTGGCCATGCTGCAGCGGCTGCACACGCAGCAGAGGTCCATCAATGAGTACCTGTGCGACTATGGCACCAGGACAGGGTCAGGGGAGCTTGTTTTTTTTTCCCCATGCCAGTGGGCCATGATCAGGGATGCATGCACTGTCCTGTCACCATTTGAGGAGGCCACGAGGATGGTGAGCAGTGACAGTGCATGCATCAGTGACACTGTCCCCCTTGTCCACCTGTTGGAGCACACGCTGCGTGGAATAATGGACAGGGCACTTGAGGCAGAACAAAGGCAGGAAGAGGAGGACTTCCTTAGCTCTCAAGGCCCCCTTTATCCAGACAGTGTTCCTGCGTGCCCGCAGATCACACAGGAAGAGGACGAGGAGGAGGAAGATTGTGTCAGTATGGAGGTGGAGCCTGGCACTCAGCATCAGCAGCAGTCTTTAAGGGATCAGTCCCAAGAAACACATGGACTTGTACGTGGCTGAGAGGAGGTGGCTGCGGACCATGTCGTCCTTAGTGACCCAGAGGACTCCGGACCGAATGCCTCAGCAAACCTACGCTGCATGGCCTCCCTGATCCTGCAAAGCCTGCGTAAGGATCCTCGTATTCGTGGTATCAAGGAGAAGGACCAATACTGGCTGGCAGCCCTCCTTGATCCACGTTACAAGGGTAAGGTTGCAGACCTTATCTTGCCATCGCAGAGGGAGCAGAGGATGAAACATCTTTGGGAGGCCTTGCAGAAAGGTCCGTGCAACGCGTTCCCAGAGACTGGGAGGTTACAAACTCCTGTTTCTGGACAACGTGTTGCTGAGGCTTCGGTCAGTCAAAGAAGGAGCGGTGGAGAAGGTGGCCGTCTGACCGATGCATTCAGACAATTTTTTGGTCCGCAGCCCCAAGGTATGATCGGTTCCAGCAACCATCGCCAGCGTCTGTTTTACATGGTGCAGGAATACCTAGGGGCAAGATCAGACTTGGACACCTTTCCCACCGAAAATCCTCTGGGTTACTGGGTCTTGAGGATGGATCACTGGCCAGAGCTTGCACAGTATGCAATTGAGAAACTGGCCTGTCCTGCATCCAGCGTTCTTTCGGAACGCACATTCAGTGCTGCTGGAGGCGTGGTAACCGATCACAGGGTGCGTCTGTCCACCGACTCGGTTGATCAACTGACCTTCATAAAAATGAATCAGTCTTGGATCACCACCAGCTACCAAGCACCTGATGCTGATGTAACTGAATAATTTTTTTTGAAATCTCAGATCCCTTCAAAGAATGCCTATGCTGATGCTGAGTGACATTCCATTAGTAATTATCCTCTTCCTCCTCAATGATCACGCTGATAGCTTGTAAGAACATTTTTGGTTCTGGGCGCCACCACCAGTGCCTAAGGCCCAATTTTTCTGCCCCTGTTTAACAGGGGCGTGTAATTACAATTTTTGATGCAATACTTTGCAGCAGGGCTCGTTCCTGCGTTCCAACTAGAGTGCCTGTGAGGGGTTGCAGTGTTGTGGCACCAGCACCAGTGCCTAAGGCCCAATTTTTCTGCCCCTGTTTAACAGGGGCGTGTAATTACAATTTTTGATGCAATACTTTGCAGCAGGGCTCGTTCCTGCGTTCCAACTAGAGTGTCTGTGAGGGGTTGCAGTGTTGTGGCACCAGCACCAGTGCCTAAGGCCCAATTTTTCTGCCCCTGTTTAACAGGGGCGTGTAATTACAATTTTTGATGCAATACTTTGCAGCAGGGCTCGTTCCTGCGTTCCAACTAGAGTGTCTGTGAGGGGTTGCAGTGTTGTGGCACCAGCACCAGTGCCTAAGGCCCAATTTTTCTGCCCCTGTCTAACAGGGGCGTGTAATTACAATTTTTGATGCAATACTTTGCAGCAGGGCTCGTTCCTGCGTTCCAACTAGAGTGTCTGTGAGGGGTTGCAGTGTTGTGGCACCAGCACCAGTGCCTAAGGCCCAATTTTTCTGCCCCTGTTTAACAGGGGCATGTAATTACAATTTTTGATGCAATACTTTGCAGCAGGGCTCGTTCCTGCGTTCCAACTAGAGTGTCTGTGAGGGGTTGCAGTGTTGTGGCACCAGCACCACCACCACCACCACTACCACCAAAGGCCCAATTTTTCTGCCCCTGTTCAACAGGGGCATGTAATTACAATTCTTGATCTAATATTTCACAGCAGGGCCCATTTCTGCACCCACCAAGAGCAAGTGAGGACTTACAGTGTTGTGGCCACAACAACACCTAAGGCCCACATTTCTGCTGAGTATATAGGGCAGGCCCCTACTTTCAAACATCCAACTTACAAACGACTCCTACTTGCAAACGGAAGGAGACAACAGGAAGTGAGATGAAATCTACCCCTAGGAAGGGAAATTCTCTCCTGTAAGAGTTAATATGGGAAAAACATTTCTCCTTTCCACTGATGCTTTCCAATCCTTGTTCCACAAAAAAACCCAAATTCTCAAAAAACATTTGTTATTGGGACAAAAAGTGAGGTGAAATCTTCTAAAGAGGAGGAAAGACAGCAAAACAAATGTCACGGGGGTGATAACCCTTCCCTATGTTTTCCAAAAAGCTTAAAAAAGATTTTTTGGCTGGAGCTAAACACGTTCAAAATGTACCAGTTCAAAATGACAAACAGATTCTACTTAACAACAAACCTACAGTCCCTGTCTTGTTTGCACCGCCTGTATACTGCTGTTCAGAGTATATAGGGCCTGGTGGCCCCACACCTTTCCTTATTTTAATTTGGGTGCGGGGTTCCCCTTAATATCCATAGAAGACCCAAAGGGCCTGGTAATGGACTGGGGGGTGCCCATGCCGTTTGTCTCACTGATTTTCATCCATATTGCCATGACCCGACATGACATTAAACCCACAAGCAGTTTTAAATGAGATTTTTTCCTTTAAAAATGACATTTGGTGCAGGGACTGTTCTAAACACGGGAAACATGCGCCACTTTACAGGCATACTATAGACACCCCCCAGGTACGATATTTAAAGGAATATTTCACTTTTTTTTTTTTTACTTTAAGCATCATTAAAATCACTGCTCCTGAAAAAACGGCCGTTTTTAAAAGTTTTTTTTGCATTGATACATGTCCCCTGGGGTAGGACCCGGGTCCCCAAACCCTTTTTAGGACAATACCATGAAAATTAGCCTTTAAAATGAGCACTTTTGATTTTGAACGTTCGAGTCCCATAGACGTCAATGGGGTTCTAACGCTCGTGCGAACTTTCGGTCTGTTCGCAGGTTCTGGTGCGAACCGAACCGGGGGGTGTTCGGCTCATCCCTACTGACTAGTACTTGGTTGTCAGCGGTTGGAATATCTCATATCTATATTCAGACTGGGAGGAAGCAGTATAAGACAAAAGCACTCAAGCAGAGTGTGGGACGTTTTGTTACAGTTTATTCTATTTTATTCTGTTCTATTCCTTTATTTGCTATTCTATTTTAGTCTGTTTTACTCTATTCTTTTATTTGCTATTCTGTCCCCTTTTTTTCTATTCAATTTCTTTGTATTCTCTTATTTTGTATTCTACTCTATTGTACTCTATTATATTATATTCTATTCTTTTATTTTTTATGATATTCTTTTCTATTCCTTTATTTTCTATTCTCTTTGATAATTCGAACACTATTTGAATTTGGATTTCGTCAGAAATTTTGGTTCGTCATATTCGCTTAAATTCATTAATTATTGTAATTCGGACATTAAGATACATCCAAATTTCAGAACAATGAACAATTTTCCCCCCGCATCCCAATTTGAAGTGAAACTTGCCACCCATGTCCTTTACTAAATAAATGTGAATGCAGACACAGAATAGGTCAGGATGATGAGTATGTCTATAGGACAGGGAATCCTCGCAGTGAGGATGGATCAGATCAGAAAGATATGGTTAGTATTGTACCCTTTAAATAAACAGACAAACAAAAGATCCACAGTAACTCCCCGAGAAATACCAAAATAACAAGAGTGACCAAGAACAAGGTCCTTCTGCCAAAACTGCACCACATAGAAGGTTCCAGAGTTCCCCCAACTACCGGCAATTATTTGGTATTATCGGTAATAAATCTCCATGTGATATTGGTGGATTTTAATGTCACAATGTTACCAGAAGATTAAAATGAGGGCTTCGGATTTAAGAACTGAGAGTCGGTTGTTATTCAATCTCCCCGATCTCACCCTCTGGAAATAATAATTATAATTATATGATGATTGAACTTTCCATCAATGGCCCGGGGGGGGACATCTTCCTGACCTTTCACAAAGTTCACTCCAAATAAGTTGATAATTACTCCTCACTGTAATCGTGAGAAGAGGACCGGCCACCACAAAGATGGTTATTCAAAGACCCAAAGGTTGTACAATCAGATTACATAGTGTATGGTCTCACTGAAAGGAATCTGAATCCTCACAGTGAGGATGGATCAGATCAGAAAGATATGGTTAGTATTGTACCCTTTAAATAAACAGGCTGTCAGAGAAATAACAGAAACTTTGTTTGCCAATACCGGCATTTCCCTGTACGCCTGCGTGGCAGAATGGCGAATTGGCGCATGCGGGTACGCGATTCAGCGGACCGCATCACGACACAATGGCACACATAGACGTGCGAGTCAGCGGGCCGCGATACGGCGAAACGGCGAAATGGCGTAAGCATGTACGCATCTTAGCCGCACACGTGAGTTCCCCTGGTGGCCCTATAAAAGGCAGCCCAGCTCTCTGGCTTATTGCTGGTTTGTCATTTCAGCTCCTGTGTTCCTGTGCCTTTGTTCTGCTATTGACTCCTGCCTATTGTGACCCGGATTGCCTTGACCACCCTTGAACTTCTCCTGCACCTTGACCTCGGCTTGCTTAACGGATTCCTCTTAAGTCTGCTCCAGTGTTTGAACCCCGGCTTCTCTTTAAAGACTTTGCTACTGCCTGCTCCAGTGTTTGACCCCGGCCTGTCTTGGACTCTCCCATTTGATTGATTCCTGTGTATGACCTTGGCTTGTTTAAACAGACTTCTTTCCTACCGGCTTGCTGTGTTTGACCCCCTGGCTTCTCTACATACTTTGTTCCGGTTGTCTACTTCAGGACCAAGGTGTTGGAGCCCCAGTCTGCTTCCTCTGCCGATAACCGTCTGGGTTTACTCTGCACAGACTTACTACCAGATGGAAGTTCAACACGCAAGCCCCTACTAGTGCCTAGCGACCCATGCCTCTCTGTGCCCGATACCCCCTGTGCCACCTCCAGGGGTATAGCGCACTCAGCTGCAAGGGAAGCCGCTCTCAGCATCTCGGCCCTGGTGAGTACCCTGACAGTACAAACCAGCCATGTCAGAGCCCGATAGAGCTGGTTTTCCCCTTGAGACACTCTGCTAGCAGGTGACAGCTCTTACTCAGGCTGTCCAAAGACTCCAAGATGGCTACTTTCAAATTGAGGGCCGTCTCCAGCACCTGATGTCTGCTCCAGTTCCTTCGGATACAGCCTCAGCCAGCGGGGTGGCCTCTCCCCAAGATCAAGTCACCCCAGCACCTTCAGTTGTAATGACTCTCCCTGAACCCAGAGTCCCCACTCCAGAACAATTTTCTGGAAACCGGAAGAAATTTAGAGCTTTCAAAAATGCTTGCCTATAATATCTAGCTCTTCAACCCAGGACTTTCCATTCAGAATCTGTAAAAGTGGAATTCGTTATTTCCCTATTATCTGAAGAACCACAATCTTGGGCTCATAATCTTCTTGAACAGAAGAGTTCTTTATTAGACTCAGCTGAAACTTTCTTTACCGCTATGGCTCAGTTATTTGATGACCCGCAATGCACAGCTACTGCTGAATCCATTCTGCACACCCTTACCCAAGGAAAAAGACCAGTAGAGGATTACACCGTGGAATTTCGTAAATGGTCTGGAGACACCACCTGGAATGAGGCCGCCCTTAAATACCAATACCGTCAGGGTCTCTCCGAGACACTTAAAGATGAATTAACACGAGTGGATACCCCTGACTCTCTGGAAGATCTGATTCAACTCACCACTAAGCTCGACAGACGCCTGCGGGAGCGCCGTTCTGAACGCTTCCAGTCTTCCCGGCCTACCTGGATGTTACCCCGTGTTCCTCCGGTGCCTGTCGCGGGTCCCTCAGCTTCTACTGACAGTGAGCCCATGCAACTGGGACTGGTCCGGTAACCACTCACTCCTGACGAGAAATTGCGATGGCGTCAAGCCAATCTTTGCCTCTACTGCGGACAAGCTGGCCATTTCCTACGTAACTGCCCTGTGAGACCCAGTAAGTACCGCTTACGGCATGCTATGAACTTTCAAGTTGCTGATTCAACCCAATCTCACCTTATCCTACCAGTCTCATTACAAGTGGCGGAAGAGGAAATTCGGCTGCTGGCTATCGTTGACTCCGGAGCATGTAGCTGTTTCCTGGATGCATCCCTTGCCCAAAGTCTGCACATCCCTCTTCAAGATAAGAAACAGCTCCTTCAGATCTACCTGGCAGACGGGTCTCTACCCAACTCAGGACCTATCACTCAAGAAACCAAGCCCATTCTTGTCTCCACAGACTCTGGTCATCAGGAATTTCTTTGTTTCAACATCATCAACTCACCCATGTTTCCCATCATCTTGGGGTTCCCGTGGCTAATGGCACACGACCCTCAGATCCTTTGGAGTAAAAAAGAAATTCTCTTCAGCATACTGCTCCCAGCATTGTTTTGTGCCAACCTCCAATAAGACTGTCCCCTGTTTGTCCATACAACCAGTGCCAGATATGCTTACGCATGTCCCTGCAGCATATCACGAATTCCTGGACGTTTTTGACAAAAAAAGGCCGATAGCTTACCACCTCATCGGCATTATGATTGCCCCATCGATCTGTTGCCCGGCTCCGAGATCCCATTTGGCCGAATTTTCCCCTTGTCGGAGACCGAGTTGGAAGCTCTCCTCCTCTACATTGATGAAAACCTTGAAAAAGGATTCATTCGTCCTTCTTCCTCCCCAGCCGGGGCTGGTATCTTTTTTGTTGAGAAAAAGGATGGATCTCTCAGGCCATGCATAGACTATAGAGAGCTGAATAAAATCACCATCAAAAATCGATACCCACTTCCCCTCATTCCTGAACTGTTTTAGCGGTTTCGATCTGCCCAAATATTTACCAAATTGGATTTACGAGGGGCATACAATCTTGTTCGGATATGTGCTGAGGACGAATGGAAGACAGCTTTCAGGTCCAGATCCGGTCACTTTGAGTATCTGGTGATGCCTTTTGGGCTCTGTAACGCCCCAGCTACGTTCCAGCATCTAGTCAATGATATTTTCCGGGAATTCCTAGATAACTTTGTCATTGTCTATCTTGATGATATTTTAATTTTCTCTACCACTATAGAATTACATCGAGACCATGTCAAGAAAGTCCTATCAGTCCTCAGAAAGCACGGCCTGTTCTTAAAGGGAGAAAAGTGTGAATTTGAAAAGACTACCATCCAGTTCCTTGGTTTCATCATCACTACTGAAGGGGTAGCCATGGATCCACAAAAAGTTAAAGCCATCCAGGAGTGGCCGGCCCCCTCAGACAAAAAAGGAGTCCAGCAATTTATTGGCTTTGCCAATTTTTATTGCAGGTTTATTAGGGGGTTCTCCTCAATTATCTCTCCCATCACTCAGTTAACCCACCAAGTCAAATTCCGATGGTCCCAGGAAGCTCAAGATGCCTTTGCCAAACTAAAGAATCTGTTCACGTCAGCTCCCATACTTCAGCATCCGGATCCCACTCTACCTTATGTACTTGAAGTTGATGCCTCGGAATCCGCCACAGGAGCCATCTTGTCCCAGAGAAGTGGTATTAAAGCACTTCTCCATCCAGTAGGCTTTGCCTCCCGCAAACTAAGTCCTCCAGAGAGAAATTATAATGTTGGTGATCGGGAATTATTAGCCATAAAGACTGCCCTTGAGGAATGGAGATACTTACTGGAGGGTGCGTCCCAGCCCATCATGATCTTCACGGACCACAAGAACCTGGAGTATCTCCTAACAGCCAAATGTCTTAGGCCCCGACAAGCCCGGTGGGCATTATTCTTCTCCAGGTTCAATTTCCATATCTCCTATCGACCTGGTTCAAAAAATGGGAAGGCGGACGCACTCTCCCGTATGTTTCCAGAGGCCAATGATTCAACAGAACCTGAAACCATCCTATCCTCTCACAATTTTCTTCATCTCATGCAACCTAACCTTCAATCTGCTATTGAACAGGCCTCTAATCAATGCACGGAATCCGAGATATCCTCCTTAGAAAAAAGAGATGGTTTGCTGTGGGCCCAGGACAAGGTTTTCGTCCCCTCCTCTGTAAGGCTTAGAATTTTACAGACTTTCCATGACCACAAAATGGCAGGACATTTCGGAGTACGGAAGACTTCTGAATTAGTTCACCGCTCTTTCTGGTGGCCGGGTTGGAGGCAAGACTGTAAAAAGTACGTTCAATCCTGCATTACCTGCCAACGCAGCAAAGGGTCAAACACTAAAGCTTGGGGCCTCCTTAGACCCCTATCTATCCCTGAAAGACCTTGGAGTGAGGTTTCTTTGGACTTCATTGTTGATCTACCTCCCTCTGAAAATGTTTCCACCATTTTAGTAGTGGTTGACCGCCTCTCAAAGATGGCACACTTTCTGCCCATGATTGGTACTCCTTCTGCTTTGGCTACAGCAAATGTTTTTATTAAAGAAATAATAAGACTCCATGGTGTTCCCCACAACATCACCTCTGATAGAGGAATTCAATTTACCTCAAGATTCTGGAACGACCTTTGTAAATCCCTGGAAATCAAAACCTCTTTTTCTTCAGCATACCATCCCCAAAACAATGGCCAAACAGAAAGGACGAATCAGACCTTGGAGCAATATCTCCGTTGTTTCTGCTCTAGCTCTCAGGATAATTGGTCAACTCTTCTCCCCTGTGCGGAGTTCGCCTATAATAATGCCACACATTCTGCCACCAATCAGACGCCTTTTTGGGCCAACTATGGGTTCCACCCATCTTTTCTGCCAGACTCCATCCCAGAAGTCACAACCCCCGCAGTTCAAGATCGAGTAAACCTCATCCAATCTAATTTTTTACAGATCCAAAAGGCCATGAAGGAAGCTCAAGACAGCTATAAGGAATATTACAACAAAGGGAGAAGAAACAATCCGGAATTTAAGATTGGAGATAAGGTTTGGCTATCTGCTGTCAATCTTAGATTACACTGTCCCTCACGCAAACTTGGCCCAAAATTCATTGGTCCTTTTGAAGTAAAGAGGGTAATTAATCCTGTGGCCTTCGAACTAACCTTACCCAGTACCCTTAGAATCCATCCGGTGTTCCACGCATCCCTACTAAAACCAGTAGTTCCCAATTCTTTCTCAGGAAGGGAGGAACCTCCACCTCCACCAGTGGAGGTAGAGGGTGAAGAAGAATTTGAGGTGGAAGCAATTATGGACTGTAGAAAGAGGGGTAGGCAGACTCAGTATCTGGTGAAATGGAAAGGGTACCCACCAGAAGATAACTCTTGGGAACCTGCCGGTAATATACATGCACCTCGTTTGGTTCAGAATTTCCACAGGCGACACCCAGAGATATTAGCCAGGTTGGGCATCCGGAGGCTGCCCCTCGGGGGGGCACTGTCAGAGAAATAACAGAAACTTTGTTTGCCAATACCGGCATTTCCCTGTACGCCTGCGTGGCAGAATGGCAATTCGGCGCATGCAGGTACGCGATTCAGCAGACCGCGTCACGGCGCAATGGCACACATAGACGTGCGAGTCAGCGGGCCGCGACATGCAAAACGGCGTAAGCATGTACGCATCTTAGCCGCACATGCGAGTTCCCCTGGTGGCCCTATAAAAGGCAGCCCAGCTCTCTGGCTTATTGCTGGTTTGTCATTTCAGCTCCTGTGTTCCTGTGCCTTTGTTCTGCTATTGACTCCTGCCTATTGTGACCCGGATTGCCTTGACCACCCTTGAACTTCTCCTGCACCTTGACCTCGGCTTGCTTAACAGATTCCTCTTCAGTCTGCTCCAGTGTTTGACCCCCGGCTTCTCTTTAAAGACTTTGCTACTGCCTGTTTCAGTGTTTGACCCCCGGCCTGTCTTGGACTCTCCCATTTAATTGATTCCTGTGTATGACCTTGGCTTGTTTAAACTGACTTCCTTCCTACCGGCTTGCTGTGTTTGACCCCCTGGCTTCTCTACATACTTTGTTCCGGTTGTCTACTTCAGGACCAAGGTGTTGGAGCCCCAGTCTGCTTCCTCTGACGATCTCCAACCGGGTTTACCCTGCACAGACTTACTACCAGACGGAAGTTCAACACGCAAGCCCCTACTAGTGCCTGGCGACCCATGCCTCTCTGTGCCCGATACCCCCTGTGCCACCTCCAGGGGTATAGCGCACTCAGCTGCAAGGGGAGCCGCTCTCAGCATCTCGGCCCTGGTGAGTACCCTGACACAGACAAACAAAAGATCCACAGTAACTCCCCGAGTAAACACCAAAATACCAAGAGTGACCAATTATGGTCTATGGCTGCAGGTCCCTCTGCCAAAACTGCACCACATAGAAGGTTCCAGAGTTCCCCCAGCTACTGGCAATTATTTTGTTATTATTGGTTATAAATCTCCATGTGATATTGGTGGATTTTAATGTCTCAATGTTACCAGAAGAATAAAATAAGGGCTTCAGATTTCAGAACTGAGAGTTGGTTGTCATTCAATCTCCCCGATCTCACCCTCTGGAAATAATAATTATAATTATATGATGATTGAACTTTCCATCAATGGCCTGGGGGGGACATCTTCCTGACCTTTCACAAAGTTCACTCCCAATAAGTTGATAATTACTCCTCTCTGTGTAATGGATGTGATTATGAGTGTTATGGTGAAATGCCTATTTCAAATATAACCATATAGATATAAGTGCTTATCTTTCTCTCTCAGCTATCAGCCTTAACCATATTCAATTAGATGTCTGCCAGCTTACCCCCCCTTCATGTGGAACAGAATTGCAAGAGTTAAGAACAAGTTAAAAGAAGATTGCGCCTGTTTTCAAGAACTGGAAACAAGACACCCTATTTAGCTACGATAGTCTGCTATTCCCTTATATAGATATAACCCAGCTAAAAGCTTATACTTTGTCACAATAATGAATATGTATATCTTGCGGTCTGCATACGCTTGTCTTATTTGATATTTGATTTGATAACAAAATATCCGTCTCACGGTATATTAGGCGGGGTCCAGGAAGTAATAAAAGCAGAAGTATCAATCTACTGAACTCGTGTATGTGTCAGTAATTTGCTTCAAGTGTGCACACTTTTACATTGAAGGTTAATTTGGCCAGGGGGACAGAAACAAAAGTCCCGAACGGTTCTGGTTCGGTCCAAAACAACTGTAATAGTGAGAAGAAGACCGGCCACCACAAAAGATGGTGTATGGTCTCACTGAAAGGAATCTTTCTGTGAGAGCTGAGAATGGTCTTCCCCATTAAGGAGATTCCTCCTCTATATTTGCCCTGGTGACCATGATCATTGAAAGTAACTTTGCGTAATTTTGGGTTGTCACCAGAACAGGAATAGAGGGGAAATCTTCCAATGGGGCCACCAAGGATATTCTCTCACATCCTGTTTTGAATGTGGAACAGGAAGTGAAGGGAAATCTTACCAATAGGATGTAGCCCCTCCCCCTTATTTTATCCAAAAACATAACAGAAAAGGTTTTGCCTTTAGTTCTCCTTTATTGAATTTGTAATTTTCATTCATTATTGATTTTCATTCCTTTGTATTTTATACGGTGGATTTGGTTGTTGCCGGGAGACATAGCGGCACCTTCCATAGCCGGCCTCACTTTTGGGGTTTGTACTTCTTATAGCATGCGGCGTTGAGTTGTTGCAGCAGAAACCTCACAAATTTGCTCTTTTGTAATATTTCGACATTGAATTTATCTAATCCAAAGACGCTATAAAATTGAAAACAAGATACGGATACTGACCCTGAGAAGACACAAAGTATCATTACTTCAATATACTGAATACACAACGTTACATTGCACCCTTTTCATCCACCGAGCCTGGGAACTGCAACATAGAAAGGGGGCTTCTCTGCTGAAGAGTTCACCTGGGGCCCCAGAACAATGACACCCTGACACTTGGGGGCCACAGAACAATGCAACACTGACACTTGGAGGTCCCAGAACAATGACACCCTGACACTTGGGGGTTCCATAACAATGACACCCTGACACTAGGGAGCCCCAGAACAATGACACCTTTACACTTGGGGGTCCCAGAACAATGACACCCTGACACTTGGGGTTCCAGAACAATTACACCCTGACACTAGGGAGCCCCAGAACAATGACACCTTTACACTTGGGGGTCCCAGAACAATGACACCCTGACACTTGGGGTTCCAGAACAATGACACCCTGACACTTGGGGTCCCAGAACAATGACACCCTGACACTTGGGGGCCCCAGAACAATGACACCCTTACACTTGGGGGTCCCAGAACAATGACACCCTGACACTTGGGGGTCCCAGAACAATGACACCCTGACACTTGGGGGTCCCAGAAAAATGACACCCTGACACTCGGGGGCCCCAGAACAATGACACCTTTACACTTGGGGGTCCCAGAACAATGACACCCTGACACTTGGGGGTCCCAGAAAAATGACACCCTGACACTTGGGGGTCCCAGAACAATTACACCCTGACACTCGGGGACACCAGAACAATGATACCTTTACACTTGAGGGTCCCAGAACAATGACACCCTGACACTTGGGGGTCCCAGAACAATGACACCCTGACACTTGGGGTTCAAGAACAATGACACCCTGACACTTGGGGTCCCAGAACAATGACACCCTGACACTTTGGGGTCCCAGAACAATGACACCTTGACACTTGGGGGTCCCAGAACAATGACACCTTGACACTTTGGGGCCCCAGAACAATGACACCCTGACACTTGGGGGGTCCCAATACAATGACACCCTGACACTTGGAGGTCCCAGAACAATGACACCCTGACACTTGGGGGTCCTAGAACAATGACACCCTGACAGTGGGGGTCCCAGAACAATGACACCCTGACACTTGGGGTTCCAGAACAATGACACCCTGACACTTGGGGGCCCTAGAACAATGACACCCTGACACTTGGGGTCCCAGAACAATGACATCCTGACACTTGGGGGTCCAGAATAATGACACCCTGACACTTGGGGTCCCAGAACAATGACACCCTGACACTTGGGGGCCCCAGAACAATGACAATCTGACACTTGAGGGTCCCAGAACAATGACAACATGACACTTGGGTCCTAGAACAATGACACCCTGACACTTGGGGGCCCCAGAACAATGACAACATGACACTTGGGGGCCCCAGAACAATGACAACCTGACACTTGGGGGCCCCAGAACAATGACACCATGACACTTGGGGGTCCCAGAACAATGACACCTTACACTTGAGGGTCCCAGAACAATGACACCCTGAAACTCGGGGGTCCCAGAACAATGACACCCTGACACATGGGGTCCCAGAACAATGATACCCTGACACTCGGGGGTCCCAGAACAATGACACCCTGACTGTTGGGGCCCCAGAACAATGACACCCTGACACTTGGGGGCCCCAGAACAATGACAACATGACACTTGGGTCCTAGAACAATGACACCCTGACATTTGGGGGCCCCAGAACAATGACAACATGACACTTGGGGGCCCCAGAACAATGACAACCTGATACTTGGGGGTCCCAGAACAATGACACCTTACACTTGAGGGTCCCAGAACAATGACACCCTGACACTCGGGGGTCCCAGAACAATGACACCCTGACACTTGGGGTCCCAGAACAATGACACCCCGACACTTGGGGGGTCCCAGAACAATGACACCCTGACACTTGGGGGCCCCAGAACAATGACACCCTGACACTTGGGGCACCAGAACAATGACACCCTGACACTTGGGGGTCCCAGAACAATGACACACTGATATTTGAGGGTCCAGAACAATGACACCCTGACTGTTGGGGCCCCAGAACAATGACACCCTGACACTTGGGGGTCCCAGAATAATGACACTTTGGGGTCCATATTATAATGTAAATGATTTTCTTACTTTGACAGTATTCAGCTTCAAATATTCCTTCACGTCATTTTCAGTCAAAATTTTTGGATTTCCTGCCTTCTTTGCTCTCTCATTTAATTCTTCCACTAAACTCTTTATACTCTTCTCCAGCAACAGGGCCTGTACAAAGATATGAGGAGGTTCCATCATCTGATCTCCAACCTCCCCATCCACTAATATTATTATTATACATTTATATAGCGCTAACATATACTGCAGTTCTGTACAGAGATCACCGAGCCAATCACATCAGTCTCTTTACCAGAGGAGCTTACACTCTAATGTCCCCTCCCCCACAGTCACATTTTTCTATGCCTCCTATTAATAACATTTGTATTATTGTCCTCCGCAATGAGGAAAGGTAGGTACTCCCCCTGGTAACGAGGAGAGGTAGGTACTCCCCCTGATAGTGAGGAAAGTTAGGTACTCCCTCTGTATAAATGAGGGAAGGTAGGTACTCCCTGTGACAGACCTAGCCGGGACAGAGGCTGTTGGAGAGGACTGAATGCAAGCCTGTTGCCTTTTGATTATGGGCCCTGGATTTTCAATGGAACAATACTCTTTGTGATGTGAATGAGAAATCCAGTCTGAACTGTACTAATCAGACTCATTTGTATATATATAAATATGTATATATTGTATGTTGTTTGATTCTGTTGGGGACTCTTTGCTGTGAGTTTGTGTCCCTGAAGAGGGAGGGGGGATTCCTCCAGCAGCCCCCTGCTCATAAGACTGATTCATTCTGTTGGGACACATCCTGTGAGGAGATGCTGGTGTCATCAACTCCAACTACCTGTGTTTATGTTAATTGAATGAGCTGATCACATTGTCCTCTATACAATGTAGGAGACGGGACGACTCCTATTGGAGCTGCAGCTATTGTGTTTATACTACTGTGTGAAGCTCGGTGCCCACAAGTCTGTCATCTGGTCTGGGTAAATTTTTTAGTTAATTAGCTCATGTTAATTATGTTAATTAGGTTACAGTTGTATTGTTAGAGGAGGTTCCAACGGCATATAAAGTCTTGTAACTTTGATTCTATATAAACAGTTCATGGTAGCAACAAGCAAGTGTCGCCTTGTTTTGTGCTCAGAGAGGTTGGAATATCTGATATCTGTATACAGACTGGGAGGAAGTGGTATATGACGGAAGCACTCAAGCGGAGTGTGGGACATTCCGTGACACTCCCCCTGTATAATGAGTAAAGGTATGTACTCCCCTTGTATAATGAGGAAAGGTAGGTACTCACCCTGTATAATGAGGAAAGGTATGTACTCCCCTTGTATAATGAGGAAAGGTAGGTACTCACCCTGGTAATGAGGAAAGGTAGGTACTCACCTTGGTGCTGTAGGCACAGAGGAGACTCAGAAAGATCAGAAGACAGAACATTTTGTTGGTGGGTTTGAGGATTGCAGTCTGGGGATGGGGAGAAGAGAACACAATGATGATGGGTGAGGACGGGTAATATAAACTCTCTATAGGTAATATAACTTACCATGGTGATCGATGTGACGGCACACACTATGCTGGGTACAGGTGTGAGGAGACTTTTATATGAACTGAAATCTGGTCAGACCCTCCTCTCCCCACCCCCTTTATGTGTATTATATTCCTTGTGTGGACACACCCAGCTCTGTACTGATACCTCTATACAGGTGATCCACACTCCAATGACTTGTCCTGCAACTTGGGACTGCAAAGTCACATGACAAGTCGTTCCCCATGATTTCCAATGACAACCATTCATATTAGTATGACTTCATGTCGTGCCGACTTCAAAGTAGTCCCTGCACTACTTTGGTCCGACTTTGATGTGAGTTACAAAATTGTGGCAAAATTGCGTGACTTTAGAGTCACGGTAGTGTGAAAGGGGCCTAACTAGCTTGCTAAAACATGACCTGTGAAGGACTTAAACCCACAGTCCTCTTAACCACCCCCTTAGACATAATCAAAAACCCCTCCAATTCTCCCCACAAAAGACGTGACAAGGTGCTGGAGTAAATGGCCTTGACGGCCTTTTATTAATAAAATATAAAATAAAATAAATAACATTTTAAATAACTTTTAAATAACTTTTTAATAATAAACTTTCTCAGTACTTATTAGGGTCTTGGAGGGGAACCCACCCACAGGTCACTGCAAAAACTTTGTAAAAAACTTTTTGGTCTCCAGTCGCAAACCCCAGACTGTGAGACAGTAAACAACCTTCCCCAGTGACCTAACTTTACCCCTTCCTGGCTAACACCTCGTACCCGGAAGGTACATAACAAAGCCCATATTACATATGGGTACCAACCATGTAAAATCACCATAACATAAATCTCCTCCTCCTCACAGACCCAAACCACTGCCACCGCACGCAAGGGGTAAAGCCTTACCCTTGCACGCACCTCCAAACCCTCAAAGCACGCTGTACCCCATCCTGCAATCCTAACACCCAAAGGTCAGTACCTACTTCAGTAAGGTGCACCCCATCACTCCTAAGGTATCTCCACGTATCCACCTCTAACTCCCTGTGTCGCATGGTAACCCCCCATTACGCATAACGAACCTGCTGACTTCCTTGTTTACCTTAACTCGGGCCCTGTCAACCTTTTTATCAGACAACGCCCACCGCCATGTCGTCCTCCCCACTATATCTGACCACACTATAACCATGCCAGGAAATGACGCCTGTAAGCGTAAAAAATCACACTTGATGTCTCGTATAAGATCCCTCATGGACCTAACCCCCATGTCGTTCCCCCCCACATGGAGCACTAAAACATCTGGAGCCTTGTCCCAACGAGCAAACTTGTGGACTTCTGACCTTACCCTGTTCCACAGCATACCCGGAAGCTCGATCCACCTGACCCGTGCCTCCTGTCTCGGGATACCTAGTTGCCTACCGTTCGGCTGAACGTCGGCCCTTTTTGCCCCCCAGAAAACGAAGGAGTGGCCCAAAATCCAAACCAGGGGAACAGAGTCACCTGTAAAGCAAGATTGACAAACAACACAATAAGTAACCCCCAACCTTAAACTCTATACCCTAAATGAAAAACCTCCCAAACTCAAGACTATAATAAATGTGGACTGATATAAAGCCTAAACCTATCTGAGTCCCACCTGCCAATGCGCTTCACTGTTTCAAAACTAAGCCCCGCCCTGGCAGCCTCTGTAGCAGCCCCTATGCGGAAAGAGTGGGATGAGTACCTGGCAGGATCGTGACCGGCCGCCGCTAAACATATTTTGAACACTGCTACAAATTGAAATTTTGACAAGGACGATCCATCTGCATGAATCAAAAACGAGTCCGGCAAAAACGGACGCCTATCCCTGAACCATGTCACCACTGCTACCGGACAAATGTGGGACCCCGCAATCCGGAAAACCTCCAATTGTGCTCCCTTCCCAATCTGATCAGTTTTTGACCTTTTAATCCATATCCTAATCGGTCGAAAACTCCAGATCCTCACATTGAAGCCCCCCTGAGGCCCGTTTGGACGGGCTGACCAATTCACTTACCCGTAACGCCCCAAAAAACGCTAACGCAAAAGCTGGCCGGAATAACGCGCTTTCAAACTCAGAACTACAAATATACGATACCTGTCGAAATAGGCCGTGTAACATGTCAAAAGACACTGGGCGCCGACCATCGCTCTTCCGATGCTCTTTCCTGTAGCCTTTCACTGCTTGTTTCTTCCAGAAATCTTTTGTGTGGTCACGCAGCCCTTGTAACTTAAAAAGAAAGGCCAAACCTGCCAGTTTCTTATCGATGGCAGCTGCCGAGATGCCCCTCTCAAAACCCATATTAATAAAATAAAGAATCGCCTGAGGTACCTCCCGGCCCACAGGGTCGATTTCTAGCCCCTGTAAGCATGCCAACCAGTCTTGCCATACCTTGGAATAAGCGTCCCAAGTGGCCTTACTCACGGAGTGCTGAATCCACCTTGCCACATTCCCAAGGCAACCTTCCACATCCAGTCCGGGCAGGTAACCCACTGCTGCTCCGCGTCTGGTGCCAACTCCCGAAACCTGTCCCACTGAAAACGAGACAGTGCGTCAGCTAAAGTGTTCTCGACCCCTGGTAAGTGTACAGCGTAGATGAAAACATTCAATTTCAAACAGCACAATACTAAATACCTCAGCAACCTGACCACCGGCATGAACTTGGCTGACAAACGGTTAATCACCTGGACAACACCTAAGTTGTCACAGTTGAGCCGCACTTTCAGGTTATGGAAAGACTCCCCCCAAATTTCCATTGCCACCACAATTGGAAACAGTTCCAGTAGAACCAGGTTCTTCAAGAACCCAGCCTCCACCCAAGTAGGGGGCCAGCGGGCAGCACTCCAAGTTCTTTGGAAAACAGCCCCATAGCCCGTAGAACCGGCCGCATCCATAAACAATTCCAGATCCCAATTACTGATGGGACCTGATATCCAAAGAGCACGCCCGTTGAATGATTCCAGGAATTCGTGCCATACCCACAAGTCCTCTCTATGGTCGCTGTTAAGCATCACAAAGTGAGTAGGGGCGGTGACCCCCGCCATCGCTGCCGACAACCGCCGGCAAAAGACCCTGCCCATGGGGATTATTCAGCAAGCAAAGTTTAGCTTGCCCAATAATGATTGTAGCTGCCTCAATTGCACCTTACGCTTCCCAATGGTGCCCCGCATCTCAGCCTTGAGCGCTTCAAGCTTGTCCAACGGCAGACGGTACTCCATTCCCATGGAATCTACCTCAATTCCCAGGAAAACAATGTTGGACATGGGGCCAACTGTTTTTTCCGGCGCTAACGGGACCCCAAAACGCTCTGCTATGTGCTGTAACGTGCCCAATAAGACTGCACAGATGTTGGAACCAGCGGGGCCAACACAAAGAAAGTCGTCCAGGTAGTGGATGACAGAATTGATCCCAGAAACGTCCCGTACCACCCATTCCAGAAACGAACTGAATTTTTCAAAGAAAGTGCAGGAGATAGAACACCCCATCGGGAGGCATCGATCTACATAGTATGCCCCGTCCCATATGCAGCCTGGCAAATGGAAACTTTCCGGGTAAACTGGCAAAAGCCGAAAGGCAACTTCAATATCCGCTTTCGCCATGAGTGACCCCCGACCGTAGCGACGGACCCATGCTATCGCTGCATCAAAGGAAGTGTACGTAACTGCACACTCCTCTGGCACAATCGCATCATTGACTGAACCACCCTTCAGGAAAGAAAGGTGATGAATCAGCCTGAATTTATTTGGCTCCTTCTTTGGAACCACTCCCAATGGGGATACAACCAATCCCGGAAGTGGGACAGAAGTAAAAGGGCCGGCCATGCGCCCTAACTGTATTTCTTTTTCCAATTTTTCTGCCACCACCGTCGGATACGTGAGAGCCGAGCGTAAATTTTTTGCTATGGGAGGTGCAGCCTCCAAGGAACATGGTATTTTAAAACTGCTTGTGAATCCTGAGTCTAATAACTGAGCCGCAATTTTGTCAGGGTACCTATTGAGGAAAGGTCGCATCCTTTCCACCCGCACCGGCGTCGTCCCTCTTGTTCGCAGACTCTCCGCCACGCCGCTTTCCTCTTCTAAAGCACTTTGACAGTGCGTGAGAGCCCCTGCAACCAGAACATGTGTGCTTGAATCGACAGTTTGTTCCGAACTTACAGGTGCCCTCATTAAACTGCCAGCAGAAGCCCCATTTCTTCTCGGTCGGTTGTCCTGGAGCAGCATTACCTCCGACTCCTGCCTGAAAAAACTGGTTCGGAGCCCTCGTAGCGGTCATAAGTTTCATCCACAGGCTGATATCCTTATGATCCCAGCGTAGTGAAGGTCTGACGGCCATCCGTTGCCTGAACTGCTCATTGTATCTCAGCCATGCCACTCCGCCGTATGTCCGGTGCGCCTCACTAATGGCATCCAAATAAACAAACAAAGCTGAGCAATGTTCGGGGGACTTTTCTCCAACCACACTCGCCAAGATAGCAAAAGCCTGCAGCCAATTAGAAAATGTGCGTGGAATCAGCCTATATCGGCATTTTTCCTTGTCCTCTTTCTTCCGCTCTTCCGGTTTCAATCTATCCAGATTGAATTTCTCTAACGGGAGCAATGTGAATATCTCTTTTCCTTCACTTCTGTGTTGAGGTGGGCCCCCAATGGGCCTTCAAAACAGACATAGACCTCACTCTTTGCGGAGTCTGCCAACCTGACCGACTCCGTCTTCTTTTCCCCTGTTTTTTCCTGGCTGTCCAGGACCGAACCGCTGGTTGATGGTCCAATCGGGTCAATCACCGCCGTCCCAGCTCCACTTGCCGGTGTAACCGAATCCACGCTAACCGCGACCATTAGTGTAGGCGTAATCACTGCAGCCGCATCCCTTTCCTGCGGCGTCGCCCACGCCCGCGCTGGTGCCGAATTGTCCCCCTTGGTCGGCTCAAAGCGCTGTACTAAATCCCGCAAACCAGCCAATAAATCCTGCATGCCTGTCCTGCTCGCCCCCTCTCTTGCCTCCCTGGGTTGTTCTGCGGGTGGCCTAACCACACTCCCATCCTGCCAAATTACCATCCCCCGAGGGACTCCTTTTTCTGCTTTTCTCTATTAACTTTTCTAACAAAGAAGTAATAGATAAAGTAGAGCTGCACTCACCAGTGCAGTGCGCTGGTCTCCCCCATCCCTACACTCCGGCCCCTCCGCTGTGTCCTCTTGCCGTCACCTCTTCTGGCTCCTCGAGCCTGCTGATCACTGGGGGGCGGCTGGATCGATCCTCCTCTGGCATTCTGCTGTGGCCCCTGCCCCCTGGGAGCGGAGTCAGGGCTGAAGCGCTCTGGCGGCCTGGAACGGCGTGCACGGGGAGCCTCCATGGCCCCCCCGCTCGTTGAAGCTCTGTCCTCTGACCGGATGGCTGCCACCTGAGCCTGTAGCCAGTCTGCCCCTTGTGCTGCCGCTGCTGCTCTGAGCTGTGTCAGTATCATTGCCGCTGTGAGATCTGCCATATTGAGGGATAATCAGTGGAGCGATGGGAGCGCATGTGAATATTTTCCCCGTCGCTCTCCACTGATGTCACTTCCCCCTTCTTCCTCCTAATCTTCTCCAGCACATCCTGCCCTGCTTCAGCCACTCCCCCTTTTCTTAAAGGGGAAAACAGTGTAAGACAGCGTGACTGTGCAGTCCACACATGTCATGCTGTCCCTGCGCTGATCCCCTTCAGTCCTCTGCTCCGGAACCTCCTTTCTTCTCCCCACTGAGCCCAGCTCTATCTCCACAGGAAGGAACCTTTTATAGTGTGGGGTGAGACTATGAGCACTGAGCCATGATTGGGCAAAAGTCATAACTTTGCCCAATCAGAGCTCTCATGGTGCTCCTTGCCCTGACTGGGAAAAGCCTTGCATCTGACCGCTGGTCAGGTGAATTGCTTTAGCCAATCAGAGCTGTTAAAAATGCAGTGCATTGTGGGATGCTTGGAGAACATGCAAACACCCGAAAGGGCGATGTTTGGGGCTGAACTGATGCTTGGCCTGAACAGCTCATCTAAACACCATGGTCTACAGAACAAGCAGGAGAATAAGAGAGCTTGGTTAGGGTCGATTGACTTCCAGTTGGCTTGTGTTTCTTTTCTTTTGCCGTCAGCCACATCTGGGTTTTACCTGGAGTGTGGTGGCTGCATCATATGACACATTACGGGTAGAGTTGCCACTTCATCCTTTAAACCTGAACACCTTTGCATTACACATGTTCTGAGGCTAATTAAATGCAGATAAGGTACCAAGTGAGTTTAATTACCATCTTGATCAGCCACTGAACCTGTGTAATTAATATGTGTTCAGGTTTAAAGGGATAAGGTGGCAACCATAATCACGGGACAGGAAGCCCGGAGCAATACACAAGGAAATAAGCGGAGGGCGGGCATGACAGGGTTCCCGGGCATGACAGGGAACTTGGTAGGAAAAAAGGTAGTTGTAAAGTGTGTGTGATTGGTTAGTTGGGGGGTTGGGGGTGGAGCAGAGTTAACTGAGCTGTGGGAGAGATCCCGCCCCAGCTCAGTTGTGTTGGAGAGGAACAAGCGTGCAGCATGGCAGCCGTGGAAGATCTGTTTGCCCGACTGAAGGCGGAGGCGGCGTCCAGGGGGCCTGGATGGCTGGAGGGTCGGTTGGTGGCGGCGTTGGGTGAGTCGGACTCAGCGGCCCCGGGGGGAGAGAGCGCAGTGGTGAGAGGCAAGCGATCCAGGCCGACTACTCGCTTCTCGCCCGATGCCACTAGGCCCCTCCCTGGGAAGTCACAGAGGCTTAGGATGAGTGCGGGTAGGCCGGTCTCTGGGCCTCCCGTGAAGCGTGTAGCAACACAGAATGGGGGGGTTACAGTACGGCCGACCCCCCTTCTATTATGGCACATGGGACAGATGAGCAGTGGGAGAAGGCGGGTCAGGTTGCCACAGGGCTGCCCATGAAGAAAGCGGCGGCACAGCACAGAAGAGGACACTCTATCAGTCCCCATCCCCCACGATCGGTAAATGCAGGACAGCAGGGCAGGGCGGGTCGGCCTGTTACAAGGCTGCCTGCTAAGCGCACGGCGGTGCAGGAGGTGGGGAGGGGGGGCACAAGCCAGTTATCGGCCAGGGCGGCGACAGTAACACTACAGATAGGAGAGCCAGCAGTCCTATTGCGGATGCTGGTGAAGAAGGCTCAGGCTCTGAAAGCCAGGCCCCAGGCCGCCATACGGCAGGGGTGGGTCTACAGCGGAGGAGGAATGTTGCTGCGGCAGCCGGTCACTCAGGTGCGGTGGTCGGTGGCCCCAAGAGGAGAGATAGGCAGGAGGGGGACACTGGCAGTGGCTGCAGGCGGCACTGCACGGAGGAGGTTGTTCAGCCAAAAAAGGCGAGCAAAAAATCGGTGGGCGGATCTTCAGCGTGGAGGAGGAGGGAAAGGCTCAGCAGATCCTCAGCATCCAGTGATGAAGCTGCTGGAGGGCCATCAATGATCGGTGCAGAGATGGGTGAATACAGATCGGAAGGTGAGCTGTCGCAGTCGGACAGCGATGGGCAGCGAGAATAGTCGGTGGCGGTGGAGACGGGACCATAGGCTGGTGGACTTCCTCCCAGGCATTGGGGTAAGAAGAATTGTAATGATGTATGTGATGTGGGGTGTGATGGGGGGGGCGGGGGGTAGTGGGGGAGGACAGGGCTCAGCGGGGCGGTCCGTAACGACCGTGCCTGTGAATCCGGCCGCGTAGGTAGCAGACTGCGCATCGGCGGATGCAGGGCTGCAAGGGTTTGTAACGGGTTTGAAGGAATTATTGAAAAGGTTTGAGCCAGGGCCAAGCGGGAGTCAGTCTCTGGCGGCAGCATGGGTTGATCCAGGGGAGGGGCGGGGGAGCCGAGAGGGCTTGGTCCCAGACACCGGGACTCCTTCGAGGCCTATTGAGGAGCGAGCGGCGCCGGCGACTGTGGTCGCGGGGGTGGCAGTGCAGGCGGAGGTTCCTAAGACAACTGAAGGGGCAACGGGTGAGGGGGCGAAGAAACAAGACTTAGTGCGGTTAGCAGATGCTGCAAAATGCGAGGTGTATGTGTGCTTTGAGGGGCCGCTAGGGGCGCATTTGAAGCTAGAAGTGAGGGAAAAAATTTGGAAAGGGGAGTATGTAGAGATTTTTTCGCTCTTACCTCTGGAGAAGTTTAATTTGGATAGAGTTAAGCCGGAGGATAATAAGAAAGAGGATGAAGAAAAAAGAAGGTATAGGCTGATACCCAGGACATTTGCGAACTGGCTGCAGGCTTTCGCGATCATGGCCAGTGTGATAGGGGAGAAGAATCCTGAGCACTGTTCGGCATTATTTTGCTATTTGGACGCCGTTGGAGAAGCTTATAGAGTCTATGGGGGCACGGCATGGCTGTGGTATGATGAGCAATTCCGACAGCGGAGGGCCATCCGCCCAGCATTGAGGTGGGACCATAAGGACATCAGCCTATGGATGCGCCTCATGACTTCGGCTAGGCTGACGGGTCAGTTTTTTCAGGGGGGGGCGGTGGATCAGCCAACTCCGGACAGTTGGCCACAACAAAGAAAGGGGTTTGTTGGCAATTTAATGAGGGGTCCTGTAGATTTGGAGGGTCGTGCAAATACAAGCATGAATGCTCCGGTTGTGGGGGGGGACACCCGGTGTCGCGGTGTTTCAAACACGGAAAGGGCCGTGCTGGCGAGTCTGTTGCTAAAGGGGACAACGCCGGTGAAAGTGGGAAGGATGGAGCCCTTCCTCGATAGGTACCCTGACAAGGTGGCAGTGGGGTTGTTAGCCCAGGGTTTTTCAGAGGGGTTTAGAATCCCTTCTCGCTTGGTCGATACACCACCGATGTCTCGCAATTTGAAGTCAGCGTTGCTACATGGGGACGTGGTTAGGGAAAAGTTGCAAAAAGAAGTTAGGTTGGGCCGCATGAGTGGCCCTTTTGCAGAATTACCGATTCCGGAGTTAGTGGTGTCCCCGTTAGGTGTGGTGCCAAAAAAAGAGCCTAATAAGTTTAGGCTGATACACCAATTGTCATACCCAAAAGGGGGGTCGGTGAATGATGCCATTGACCCAGAGGAGTGTGCGGTATCTTACACGTCCTTTGATGCAGCGGTATTTTGAGTTAGGAGGTATGGGCAGGGGGCACTGTTGGAAAAAGCGGACATAGAGTCGGCCTTCCGTTTGTTACCGGTGCATCCGGAGAGTTTTCGTTTATTAGGTTGTTGTTGGCAGGACGAATTTTATGTAGATCGTTGTTTACCTATGGGGTGTTCGATATCCTGCGCTCTGTTTGAAAAGTTTAGTTCCTTCATTGAGTGGGTAGTACGGGACATCGTGGGATTGATCTCTATCATCCACTACTTGGACGATTTTCTCTGCGTGGGTCCCCCTGGATCGGGAGTCTGTGCGGTCTTGTTGGTGACGTTGGAACATGTTGCGGAGAAATTTGGCATCCCGCTGGCCCCGGAGAAGACAGAAGGTCCAACTACGGAATTGAGTTTTTTGGGTATTATTCTAGACACCAAAGCAATGGAGTGTAGGCTACCCGAGGACAAGTTGACGGCGTTGCAGGAGGAAATTAAGGGACTAATCGGAAGGAAAAAAGTTCAACTAAGGGAGTTACAATCATTACTAGGTAAGTTGAACTTTGCGTGTCGAATTTTGCCTATGGGAAGAGTATTTTGCAGGCGGCTGTCTGCAAGTACGTCGGGGGTGGATTCGCCAAGGCACTATATTCGTTTGTTGAAAGCTCACAGGGATGATCTGAAAGTTTGGCACACGTTCCTGGCTAAGTTCAACGGCAGGGCGCTGTGGATGTCAGGGCCAGTGAGCAACTTTGATCTGGAGTTGTTTACAGATGCGGCGGGTGCAGCAGGTTTCGAAGCCTTTTTTCGGGGTAAGTGGAGTGCGGGGCCATGGCCACAGTCGTGGAAGGAGGCAGGTCTGCTGAAGAACATGCTCCTGTTGGAACTGTTCCCGGTGGTGTTAGCAGTAGAGTTATGGGGTGAGTTGTTTAGGAATTTAAAAGTTAGGTTTCATGGTGACAACTTGGGAGTGGTGCAGGTGATTAATAAGGTATCGGCAGCGTCACCGCCAGTGATTAGGTTACTTAGACACCTGGTCTTGAGATGCCTACAGCTAAATGTGTTTATATATGCTGTGCACCTCCCAGGAGTGGAAAACGTAGTGGCTGATGCACTGTCTCGCTTTCAGTGGGACAGGTTCCGGGAGTTGGCGCCTGGGGCGGAGGAAGAAGGGGTCCCGTGTCCAGACTGGCTGTGGAGGATTGCCTTGGAGGACTAACAGACTGGATAAAACGGTCGGTGAGCGATACGACGTGGGCTGCATACAACAGGGTATGGCAGGAATGGGTATCTCTGCTGAGACAGGTGCAGGTAGGACAGGAAGAACAGGATCTCCGGTTGTTAGTTTTATACTTCGTCTCCAGGAATTTAGAAGATGGGGTGTCGGTGTCGGGGATGGAGAAGAAGTTGGCAGGTTTGGCGTTTTGGTTGAAATTTCAAGGTTTACCGGACTTTACAAAAGATTTTTGGGTCAGGCAGGGTATGAAGGGTTATAGGCGGGCTAAGCCAGGGAGGGACTCCAGGCGGCCTGTTTCGTTCCAGTTGTTGGGTCAGATAAGATCAACCGGGCCAGGAAGAAGGTCAACAAGGAGGTTAGCAGTTTTGTAGTGAGGAATGGAGGGCTGGCCATACGGCACCTGGAATTAGAGGTAGATACATGGAGATATTTGAAGAGCGATAGAGTACACCTGAATGATGTGGGGATTGATTTGTGGTCATTGGGCCTGCAAGATGGGATACAGCGAGCTTTGAGGGTATGGCAGGGCACACAAGGGTAAGGTGTTACCCTGGTGTGTGCTGTGGCGTGATGTTGGTCTTTGCGGGTGAAGGATTAAACCCCAGCTATGTAAGAGATCGAGACCCATCGCTAGTATGAGGCCCGTTGGTGAGATTTCAGCTAACAAGGGTTTTAGCTTGAATTGGTTATTGGGGCACTGCGGGCTATTGGTTGTTTGTCTCCGAGCTAGCTTGTCAGCTGGAGGCCTAATTTTAGTATAATACCGCAGTGCCTGAGTGTTTTTGAGTTTTAAGTTTGGTGGGTTTTTCCCTGCAAAGACCAACGGATTTTGTAGGAAAAAGCATGTTTCAGGTGTTTACAGGATTATGTTACTGTTGAGTTAAATTATTATTATTATTATTATTGGTTTATGTTTAATAAAGATTATTGGCTGCTACGGCCAATATTTTACTCCATATGGTTGTGGTCTCAATTATTGGGGTAGAAGGTTGGGGGATGCAGCGATGGGAGTAGTTGGTAAAAGGGGGTAAGCAAGTGACATCTGTTATACAATAGTCATGCATCCTCTATTTGAAATCAAGTGGGACATTGTGTCGGTGCTTGAACACGGAGTCCATGTTCCTCTAGAACTTTTGTGCCTGCAGCTCCTCTGAAAGGTACTGAAGCGTTCCTCTACAACTGTAAGACCTTTAAACCTCCGTAGCCCCCTGCAACTTCCACTAATATACACAGCAGTCCCTTTTGTGCCTTGCCATCCCCATCTGCCATCCATTGTCTGCAGCACCACCTCTGCACCCGCAGTCTCCACTACATCCACAGTCTGAACCTGGGCTACACCCAATACCAGGGCAAGACCTTCTAGAACCCAAGAAAAATGAAGCCAAAATGTGCAGTGTTGAGGCAGGTGAAGCTTTATATTTGCACCTAGAGTGGCCGGGACGGCACAGGGAACATAATTGGCCACCACTGTCCACCAGGCCTAGTCTTGACACTTTCCGGTCCATGGAAAACCGAATAGAAAAGGGAAAAAGATATGACACGTTTTCACCAGTGTTGTTTAGCTATCAGGAGCTTTGGGAAGCCAGGTTTTCATTAATGTTATTGGAACCAATTTTGGTTTTATCTGTAAACTAGTTATAACTCATAAAAAGTGCAAATTGTATTCTTTTGTAAAGTGACTAGAATGAGGTCTGTGGTACAGATTCTGGTTCTGTCTATTTTTGTTATGTGACAGATCACTGTGCTGGTTCTGTTCCCCCAATGCCTATTATGACTAAATCTCAATCATGTAACTATGATAGACCACCCCCATCCCGTCCTGCAGATATACAAGCCTTCTCCGTCTCACTGATAGGGACTACAAGGATTACACCGGGACTACACCGTATGATGTCAGCCTAATGAGGATGTTTTTTACTCGGGATGTATGATTTTGGCAAACAGGCTCAATAAATCTTTATATGAGCATCTTGCTGTACCCAAAGGTCTACCGCCTGCTCCTGTTCTCCATTCCACAAGATAAATAAAACCAATACTTACTGGGAATTAATGAATTGTTCTGCCTGCTCTTCTAATAATGAATGCCGGAGATCCGGGACCTCAGGCGAGTTCTGAACAATCGGTGATCTTTACCTGAACAAACTAATAGTCACAGTACAGTCCGGCCTCACAGTACATCTCATCCTCATTGAACTGTTTATCTGCGTTTGTCAACATCAACGTCACGCCACACGTCGATGTTTGTCTGTAACCCGTAATGTGGCCTGTACATAACAGAATGCATCTAAAAACCCAAGAGAATACGGGACATTACATTAACAAAAGGGTATAAGCCCTGTCACTTGGGGGTCCCAGAACCATGGCACCTGGACACTTGGGGGTCCCAGAACCATGGCAACTGGGGGTCCTAGAACAATGACACCTGGACACTTGGGGGTCTCAGAACAATGACACCCGGACACTCAGGAATATTGGTATTGGATTATGGTCATTGGTATTCTATAGATATATTGATGCAGAAAACAGAAACACAGAAGCATTTAAAGGATACATTTCTAGTTTATTGAGACGTCAGTCTTTGTACAAGGGTCTCCTCCATGGCGGTGGAATGAACGGTCGGAGTGGCTCAGCTGCTCTCGCAGAAGAAGGTGTTGCAGGCCACGGTCAAAGAGGCCACCAAGATGACAAACTCCTGAAAGTCCACCTCCCCATCTCCGTTCTCATCCAGCTCCTTCAGGATCCTGTCCACGGAGGTGGCGTCTTTTTGCTCCTAGAGAAGGAAGACTTAGATTTAATCAACCATCGTTTTCCCATCTTTCCCCGGTTCCTGCCTACATTACACCGAGATTCCGTTCTAGAAGAGTATCCCACAGGAAATAAAAAGTGTATCTCACAGGTGATAAAATGTAATTAGATTTGAAATTTGAGGCTTTCGTGGTAAAAATTCTACACATCTGTTTTTTTCATCTTTGTAGTTTGTGTATCAAGATTATGTGGTCCTCTTTAGAATTAGTCAACGCTATGCAACCCTCAATATATTTTTTAGATAATGATTTTTGAATGTCAGGTATCAGCAAAAAGACTTTTCAGAGGGTTCC
Organism: Aquarana catesbeiana; assembly: GCF_042186555.1. Classification (NCBI taxonomy): domain Eukaryota; kingdom Metazoa; phylum Chordata; class Amphibia; order Anura; family Ranidae; genus Aquarana; species Aquarana catesbeiana. The sequence continues at coordinate 213,590,168 of NC_133336.1, read as the reverse complement.
CCAATCACCAATTTGGCTGTTGATTGTGTGTGACTTGCTTTAGAAAGTAACTACATGCAGTATCTGGAGTAGAGTTAAAAGATATTACTTTTTATGTATTTATTCTGGAGTCCTTGTCCCTTTAGAGCCGGTTCACACAGGGGGGCTTCAAAGTCACCCGACTCTGAAACACCCCCGTACAGCCCGACCTGCAAAACTACTTCTGTATAGAAGTCAATTCAAGCCGCTCTGAAGTTGCCCCAAAGTAGTACAGGAACCTTTGAGTTGAGTTTGACTTGAGTCGCTCCTATTAGAACGGTTCCATTGTAGAGAATGGAGCGCGACTTGTCAGGCCGCTAAGTCACCTGACAGGTCACCCCTGTGTGAACAATGTCTTTCTTCTTGTCACTCTTCCATAAAGGGCAGATTTGTGGAGAACACGACTAATAGTTGTCCTGTGGACAGATTCTCCCACCTGAGCTGTGGATCTCTGCAGATCCTCCAGAGTTACCATGGACCTCTTGGCTCTTCTCTGATGAATGCTCTCCTTGCCCAGCCAGTCAGTTGAGATGTTCAAAGCTTGGGATATTCCTTTATAACCTAACCCTGCTTTATACCTCTCCACAACGTTATCCCTGACCTGTCTGGTGTGTTCGTTGGCCTTCATGATGCTGTTTGTTCTCTAAGGTTCTCTAAGAAATCTCTGAGGGCTTCACAGAACAGCTGTATTTATACTGAGATTAAATGACACACAGGTGGACTCTATTTACTAATTAGGTGACTTCTGAAGGCAATTGGTTCCACTAGATTTTAGTTAGGGGTATCAGAGTAAAGGGGGCTGAATACAAATGTCCCCCCCCACACTTTTCACATATTTATTTGTATCATTTATCATTTTCCTTCCACTTCACAATTATTACCTCTGATGTATGATGATGATGAGGATCAGATTAGGTCCCCCTTCCTAGTAGTGGGTTGACCCTCTTTTGCCTTCATTCTTGGTGGCATAGATACAACAAGGTGTTGGAAACGTTCCTCAGAGGTTTTCCTCCATAGTGACCTGATAACATCACACAGTTCCTGCAGATTTGTCGGCTGCACATCCATGATGCCAATCTCCTGTTCCACCACATCCCAAATGTTTTCTATTGGATGAGATGTGGTGAGTGTGGAGGACATTGGAGTCCAATGACCTCATTGTCCAGTGGTGAGATGATTGGAGCTTTGTGACATGGTGCATTATCATGCTGGAAGGAGCCATCAGAAGATGGGGACACTGTAGTCATAAAGGGATGGACATGGTCAGCAACAATACTCAGGTACCCCATCCCCCACACCATTACACCCCCACCACCAGCCTGAACCGGTGATATCCCATCCCCCACACCATTACACCCCACCACCAGCCTGAACCGGTGATATCCCATCCCCCACACCATTACACCCCCACCACCAGCCTGAACCAGTGATATCCCATCCCCCACACCATTACACCCCCCACCACCAGCCTGAACTGGTGATATCCCATCCCCCACACCATTACACCCCCACCACCATCCTGAACCGGTGATATCCCATCCCCCACACCATTACACCCCCACCACCATCCTGAACCGGTGATACCCCATCCCCCACACCATTACACCTCCACCACCAGCCTGAACCGGTGATATCCCATCCCCCACACCATTACACCCCCACCACCAGCCTGAACCAGTGATACAAGGCAGGATGGATCCATGCACCAAATTCTGACCCCACCATCTGAATGTTGGAGATGAAATCCAGACTCATCAGAACAGGCAATGTTTTTCCAATCTTCTATTGTCCAATTTTGGTGATCCTGTGCCAATTGTAGCCTCAGTTTCCTGTTCTTAGCTGATGGGAGTGGCACCCGGTGTGGTCTTCTGCTGCTGTAGCCCATCTGCTTCAAGGTTGGATGTGTTGTGCAGTCAGAGATGGTATTCTGCATACCTTGGTTGGTTATTGGAGTCATTGTTGCCTTTCTATCACCTGGAACCAGTCTGCCCATTCTTCTCTGACCTCAACAAGGCATTTTCCTCCACACAACTGCCGCTCACTGGATATTTTCTCTTTTTCGTTCCTTTCTCTGTAACCCCGAGAGATGGTTGTGTGTGAAAATCCAAGAAATGCTCAGACCAATCCGTCTGCCACCATCAACCACGCCACGTGCAAAGTCACCAAGATCCCCTTTCTTCCCTTCCCTTCCCTTTCTAAAGTGGTATATATATATATACAGTATATAGTACATTCACATCAGTCACTGCCCTCAAGGATCTTACAGTCTAAGGTCCCTAACTCATATTAATACATACATTGGGGCTAATTAACCTCCCAGCGTGTCTTTGCAGTATGGGAGGAAACCCACACAGGCACAGGGAGAACATGCAAACTCCAGGCAGGTAGTGCCCCCTGGTTGGGATTTGAAGTGATGACCCCGAGTGCTGCCAGGTAGAAGTGCTAACCACTTATCAACATTGGAAAAGACTAAGAAATTACAAAAAATGGACTTTGTAGGCACACACGTAGGATAGAAAATATTAGAATTTTTAATTGGATAAAGTTATAAAAGGTAAAATGTAGAAAACATAAAAAGAACAGACATCATACTAATGATGACATAGAATACATGACCCCGGGGACTCCAATAACACCTCCAAATATTATCATCTAATCCAGTGGGATGAGAAATAAGATCCGGTATAACCAGTAGCGGCATCCAAGAGGAATAAAGTGCATGGAGTAGTTGAGTCGCAGTGTGAGGTCACAGGAGGATTTTCCCCTCTACATGTTTCACACAATTGTGCTTCTTCAGGAGATTACAGATCTGATAAACATGGAAAAAACATCAAATAAGTATATATATATATATAACATCCTATCCAGTACATAAAGCAATATAAACAATGAAATGGTCATTTCAATGGGATCTAGCAGGATGGAGCCCAAGTTCGGTGACCACCGGGGGAGGGGGGGCAAAAAACAACAATCCTCCCATGGGGACGCAGCCACACATTACACAAACTAATAAATTAACCACTTCAGCCCCGGACCTATAAACAAAAAAAGAGCGACAATTTTGGAAAAAAAACAATATTTTTTTACTTTTTGCTATAATAAATATCCCCCAAAAAATATATATTTTTTTTTCTCAGTGTAGGCCGATACGTATTCTTCTACATACTTTTGGTAAAAGAAAATCGCAATAAGCGTTTATTGATTGGTTTGCACAAAAGTTATAGCATCCCTAAAATAGGTGATAGTTTCATGGCATTTTCATTAATTTTTTTTTTTTGGCGGTGATCAGCAATTTTTATCGTGATTGTGACATTATGGCGGACACATCGGACACTTTTGGCGCTATTTTGGGACCATTCACATTTATACAGCGATCAGTGCTATAAAAATGCTATAAAAATGCATTGATTACTGTGTAAATGTGACTGGCAGTGAAGGGGTTAACCAGGAGGGGGCGCTGAAGGGGTTAAGTGTGTCCTAGGGGTGTGTTCTAACTGTGGGGGGAGGGGCTACGTGTGACACGATACTGATCACCGCTCCCGATTACAGAGAACTGTGATCAGTGTCCTGTCACTAGGCAGAACGGGGGAAATGATTGTTTTACAGCATTTCCCCGTTCTTCCTCTCCGTGAGACGATCGCGGGTATCCCCCCAGACATCGAGTCCACGGGACCCACAATCACACTCACGGAGCTCATGGCGCCCGCCAACAATGCCGCGTCTTAAAGGTCCGTGACATTCTGCCGACGTATATCGGTGTGAGCCAGTCGGCAAGCGGTAAAAAAAGTTTTATGCAAGATATATTCCATAGAAATAGATACTTACATAATATGAAGATTTTTAAGGTAATACATTGTAGGGGTCATGTATGAATAAATCACACAAAGAATCCCCAATATTGAAATAGTAAAATTCTGTAAAACAAAAAAAATAAGAAGGGAAAGAAAAAAGATAATCGGTATGGTACCTAGAACTATGTATATACATTATGTATGCCAAAAAAATTATATGGCCAGTAAATAGAGAATATTGGATATATAAGGTATAAAAAATATATAAGATATACAAAAAAAAGCAGAGGGCTTACCAGGGGCTAAAAAGGCCTATAGATAAGAATGGTTGATAACATGAGAACCGGGACTTGTATTGTGTAAACGCACTTTAGATAGAGGCTCGTCTATCACCGCCGTCTAAGCTGGAAATTATCACTGTAAAATATATTAATGTTAGGGGTACAGTATTTATTTTTTTGGTATACATAATGTATATACATAGTTCTAGGTACCATACCAATTATCTTTTTTTCCCTTTCTTATTTTTTTTGTTTTACAGAATTTTACTATTTCAATATTGGGGATTCTTTGTGTGACTTATTCATACATGACCCCTACAATGTATTACCTTAACCACTTTAGGACCGAGCCTCTTTTTTAGATGTGGTGTTTACAAGTTAAAAACATTTTTTTTGCTACAAAATTACTGAGAACAACAAATATTATACATTTTTTTCTAACACCCTAGAAAATAAAATGGTGGTCGTTGCAATACTTTCTGTCACACCGTATTTGCGCAGCAGTCTAACGAGCGCACTTTTATTGGCAAAAAATACACTTTTTTGAATTAAAAAATAAGACAACAGTAAAGTTAGCCCAATTTTTTTATATTGTGAAATATAATGTTACGCCGAGTAAATTGATACCTAACATGTCATGCTTCAAAATTGCGCCCCGCTCGTGGAATGGCGTCAAACTTTTACCCTTAAAAATCTCCATAGGCGACGTTTAAAAAATTCTACAGGTTGCATGTTTTGAGTTACAGAGGAGGTCTAGGGCTAGAATTATTGCTCTCACTCTAACGATCGTGGCGATACCTCACATGTGTGGTTTGATCACCGTTTTCATATGCGGGCACTACTCACGGGTGCGTTCGCTTCTGCGCACGAGTGCGTCGGGATGGGACGCTTTAAATATATATATATATATATATTTTTTTCTTATTTATTTTACTTGATTTTATTTATTTTTTCACTGTTTTTTTTTTAAATGGGTCACTTTTATTCCTATTACAAGGAATGTAACCATCCCTTGTAATAGGAAAAAAGCATGACAGGACCTCCTAAATATGAGATCTGGGGGGTCAAAAAGACCTCACATCTCATATTTGGACTTAAATGCAATAAAAAAATTGGCATTTGAAAAAATGACAACAGAAAAATGTGCCTTTAAGACGTATGGGTGGAAGTGAAGTTTTGACGTCGCTTCCACCCTGCTATAGTATGGAGATGGGTGGGGGCCATCTTCCCCTCACTCCTCTCCATACACAGCCACAGACAGGTCCCGATCCCCTCCGCCACTGCCGACGGCTCCGGTAAGCGGTGGAGGGTGCGGGAGAGCAGTGGGAGGGGGGCGGCACCTCTCCCGCCACCAAAAACGGTGATCTTGAGGTGAATCCACTGCAGAGACCACCATTATCATAAACAGGACCGCCGGCTCTAAAGATGGATACTGCCGACGTTCATCTAAATGTGGACAGCAAACACAATCCAGGGAGTTATTTTGTTTTCTGAACGTTCTTCTTACATAAACTGAATGTGTCCTGTGTTGGGCTACACAGGTGATAAGTACAAGAGGGTTAGTGTGAGGATTGCAGATCAGATTAGTATTAGGGTTACAAGAAGCAAAAATGGAGGAAGAGGGGGCAGGCGGGACTTTTAAGGTACCAAGGGATAGAATAAGCAATCAATTTAGAAAAACATCAATTTTATTTTAAGAATTCTTTAAAATCGCAATAAACATTTACAAGGATCACATATTATTTCTTTTGACGTGTACAACCACTTCCTTCTCTACATGTTTCACTCAAAGGAGCTTCTTCAGGAGATTTTTGAAAATGTTGCATGAAGTAATATATACTATAAGAAAAACAACAATTGTAAATGATTATGTTTGAAAATTGCCATGAATAAAATCACATGACATGTCAATAGGACATGCCTATGTATATTTAATAGAAAAACAATATTCATACATTATACAAAATAAATTTTATACAAAATAATGATGAACTGAAGATGAATGCCTACAGGATGCTTGTGTTCAAGAAGTATTCATTATTGATTCCTAAACTGAAGCCAGGATTTACAAAATGAGAAGACCTTTGGTAACCAGAGAGAGAGGATAAAATACCAACATGTTGGATATGGTTGTCAGATATGGGGACTCACCGAGGCCGAGAGGCTGAGAGCGGTAACCTCTTGTGACTAAGCGCACTCCACTCCTGGAGATGGTACAGGGGGTGAAGGGCACAAAGAGGCATGAGTCACCAGCAGGCAGGGCAGGTATTGTGTAAAGGTCACCGGGAAGGAGACAGCTGTGCAGGACTGGGAGATGCTGAAGCTCAGGGAGGTAGATGAGCAGCTAGTCCAACAACAGGCCGGGGGTCAAACACTGATGACTGGCAAGAGTCTCTTAGATGGGCAGAACAGTCTTGTGCTGGAAACTGATAGCAGGTCTGTAAACAGGCTGATGATTAAATGCTGATGACTGATAGGAAGTCCATAAAACAGGCTGAGGGTCAAACACAAGTAACTGGAGGCAAAGTCTGTGAGCAAGCCAGGGGTCAAGCACTGGAGACAAATAGCAGAGTCTGAGAGCAGGCCGAGGGTCAATCACTGGAGACAGAAAGCGATATCTGTAGACAGGCCGAGGGTCAAACACAGGAGGCAAGTAGGTCCAAGAGGCAAGCTGAAGGTCAGATGCAGGAAGAGATCAGCGTAAGTCAAGGTCAGTCCGGGTCACAACGGGTAATCAAGAATCAGGATACAAGCAGGAAACACACAGGAAGCTGAAAGACAATCCAGTAACTTGGCCATGGCACAGAGTGGCTTTTATAGGCAGTGGGAGGCTCAAGTTGTGCGTGCGCTATTGCGTACGCTCATTCCCATTCTGCTGAATTGCGCACGTGCATTTGCCGTTTTGCTGTATTGCGTACGCGCATTAGCCCTTCCGCTGTATTGTGCCCAGGGATGAGCCGGGGTGCCGCTCTACTGCGCATGTGCGTAGGAAAGCGGTGATATTGGCGAGACTGGTACTTGCTTCTTTCCTGACAATGGTTCAAAATAATAATACTAAAGAGTATAGGGTAGTGAGTAGGGCAAAAACATTTACCTCAATTCTAGATAATGAAAAGAATAGAACCAATTTGATCTTCCATCCCTAAAATGAGGGGATGATCTGATGATACTGACAGTAAACAGGAGGACCGAGAATGGTGAATGCCGCCCCTTATTTTTATCCCCACAGTGCCCAGAGACGCACCCGTGGCATGCTTGCTGTTGGGTTCTACTGTTTAGGGAAGGTCCCAAAAAGAATGGTTGTAGGAGGGAGAAGGCGGCGGGATGGAGAGAGGCATAAATGGTGTCATTCGTACATCTTACTCTGATAGGGAAACATTACGAGAGAGAGAGAGAGAGAGAGAGAGAGAGAGAGATGCTTCGCTGTCTCCCCCCTTCTCCCTCCTTCAGCCATTCTTTTTGGGACCTCCTCTACACTAGTAAGTACTCATTGGAACTTATACTTGTGTTTAGCCTTTCATTGTGGGGACTGAATTTCCTTGGTGTTCAGCAGTGTTTCCAACCTACCAGATTGAAATTTACTGACACAACACCCAAAATTTACTGGTTACAAAATGACAGTTTTAAGTGCAAATTTCAATATTTAGGCTACAAACAAGTAACAAGAAGCACGGCACTGGATTGAGAGAGGCACCATGGCTCTCTCCTCTTCCTCCTTCCCCTGCGCACTCCGGTATCTCTGCTGTGGCTCCTTAGCTGATGTTCGGGGAGGGAGGAGGAGAAAGAATGGTGAGGCAGAAAGCTCTGCAGTCCCATAGCCAAGTGCCCCCAGCACCCACGTGTCCTCCGGGAACCGGCACCGCCTATTATTGTGAGTGACAGGCAGGCAGGCAGGGAGAGGTGCTGGCTGCCTATCACAATTACACTCCACAGAACCGACAGACCCTAGATGGAGGGACATTTGTGTAGACAGAGCCACGCTGATCTGAGGTCTGTAAATGTAGGAAGGGGAGATATACACGGGGGGTTACATTAGGGGGATTACACAGGGCAGGTTACATTAGGAGAATTGCACAGGGGGTTACATTAGGGGGATTACACGGGGGGAGGGTTACATTAGGGGGAATTACAAGGGGGAGGGTTACATTAGGGGGGTTACATTTCAAAGAAGTGCGTTCCAGCACCAGGATGGCTCCCGGTGATCGCATGGTGGCTGCTCGGGGGTATAATACAACTGCCAGGAGCACCCCAGGACCTAAGCTTCCAAGGAACCAGGGGGAACGATGTGAGGTTCACTGTTGGTCTTGCCATCAACTGGGTCATCTGGCGGCCCAGTGCCCAAGTTGGGAAGAATCAACGGCGTGCGACATGGGTCGCGGTCGCTCCATGTATGCCCATGCATTATGTGCTGCAACCAGCCTGAATTCGCATGAGTGTGTGGTGAATGGTCAGTGGTCAATGGACAGGAGTCGGTAGCACTCCTTGACTCTGGGAATGTCGTCACCCTGCTCTGATTGGACAGGTTGCCAAGAAAGCTGGTACTAAGGGAACAGGTCGGGGTCATATGTGTGCATGGTGATGTTAAAAAATATCCTGTGGCCTGTGTGACCCTGTGTACACCAGCAGGAACTAATCGGGCGAGACTGCCCCATGTTTTAGGACTTCTGTGAGCAAAAGCTCAAAGGTTCCGGGTTTTCCCCCAAAAAGCAAGAACCCACAGAGGTGGTAAATAATACTGTGTTGCAGGAGGTTGTTACTAAGGATCAGTACCAGGTTGCTGAACCTGCAGGAATTGAGCCCGGTCCTCTGCATGTGTTTGCAGGATTGGAAGCAGAAAGTACCTCCTCTGCGCCAGATATGTCAGATCTCAGGGGCTCCCAGGAAGAGTTGCTTAGTGCTCAGATGAGGGACCCCACTTTGATCCCCACCAGGGAACAGGCCACAGTCTTAAACAGTGAACCACAGCAACCTGGGGCGGATGTGCAGTTCCCCCATTTTGCTGTGATTCATGACTTGTTGTACCGAGTAACTAAAGTCGATAAAGAAGTGTTGGAACAACTGGTGGTACCCAAACCTTTTAGGTCTAGGGTGTTACATTTGGCTCATAGTCATGTACTTGGGGGTCACCTTGGAGGGGCTAAAACTTAGGAACGGGTTTTACATGTTTTTTTTGGCCCGGTGTATATCAGGAAATGAAGGACTACTGTGAGTCCTGCCCTACCTGTCAAAGAACCGCTCCAACTCCACCATTTTCGCAGTCTGCTGGTACTGCTTCCAATTATTGAGGATCCCTTTGATCGCATAGCCATGGTCTTGGTAGGCCCCTTACCCAGGTCTAGAGGACACTAATACATTTTAGTTGTCTTTGACTATGCCACCAGGTATCCCTTTAAGAAATTGCTCATCCAAGGTCATCGCATGGGAGTCGTAATATGTTCCTGAGAACAGGGCTCCCAAACGAGATCTTGACAGACCAAGGTACCCCGTTCATGTCAAAAGTGATGAAGAAAATCTGTAAACTGTTTAAGATTAAACACTTGCGGACTTCAGTGTATCACCCACAAACTGGAGCGGTTCAACAAAACCTTAAAGGGAATGCTAAAGAAAGCAGTTGAGCAGGATGGTCGGGATTGAGATTGCTTGTTGCCTCCCTTGTCGTTTGCCATGAGAGGTACCCCAGACCTCCACAGGATTCTCCCCCTTTGAGTTGGTTTATGGGAGACACCCCCATGGACTACTGGACATAAGGAAAGAGGCGTGAAACAAGAAGCTTCCCTGTATTGGAGTATGGTAGAACATGTCTCTCAAATGCAGGACCGAATAACAAAAGTTATGCCCATAGTACGGGAACACTTGCAGGCTGCGCAAAATGCCCAGAGTCGTGTATACAACCGATCTGCCAAGGTTAGAGAGTTTAAACCTGGGGATTGGGTGCTGGTGTTAGTTCCTACCGTGGAGAGTAAGTTTCTCGCCAAGTGGCAAGGACCCTTTGAGATAGTTGAGGGTGGGCAAGCTCAACTATAAAGTCCATCAGCCCACCAAATGTAAACCCTACCAGATTTACCACGTCAACTTAATCAAACCATGGAAAGATAGACAGGTTTTGACAGTCAATCTGAAGGTCCCAGAAGATCCTAACGCTCAGATTAAGAAGGTAGGGATTGCAGAGGCTCTCTCCCCTTCTCAAAACAGTTTTTGCAGAGGAATCGAGACATTTTTTCAAACCTGCCAGGCCTAACCTCGGTAATTGAGCATAATGTCATCACAGACCCTGGCGTTCGAGTACACCTCAAACCCTACCACATACCCGAAGCTCGCCGGAATATTCTCTCGGTCAAGTTTAAAGCCTTGTACACACAATCATTCATTCACAATCATTGAAACAAGAGGTATAGGTTAGGACTTTATATGAGACCATGACCATCCGGTACACAGGTCTCCATCCAATTATATCTGAGAAAAATAAGGGGACTAGGGGAAAAAAGGGGGACAATGGGGACTTTATATGAAACACATCACTAGGGCAGGCTGAGTCATCAGATGTAAAAAAATGTAAATTTATTGATACCACATGAGAAACAAGTTGCAATAGATGATACTCGCATATAGTCAATAGATAAGGTACAAAGTATGTAAAACATGGCAGTAGAACATATAATAGTAGCATAGTAACATGTTATACATTGTAACATAGGTAGATTGCAGCATCATCAAAATTACACCCCACATGTGTATACGTAATTCATATTGTATTAAAATCCAACTGATGGCTAAAACACTAAAATGCCCATGATAGATACATATTCGTTGTGACATGTCAAGAAGTTATGAATGTTCAGTTGTATTGCTCGACGCGTTTCGTGGAAGTTTGTCCACTCATCAGGAGCAGCTATCTGGAAATATCTAGAGTAACGTATAAAGTAGTAATTAATAATATTTAATTACAACAGGAAGAGGGGAAGCAAAACCGCTAGTCCTAACACTCTTACCTGTAGATATAGGGTATAATAGTAGTAGGGCATATATAGGAAAGTTCATGATGGTAGGAGATAACCAGGGGTGGACACAACAACCCCACGGGAGCTGAGGAGGCAACCAAGAGGCGGCAGGGCGAGGCAGCTCAGGACGCCGTAGAGCAATGGGTAGTGAAAAAGTTCACCTAGGTTTCCAACAAGGTGGTGTAAGATAGAGCATTGACCCAAGGTAACTGTAGATAAATAAAATAAAATACGTATAGGTAAAAAACAAGTAATGTTGGATGACCACTAGGTGGAAGATCAAGTGTGGGACAAGGTGAAGTGACAGTGAAGTGTTTTACATACTTTGTACCTTATCTATTGACTATATGCGAGTATCATCTATTGCAACTTGTTTCTCATGTGGTATCAATAAATTTACATTTTTTTACATCTGATGACTCAGCCTGCCCTAGTGATGTGTTTCATATAAAGTCCCCATTGTCCCCCTTTTTTCCCCTAGTCCCCTTATTTTTCTCATTCACAATCATTGGTCAACAAAACCGTGGACTTTGGTCCGAAGGGCGTTGGCCCAAACTTGTCTTGCATACAAACGGTAAGGAATTGTAGGCCAACAAATACAAATGTAGTGACATACTCCTCCTGATGCTAATTTCGTGTTAGTGGAAGTTTAGTGAGTGTTGATTTGCGCTTTTCATTTTGCGCTTTTCATTTCACGCTTTTCAGTTTGCGCTTTTCAGTTTGTTTCTTAACGGCCGTTCGTCAACCAGCCATGTTGCAGAATCGGATGAGATAACGTGTTATTTATTATTGGCCTTGGAGTTATTGCTTTGACATTGTTTTTTTGGTTGAATAATGATTTGATTTCGTATATTTTCTATAATTTTGGATGCATAGAATGCACTTTTTGGTTAAGTTCTATTGGCAGATAGCATGTCTATTTTTATTTGTTTTCTTTTTTAGTGCACAATAAAAAAAATTGTGGAGAATAATACTTGGCTGTGTGTTTAACTTCAAATGACAGTTTGGGAGTCGGCAGTTACATTTAAAGAAATACAATGTAAAATTGACAAGGGACACCAATATAGTTGTATCTTTGATCTTAAAAACTACGGGATAATGGTAATGTGGTAACTTGCCCAAATAAAAAAAAGCATAATAATATTATTCTTGATATCACTAGAAAAAAAAGCCTTTGAAAATTTGTTTGCAATAACTCCATCAGTATCACCGGCAAAGCAGCTTCATTATTATCCCATTAAAGAAGAAGAGAATTGTGCGCTGCATTTCCAGATTTCATAATTTGCCACGAACGCCAGTTTACAAGACCAACCGCTTCCAGCTTGTTCCTTGCTTCCTAGCATGCATGTTTGTACTTTGGACTTTTGTCTGACGGATTTGTGTACACATGCTCAGAAAATCCAACAACAGACATTTGTCTGCAGAAAATTTAAAAACCTGCGATCCAACATTTGTCCGCGGAAAATCCGACAATTGTCAGATGGAGCATACACACGGTCGGATTTTCCGCCAACAGCCTGTCATCACATATTTACCTTTGGAAAATCCGATCGTGTGTACGAGGCTTAAGAGTATGTTGGACCTTGGGATCACTGAGGAGTCTTCAAGTAGCTGGTCCAGCCCTATAGTCCTTGTACCCAAGCCAAATGGAACCTGGCGGTTCTGCAATTTCACAAGTTAAATGAAGTCTCCAAGCCAGGCGCGTATCCCATGCCCCGGGTTGATGAGTTAATCAAGAGATTAGGACCGGCCCGGTACATCACCACTCTTGACTTGACCAAGGGATACTGGCAGATCCAGCTTTCCTAAGAGGCTAAAGAAAAAAACTACATTTGCCACACCAGAGGGGTTATGGCAATATGCCCGAATACCGTTTGGGTTACATGGGGCCCCAGCCACTTTCCAGAGGGCCATGGACTTTGTCCTGAGACCTCATAAGGAATTCTCAGGAGCCTACCTTGATGACATTATCATCTTTAGTCAGGACTGGAAAAGTCACATACCGAAGGTCCAGTTGGTCTTGAATGTGCTCCGAAGGGCGGAGTCCACAGTAAACCCGAAAAAGAGCAAGGTTGGGTTGGAGGAGGCCCACTACCTGGGGTATGTTGTAGGCAGGGCTGTGATTAAACCCCAACTAAACAAGGTGGAGGCTATCCAGAAATGGGCCCCGTCCACTCACAAAGAAATAGGTGCCTTCTTTCCTTGGCATTGTGGGCTATTATAGGATGTTTGTCCCCAACTTTGCCAGTCTAGCAGCGCCTCTGACTGATCTCACCAAGGGAAAGAATGCAACTGTTGTTCAGTGGAGTGCAGAAGCAGAAGCAGCGCTCTACCGGTTGAAGCAAGCTTTGTGCCAGGAACCAGTGTTGGTAGCTCCCGACTTCCAAAAAGAGTTCCTGGTACAAACAGGTGCCTCAAAGTTGGGTCTGGGTGCAGTACTGTCCCAGATGGTTGGGGGGGTGAGCACCCCGTTGTGTACTTGAGCCGGAAGCTCATGCCAGCTGAGAGGAATTATTCCATTGTGGAAAGGGAGTGTCTCGCACAGGGGCATACCTAGTGCATTTGGCACCCAGGGTGGATCCTATATCTGGCATCCCCCACCTTAAAATGTAAATACACCCCACTGTGCCCCTTGCATACATCTGCACCCTTTAATATCTCCTTGTCACTACTGTGTACATTACACAGCACCTCTGGACCCCTTTACATTACACAGCACCTTGCACCTAAGGAACTCTTTACATTACACAGCCCTTGTACCTCTAGACCCCTTTACATTACACAGCACCCTGCACCTTTGGACCCCTTTACATTAGACAGCACCCTGCACCTCTGGACCCCTTTACATTACACAGCACCCTGCACCTCTGGATCCCTTTACATTACACAGCACCCTGCACCTCTGGACCCCTTTACATTACACAGCATCCTGCACCTCTGGACCCCTTTACATTACACAGCACCCCACATCTCTGGACGCCTGTATGTTACACAGACACCCCCTTAACAGCTCTGGACCCCCTGCATTTTATACAGACCCCCCCTACAGTGCAGACACCCCCTAAAGTGCAGACAGCCCCCATTCAGTACAGACCCTCCTACAGTGTAGACCCCCTACAGTACAGACCCCCCTACAGTACAGAACCTCCCCTACAATACAGACCACCCTAAAGTGCAGACCCCCTACAATGCAGACCTCCTACAATACAGACTCCCCTACAGTGCAGACCCCCCTACAATGCAGACCCCCCCTACAGTGCAGACCCCCCTCTACAATACAGACCCCCTACAGTGCAGACCCCCTCTACAAAACAGACCCCCCTTCAGACCCATAATGTACCTTGGGCATCGGCTCAGATGATCAGCGCGGGACCTGATCCACAGTACGTGTAGACTACACGGAGGAGGTGGCTTCACTGTATGAGACAGCCGAGACAGATCAGAGCTGCAGCGCATCCACGAGAGAAGGGGATCATTGTGGGGCCCGGGTGCGCCGACGGGTGTCACTCGGGTATCACTCTGGTGCGGCAAACATCCCCCCATTTGCAAAGCCACTACAGGCTCTCCATGTGTGTACTGTGTTCTTACCTGCCGCTGCCTGTCACCGTGCCGTGCCACTGCGCTGCTTAAATCCACCCACTGTCTCCGCTTCAGTCACGGAGGGGGGGCGCCGGCTTGACACCCCCCACTCCCACTTAGTACGCCACTGGTCTAGCAATAAAATGGGCTTTGGATACACTCCGCTTCTACTTGTTGGGCCGACCCTTCAAGTTAAAGATCATGTACCCCTTACATGGATGGCCCAAAATAAAGACAAAAACTCCAGAATCACCTGGTGGTTCCTTGCTCTACAGGACTTCAAGTTTGTAGTGGTACATAGACCGGGAAAGGTACAACAGAATGCGGGACTATTGCCACTTGATTGGTGGTGTGCAGACCCCTGGCCTGGAACAGGGGGGATATGTAGAGGGTCAGCCTGTATTTCTCCTGAGGTTACCTGTGGGTTTTTCTTTGTATCCCGAACAGTTCCTGTGGCAGATCTTTCTTGATCTACCTGATCTTGGCTTGGTATCAAGAGATCCTCAAATGTTCCACTTCTTCTTATTTGATTGAACAGTACTGACTGGCATATTCAAGGCTTTGGATATCTTTTTATATCCTTTTCCATCTTTTTAAAGTTTCACAACCTTGTTACGCAGGTCTTTTGACTGTTCTTTTCTGCTCCCCATGGCTTAGTGTCTAGGCTGCTTAGTGCATCCATGTGAGAGCTAACAAACTCATTGACTATTTATACACAGACACTAATTGCAATTTAAAAAGCCACAAATGTGGGAAATTAACCTTTAATTGCCATTTTTAACCCGTGTGTTCCTCCTTCTGTGTCTGTAACAAGGCCAAACCTTCCAGGGTATGTAAACGTTTGATCAGGCCATCTGGGTGATTTCTGTTATCACTAGGGTTTAAAAAGGATCCAAAAAACTAATGTGATAATAAATGGCTTCGTGTGATTACTATCCTTAAAAAAAATATATATATTTTTTTTGGCTCGATCAGTCATATTTTCAATATTAATGCCAGAATTTCACAATTTCTGCCAGGGTATGCAAACATTTGAGCACAACTGTATATATTGTATATTGTCTCATACTATGGTATGCTCTCTGCTGGGTCGTTTGGGGGTGTGGCTGTATTCCATTGTTCTATTGTGTCTGTTTGCCTTGGGAGAAAGTATTATGGGATGTGTATGTGTATTTGCTGTGAGGAGGGAGGGGGGAATTCCTCCAACAGCTCTCCCTGCTGATTGGACAGTCTACTCTGCCCTGAATGCAATGGGAGGAGGTATTGTCCCGAGTGTTACCTCTGTGTACCCGTGTTTCAATAAACAGTTCATGTTCAGGATTTCTCCAGAGCTTCTCCCATCGTTTGGAACTCCCTACCCCAATCTGTCCAACTGTCCCCTAATCTATCCATCTTTAGACGATCCCTGAAAACCCTTCTCTTTAACCACTTCCATACCAGGCACATATGCACCTTCCCGCCCAGACCAATTTTCAGCTTTCAGCACTCTCACACTTTGAATGACAATTACTCAGTCATGCTACACTATATCCAAACAAAATTTTTTATCATTTTCTTCTCACAAATAGAGCTTTCTAAAAGCATAAATTGCACATATCCTTTCTCAACCACCTATTACAATTTTGAAGGCCCTGGAGCACCAGGGCAATGGAATTTTACACAAAATAACCCCATTTTGGAAAGCACACACCCCAACATATAATCTATGAGGCATAATGAGTCTTTGAACTTTTCATTTTTTTCCAGAAGTTTTTGGAAAATGTGGAAAAAAAAATGAAAATGCATTTTTTTTACACAAAGTTGTCCATTTTTAAGATATTTCTAACACATAGCATGTACATAGCAAAAATGACACCCCAAAAACTCCTCCTGAGTATTGTGATACCACATGTGTGAGACTTTTACACAGCCTGGCCACATACAAAGGCCCAACAGTAAAGTAGCACTTTCAGGCGTTCTACAAGCATAAATTGCACATATCCTTTCTCAACCACCTATTACACTTTTGAAGGCCCTGGAGTACCAGGACAATGGAATTGTCCACAAAATGACCACATTTTGGAAAGCAAACACCCCAACATATAATCTATGAGGCATAATGAGTCTTTGAACTTTTCATTTTTTCCAGTTTTTGGAAAATGTGGAAAAAAAATGAAAATACATTTTTTTACACAAAGTTGTCCATTCATAAGACATTTCTTTTTTTTTTTTTTTTTCCTTCAATATTTTTTATTAAGTTTTGCAGAAATAAACATGTTACAAAGCAAGAGAAAGAAAAAAGAGGATAACACAGTATACACAGTCAAGAAATAACTTGGTGAAGTAACCTCTGGTGTTGTTGAGATCATTTGGGCCATATGGACCAATAGTTGTCAAATGTTGTGCAGTGTAGGGAATTTATTGCAATAAGGCATTCAAAGGTGTAGTTTCTGTGCACATTTTTGGTAATGTCTGATAGGTTTATGGCTGTTGTGGACTTCCAGTTGCGCAGTATTAGTAATCTCATCTCTAATAATATGTTGGTTATGACTGGTCTGAAATCTACGTGGAATTTGTCTATATTTAAGTGAAGAATTGCTAGAGCTGGATCTGGGGCTGTAAGCATTCCTGTTAGGGATGATATCAATTGGAATACCTGGTTCCATAGACTTTTAACTGTAGGGCAATGCCAAAGCATGTGAAGAAGGTTCCCAATTTGACCGCAAGCCCTCCAGCAGTGTGGTGATGACCCAGGGAAGTAAGGTGAGATTCTGTATGGCGTGTAGTGCCATCTGTTTGCTAATTTAATTGTTAGTTCCCAGTGGTTAACACAGTGGGACGCTCTATGCGTTTCTTTAAATGTGCGTTGCCATTGTTCTTCTGTGAAGGTAGTGTTTAGATCTTTTTCCCATTTTGTCATAGCTGTAGTTTTAGTAAATGTATGTTTGTCTTTAATGATGTTGTAGAAGAAAGATATTCCTTTCGTGTCTTGTTTGCTCTTAGAGTAGAATTGCCATATTTTGTATGGGATGGAAGTTGTCGGGTGAGAATGCGATTTTAAGAAGTGTATGATCCTTAAGCATGTGAATAGGCTGTCGTTAGAAAGGTTGTATTGTGTCTTAACTTGTTCTACAGACTTGGTTTTGGTTCCTATGTAGAAGTCAGAGATATGTGTTATACCTTTATGCACTAGGTCTTTGATGTTCATCATGGGTATCATTGAGTTTAGTAGAGTTAAAGGTAGGTCATATTTTGTGTCAGTCTTGTCTGTGTGGTTATGTTCCAGTAAAAATCTCCAGGCTCTTAAGGATATCTGCATAGGGGGTGACATTTGTTTTGTATCCCATGGTATCCACCTGTCACTCATAGTTAGGCATGTCAGGTTGTTGGTCGGTGCTA
Organism: Aquarana catesbeiana; assembly: GCF_042186555.1. NCBI lineage: Eukaryota > Metazoa > Chordata > Amphibia > Anura > Ranidae > Aquarana > Aquarana catesbeiana. The sequence continues at coordinate 213,572,123 of NC_133336.1, read as the reverse complement.
ATGTTGTTTCTATGTCCACCCACAGTGGTGCATCAGGTTTTTGGAACCAGTGCTTGAGTTGGTACTGCCCAATAGTAGTCAAATATGTCTGCCAGTCCAGCCCCCCCTGCCTTTTTGTGGAGGGTGAGTTTATTTCTAGAACACCAGCTTGGTTATCAGCGGAACCACATTAACTTTGACAAGCGTTGAAGTTTTGTTGGTGATAGTAATTCCTAAATACGTAATACTGCCTTTGCTCCAGGTGTAGGGTAGCTGTGACTGTAGAGCAGCACGTGTCGAGGGTGTTATTCCTACGTCCAGTATCAATGATTTAGAAAAAATAATCTTATAATAAGAAATATTCCCAAAGTCAGTAAGTATTTTGTGGGCTTGTTTTATAGACTTGAGCGGATTGGTCAGAAGTAGGATTACATCATCCGCAAAAAGATTGATGGTATGTGTGCTAGTACCAAGCTGGAAACCTGTAACCGAGGGGTGTGTTCTTATCGCTTCTGCTAAGGGTTCAATCATTAAGTTGAATATGGTCAGAGATAGGGGGCACCCCTGTCTAGTACCATTGGTAATATTGAATGGTGTAGATAGAAAGCCAGCTGAGTAAACCTGTGCTGAGGGACATGAATATAGGGCCATAATGGCCTGTAATATGGGGCCTCTGAAGCCAAATTTGTTCAGGGTCATTTCCATGTAGGTCCAGTGGACTCTGTCGAACGCCTTCTCTGCGTCAATAGATAGCAGCAGAGAAGGCGTTCGATTTTTCTCAGCACAATGTATCACATTAACAATTCTCCTGGTTGCAATCAAGGTTTGTCTCCCCCTCACAAAACCCATCTGGTCGCCGCTTTATAATTGTGGGGATAATATTTGTTAGTCTTTTGACTAAGAGTTTGGCATACATTTTGGTATCCGAGTTGAGAAGGGAAATTGGTCTAAAGTTGTCCGGAGTGTTGGATTCTTTGCCTGGTTTCGGTATTGTAACTATTTGTGCCTTCAGCATTTCTTGAGGTAAGGTGGCAGACTCAACAGCTTTGTTATATACTGTGGAGAGATGTGGAGAGAGGGTGCATTTAAATAGTTTAAAAAAATTCGTTAGAAAACCCATCAGGTCCAGGAGATTTCCCATTTGGAAGCGTGTTAATAGTTAGTTCTATTTCCTGGATTGTAAATTGGTGCATTTAAGGCTTCAAGTTGGTGCTCAGTGAGAGTAGGTAGGTTTATGTTCTGCAGGAAAGTTTGAATGTGTTCTGCGGTCGGTTGGGGTGTTTTGGGATCATTAATTAGGTTATATAATGAGCTGTAGTAATCAGCAAATTGATTCACTATGTCTTGTGGATTTGTAATTTTGTGGGATAACGTAGGATGTTTAAGGTATGTAATCCTTGTCTTTGAATGGATTGCCTTAAGTCTGTTTGCTAGGTATTTGCCTGCTCTGTTGGCGTTTGTGTAATGGGTTAGACGTAGGCGCCTAGGATGTTTGTCGTATTGTTGAGACAGTAGTTCTCTAAGTTTCTCTCTGAGGCTATTCAGAGTGTCAGATAGTGGTAATGTAGGCGCTATCTTGTTTTTGGATTCTAAATTATTAATTGATTTTAGAATGTCATTAAGCTGCTGTCCCCCTTTTTTTTCATTAGCCTCTAGTCGTATGAGAATACCTCTCATGTAGACCTTATAGGAATTCCATAAAATGTATGGGTCATTTACTGAGCCTACATTGTCTGCAAAGAAATTGTTTAGGTGCTGGGAAATTGATTTAGAGGTGTGTGATTCCTGGAGTAGTCTAATGTTGCAGCGCCAGATGGGGGGTGAGGAGGAGACTCCCCGTTCTATTATAGACATAGATATGGCAGCGTGGTCTGACCACGTTATGTCATGTATATTTGTGGTCTCCACATTTTGTAGAAGCCACTTGTCCATCAAAAACATATCTATACAGGAGTATGAGCAATGCCTATTGGAGAAAAAGGTGAAGTCTTTTTCATTGGCATGGAGGCATCTCCATGCGTCAAACAGTTCCTCTTTGTGAAGAAGTGTTTGAAGTGGTGGGGTACCCTTGGGTTTGCCTGATGAGGTGTCCAATACTGGATCAGATGTCACGTTGAAATATCCACAGATCAGGACATTGCCATATTTCATAGAGTTTACTTTGTGGATAACCTTCTTTATGAACCGAATTTGGTGTGAGTTCGGTGCATATATCGTGAGCAGGGTATATGGTTTGGAGTTGATATCCCCAGTTACAATAATGTATCTGCCTCAGTCATCAAGAACAATGTTCTTGGGTTGGAATGAGAGGGAGTTTTTAATGGCTAACATGACACCTCCTTTCTTATGGTTTGGTGTGCAGGCCAGGTATATGAACGGATAATCCTTATGCTTACAGTGTGGGTTGTTATCGGTTTGAAAATGCGTTTCTTGGACGCAGAGAATGTCCGCCTTTTGTTTGTTAGCTTCCTTCCATAGAGAAAATCTTTTTGCCGGGTGGTTTAGACCACAGGCGTTAATCAACAAGCATTTGATCGTCATTGTAAGGATCGTAGTATGTTTGGTAAGGCATTGTGGTGTGGGTACTCACTGTGACCAGGTATTTGGTAGGATGCAGCTGCCTTGTTGAGGTCACTTCGAACTGAATTGCGTATTTCAAGATGAACAATAAAAAGAAAAACAACAGAAAAAAAAATAAGAAAAGTCAACACAGGTATCATAATAAATGGATCTGAAAAAAAACTGATCCTAGTGCAGACGTAACTGCTACAGATGGTGTAGGGGTGTTGAAGAGTGTTCAATAAAGAAGCTCTTCTCCAGAGATAGATGTTATGCTTACGGGTCATTGCTATGAGCTTCCACCGGTATTCTTCTTTGAAGAGCGCTTGTGGGTTACAGTTTGCCATTCATTTTGTATAATAGGCGGCCCTGCAGGGAGTGAATGGAGGGTGGTTTGATCAGGGAGTATATTCCATCTCCGCAGGGCAGCAAGCCCCTCTTCTAATGTGGATACTGTAATGGTGGCCCCATTGTGGGTAATGGAAAGCTTTGCCGGGTATTTCCATTTGTGGAGGATTTTATGGTTCCTCAGTGCCTTTGTGATTGTCATCACGTGAGGCTTGCAATATTTGATCCTTTATGTGATAATAATGTACTCTCAGCAGTACATCCCTGGGTGTGTCAGCAGGGAGAAAGGATGGTTTGGGGACCCTGTGAATCCTATCCACAAGAAGATCTTGTGCAGTTGCTGCTGGCACTAAAGTTGAGAATAGGGTCTGGGCGAATTGCAATAGCTGATTAGGGGGAACTGCTTCAGGTATACCCCTCAATTTGAGGTTGTTCCTCCTGGACCTGTCCTCGAGGTCCGCCAGCTTGTCCTTTATCCATGCAATGTCTTCCCCCTGAGCTGTGTGTGCCTCCACCATTACATTATATGATGAGGTATATTCCTCCATCGTGTGCTCTACCTGATGCACTCTGTGGCCTAAGGTTTGCACCTCCCTCTTGCAGTCATTTATCCCTCTGACCCCTGCAGGGATGATCTCATGGACAGCAGCATGTCCTTCATGATGGTGTCTGACACTGGTCTGTCTGCTGTGGGGAAGTCTGTGATGGGATCCCTGTCCTGAGTGCTCTGTGTTGTGATGGTGCAGTGAGGCCCGCTTACCTCCATTACAGGAGGTCTGGGTGGAGAGTGCCTCCGCTGTTTGGATTTCGCCGGACTTCTCGTTGAGGGACTAGATGTGCCCAAGGATGATTCGCTGGGTGGGTCAGGTGCGTTGGTGGAGGCAGACGATAGCCCTTTGATGCCGCTGCAGGCTCCATGCTCTGGCCTGTTCCCCAGAGCGCTGCCCCCATTTTGCTGAGGCTCCCGCGTGGCATAGTAGCTCGTAATTTTTTGTGGCTGCTGCGGGTTCTTGCGGTTTCTGGGCATCTTGTTTCGATCACCTTGGTTTCGCCGGCTGGATGGTAGTGTTTGGGGTCTTAGATGGCACCGGTGTGCTCTGATGGCTTCGGATTATCTCCAGTGGACGAGCGGAGCTCCTAGATTAAGCATTCATCTTGGAGACCGGTCGCCACGCCCCCTCTTCATAAGACATTTCTAACACATAGCATGTACATAGCAAAAATGACACCCCAAAATGCATTCCGCTACTCCTCCTTAGTATGGTGATACCACATGTGTGAGACTTTTACACAGTCTGGCCATATACAAAGGTCCAACATTGAAGTAGCACTTTCAGGCATTCTACAAACATAAATTGCACATATCTTTTCTCAACCATCTATTACAGTTTTGAAGGCCCTGGAGCACCAGGACAATGGAATTGTCCACAAAATGACCCCATTTTGGAAAGCAAACACCTCAACATATAATCTATGAGGCATAGTGAGTCTTTTGAACGGTTCATTTTTTTCCAGAAGTTTTTGGAAAATGTGGGGAAAAAAAATGAAAATGCATTTTTTTACACAAAGTTGTCCCTTTATAAGATATTTATAACACATAGCATGTACATAGCAAAAATAACACCCCAAAATACATTCTGCTACTCCTGAGTATGGCGATACCATATGTTTGAGACTTTTACACAGCCTGGCCACATACAGAGGTCCAACAGTGAAGTAGCACCTCCGGGCATTCTAGCAGCATTAATTACACATATCATTTTCTGACTACCAATCACATTTTTGAAGGCCCTTCATATTTCTAACACATAGCAGGTACATACCAAATAACAAAAGATTACCTGTGGTTTTAGAAGTGCAGTGGTCCACAGAGGAGAGCATCGGTCCAGGCAGCAGGCAGGAATGAGGTCAGCGACAGCAAAAGCAATCATCCAGGCAGCAGGCAGGAATACTGTCCATAGTTCATACAGGCAGAGATACTGTCAGCACAACCAGAGCACAGCCAAAGCACAGCCAAAGTACAGGTCCAGGTAGCAGGCAGAGGTGTCCTGGCAGAAATACTGTCCAAAGTTAGTAGATGCAGCAGGCAGATAAATGGTCAACACAGCCAAAGTATTGGTCCAAGCAGCAGGAAGAAACATGGTCCATAATGTCATGGGTCTTTACAGGCAGCAATATGGTCAGCACAGCCAAAGTATTGGTCCAGGCAGCAGGAAGGACCATCAAGCTTAGGGCCAGGGGGGACAGGGGTAGAGGCTTCTTCCACCCAAATTGCTTTGAAGCCTCCGGGCAACCAGACTAGTTCTGGGAGGACAGAAAATGAAAAACTGGTTTTCTCTACTCAGAACGCTATTCTGAAGCCCCTCACATATGTGAGACCCCTGTGTACTGAAGTAGATGGCCAAAAGATCAGTCCAAGTGGCAGGCAAAAACATGGTCAATTAACAGGCCAAGGTCGGTGCATGTGAAAGTCAGAAACGTGGTTTAAATTGGCAGGCAGAGGCATCGTCGGTAAACAGGCTGAGGTTGGTGCACGTGGAAGTCAGAAACGTGGTTTAAATCGGCAAGCAAAGACATCGTCGGTATACAGGCCAGGGTCAGTTAATTAACATGGTAGCAGGCAAATGGGGAAATGGTAGTCTGTTAATAATAAGGGGAACTAATATTGGATAGATGTATGATAATTTTTGAAGCAATCTCCAATGCACAGGCCAGGTTGGGAGGGACATTGGGGACAATAATAGCTGGTATCTCTTCTTACTCCTCCTCTGCTGCATACATGGCATTTCTTTTGGCATCTTCTTCCAGATTCTGTGGGGGGAATGTGATAGGGAAAGTGTTGCTCATGAAGTCGACTCACGCTATCAGAACGAATGCTTACTGGGGCGGGACCTTGTTGGTAAATGAGGGCAGTGACAATATCTTCAATATACTTAAGGTAGGTGATTTGTTGGTTTTGAGTTGCTTTTTGGTAGCAGACAAACAAATTAAAAAGGGCCCTGTGAAACAGGAGAAAAGCAACTTTCTTCTACCAATAACGGGACTTTCTGGTTGATAAATAGGGCTGTAGCATCTGATCGTTTAAATCCACTTTTCAGTCATCCACTTGTCAGATCTTCAATGCCAAGGACTGAATGTGTCTGTAGTGTGGTTGATCGCTTGCTGCAAGCCTCTGGTCCCCCTTGCTGAGTGCTTTGATCTGCTGGACGGAGCATTCCTGCTTGTCTTTCTCCTGTGAGGAGGTCGATTGTGTTATCTCCATTGAGTGGATATCCTTATACAAGATGGTTTATAGCTTGCCTCTGGTAAGCGTGCATTTCTATAGGTGGTGGATTTTTCACTGGGTGCTCTTCGATGAATTTTGATTTATCACCATTGGACATTGATTTGGTTTCGGGGACCTCTCTCTCTGGTCATTGTTATTTATTTCTATAATTTATGTCATCACAATTGATTTTGGTTATTTACCATCTGATACCGATTTGGTCTTGGGACTTTTTTCTCTATTCAATGTCACTAATTTATTTTATGTCACCTTAATTGATTGATTGTTTATGAATACTTGTATTTAATTTAATTTCGCATTTTCTATATTTGACAATGTTTGTTATACTTTCTGTAGTATAATAATTTAATTCTGTAGCGCGGTTCCTATATATTATTTTGATTTGGTTATTTGTGTATGCCTCACAATAGAACTGCAGCTTAATTTAATATTTCATGCTTGTGAAGCGCGGTCATTTTTTACATTTTTCTGGTTGATAAATAGGGCTGTAGCATCTGATCATTTAAATCCACCCCCCATGTACATATTATAATCGTGGACACATTCGGGCTTTACAATGGGGCCGCCTCTTCTTTGGGGGTGTCATTGTGGATGGTAGAGAGGATGTGGTCATCTTTCTTGTCCCTCCACTTCATGGCCAACACCTCCTCGTACCTCATGAATGCCGATTCTCCGTTTTGCAAATTTTTGGTCAACAAATTTTGTGGGAATCCCTTCCGTTTTTTTTTAAAGTACTGCAGGCCGGGTTTTTTTTTACTTTAAAGGTGACGAAAAAGGGGCAGGCTGGTATAATAGTTGTCGACATATAAATGGTATCCTTTGTCGAACAGGGGGTATGCCAGCTCCCAGACAATTTTACCACTGGTTCCAATATATGTGGGGCAATCATGGGGCTGGAGCTGGGAGTCTTTGCCTTCGTAGATCCGGAATGTGAAGACATATCCAGTGGCTCGATCGCATAATTTATTTAATTTCACCCCATACCTGGCTCTCTTGCTTGGTATATACTGCTTGAAGTGCAGTCGGCCAGTGAAATGTATGAGGGACTCGTTCACACAATTTTTTTGGTCTGGGGTAAAAACGTCTCTAAATCACTGGGAAAAGGAATTGATTAGGGGGCGTATCTTATACAATTTATCATGGCTGCGATGATCTCGGGGAGGGCACTGTAAATTGTCATTGAAGTGGAGAAAACGCATAATCATGTCGTATCTTGTTCTGGACATGACAGCGGAATATATGGGCATGTGGTGGATGGGGTTGGTGGACCAATATGCATGGACTTCGTTCTTTTTTGTAAGGCCCAAAAATAATTTAAATTCGTCCGGTATTAGACGTCGCCACTGGAACATGTGGGCATAGGAAGAATTGGGGTTGGCAGCAATAAATTGGGATGCATACAGGTTACTTTGATCCACCATATTCTGCAGCAAATCTTGTGGGAAAAATAAAGAAAAATAATCAAATTGAGAAAAATTTGTAGTGTCAGGCTGCACACCTGGCTGTGCAGTGAAAGGGGGATGATAGCGGATCCTGAGTTGGCAGGCAACCATAAGGGGTTTGCCAGGGCATTGGGAAGGTAGGACTGGGGCTGGGTTCTTCGGGTTAGGCGTGTGATTCCAGTGCTTGTACTGGGCTCCTCTTCCTGGGGTCTGCCGCTGCTGGTGGTGGCAGATCTCCTGATCTTGGTCCTGATCTCATTCTTTTGGGAGGGACGGTGTCCTCTGAGGACTTGGACTCTGATCCACTATCCTCCACTGGCTCGTATTCTGAACCAGAATCGGATGATGGGAGCTCCCCGCTGCTCTCATAATCTCACATGGTAAGAAGGGCATATGCCTCCTCAGGTGTGTAAACCCTTTGCAACATTATGGTAGTACTTTTTTGGCAGGCCTATGTAATGGTACTGCTGGCGGTAGTGGTGGTACCGATGTGGTATTAGTGGCGGGCCTGTGTGGCGGTACAGGTGGCGGTATGGGTGGTGGTACCGATCATGGAACAGGTAGCGGTACCTGTGGTGGTGGTGGTACGGGTGGCGGTACGGGTGGTGGTACTGGTAGCAAGCCTGTGTGGCGGGCCTGTGTGGTGGTATTGATGGTGGGCCTGATGGCGGTACTGATGGCGGGCCTGATGGCGGAACTGGGGGAACTGGCGGTGGTACAGATGGCGGTACTGGTAGCCTGTGTGACGGTACCAATGGCGGTACTGATGGCGGTGGGCCTGATGGTGGTACTGATAGTGGGCCTCATGGCAGGACTGGCTGTGGTACCGATGGCGGTACTGGTAGCCTGTGTGGTGGTACCAATGGCGGTACTGATAGCGGTGGGCCTGTGACAGATGATTGACAGATGGGCTGATTGATTGACAGGTGGGCTGATTGATTGGGTGACTGACAGATGGGCTGATTGGCTGGGCTGATTGATCAGATGGGCTGATTGACAGATGGGCTGATTGACAGATGGGCTGACTGACAGATGGGTTGATTGAAAGATGGGCTGGGCTGTGTGACAGGTCCTCTTTATTGGTGGGGTCATGTTGTGCACAGTATACAGACAGAACACTGATATCTCACTTACTGATCCCTGCTCTCTCCTCACACGATCGGTGTGTGAGGAAAGAGCAGAGATCAGATGGTAACTGCTCCTCTGTGTTTACATTTGTGATTGGCTGTTATTGGACACAGCCGGTCACATGGTAAACAGCCAATTTCATTGGCTGTTTACCTTGATCGGGGAAGCGCTGTGTCCAAGGGACAACCGCCTTCCTCGATCCCTGCCCTGCACTCCTCCGGTGGCGCATACAGTGCGCGCCGCCGAGTTTGTTATGACATGTGATCGGCTGTGACATTGACACAGGCGATCACGTGGTAAATGGCCAAAATCACTGGCTGTTTACCGCGATCGGGGAAGCACTGTGTCCGCTGCACACTAGGGGGTCATCCTGATGGACGTCATATGAGGCCCAGTCAGGATAACACAACCACCGCCCGGCCATCATCTGTTATGGGCCGGGTGGGAAGTGGTTAAAGAAGCTTATGCTGCTTCTATCTAATTCACTGTTTCATTTTCTCCATCAGCTCATCCCCCACAGCTATTACCTTTTGTATCAATTGACCCCCCTCCTAAATTGTAAGCTCTAGTGAGCAGGGCCCTCTGATTCCTCTTGTACCAAATTGTAATGTAACTGTAATGTCTGCCTTCATTTTGTTAAGTGCTGCGCAAACTGTTGGTGATATATAAATCCTGTATAATAATAATAATAATAATAATAATGTTCAGCAGCCAAAACGAGTACTGTCTAGTTCTTGGTTGTCAGCGGTTGGAATATCTCATATCTATATTCAGACTGGGAGGAAGCGGTATAAGACAAAAGCACTCAAGCGGAGTGTGGGACGTTTTGTTACAGTTATATTCTATTTTATTCTGTTCTATTCCTTTATTTGCTATCCTATTTTAGTCTGTTTTACTCTATTCTTTTATTTGCTATTCTGTCCCCTTTTTTTCTATTCAAATTTGTTCTATTCTTTTATTTTGTATTCTGCTCTGTTTTACTCTATTCTATTATTTTATTTTCTATTATATTCTTTTCTATTTCTTTATTTTCTATTCTCTTCGGTAATTGGAATACTATTTGAATTTTAATTTTGTCAGAAATTTTGGTTCATCATATTCGTTTAAATTCATTATTATTGTAATTCGGAAATTAAGATACATCCACATTTCAGAATAACGAACAATTTTCCCCCCAAAATTCAATTTGGAGTGAAACGAGCCGCCCATGTCCATTACTAAATAAATGTGAATGCAGACACAGAATAGGTTAGGATGATGAGTATGTCTATAGGACAGGAAATCCTCGCAGTGAGGATGGATCAGATCAGAAAGATATGGTTAGTATTGTACCCTTTAAATAAACAGGCAAACAAAAGATCCACAGTAACTCCCTGAGTAAACACCAAAATAACAAGAGTGACCAATTATGGTCTATGGCTGCAGGTCCTTCTGCCAAAACTGCACCACATAGAAGGTTCCAGAGTTCCCCCAACTACCGGAAATTATTTTTGTATGATTGGTAATAAATCTCCATGTGATATTGGTGGATTTTAACATTACAATGTTACCAGATGATTAAAATGAGGGCCTTGGATTTCAGAACTGAGAATTGGTTGTCATTCAATCTCCTCGATCTCACCCTCTGGAAATAATAATTATAATTATATGATGATTGAACTTTCCATCAATGGCCCGGGGGGGACATCTTCCTGACGTTTCACAAAGTTCACTCCCAATAAGTTGATAATTACTCCTCCCTGTAATCGTGAGAAGAGGACAGGCCACCACAAAGATGGTTATTCAAAGACCCAAAGGTTGTACAATCAGATTACATAGTGTATGGTCTCACTGAAAGGAATCTTTCTGTGAGAGCTGAGAATGGTCTTCCCCATTAGGGAGATTCCTCCTCTATATTTGCCCTGGTGACCATGATCATTGAAAGTAACTTCGCAAAATTTTAGGTTGTCACCAGTGGAGGAATAGGAGGGAAAATCTTCCAATGGGGCCACCGAGGATATTCTCTCACATCCTGTTTTGGATATGGAACAGGAAGTGAAGGGAAATCTTACCAATAGGATGTAGCCCCTCCCCCTTATGTTATCCAAAAACTTAACAGAAAAAGCTTTGCCTTTAGTTCTCCTTTATTGAATTTGTAATTTTCATTCATTATTAATTTCCATTCCTTTGTATTTTATACGGTGGATTTGGTTGTTGAAGGGAGACGTAGTGGCACCTTCCGTAGCCGGCCTCAATTTTGGGGTTAAGGGTGATTTAATGTGGCGATGTGATGCATCGGAATCCTCACAAATTCGCTGTATTGTAATTCTCTGTCTTAGTTTTTATCCAAAAATTCAAAAGTCTTCAGAACAAAATACAGATCCTCTTGATCCTCAGAAGACACAAACTATCATTCCTCCAATATACTGAATACACAACATTACATTGAACCCTTTTCATCCGCCGAGCCTGGGAACTGCAACATAGAAAGGGGGTTTCTCTGCTGAAGCGTTCACCTAGGGCCCCAGAATAATGACACCCTGACACTTGGGGGTCCAAGAACAATGACACCCTGACCCTTGGGGGTCCCAGAACAATGACACCCTGACACTTGGGGGTGCAGAACAATGACAACCTGACACTTGGCGGCCCCAGAACAATGACAACCTGACACTTGGGGGCCCCAGATCAATGACACCCTGACACTTGGGGGTCCAAGAACAATGACACCCTGACACTTGGGGGCCCCAGAACAATGACACCCTGACACTTGGGGGTGCAGAACAAAGACACCCAGACAATTGGGGGCCCAAGAACAATGACACCCTGACACTTGGGGGTCCCAGAACAATGACACCCTGACACTTGGGGTACCAGAACAATGACACACTGACACTTGGGGGCCCCAGAACAATGACACCCAGAAACTTTGGGGCCCCAGAACAATGACACCCTGACACTTGGGGCCCCAGAACAATGACACCCTGACACTTGGGGCCCCAGAACAATGACACCCTGACACTTGGGGGTCCCAGAACAATGACACTCGGACACACAGGAATATTGGTATTGGATTATGGTCATTGGTATTCTATAGATATATTGATGAAAAAAACAGAAACACAGAAGCATTTAAAGGATAAATTTCTAGTTTATTGAGACGTCAGTCTTTGTACGAGGGTCTCCTCCATGGCGGTGGAATGAACGGTCGGAGTGCCTCAGCTGCTCTCACAGAAGAAGGTGTTTCAGGCCAGGAGCACAGAGGCCACAAAGATGGCAGACTCCTGGAAGTCCACCGCCCCAACTCCGTTCTCATCCAGCTCCTAGAGAAGGAAGACTTAGATTTAATCAACCATCGTTTTCCCATCTTTCCCCGGTTCCTGCCTACATTACACCGAGATTCCATCCTAGAAGAGTATCCCACAGGAAATAAAAAAGTGTATTTAGTTTGGAAATTTGAGGCTTTCGTGGTAAAAATTCTACACGTCTGTTTTATTCATCTTTGTAGTTTGTGTATCAAGATTATGTGGTCCTCTTTAGAATTAGTCAACGCTATGCAACCCTCAATATATTTTTTAGATAATGATTTTTGAATGTCAGGTATCAGCAAAAAGACTTTTCAGAGGGTTCCCCAATCACCAATTTTGGCTGTTGATTGTGTGTGACTTGCTTTAGAAAGTAACTACATGCAGTATCTGGAGTAGAGTTAAAAGATATTACTTTTTATTTATTTATTCTGGAGTCCTTGTCCCTTTAGAGCCGGTTCACACAGGGGGGCTTCAAAGTCACTCAACTCTGAAACCGCCCCGTACAGCGTGACTTGCAAAACAACTTCTGTATAGAAGTCAATGCAAGCCGCTCTGAAGTTGCCCCAAAGTAGTACAGGAACCTTTGAGTTGAGTTTGACTTGAGTCGCTCCTATTAGAACGGTTCCATTGTAGAGAATGGAGCGCGACTTGTCAGGCCGCTAAGTCACCGGACAGGTCACCCCTGTGTGAACAATGGCTTTCTTCTTGTCACTCTTCCATAAAGGGGAGATTTGTGGAGAACACGACTAATAGTTGTCCTGTGCACAGATTCTCCCACCTGAGCTGTGGATCTCTGCAGCTCCTCCAGAGTTACCATGGACCTCTTGGCTGCTTCTATAATGAATGCTCTCCTTGCCCGGCTGGTCAGTTTAGGTGGACGGCCATGTCTTCATGAGATGTTCAAAGCTTGGGAGATTTTTTTTATAACCTAACCCTGCTTTATACTTCTCCACAACTTTATCCCTGACCTGTCTGGTGTGTTCCTTGGTCTTCATGATGCTGCTTGTTCACTAAGGTTCTCTAAGAAATCTCTGAGGGCTTCACAGAACAGCTGTATTTATACTGAGATTAAATGACACACAGGTGGACTCTATTTACTAATTAGGTGACTTCTGAAGGCAATTGGTTCCACTAGATTTTAGTTAGGGGTATCAGAGTAAAGGGGGCTGAATACAAATGTCCCCCCCCCACACTTTTCACATATTTATTTGTATCATTTATCATTTTCCTTCCACTTCACAATTATTACCTCTGATGTATGATGATGATGAGGATCAGATTAGGTCCCCCTTGCTAGTATCGGGTTGGACCCCCTTTTGCCTTCATTCTTGGTGGCATAGATACAACAAGGTGTTGGAAACATTCCGATGATGATGGGGATCAGATTAGGTACACCCAGAGGTGATCCTCATCATCATCATTATACATCAGAGGTAACCCTTTCCTGTCCAGAGTGTACCTACTAGCTAGGTTCCCCTTGCTAATAGCGGGTTGGGCCGCTTTTGCCTTCATTCTTGGTGGCATAGATATAACAAGGTGTTGGAAACGTTCCTCAGAGATTTTGCTCCATAGTGACATGATAACATCACACAGTTGCTGCAGATTTGTCGGCTGCACATCCATGATCCGAATCTCCTGTTCCACCACATCCCAAAGGTGCTCTATTGGATGAGATGTGGTGAGTGTGGAGGACAATGGAGTACAGTGACCTCATTGTCCAGTGGTGAGATGATTGGAGATTTGTGACATGGTGCATTATCCTGCTGGAAGGAGCCATCAGAAGATGGGGACACTGTAGTCATAAAGGGATGGACATGGTCAGCAACAATACTCAGGTAGGCCGTGGTGATTAAACCCCATCCCCCACACCATTACACTCTCACCACCAGCCTGAACCGGTGATACCCCATCCCCTACACCATTACACCCTCACCACCAGCCTGAACCAGTGATACCCCATCCCCCACACCATTACACCCCCACCACCAGCCTGAACCGTTAATATCCCATCCCCCACACCATTACACCCCCACCACCAGCCTGAACCAGTGATATCCCATCCCCCACGCCATTACACCCCCACCACCAGCCTTAAAAAGTGATATCCTATCCCCCACACCATTACACCCCCACCACCAGCCTGAACCGGTGATATCCCATCCCCCACACCATTACACCCCCACCACCAGCCTGAACCGGTGATACCCCATCCCCACACCATTACACCCCCACCACCAGCCTGAACCGGTGATATCCCATCCCCCACACCATTACACCACCACCACCAGCCTGAACCGGTGATATCCCATCCCCACACCATTACACCCCCACCACCAGCCTAAACCAGTGATATCCCATCCCCCACACCATTACACCCCCACCACCAGCCTGAACCGGTGATACCCCATCCCCCACACCATTACACCTCCACCACCAACCCGAACCGGTTATACCCCATTCCCCACACCATTACACCTCCACCACCAGCCTGAACCAGTGATATCCCATCCCCCACATCATTACACCCCCACCACCAGCCTGAACCGGTGATACCCCATCCCCCACACCATTACATCCCCACCACCAGCCTGAACCGGTGATACCCCATCCCCCACACCATTACACCCCACCACCAGCCTGAACCAGTGATATCCCATCCCCACACCATTACACCCCCACCACCAGCCTGAACCGGTGATACCCCATCCCCCACACCATTACACCCCCACCACCAGCCTGAACCGGTGATATCCCATCCCCCACACCATTACACCCCCACCACCAGCCTGAACCAGTGATATCCCATCCCCCACACCATTACACCCCCACCACCAGCCTGAACCAGTGATACAAGGCAGGATGGATCCATTGGCCAAATTCTGACCCCACCATCTGAATGTCGGAGATGAAATCCAGACTCATCAGACCAGGTAACGTTTTTCAAAATCTTTTAGTTTCACCCTGACACTTGGGGGACCCAGAAAAATGACACTTGGTTGTCCATATTATAATGTAAATGATTTTCTTACTTTGATAGGATTCAGCTTCAGATTTTCCTTCAGCTCATTTACATTCAAAGTTTTTGTATTTCCTTCCTTGTTTGCGATCTTATTAAATTCTTCCGCCAAACTCTTTATATTCTTCTCCAGAAATATGACCTGTACAAAGATATGAGGAGGTTCCATCATCTGATCTCCAACCTCTTCATCCACTAATATTATTATTATACATTTATATAGCGATAACATATACCACAGTGCTTTACAGAGATCACTGAGCCAATCACATCAGTCTCTGTACCAGAGGAGCTTACACTCTAATGTCCCCTCCCCCACAGTCACAGTTTTCTATGCCTCCTATTAATAACAAATGTATTATTGTCCTCCGCAATGAGGAAAGTTTGGTTCTCACCCTGTATAATGAGGAAAGGTAGGTACTCACCCTGGTATTAATGGAGGTAGGTACCCCCCTGGTAGTGAGGAAAGGTAGGTACTCCCCTTGTATAATGAGGAAAGGTAGGTACTCACCCTGGTAATGAGGAAAGGTAGGTACTCCCCTTGTATAATGAAGAAAGGTAGGTACTCCCCCTGTATATGAGGAAAGGTAGGTACTCCCCCTGGTAATGAGGAAAGGTAGGTACTCCCCCTGTATAATGAGGAGAGGTAGGTACTCACCTTGGTGCTGTAAGCATAGAAGAGACTCAGAAAGATCAGAAGACAGAACATTTTGTTGGTGGGTTTGAGGATTGCAGTCTGGGGATGGGGAGAAGAGAACACAATGATGATGGGTGAGGACGGGTAATATAAACTCTCTATAGGTAATATAACTTACCATGGTGATCGATGTGACGGCACACACTATGCTGGGTACAGGTGTGAGGAGACTTTTATATGAACTGAAATCTGGTCAAACCCTCCTCTCCCCACCCCCTTTATGTGTATTATATTCCTTGTGTGGACACACCCAGCTCTGTACTGATACCTCTATACAGGTGATCCACACTCCAATGACTTGTCCTGCGACTTGGGACTGCAAAGTCACATGACAAGTCATTCCCCATGATTTCCAATGACAACCATTCATATTAGTACGACTTCAAGCCATGCCAACTTCAAAGTAGTCCCTGCACTACTTTGGTCCGACTTTTGATGTGAGTTACACAGGCATTCCCTAAAATCGCAGCCACAAAATTGCGTGACTTTAGAATCATGGTAGTGTGAAAGGGGCCTAACTAGCTTGATAAAACATTCTTCTCACCACTGAGCCCGGCTCTATCTCCACAGGAAGGAACCTTTTATAGTGTGGGGTGAGACTATGAGCACTGAGCCATGACTGGACAAAGTCATAACTTTGCCCAATCAGAGCTCTCACAGTGCTCTTTGCCCTGACTGGGCAAAGCCTTTCACCTGACCGCTGGTCAGGTGCATTGCTTCAGCCAATCAGAGCTTTTAAAAACACACTGTGCGGCACACAAGTGCATTGTGGGTCGCTCGGCGGGAGAACATGCAAACACCCGAAAGGGCGATGTTTGGGGCTGAACTGATGCTTGACCCGAACAGCTCATCTAAACACCATGGTCTACAGAACAAGCAGGAGAATAAGAGAGCTTGGTTAGGGTAGAATGACTTCCAGTTGGCTTGTGTTCCAGTGTTGGTGTCTTTTCTTTTTGCCAGCAGCCACATCTGGGTGTTACCTGGAGTGTGGTGGCTGCATCATATGACACATCACGGGTAGAGTTGCCACCTCATCCCTTTAAACCCGAACACCTTTGAATTACACGGGTTCTGAGGCTATTTAAATGCAGATAAGGCACCAAGTGAGTTTAGTTACCACCTTAATCAGCCACAGAACCTGTGTAATTAATATGTGTTCGGGTTTAAAGGGATGAGGTGACAACCATAATCACAGGACTGCATCCTCTATCAAGTGGGACGTTGTGTCAGTGCTTGAGCATGGAGTCCATGTTCCCATAGAACTTTTGTGCCTGCAGCTCCCCTAAAAGGTACTGAAGCGTTCCTCTACAACTGTAAGACCTTTAAACCTCCGTAGCCCCCTGCAACTTCCACTAATCTACACAGCAGTCCCTTTTGTGCCTTGGCATCCCCATCTGCCATCCATTCTCTGCAGCACCACCTCTGTACCCGCAGTCTCCACTACATCCACAGTCTGAACCTGGGCTACACCCAATACCAGGGCAAGGCCTTCTAGAACCCAAGAAAAATGAAGCCAAAATGTGCAGTGTTGAGGCAGGCGAAGCTTTATATTTGCACCTAGAGTGGCCGGGACGGCACAGGGGACATAATTGGCCACCACTGTCCCCCAGGCCTAGTCTTGACACTTTGCGGTCCATGGAAAACCGAATGGAAAAGGGAAAAAGATGTGACACGGTTCCATCAGTGTTGTTTAGCTATCAGGAGCTTTGGGAAGCCAGGTTTTCATTAATGTTATTGGAACCAATTTTGGTTTTATCTGTAAACTAGTTATAACTCATAAAAAGTGCAAATTGTATTCTTTTGTAAAGTGACTAGAATGAGGTCTGTGGTACAGATTCTGGTTCTGTCTATTTTTGTTATGTGACAGATCACTGTGCTGGTTCTGTTCCCCCAATGCCTATTATGACTAAATCTCAATCATGTAACTATGATAGACCACCCCCATCCCGTCCTGCAGATATACAAGCCTTCTCCGTCTCACTGATAGGGACTACAAGGATTACACCGGGACTACACCGTATGACGACAGCCTAATGAGGATGTTTTTTACTCGGGATGTATGATTTTGGCAAACGGGCTCAATAAATATTTATATGAGCATCTTGCTGTACCCAAAGGTCTACCGCCTGCTCCTGTTCTCCATTCCACAAGATAAATAAAACCAGTACTTACTGGGAATTAATGAATTGTTCTGTCTGTTCTTCTAATAATGAATGCCGGAGTTTCGGCACCTCAGGCGAGTTCTGAACAATCGGTGATCTTTACCTGAACAAACTAATAGTCACAGTACAGGCCGGCCTCACAGTACATCTCATCCTCATTGAACTGTTTATCTGCGTTTGTCAACATCAACGTCACACCACACGCCGATGTTTGTCTTTAACCCATAATGTGGCCTGTACATAACAGAATGTATCTAAAAACCCAAGAGAATACGGGGCATTACATTAACAAAAGGTTATAAGCCCTGACACTTGGGGTCCCAGAACCATGGCACCCGGACCCTTAGGGGTTCCAGAACAATAACACCCGGGGGTCCCAGAACAATGACACCCAGGGGTCCCAGAACAATGATACCTGGACACTTGGACACTTGGTAATCCCAGAACAATGACACCCGGACACTTGGGGATCCCAGAACAATGACACACAGACACTTGGTGGTCCCAGAACAATGACACCCTGACACTTGGGGGTCCCAGAACAATAACACCCAGACACTTGGGGGTCCCAGAACAATGACACAGGGACACTTGGGGGTCCCAGAACAATGACACCCTGACACTTGGGGTCCCAGAACCATGGCACCCAGACCCTTAGGGGTCCCAGAACAATAACACCCGGGGGTCCCAGAACAATGACACCCAGGGGTCCCAGAACAATGATACCTGGACACCTGGACACTTGGGGATCCCAGAACAATGACACCTGGACACTTGGGGATCCCAGAACAATGACACACAGACACTTGGTGGTCCCAGAACAATGACACCCTGACACTTGGGGGTCCCAGAACAATAACACCCGGACACTTGGGGGTCCCAGAACAATGACACAGTGACACTTGGGGGTCCCAGAACAATGACACCCTGACACTTGGGGTTCCAGAACAAAGACACCCTGACACTTGGGGTCCCAGAAAAATGACACCCTGATGCTTGGGGTCCCAGAACAATGTGTTGCCTTATGGGATTATGTGAAATCTCCATTAATCGCTGTAAAATATTGCAATTAGAAATATATTTCAGTTGGAGGGAAATATATTTAAAATACTGAGTGTTGTGTTGGTGTTATTGTAATTAGTTCAACTTCAAAGGTTGGCCTTTTGTTCTCCCTGAGAACATCTTCCCTGGGTAGTAAACAACAGCTTTCTTTGACTCATCCAATCAGGCTGTGCCCAATATACATTTACTAGGTACAGTGACCAATTAGGGAGAATTATATTAGCCACACTACAGAAAGGAGGGGGGGGGGATATAATGCTTTGTGACCAAGCTAACTCACTCTTTGGTGTGGGAGCAGACAGCAGTCACCATGGGCTGACCTGAAGCTAACAGGTAATCTAATATACTTGTATTTTATACTGTACTGTAAATATGGGTGTCGTGGGTAATTTGTAAATACCATGTAAGCCAGGAGACCTACACTGTACATTGTGTTGTAAATACTGTCGGGTGTGTACTTTGTACAGATTATGTAACCCTATTAATAAATGTGTATTGCGGAACGAACTACCTCTTTGTTGTAAGATCTCTCAGATCTAGATATGTATATGTCCATACTACTACAATGATTGAGGTGTATGCACAAAATACAGAACTAGTCAACAAAATGGCGACCGGCGAATGGACAGAAAAATTTGGTGGTCTCTTTCAGCAATATCTCAAGGGGTTGCAATATCTACAAAAGGCACACTTTGAAAGGGTTTTTCATTTGAATGCTAAAAAATGAACATTGGGTGCTCTATGTGCTCGATATAGAAATGGGCTATAAGAAATAGCTGTGTTCTACAGTGTGTAATTAATAGGGAGCCTACGAGGAACACATAACTTTTGTTAAAAGCTAAATATAATATAGAATTGGTACATGAAGAGTCCAGATGCATTAGAAGGAGATGAAAAGAGTTGTTGCCCAATGTTTCTATGCATGAAGATTCAGTCTATTTAAAACATTTTTGAATGATGTTTCCTGCATGTATGCATATCAACAGGAATTGAGAGCACAGCACAAAAGATGGATAGGGAGGACAGACAGTCTTTAGAAAATGTGCTACTTGTAGCTAACATTATTGGCAAACTATTGCCAGGAGTGCACATAACATTTCATGCAGATAATGTCTTGCAACGATGTAAATTGCTGGGAGTTGCCAACTCCAGAGATCAGGTTAAAGTTTTACTATTAACAGTTAACTTAGACACATGGTCTTCCCTACCAGACCATGTTAAAGAAGGAAGAGCAGATTACAATGAAACTGTAGATGAATTGCTAAAAATAATATATCCCTTTTGTCACGGGCATGGCCAGAGCGGAGGCTGTTGGAGAGGACTGTGTGCAAGCCTGTTGCCCACCGATTATGGGCCCTAGCATTTGAGGTGAATGAGAAATCCAGTCTGAACTGTATTAATCGGACTCAGTCATGTATATATTGTATGGGGACTCCTTATTGTATATTTGTGTCCCTGAAGAGGGAGGGGGGATTCCTCCAGCAGCCCCCTGCTGATAAGACTGATTCATTCTGCTGGGACACATCCTGTGAGGAGATGCTGGTGTTATCAACATGTGTTTATGTTCATTGAGAGAGCTGATCACATTAGCCACCAGCCCTGGCTAATAGACGAATGGTCTAGGCTGAGGAGGGGGGAGATTGTTGTTTGTATTGTTAATTGTATTAATGTGTGAAGCCCGGTGCCCACAAGACTGTCATCTGGTCTGGGTACATTTTGTAGTAAATTAGGTCATGTTAATTAGGTTAGCTTTGAGTCATCCCTGATATAAAAAGGTCTGTGAGATCTCAAAATAAAGGCAGTTCTGATGTACTCCAAGACTGGTGTTGTCTAGTTCTTGGGGTTTCTATAGCCAGATCCATTGGACTCGTGTTCCAGAACTTAGGAAGCGGTATACAGACGGAAGCACTCTAGCGGAGTGTGGGGCGTTCCGTGACACCTTTGACCTAGGCTTAAAAGCAGCATAGAGAACAAAACAGGAAAATAATGAGAATCCATTTCTTTATGCAAACAGGCTATGGTCAGCTTACTATGTAGGCAAACAGAGAAATGTACACAGAGAGGACCCAGAGTACAAAACCCTCCTAATAGCTAATGCCCATCCAAAATTTAAAATTAAATGTGGATTTTTTTAAAATCCTCTTAAAGATTCGTATCAATGCATCAGGGACTGTATGCACAATTTTTTTCATGTAGCCAGAAGGTCTAATTCTGTGAAAACAAAGATTTATCACCAGAGTACAAACAACAAAACCTGTTTAGCAAGTCACACTACGGGAGAATTTGCCACCTTTTCAAACAGAACGATGCACCATTACAATTACAATGCCTCCAAAGATAAGATCTATAGGCATGGCCCCCCCCAGGTACTAGTCAAAGGCAAATAGCCTCATGCTCCCCTTTGAATGTAAATTCCATGGAAAGTGATCTCAGATTACAGCACAGGAAATCAGTTCTGAAAGAGGTTAAGTTAATTAGCACAATTACCTCTCTTGAAAATGAGATTGAACTACTGAAGTCGCATATTCATAATTGGGAAAATACCAATAAAATAATGGAAACATCACAACATGTTCTTAAGGTAAAATATGAAGCCTGCCATGCAGATTTGGTACAGTGTAGGAAAGAACTGAAAGAAATAAAACAATCTTTTGATCAAATTGTTAAGGTCCCACAGAAAACCATCTGTTCCATTCAAACAGAAAATACTGGAGGGGGGTGGCCAACCTATCTATGCTATCTGCTAGGACTTCACCTTACTGGGAACAAACCTTAAATATAAGCAATGTAGAAACAGCAAAAGAAATACCAGATCTAATGTGTCATTCAGATGTCTATGATCTGATTAATTTATTTTCCCCAGATCCAAGTGTGAATGTCAGTGAACATATACCAATGTAAATATGTAAATGTAACAATGTGGCAGTGTTTGCTTTCTTTGTGTCAAAGAAAGGGAAAAGGGTAATAACTTTTGTCTAAGTTATATTTTCCAGGTGCAGGGAGCTCATGAAAAAGTATTTACATATTGATCAGGTGTATCAATATAGATGTATTTATACATAAATACATACACCTAAGGTAATGTATATTAGGCTAGGTATTCAAACATGGTTATTAGTAATACAGGTGTTTATCTTCCCCAAAGGATCAGAAGACTGCCATAAATATTCAAAGGTATAGGGTACAAGTAGTGTTAAGTACAGAAGCCTACTCTTGCTTCATTTTATTTATTTATTTTTTTATTTATTTGTTTTTGGTTGGTGTTCTTGGTTTTTGTTTGTTTTTTTTTGTTTCCTTTCTCCTGTTTGCGTAAACACATAACAATTCATTTGCGATTTATCAAAGCTCTATCCAGAATGTATGGGTTCAATCTAAATGAATGTGTGTGTCTGAGTGATGGAATGCATGGGTATGAACTGTCCATGTGTAAAGAAAGATTTTTTTTTTTTTGTAGGGGTGTACTCACCATTGTTTTTATAGCCATCAATCAAGTGTGATCACACTAATGCGCATGCTTTGTACTGTTTATGATT
Organism: Aquarana catesbeiana; assembly: GCF_042186555.1. NCBI lineage: Eukaryota > Metazoa > Chordata > Amphibia > Anura > Ranidae > Aquarana > Aquarana catesbeiana. The sequence continues at coordinate 213,549,624 of NC_133336.1, read as the reverse complement.
ATTTTAATAATTTTTTTTTTCTCGTTTGTAATGAGTACTGGTACCAGTTTAAATTAATACTTTTTTTTTTGGTTTACATGTATTCTCGAATAAATAATCTGTGCACATATATGAGATCTCGATCCCTATGACTCTGAAAAACTGTAGGGATATTTTATTTTTTATTTTTTCCTTTCCTGTGGCTTAGAGTGAAGTTTCATTCACTCTGATACGTGGAAAATACATAACAATGCATTGCTTTGCACCTTGTGGCATCTTATGGATTCATTAGGTCTTGTGTTTTGTTTTTCCTTCCAAATTGACGCATGTGCTGTTAATATGTTTATGTCTACATGTTGTCTTCTTAAACTTTAAGTACTTACAAACACACCAGGTTTTCCTATAACTTTTTGTTTGTCAGAGTACAGATATGTGGGTGTGTCTGTACATTTTCGACTGTACTTACTGTGGATGGACGCATTATCTCAGCTGGAAGTCTGTTCCAATCATCCACTACTAGTTTAGTCCATTATGAACCTCCCAGAGAGGTACAGTGAGGTGTTATTAATTTTTGAGTTTTGTATTTTAGGAGAAATACACAAACAAGGACGAATGATTGGACCCAGACTGGACAAAATACTTTGAAACACAGAGGACCTTAAAACATAATTTTTATTTTTGTTTTAAGTAGAAGCCTTGAATCTAATTAATTGCAGTCAGGCCCAACTAAATTCTAAAAAGAAAAAAATTTAAACTTTTTTTTTAAACAGAGATCCTGCTCTCTGTAATACAAGTTCTTGTGGCCTGATTTACTTGCAAATGGATTTCCACTAAGAGTCAATTAATATGTTAATCACCACCGACAGAGGGTGCTGCCTTTTGAATAGCTACAATGTTTGAAGGCAGTTTCAATGTTTTTTTGACAGAATACAGATTCAATTTTTTTTTAATTTGTTAAATTTTTTTTTTTCTTCTCTCATTTTTATTCTTTATTTTTTCTTAACGGTAATTTTTTTTTGTTTACAAAAAACAAAGGGGGAAGAAAGATTTAAAATTTTTCTTTTATTTCTTTTTTTAATGTTTACTATTTTTCTTTCTTTCCTATAGTACCTTTATTTTTTTATTGTTTTTATTTTTTTTTATTTTTTTTCATGGTGATTCTTGAGTTTAGTTTCACTAGGGTAAAACAAAGAAAAAAAAAAAAAAAAAAGAGGGGAGTAGGGGGAAACATTATATGGAGAACATTTAAAATGGTTAGAAATGTTGATATAGAATATTAAAGCTTCCCTATAGCATTTTTGGGGATGGACCAAGTTCCAACAGTTTTTCTTCTCTCTTTCAACATTGGATAATTGTTATATAAATGTATGTGATTGTAGCTATTACCAACTATGACAGTAACACCTGGGTGTTAGCAACAGTCATGTGACTATTTTCTTTGTATATGTGACATACAATCCTCTCTACAGTTCTAATATTGGGCAGTCATCATATGTGGTCATTGATCAATTTTTTATTTTTTTTTGGTCAGTTTTCTTTTTGTGCCATAATCAAGTTCAAAGAGCATTGCGTGAATATCATATAGATATACTGGGACTGGTGAGACTCATAGTGATTGGCAAATAGCAGGGAGTATAGTACAATTGTACTTAAGAGTAATTTAGTTTGATTGTTCCTGAAGCCACTAGTGACTGATGACATTCCACTTATCCGTATTCTGAAATCAAGTTATTTTTGTCTGCGTAGGCGACACTGCCTAATCTGCATGGAGAACTCTTAAGGTGATGACCTCTTCCGCAGCCTGCTAAAGGCAGGACTCATACAGTAGCTACACATGGTAGCCAATGACGGAGCTATATGCCCAAAGGTTTGGCACCAGCCAAGGTTGAACGGAACACAGTTCCAGTAAAAGGAGTTAGTGGTGAGTTGCGATAGCAACAAAATTCCCCGGAACACGTGAAGAGTCATACACACACACACAACATGGTGTTCCACGGAAGGTGGGGCAGAGGTACTTGCAGGCATATGACAATGGAGGAAGAAAGATGGGGGGATGAAAATCAGACACCTGGCTGAAGGGCGTAACCATTCAAATTGTTACACTGTTGTCACTGGGAAAGGGGTCTCATTAGTATGTCGCAGTATATCTATGACAATTCTAATCAAAGGTCCTTACGGCTCAGACTTACCAGACAAGCATTCAGTTGAATGCATATGTCTTAAATGTACTTGTGTTTTTCTTTCTCTACCTTTGTCCACATTAATAAAGTATAATCTTAGAAAGCCAGGAAAGCTGGTCCCCAGGCCATTATTGTATGCTGTATCCAATTGGAATCACCCGGGAAGGCCATCCCAGAAGCAAGGGCAACAGAACCAGATGTGCATGGACTTTCGTACTGTTATTATTGGACTGTTGAGAACAAGGATCCTCATGTTTTTTTTTGTTTTTTCTTCTTCTTGTTTTGGGGCTGTTTCTCCTGATTTTTATTATGGACTTATGACATCCAGAACAAGTAATGACTACCGATACTGGGATCCAGAAATGTGAACTGTAAGGATGGAGAGTTTAAAAGTTTTTTTTCTCTTCTCAAAGAGTTTTATTTCATTTCAGAGGACAAAGCCAAACGTGCCAGATATTGAAGGAGATTGCACATAAACCATTATTCTAGGTGTGGCCGAGTCTCATATTTTCAACTGTCCACAAGGGGCCATCTGTTGCCTTATGGGATTATGTGAAATCTCCATTAATCGCTGTAAAATATTGCAATTAGAAATATATTTCAGTTGGAGGGAAATATATTTAAAATACTGAGTGTTGTGTTGGTGTTATTGTAATTAGTTCAACTTCAAAGGTTGGCCTTTTGTTCTCCCTGAGAACATCTTCCCTGGGCAGTAAACAACAGCCTTCTTTGACTCATCCAATCAGGCTGTGCCCAATATACATTTACTAGGTACAGTGACCAATTAGGGAGAATTATATTAGCCACACTACAGAAAGGAGGGGGGGGGGATATAATGCTTTGTGACCAAGCTAACTCACTCTTTGGTGTGGGAACAGACAGCAGTCACCATGGGCTGACCTGAAGCTAACAGGTAATCTAATATACTTGTATTTTATACTGTACTGTAAATATGGGTGTCGTGGGTAATTTGTAAATACCATGTAAGCCAGGAGACCTACACTGTACATTGTGTTGTAAATACTGTCGGGTGTGTACTTTGTACAGATTATGTAACCCTATTAATAAATGTGTATTGCGGAACGAACTACCTCTTTGTTGTAAGATCTCTCAGATCTAGATATGTATATGTCCATACTACTACAATGATTGAGGTGTATGCACAAAATACAGAACTAGTCAACAAATGACACACACGGACACTTGGGGTTCCAGAACAATGACACACACGGACACTTGGGGTTCCAGAACAATGACACACACGGACACTTGGGGTTCCAGAACAATGACACATGCGGACACTCAGGAATATTGGTATTGGATTATAGTCATTGGTATTCTGTAGATATATTGATGCAGAAAACAGAAACACAGAAGCATTTAAATGATAAATTTCTAGTTTATTGAGACGTCAGTCTTTGTACAAGGGTCTCCTCCATGGCGGTGGAATGAACGGTCGGAGTGGCTCAGCTGCTCTCGCAGAAGAAGGTGTTGCAGGCCACGGTCAAAGAGGCCACCAAGATGAAAAACTCCTGAAAGTCCACCTCCCCATCTCCGTTCTCATCCAGCTCCTTCAGGATCCTGTCCACGGAGGTGGCGTCTTTCTGCTCCTAGACTTAGAAGTCTTAGATTTTTTTTTTTAATCAACAAAAAGGTTTTTATTAATGAGAACACAAGGCGAAACATGGGACAATTGCAATCGTATGACATAGATATAAAACAGGAGTCTCATTTCTCATTACAAGATATGAGTGGCATTAACAATAAGGCCAACACTGCTATCATACAGCTGAAAAAACATTGTATAAAACCCTGAGTTCCTGTTTACCCTGAATTTAGGAAAAAAAATACAAACAGATGAGCAGCCTAGTGCTCAGCTAAGAAGAAAAAATAAGTAAATTAAATAAAACAAAAATATAAAGATGATGTACCAACCGATCATATATCATTAGGGACTGACATTTGCCGAACAAGCAAGGCACTCCTAGCACGTAGGGATGAGCCGAACACCCCCCTGTTCGGTTCGCACCAGAACATGCGAACAGGAAAAAAGTTTGTTCGAACACTCGAACACCGTTAAAGTCTATGGGACACGAACATGAATAAACAAAAGTGCTAATTTTAAAGGCTTATATGCAAGTTATTGTCATAAAAAGTGTTTGGGGACCCGGGTCCTGCCCCAGGGGACATGGATCAATGCAAAAAAAAGTTTTAAAAACGGCCGTTTTTTCAGGAGCAGTGATTTTAATAATGCTTAAAGTCAAACAATAAAAGTGTAATATCCCTTTAAATTTCGTACCTGGGGGGTGTCTATAGTATGCCTGTAAAGGGGCGCATGTTTCCTGTGTTTAGAACAGTCTGACAGCAAAATGACATTTTGAAGGAAAAAACTCATTTAAAACTACCCGCGGCTATTGCATTGCCGACAATACACATAGAAGTTCATTAATAAAAATGGCATGGGAATTCCCCAAAGGGGAACCCCGAACCAAAATTAAAAAAAAAAAATGACGTGGGAGTCCCCCTAAATTCCATACCAGGCCCTTCAGGTCTGATATGGATTTTAAGGGGAACCCCGCGCCAAAAGAAAAAAAAAAAAAAAAAAAAAGGCGTGGGGTCCCCCCAAAAATCCATACCAGACCCTTATCCGAGCACGCAACCTGGCAGGCTGCAGGAAAAGAGGGGGGGGACGAGAGTGCGGCCCCCCTCCCTCCTGAACCATACCAGGCCACATGCCCTCAACATTGGGAGGGTGCTTTGGGGTAGCCCCCCAAAACACCTTGTCCCCATGTTGATGAGGACAAGGGCCTCATCCCTACAACCCTGGCCGGTGGTTGTGGGGGTCTGCGGGCGGGGGGCTTATCGGAATCTGGAAGCCCCCTTTAACAAGGTGACCCCCAGATCCCGGCCCCCCCTGTGTGAAATGGTAAGGGGGTACTGTACCCCTACCATTTCACGAAAAAAGTGTCAAAAATGTTAAAAATGACAAGAGACAGTTTTTGACAATTCCTTTATTTAAATGCTTCTTCTTTCTTCTATCTTCCTTCATCTTCTGGTTCTTCTGGCTCTTCTGGTTCTTCCTCCGGTGTTCTCGTCCAGCATCTCCTCCGCGGCGTCTTCTATCTTCTTCTCCTCGGGCCGCTCCGCACCCATGGCATGGGGGGGAGGCTCCCGCTCTTCTCCTCTTCTTCTCCTCTTCTTCTCCTCTTCTTCTCCTCTTCTTCTCCTCTTCTTCATTTTCTTCTCCGGGCCGCTCCGCAATCCATGCTGGCATGGAGGGAGGCTCCCGCTGTGTGACGGCGCTCCTCGTCTGACAGTTCTTAAATAACGGGGGGGGGGGGGGGCGGGGCCACCCGGTGACCCCACCCCACTCTGACGCACGGTGACTTGATGGAACTTCCCTGTGACGTCACGGGGAATGCCACAGGGAAGTCCCGTCATGTCCCGTGCGTCAGAGGGGGGCGGGGTCACCGAGTGGGCCCGTCCCCCCGTTATTTAAGAACTGTCAGACGAGGAGCGCCGTCACACAGCGGGAGCCTCCCTCCATGCCAGCATGGATTGCGGAGCGGCCCGGAGAAGAAAATGAAGAAGAGAAGAAGAGAAGAAAAGAAGAAGAGAAGAAGATGAAGAAGATGAAGAGAAGAGCGGGAGCCTCCCCCCCATGCCATGGGTGCGGAGCGGCCCGAGGAGAAGAAGATAGAAGACGCCGCGGAGGAGATGCTGGACGAGAACGCCGGAGGAAGAACCAGAAGAGCCAGAAGAACCAGAAGAACCAGAAGATGAAGGAAGATAGAAGAAAGAAGAAGTATTTAAATAAAGGAATTGTCAAAAACTGTCTCTTGTCATTTTTAACATTTTTGACACTTTTTTCGTGAAATGGTAGGGTAAGTACCCCCTTACCATTTCACACAGGGGGGGGCCGGGATCTGGGGGTCACCTTGTTAAAGGGGGCTTCCAGATTCCGATAAGCCCCCCGCCCGCAGACCCCCACAACCACCGGCCAGGGTTGTGGGGATGAGGCCCTTGTCCTCATCAACATGGGGACAAGGTGTTTTGGGGGCTACCCCAAAGCACCCTCCCAATGTTGAGGGCATGTGGCCTGGTACGGTTCAGGAGGGAGGGGGGGCCGCACTCTCGTCCCCCCCTCTTTTCCTGCGGCCTGCCAGGTTGCGTGCTCAGATAAGTATGGATTTTTGGGGGGACCCCACGCCGTTTTTTTTTTTTTTTTTGGCACGGGGTTCCCCTTAAAATCCATACCAGACCTGAAGGGTCTGGTATGGAATTTAGGGGGAACCCCACGTCATTTTTTTTTTAAATTTTGGCCGGGGTTCCTCTTAATATCCATATCAGACCTGAAGGGCCTGGTATAGAATTTAGGGGGACTCCCACGTCATTTTTTTTTTTAATTTTGGTTCGGGGTTCCCCTTTGGGGAATTCCCATGCCGTTTTTATCAATGAACTTCTATGTGTATTGTCAGCAATGCAATAGCCGCGGGTAGTTTTAAATGAGTTTTTTCCTTCAAAATGTCATTTTGCTGTCAGACTGTTCTAAACACAGGAAACATGCGCCCCTTTACAGGCATACTATAGACACCCCCCAGGTACGAAATTTAAAGGGATATTACACTTTTATTGATTGACTTTAAGCATTATTAAAATCACTGCTCCTGAAAAAACGGCCGTTTTTAAAACTTTTTTTTGCATTGATCCATGTCCCCTGGGGCAGGACCCGGGTCCCCAAACACTTTTTATGACAATAACTTGCATATTAGCCTTTAAAATTAGCACTTTTGATTTCTCCCATAGACTTTTAAAGGGTGTTCCGCGGCATTGCCGCGAACACCCCAAATTGTTCGCTGTTCGGCGAACTTGCGAACAGCCAATGTTCGAGTCGAACATGAGTTCGACTCGAACTCGAAGCTCATCCCTACTAGCACGTCACTCAACTTTCTGAACCATATAGGGCACCAACATCAGTTCCAAAAGCCCAGTTATCCCATCATCAGTTTGTCCAGGGCCAATTGTGGAGGTGCAACAACTGGGGAGTTAAGCCATCACTTTTGGTGATTTTCTATGGCGATACATGTTTTTTGAGGATAGCATTGACCATTTGTATCCACTGTGCCTCATTTAGGGATGCGTGCTGAGAGCCACAAATGGGCAATCAGCTTCCTGGCTAAATATAGCAGCCTCATGAGGGCTATATAAACCGGGGGGAGGTACAAGTCTTCGTCCAGGCATCCCAGTAAACAAATCAACGGCTCTACCGCTAACTGAACTTGGTATACACTATTTTTTCTGGCAATAATGCAATTCCAGTACCTCACTAGCTTGGGGCATTGCCAGAGCATATGAATGAGTTCACCTGGGTGAGCCTGACATTTGGGACATATGGGGGAGTCACGCCTGCCCCACTTATGCAACTGTACTGGAGTGCGGTATACTCTGTGTAATATAAACAGGTGAGACAGTCTCTTTGCTGCCGATACTGATACCAAGGAACCCACTCCCAGAATCTGATTCCACTGCTCGCCATCGATGGGACCAATATCTCACTCCCACCCCTCCCTACATGGTAACAAGTCAGGGGCTTGTATGTGTGATAGTAGGTGGGTATAGATTCTAGAAATGATTCCCCTATTCTCAGGGTCAGGATATATGGACTCAAGGAATGTGGAATCTTCTAATTGTAAGTTGGATTGTCGACTTTGGTATCTAATGGCATGTTGTAATTGTATGTATTGAAAGCGGTGGCCTTTAAGTGCAGGGAATTCGCTCAGTAATTGTCTGTACGGCTTTAGGACAGGTCTGTCAAGTATCTGTGTGAAGAATCTAACCCCCGCCCTTTCCCAGGCCGACCGGTTAGGTGATAACCCGTCAGTCCCAAAGTGGTCTTAACCCTCCTCCAGATTTTCATCAGTGACCTAACTGTGGGGCAGTCAGAGGGAACACTAGGAAAGCCATCTCCATATGGGACAGGGCAGTGTGATCCATTCCAAGACCCAGGAGGAGATCACAGGAGGGGTCTGACACCATCTCAAGTTCCCACTCCGTGAAATGTTGCATCTGCGCAGCCAGATAGTACATTAGAGGGTGAGGAACCGCCATGCCTCCCTGTTCTTTTGGGAGTTGTAGAATGGGCAGTTTAATTCTCGCCACTCCACCTTTCCAAATGAGCACTCTAAACTGTGAATATATAGCACTTGTGATTCGGTGAGGTTCCTACTGGGCCCGGCCACCTCCTGGCTGACACTGGGCCTGGCCACCTCCTGGCTGACACTTGGCCCGGCCACCTCCTGGCTGACACTTGGCCCGGCCACCTCCTGGCTGACACTGGGCCCGGCCACCTCCTGGCTGACACTGGGCCCGGCCACCTCCTGGCTGACACTGGGCCCGGCCACCTCCTGGATGACACTGGGCCCGGCCACCTCCTGGCTGACACTGGGCCCAGCCTCCTCCTGGATGACACTGGGCCCAGCCTCCTCCTGGATGACACTGGGCCCAGCCTCCTCTTGCCTGCCACTTTCCACACCTTCCTCCAGGCTGAGCTCATCTTGTGTATAAAAAGGGACATGTTTATAGTTTTTGGTTCATCAATGACACACAATTTTCTTATCATGACTTGCAAATTCAATGTTAATACATATATAAGAGTATAGAAATCTGACACCAGCATTTGTTAAAGCAGGTGACAAACATTTTTGGCCACTACTGTCAATTGATATGTATACATTTTTTTTAGGATAAAATACTTAATCAATTATAACATCTAGTTAACATCATTAATATTAGAACAATAAATATGTCTGAAATTAATTTACCTGACTCCAGATGGTCACAACCAGTTCTTCCAGGATGGAAGTCCCAGGTTGGTCCTCATCAGGGTTGAAAGTTATGCCCTGGCTTCAGTCTGGTCATCAAGAAAACATAGTTTTTTGTAGTACCACAGCCTGGGTACATACCCATCATCTGCTGATGCTCCTGATCTCAGGGAATTCTGGATCTTGTTATGCTCCCTCCTATACATATTTCACAAGATTCCAATTTTCTTTTCCAAAATCTCCACGGTTGCTTCTGGGATGAAAGTTTGCACAAATGCTAGAAGTCTCTCCAGCGTTGACTTCCTTACTGGTTTGATGTAATATTGAGGGTGTTTGACCTCCCACAGATTCCTCATCTCCCTGTACTTATCATTAAAGGCTGTCATAAATTCTGGTCCTTAAATTTGGCATTCATGTTTTCTGTAAAAGATAATACACAAGACAAAAACACTAATGTTTCAGCTAAACCCTCATCTTATCCCAACATAGGCCTCATCAATCTTTAAGCAGTATAGTCTGCTACATAGTTTACTAATAAAAAAATTACCTTTGTTTCTGGCGTTCCGGTCCTCTATCCTCTACGCACAGAACATACGTATGACACAATAAGTAATAACTTTTTATACACTGCGCATGCGTGAAACTCCGCCTGCGTCACCCTCCCCTGACGTTCTTTTTTAACGAATATTCTCCGCCCCCTTCTCTCTATGGTGTGTAGTAGGAGAAAAAAATGGCGGAGACACATCAGGTGTGTACTACCTCAGGTAGCAACGGAAGACAGGAGCCCGGGAAAGTCCCGATCTGGGAATCGGAGATTTAAGGCCTCCAATATGGCCTTTGAAGAGATGGTGGAGATGTTGGCAATTTTGAGAAAAAAAGACTATGATGGGAAGTATGGACCGTACGCTCGGCCTAATTTCCGAAAAGCCAAAATAATGGCGAAGGTGGGGAAGACCTTGCATGTTCGTTTTGGGGGACAGCGTTCGAAAGATCAATTTAGGAAAAGATGGTCCGACCTCAAACTCTGGGAGCCGGATCAGTACAGATGGATCCGTAAAGTGCTTAAAAAAAGTAAGTACTTGTCATGTGTTCATATTCTGTTTATTACCTTGCATACTGCTCCATGTGCTTTAATTTAACGTATGAGTTTAGACCCTTTTTAAACTATCGTAGTAAACATTGTTCCATACATATACCATATTTATCAGCCTATAACACGCACCGGCGTATAATTATTATTATTATTTATTATACAGTATTTATATAGCGCCAACAGTTTACGTAGCGCTTTACAACTTGAGGGTAAACAGTACAAATACAATACAATTTGATACAGTAGGAATCAGAGGGCCCTGCTCCTTAGAGCTTACAATCTAAGAGGGAAGGTCAAGAGATACAAGAGGTAATAACTATGGGTGATGTGCTGATTGAGAAGATAAATGTACAGTTGTTAGGTGGGGGCCAGATAGGCTTCTCTGAAGAGATGAGTTTTCAGGGATCGTCTGAAAGTGGATAAAGTAGGAGAAAATCGGACGGATTGGGGTAGAGCATTCCAGAGGATGGGGGAGGCTCTGGAGAAGTCCTGAAGGCGAGCATGGGATGAGGTGACAAGGGAGTTTCAGAGCAGGAGGTCTTGGGAGGAGCGAAGAGAACGATTAGGTTGGTATTTTGTGACTAGGTTAGAGATGTAGCTGGGGGCCAGATTGTGGATGGCTTTGTAAGTTATAGTTAGTATCTTGAATTTAATTCGGTGACTGAGTGGCAGCCAATGGAGAGGTTGGCAGAGGGGTGTGGCAGACGCTGAGCAGTTTGTGTGGTGGATGAGCCTGGCAGCAGCGTTCATGATGGACTGAAATGGGGATAGCCTATTTAGAGGTAAACCAATGAGGAGGGAGTTGCAGTAATCGAGGCGGGAGATGACCAGGGAGTGGATTAGAAGCTTTGTGGTGTCATTGGTTAGGAAGGGGCGTATCTTGGAGATGTTGCGAAGACTGAGGCGGCAAGCTTTGGATAGTGATAGAATGTGGGGTCGAAAGGTTAGTTCAGAGTCCAGGATTACACCTAGGACCTTGGCGTGGGGAGATGGGTTGATAGTTGAGCCGTTGATCTTGACAGGGAGATCAGGGGAAGTGGCACCTGAGGGAGGAAATATCATGAGCTCAGTTTTGGATAGGTTGAGTTTGAGAAAGTGATGTGACATCCAGGCTGATATGTCTGCTAGTAAGTTGGTAATGCGTAAGGAGACAGATGGAGAGAGCTGGGGGGTGGAGAGATAGATTTGGGTGTCATCAGCGTAGAGATGATATTTAAAGCCGTGGGAGGCAATCAACTGACCCAAGGAGGTGGTGTAGATTGAGAAAAGGAGAGGTCCAAGAACAGAACCTTGGGGGACCCCAACGGAAAAAGGAAGAGGAGAGGAGGAAGTAGAGTTGTAAGTGACACTGAAGGAGCGGTGGGATAGGTAGGATGAGAACCAGCGAAGAGTACAGTCATGGAGACCGAAGGAGTGGAGTTTTTTGAGGAGGAGGGGGTGGTCCACTGTGTCAAAGGCAGCAGAGAGATCCAGGAGAAGTAGTACAGAATAGTGTCCATTGGCTTTAGCCATTAGTAGATCATTTGAGAGTTTAAGGAGAGCAGTTTCAGTGGAGTGTTGAGGGCGAAAACCGGACTGAAGGGGATCAAGAAGTTTATTCATGGTCAGATGGTCGCTTAGTCGGTTGTAGACCAGTCTTTCAAGAAGTTTGGAGGAGAAGGAGAGTAAGGAGATGGGACGTAAGTTGTTGAGATTGGTGGGATCCAGTGAGGGCTTTTTTAGTATGGGGGTGACTAGCACATGTTTTAGAGAGTTTGGGAAGATGCCACAAGAGAGGGAGAGGTTGAAAATGTGATTTAGAGAGCGTAGAATTGAGTCAGAGGGTGAGCGTAGCATTCGCGAGGGAACAGGATCCAGGGGGCAAGTGGTTAGATGAGTGCTAGATAAAAGTTTAGCGACCTCATTAATAGTAGCAGGGTTGAATGAGGAAGTAATGATTGTGTCTGTGGACATGGGGTGTTGCATGGGGGAGGTTTTTGCGCATTGGTGATCTCCTCACGAATTGGATCAATCTTAGTTTTGAAGTGATTGGCAATCTCCTGGGCAGTGAGTGAGTTGGTGGGTGGAGGCAGTGGAGGACAGGGTAGAGTGTTGAAGGTAGAGAAGAGTTGACGTGGACTGGATGAGAAGGTGTTAATAAATGTGATAAAGTAGGTCTGTTTGGCAGTGTGAAGGCAGGAGTAGTATTTTAGGAGGGCAGATTTATATTGTGTGAAGTCTTCCTGGGTCTTAGTCTTATGCCACAGGCGCTCAAGAGCACGGCTACGTTTTCTGAGACTTCTGGTGTCATCTGTTTGCCAGGGTTGTAGCAGTCGGGGCCTAATTCTGCGTGTAGTGAGGGGGGCAAGCTTGTCTAGGGAGGAAGACAGTGAGCTGTTGTAGATGAAAGTAGCTAGGTTGGGGCAGGACAGAGGTGAGATTTTGTCATAGAAGTGATCAGTAGCAGAGTAGAGAAGAGAAGGATTGAGGTGGCGAAGGTCTCTACGTGTAACTGTTAGGCGGTTGGAGGGAGAGGAGGTGGAAGACAAGGAGAGAGCAAAACTAATAAGGTGGTGATCAGAGAGTGGGAGTGGATTGTTGGAAAGGTTGCACGGAGTGCACAGATAGGAGAAGGCAAGGTCAAGGGTGTTGCCGTTGGAGTGAGTAGGAGCCTGTATCCATTGCTTCAGGTCAAGCGATGAGGTTAGACTGAGAAGTTTAGAAGTAATAGTAGTGTTAGTGTTGACAGGGATGTTGAAGTCCCCAAGAATAATTGTGGGGATTTCAGAAGAGAGAAAGTAGGGTAGCCAGGCAGAGAAGTCATCAAGAAAGGCTGATAGTGGTCCAGGGGGCCGGTAGATGACAGCAATTCTTAGAGAAATGGGAGAAAAAAGACGAATGCAATGTGCCTCAAAAGAGGAGAGTGTCAGAGAGGGAGGTGGGTGAAGTACCTGATAGGTGCTGCATGGGGCTAGAAGGATTCCCACTCCACCTCCCTTCCATCCACTTGGTCTGGGGGAGTGAGTCCAGAGAAGGCCCCCATGGGAGAGGGAAGCAGGAGAAATAGTATCCGATTCATGAAGCCAGATTTCAGTAATGGCAAGTACAGTAGGTTAAAGGAATTTGTGATAAAGAGGTCGTGAAGGGCGGTGAGTTTTTTGCAGACAGAACGTGCATTCCACAGGGCACAGGAAAAGGGGGGGCTGGTTTTGGAAAGAGGAATAGAGACCAAGTTCTGTGGGTTATGGCTCCTGCCAGAGGGTGTAGGGGGATGGGAGCATTGGGCAAAGACAGATGATGGTGGCCCAGGGTTTGGGGATATGTCACCAGAGATTAGGAGAAGCAGGAGGGTGAGGGAGGTAATGTGGCACTGTGATTTATGTAAAGGGGCATGTCTCAGAGTACTGGAGGTGTTATCAGTGTATGGATGTAGAATGAGCAAGAGTTGGTAGGAGCAGTAGTAGGGAGAGGACAGAAGGCAGGGTGATATGTATAAGCAGGCGGGTGGAGAGGGGGGGTGAAAGTAAGAGAGTTTGAGGAGAGAGGAGAGGAGTGTCAGAAGCAGTGGTAGAGAGTGCATGTTACAGAGCGGAAGGAGAGCCTATTAGAGAGACAGGGTCACCTGCAGTCTGTTAGCTGATTTCCAGTGCAGATTGCTGTATATGTTTGCTTCATGCAATCGCTGAAGTGCAGAGATTGAAGTGTATATCACTTGTAGAAAGAATCACTTCGAGATAGAAGCCATTGCAATGTGCACCCCGAGCAATGTGCTCACCCCTTAAGGATGCTCAAATATATACTGTTATAAGGGTGGGGTTGAAGTTCGTTAATCATGAGTGACTATAAGAATGCCTAACAATCAAAGTGGACTTTTTGCTTCAAAAGTCAGAATAGCAAGAGGCCAAGATAAGATCAACACATAAAACTTAGGTAAGACAGTCCAGAGCAACAAATAACAACGTCATGGTTGTGCACACGGGGCAACAGATAGAGAAGGCCACATACCAAAGACACACACATACAGACAGCAGGCAGATCCCAATTTCAGTTAACGGTGGAAGATGTGGTTGAGCTGACACATACCTGTAAAGAGACAGAGAAGGAATGATCAGGTGAAGCAGAACTTGAAGCAGAGATTGAAGTGCATATCACTTGTAGAAAGAATCACTTAGAGAAAGAAGCCATTGCAATGTGCACCCCGAGCAATGTATAACACGCACCCCAAGTTTAGGAGGGCATTTTAAGGAAAAAAGTAGGAGGAAAGTAGGAAGGAAAAAAACTTACATTTAAATGCCCATCAATGCAGCCTTATCAGTGTCCATCTGCAGCCTTGTCCATCATTGCAGAGTGATCAGTGTCCATTTGCAGCCTTGCCCAGTGCCGTTTGCAACCTTGCTCATTGTCATATGAAGCCTTACCCAGTTCAGCCTTGCCCATTGTCATATGCAGCCTTGCCCAGTGCAGCCTTGCCCATTGTCAAATAATCCATCATAGGAGCTGGGCTGGACTGCGAGCGGAGTCGAGCACTTGGCTCGGTCTTTTTCGGCAGCACTCGCTCCTCCTCCTCTCAGAGACAGCAGGGAGGTGGGACGGCGTGACTGCGAGTGGAGCCGAGCACTCGGCTCGTTCTTTTTAGGCGGCGCTTGTTTTTTTCCGTCAGCACTTGGTCTTTTTTGGCAGCGCTCGCTCTTTTTTGGCACACAGACAGTGGGGATCGGTGTATAACACGCACCCACGATTTTCCCCTCATTTTAAGGGGAAAAAAGTGCGTGTTATATGCCGATAAATACGGTATATAAATAAATATATATATATATATATATCGGCTCTTCTCAACCTTTAACTCTCTGCTTCGTCCCCCACCCCTTCTACCCACTAACTCACTCACTGCCCAAGATATTGTCAATCACTTCAAAGACAAGATCGATGCAATTCGTGAGGACACATCCACTGTGCGTACGTCTTCCCCACCCAACATACCTTGCCTAGCAGCACATTCAACACTCTCCTCTTTTGAATTGGCTACTACTGAAGAGGTTACAAAACTTTTCTCGGATGCCCACCTAACCAATTGTCCCATGGATCCTGTTCCCTCACAACTACTCCGGTCACCCTCTTCTTCTATCCTATGCTCCCTCACCCACATCTTCAATCTCTCCCTCTCTAGTGTCATCTTCTTCTCCCCTCTAAAACATGCACAGATCACTCCCATTCTTAAAAAGCCCTCACTGGACCCTACCGACCTGAAAAACTTAAAGGGGTTGTAAAGGTAAATTTTTTTTTTAAATAACAAACATGTTATACTTACCTTCACTGTGCAGCTCGTTCTGCACAGAGTGGCCCCGAACCTGGTCTTCTGGGGTCCCTCGGTGGCTGTTTCGGCTCCTCCCCACAAGGACTCACCACCTTAATGCGAGCTCCCTCGCATGGTGGTTAGTTCTTGCGGGCACGCTCCCGCACACTGTATCACTCAGCCCCACCCCGGCGTGCCGCGTCATTGGATGTGATTGACAGCAGCGCGAGCCAATGGCTGCGCTGCTTTCAATCCCTCCACTGTAGCCAAACAACGGCCAGGCTGAGCGGCAAAATCGATGTCGGGAGCGAGCAGGGGACTTTCGAGGGGTCAGGTAAGTAAAACAAGGGGGCTCGGGGCGGCGGTATTGTCGGAAGTTTTTTCACCTTAATGCATAGAATGCATTAAGGTGAAAAAACTTTTACCTTTACAACCCCTTTAAGACCCATTTCATTGCTCCCATTCACCTCTAAACTTCTAGAATGCTTAGTCTACAACCGCCTTAGCTCCTACCTCAGTGAAAATAACCTTCTTGACCCCTTACAGTCTGGCTTTCGCTAGCAGCACTCCACAGAAACTGCCTTACTAAAACTCACTAATGATTTACTAACTGCTAAAACCAACAGCCAGTACTCCATACTCCTACTACTTGACCTCTCTGCAGCCTTTGATACTGTTGACCACCTGCTCCTTCTCAATAAACTACATTCCCTTGGCCTCCGAGATTCTGCTCTATCTTGGTTCTCTGCCTATTTATCACAGCGCTCCTTCAGTGTCACCTAGAACTCTGTCTCCTCCTCTCCATTGCCCATTTCTGTGGGGGTCCCCCAAGGCTCTGTTCTTGGACCCCTTCTCTTCTCTATCTACACCTCCTCCCTCGGTCACTTTATAACCACCCACGGCTTCCAATACCACTTATACACTGATGACACCCAAATCTATCTGTCTACTCCTCACCTCACTCCTTCAGTCTCCTCTCGCATTACTAACTTACTAACTGACATATCAGCATGGATGTCGCACCACTTCCTTCAACTAAATCTCTCTAAAACTGAGATATTAATATTCCCCCAACCCCCTCCATCAAAATCAACAATGCAACCATCAGTCCCTCCCCTCACGCCAGGGTACTCGGTGTAATCCTAGACTCTGACTTGTCATCTCAGCCGCAAGTCCAATCATTGTCAAAAGTTTGTAGAATTCACCTCCGTAACATCTCTAAAATTTGCCCTTTTTTAACAAATGAAACCACCAAACTCCTCATTCACTCCCTTGTTATCTCTCGCCTTGACTATTGCAACTCCCTTCTCATTGGCCTGCCTCTCCATAGGCTCCTACCCTCTTCAGTCTATCATGAATGCTGCTGCCAGACTTATCCACCTTACCAACCGCTCAGTGTCTGCCAACCCTCTCCTCCAATCCCTACACTGGCTCCCAGTCACCCAGCAAATTAAATTCAAAATACTAACCACAACATACAAAGCCATTCACAACTCTGACCTGAGCTACATCACTAATCTTGTCTCTAAATATCACCCACATCGACCTCTCCACTCTTCTGAAGACCTCCTGCATTTAAGCTCTCTCATCTCCTCCTCCCATGCTCGTCTCCAGGATTTCTCCAGAGCCTCTCCCATCCTCTGGAACTCGCTACCTCCATCTATACGGCTATCCCCTACTCTTGCTACCTTCAGGCGATCCCTGAAAACTCATCTCTTCAGGAAAGCCTATCACGTCTCCAACTAATCTCCTACCACTTCCACCAGCTCATTCCCCACAGTTACAACCTTTTGTACCACCTGCCCCACCCTATTAGATTGTAAGCTCTTCTGAGCAGGGCCCTCTTAATCCTCTTGTATTTTATTGTATTATAACTGTATTGTCTCCCTTTTATATTGTAAAGCACTGCGTAAACTGTTGGCGCTATATAAATCCTGTATAATAATAATATATATAGATATATGTATGTATGTATGTATGTATGTGTATGTATATGTATATATGTGTGTGTGTATATATATATATATATATATATATATATATATATATATATATATATATATATATAGTGGGAATCTAAAGTTTGGGCACCCCATGTAAAAATGTGTATAAATGTGCATAACGAAGCCAAGGGAAGATAGAATAATCTCCAAATGGCATCAAATCACAGATTAGACATTCTTATAATATGTCAAAAAAGTTAGATTTTATTTCCATCATTTACACTTTCAAAATTACAGAAAACAAAAAATGGCGTCTGCAAAAGTTTAGGCACCCTGCAGAATTTATAGCATGCACTGCCCCCTTTGCAAGGCTGAGACCTGCCAGTGTCATGGATTGTTCTCAGTCATCATCTGGGAAGACCAGGTGATGTCAATCTCAAAGGTTTTAAATGGCCAGACTCATCTGACCTTGCCCCAACAATCAGCACCATGGGTTCTTCTAAGCAGTTGTCTAGAAAACTGAAAATAGTTGACGCTCACAAAGCTAGAGAAGGCTATAAGAAGATAGCAAAGCGTTTTCAGATGTCAATATCCTGTAATATGACTGTAATTAAGAAATGGCAGTCATCAGGAACAGTGGAAGTTAAAGCAAAATCTGGAAGACCAAGAAAAATATCAGACAGAACAGCTCGCAGGATTGTGTGAAAAGCAATTCAAAACCCACATTTGACTGCACGATCCCTCCAGAAAGATCTGGCAGACACTGGAGTTGTGGTACACTATTCCACTATAAAGAGATACTTGTACAAATATGGTCTTCATGGAAGAGTCATCAGAAGAAAACCTCTTCTACATCCTCACCACAAAAATCAGCGTTTGAACTTTACAAATGAACATATAGACAAGCCTGAGGCATTTTGGAAACAAGTTCTGTGGACTGATGAAGTTAAAATAGAACTATTTGGCCGGAATGAGCAATGGTACGTTTGGAGAAGAAAGGGCACAGAATTTAATGAAAAGAACCTCTGTCCAACTGTTAAGCATGGGGGTGGATCAATTATGCTTTGGGGTTGTATTGCAGCCAGTGGCACATGGAACATTTCACGAGTAGAAGGAAAAATGGATTCAATAAAATTTCAGCAAATTTTGGATGGTAACTTGATGCCATCTGTAAAAAAGCTGAAGTTAAAGAGAGGATGGCTTCTACAAATGGATAATGATCCTAAACACACCTCAAAATCCACAGGGGATTGCATCAAGAGGCGTAAACTGAAGGTTTTGCCATTGCCTTCACAATCTCCTGACCTCAACATTATTGAAAATCTATGGATAGACCTTAAAAAAGCAGTGCTTGACAGACAGCCCAGAAATCTCAAAGAACTGGAAGACTTTTGTAAGGAAGAATGGGCAAAGATACCTCAAACAAGAATTGAAAGACTCTTGGCTGGCTACAAAAAGCGTTTACAAGCTGTGATACTTGCCAAAGGGGGCAGTACAAGATATTAACTCTGCAGGGTGCCCAAACTTTTGCAGACGCCATTTTTTTGTTTTCTGTAATTTTGAAAGTGTAAATGATGGAAATATAGTCTAACTTTTTTTGACATATTATAAGAATGTCTAATCTGTAATTTGATGCCATTTGGAGATTTTTCCGTCTTCCCTTGGCTTCGTTATGCACATTAATACACATTTTTACCTGGGGTGCCCAAACTTTAGATCCCCACTGTATATGTGTATATATATATATATGTATATTACATCTATATGTATGATCTATATTTTAAAGGGAATTTTTATTATTTCTCCAACTATGAACTCTGCCCAAACAGACAATTTGTACATCACTTCACTACAATGTTTTAAGATTACTATTCCTGGACTCAAATATCTGTGTGTTAAGTGTATCTTTTGTTTCATTCACATAGGGGAGAAAAGACTCAGACAAGCTGAACCTAGTGACCCCCGAACACAACACCCAAATTGGGAAATCAGCCCAAGCCCCACAGAGGATGTTATTTCGAGATACATTTTTTATCATCTATTTTAGGTGATCTGGTTGTGGAAGGGCAACAAACAAGCACCAGCGCCACCCCCGAGGATGTGTATGAAGTAGAGTTGGAGGAAGTAGGCGACATGGGCACCCCACCACGTGAGTGTCTGACACACCAGCTTATGGTAAGGTAATCTATGTATGGCTGCATATTTCTAAATACATCTTTTTTTCCTTTAATTTTAGTTCATGTGGAACCTTTTAGCACAGACAGTGCACAATGCCTAATTGGACAGATAATGGCCTGGAATGGGGATATTGATGTCATGCGCACTACGTTAGACCGAATGCGTAATCGGCTGGATAGTATGCAGCAGGAAATAAAGAACATGATAGATGTTTTGGGGAGAATCTAAATTCCCTTTTTCACAAAAAAATTGATCATGTTCTTCATTTCCTTGTTTACTGACCCCATTCTCGGCCTTTTATTTTAGGTTTTAAATTGTATGCCTGTTTCTAAAAATTATTTTTAAAAAAATCTAAAACAAAAAATTGAGGCCTGTTTGTTTAAAAAAAAAAAAAATAACAAAATATATAGAGGCCTGTTACAAAAAAAAAAAAAAATAATTATATATATATATATATATATATATATATATATATATATATATATATATATATATATATATATATATATATATATATATATATATATATATGCCTGTTTGTTAATATATATATATAGAGGCCTGTTTGTTAAAAAAAAATTATATAGAAAATAAAAAAATATATACAGAAAAAATATATATAGAGGCCTGATATTTTAATTTAAAAAAATTATAGATTCTGTGGCATTGCAATGGCCCCCTACCCGTAAACTTTGGGGGGCCAAGCCAGTACGGCCAGTATCCAGGCCCATCAGAGGATTGTCGATAAGTCCGGCCTCAGGCCCAAGTGATACCATATAATTGGTTAAATGTTTGTTTAAATAATTGTGCAGGATGCAGCACACTAGAACAATGTGATTGAGTTTGTATTCCACCATGTGGATAGCTGTCTTAAACAGGCGGAACCGGCTGGCCAGAATCCCAAAAGCATTCTCCACAACTCTTCTCGCTCTGGCCAGCCGGAAGTTAAAAACCCTCCTCTCCGGGGTGAGGGTTCTTTGGGGGAATGGCCTCATGAGGTTCTTTCTCAGACCGAAGGCTTCATCTGCTATGAAGACAAAGGGGAGTCCTTCCATGTTATCAGCATCAGGTGGCAATCCCAGGCCACCACTCTGGAGATGCTGGTAGAACTCCGTCTGGGCAAATACTCCTCCATCCGACATCCGGCCATTGTGCCGACACCACCGCCATTAAGACAATACTATGGAACCCCTTATAATTAAAATAGTATGACCCCGAATGGGGTGGTGGCACGATGTGGATGTGCTTCCCATCTATAGCCCCTCCACAGTTGGGAAAATCCCATGGGTGGCAAAATGGGATGCCACAGTCTGCCATTCCTGTGGGAAACTGGGGAGTCAAACAAGAAAAAACAAAAATCAGTTATTTTGAACATAACATTGCAAGCACATTACACTAAAACATTGCCCAGCATCAGTATAACATTAATTTAAATATTATTTAAAGACTAAAATATAAAGGCCCACTTATCAGATTGCTCACCCTCTCTGACGGCACATTGTTAAATTTTAGGGGGGAATAAAAATCAAGTTTAAGGACACACAGGGGTTGCTTTACTAAAGGCTACAAGACTGTGCACTTTGAAAACTGCAGTTGTTGCACTCTGCAAGTGCAGTTGCTCCAGAGCTTAGTAAATGAGGTAAGGCTTCATGTTGCAAAGAGTACCCAATCATGTGCAAGGGAAATTAATAAAACAACTTTTTTGCTTGCACACGATTGGATGATAGAAATCAGCAGATCTTCTGTTCATTTACTAAGCCCTGGAGCAAATGTCCTTGCAAAGTGCAACATATATTTGCTTTTAGAAAATCAACCCCACAGAACATTTTAAAAAATGTTAGGGGGGGGAGAGAAATCTAAATCAAGTTAATGACACACAGACTATTTGGATGAATTTTAGGGGGGGATTTTAAATCAAGTTAATGACACACAGACTATTTGGATGAATTTTAGGGGGGAGGAGATTCTAAATCAAGTTAATGACACACAGACTATTTGGATAAATTTTAGGGGGGGAGGGGATTCTAAATCAAGTTAATGACACACAGACTATTTGGATGAATTTTAGGGGGGATTCTAAATCAAGTTAATGACACACAGACTATTTGGATGAATTTTAGGGGGGATTCTAAATCAAGTTAATGACACACAGACTATTTGGATGAATTTTAGGGGGGAGGGAATTCTAAATCAAGTTAATGACACAGACTATTTGAGTGGATTTTTTGGGGGATTCTAAATCAAGTTAATGACACACAGACTATTTGGATGAATTTTAGGGAGGATTCTAAATCAAGTTAATGACACAGACTATTTGAGTGGATTTTTTGGGGGATTCTAAATCAAGTTAATGACACAGACTATTTGGGTGAATTTTAGGGAGGGGATTGTAAATCAAGTTAATGACACACACACTATTTGGATGAATTTTAGGGGGGGAGGGGATTCTAAATCAAGTTAATGACACACAGACTATTTTTTAGGGTTAAAGAACTACAATGCAGCTGACAAAATAGATTAAGTGAGTAGACTAGATGGATATGGGTCCAGCATTGCATGCTGGGGAGGTTAGTGAAGGCAAATATGCATGAAGGACAAAAAAGAGCATTAAAAGATTAAAGCATGCATGAGGACAAAGGGGACATTCACAGAATATTACAATCATGGTAATTAGGGAATGAGGAAAGAAATACAATATTTTATCAAACATTGAATACAATAAAATTTGATATTAAAGGATAAAAATCTTACCTTCATATACTCCTTCTGCAGGACCTGGATGATGGCAGAACAGGTCTCTGGGATAATGATCCCCAGAGCCTGGGGGGAGATGCCTGTCGAGAACTTGATGTCCTGCAGGCTTCTCCCCGTGGCCAAGTACCGCAGGGTGGCAACTAGCCTCTGCTCCGGAGTGATGGCTTGCCTCATGCAGGTATCCTGCCTGCTGATATAGGGGGTCAGCAAAGCCAACAAACGGTGAAATAGGGGGTCCGTCATCCGGAAAAAGTTCCTGAAATCATTAGGATTATTCTCACGGATCTCACGAAGCAAAGGCATGTGAGAGAACTGGTCACGCTGGAGCAACCAATTCTAGGTCCATGAACTCCTCCTCGCCCTGTTCATGGACTGGGATTGGGCTGAAGGATGAACTACTGCACCAAGCACATACAATGCACGAGCTCTACGACGAGTACGTACACGCAACATGGCTTCAAAACGGTCGGCTGGTCAGAATGCACTTAACAGAATGCACTGAAGAACAGCAAGGCCTATGAAGAGCAAGCTGAAAATCAGCAACGAGCGGAAAATAAGACACTGAATAACGCAATGCGAACTGACCACACGCACTGAAAAGCAGATACAAACCTCACAAGCACAAACTGAACAACTGTTAATACAAACTGAAAAATAAGAGTCTCACAATCGCGAATCGTCTCTTACCAAACTTCTTCTAACATGAGAAAAACAGGAGCCCAAAGGGTGTCGTACGGGCTATTGAACTTCCATTTTATAGTCTTGCTGAACCGGTGATATCCCATCCCCCACACCATTACACCCCCACCACCAGCCTGAACCAGTGATATCCCATCCCCCACACCATTACACCCCTAATACCAGTCTGAACCAGTGATACCCCATCCCCCACACCATTACACCCCCACCACCAGCCTGAACTGGTGATACCCCATCCCCCACACCATTACACACCCACCACCAGCCTAAACTGGTGATACCCCATCCCCCACACCATTACACCCCCAATACCAGCCTGAACCAGTGATATCCCATCCCCCACACCATTACACCCCCACCACCAGCCTAAACTGGTGATACCCCATCCCCCACACCATTACACCCCCAATACCAGCCTGAACCAATGATATCCCAACCCCCACACCATTACACCCCCACCACCAGCCTGAACCGGTCATATCCCATCCCCCACACCATTTTACCCCAATACCAGCCTGAACCAGTGATATCCCATCCCCCACACCATCACACCCCTACCACCAGCTTTAAAAAGTGATATCCCATCCCCCACACCATTACGCCCCCACCACCAGCTTTAACCAGTGATATCCCATCCCCCACACCATTACACCACCACCACCAGCCTGAATCGGTGATATCCCATCCCCCACACCAATACACCCCCACCACCAGCCTGAACCGGTGATATCCCATCCCCCACACCATTACACCCCCACCACCAGCCTGAACCGGTGATATTCCATCCCCCACACCATTACACCCCCACCATAGAGGCTTGTCTATCACCGCCGTCTAAGCTGGCAATTATCACTGTAAAATATATTAGTGTTAGGGTTACAGTATTTATTTTTTTGGCATACATAATGTATATACATAGTTCTAGGTACCATACCGATTATCTTTTTCTTTCCCTTTCTTATTTTTTTTGTTTTACAGAATTTTACTATTTCAATATTGGGGATTCTTTGTGTGATTTATTCATACATGACCCCTACAATGTATTACCTTAAAAATCTTCATATTATGTAAGTATCTATTTCTATGGAATATATTTTGCAAAATTATACCTGTTATGCATAAAACTTTAATTTATTAGTTTGTGTAATGTGTGGCTGCGACCCCATGGGAGGATTGTTGCTTTTTGCCCCCCCCGGTGGTCACCGGACTTGGGCTCCATCCTGCTAGATCCCATTGAAATGACCATTTCATTGTTTATATTGCTTTATGTACTGGATAGTATGATATATATATATAACATACTATCCAGTACATAAAGCAAAAGCCGTGGAACACCCTTTAAAAGTGGAAGAAATCAAAAGTGCTAATTTTAAAGATAATATGCAAGTTATTGTCATAAAAAGTGTTTGGGGACCCGGGTCCTGCCCCAGGGGACATGTATCATGTAATAAAAAAGTTTTAAAAATGGAAGTTTTTTCGGGAGCAGTGATTTTAATAATGCTTAAAGTGAAACAATAAAAGTGTAATATCCCTTTAAATTTCGTACCTGGGGGGTGTCTATAGTATGCCTGTAAAGGGGCGCATGCTTCCCGTGTTTAGAACAGTCTGACAGCAAAATGACATTTCGAAGGAAAAAACCCATTTAAAACTACTCGCGGCTATTGCATTGCCGACAATACACATAGAAGTTCATTGATAAAAACGGCATGGGAATTCCCCACAGGGGAACCCCAAACCAAAAAAAAAAAAAAGAAAAACGGCGTGGGGTCCCTCCAAAAATCCATACCAGACCCTTATCCGAGCATGCAACCTGGCAGGAAAAGAGGGGGGACGAGAGTGCGCCCCCCCTCCTGAACCGTACCAGGCCACATGCCCTCAACATTGGGAGGGTGCTTTGGGGTAGCCCCCCAAAACACCTTGTCCCCATGTTGATGAGGACAAGGGCCTCATCCCCACAACCCTGGCCGGTGGTTGTGGGGGTCTGCGGGCGGGGGGCTTATCGGAATCTGGAAGCCCCCTTTAACAAGGGGACCCCCAGATCCCGGCCCCCCCCTGTGTGAAATGGTAAGGGGGTACAAAAGTACCCCTACTATTTCACTAAAAAACTGTCAAAAATGTTAAAAATGACAAGAGACAGTTTTTGACAATTCCTTTATTTAAATACTTCTTCTTTCTTCTATCTTCCTTCATCTTCTGGTTCTTCTGGTTCTTCTGGCTCTTCTGGTTCTTCCTCCGGCGTTCTCGTCCAGCATCTCCTCCGCGGCGTCTCCTATCTTCTTCTCCTCGGGCCGCTCCGCACCCATGGCATGGGGGGAGGCTCCCGCTCTTCTCTTCCTCTTCTTCTCTTCTCCTCTTCTTCCCTCTTCTTCTCCTCCTCCTCCTCTTCTTCTCCTCCTCTTCTTCTTCTCCTCCTCCGGGCCGCTCCGCACCCATGCTGGCATCATGGAGGGAGGCTCCCGCTGTGTGACGACGCTCCTCGTCTGACAGTTCATAAATAATGGGGGGCGGGGCCACCCGGTGACCCCGCCCCCCTCTGACGCACGATGACTTGACGGGACTTCCCTGTGACGTCACGGGGAATGCCACAGGGAAGTCCCGTCATGTCCCGTGCATCAGAGGGGGGCGGGGTCACCGGGTGGCCCCACCCCCGTTATTTAAGAACTGTCAGACGAGGAGTGCCGTCACACAGCGGGAGCCTCCCTCCATGATGCCAGCATGGATGCGGAGCGGCCCGGAGAAGAAAAAGAAGAAGAGAAGAAGAGAAGAAAAGAAGAAGAGAAGAAGATGAAGAAGATGAAGAGAAGAGCGGGAGCCTCCCCCCATGCCATGGGTGCGGAGCGGCCCGAGGAGAAGAAGATAGAAGACGCCGCGGAGGAGATGCTGGACGAGAACGCCGGAGGAAGAACCAGAAGAGCCAGAAGAACCAGAAGAACCAGAAGATGAAGGAAGATAGAAGAAAGAAGAAGTATTTAAATAAAGGAATTGTCAAACTGTCTGTCATTAACATTTTTGACAGTTTTTTAGTGAAATGGTAGGGGTACTTTTGTACCCCCTTACCATTTCACACAGGGGGGGGCCGGGATCTGGGGGTCCCCTTGTTAAAGGGGGCTTCCAGATTCCGATAAGCCCCCCGCCCGCAGACCCCCACAACCACTGGCCAGGGTTGTGGGGATGAGGCCCTTGTCCTCATCAACATGGGGACAAGGTGTTTTGGGGGGCTACCCCAAAGCACCCTCCCAATGTTGAGGGCATGTGGCC
The DNA here is from genome assembly GCF_042186555.1 of Aquarana catesbeiana. Taxonomy (NCBI): domain Eukaryota; kingdom Metazoa; phylum Chordata; class Amphibia; order Anura; family Ranidae; genus Aquarana; species Aquarana catesbeiana. Next base: position 213,523,447 of record NC_133336.1, on the reverse strand, counting down.
TGGTACGGTTCAGGAGGGGGGGGGCCGCACTCTCGTCCCCCCCTCTTTTCCTGCGGCCTGCCAGGTTGCGTGCTCGGATAAGGGTCTGGTATGGATTTTTGGGGGAACCCCACGTCATTTTTTTTTTTAAATTTTGGCCGGGGTTCCCCTTAATATCCATACCAGACCTGAAGGGCCTGGTATGGAATTTAGGGAGACTCCCACGTCTTTTTTTTTTTTTAATTTTGGTTCGGGGTTCCCCTTTGGGGAATTCCCATGCCGTTTTTATCAATGAACTTCTATGTGTATTGTCGGCAATGCAATAGCCGCGGGTATTTTCCTTTCAAAATGTCATTTTGCTGTCAGACTGTTCTAAACACAGGAAACATGCGCCCCTTTACAGGCATACTATAGACACCCCCCAGGTACGAAATTTAAAGGGATATTACACTTTTATTGTTTGACTTTAAGCATTATTAAAATCACTGCTCCTGAAAAAACGGCCGTTTTTAAAACTTTTTTTTGCATTGATCCATGTCCCCTGGGGCAGGACCCAGGTCCCCAAACACTTTTTATGACAATAACTTGCAGGAGAATAAGAGAGCTTGGTTAGGGTCAATTGACTTCCAGTTGGCTTGTGTTCCAGTGTTAACCACTTGCCGACCGCCTCACGTCTATATACGTGAGCAGAATTGCACGGGCAGGCAAAATCACATACCCATACGTGATTGCCTTCCCGCGGGCGGGGGGGGTCCAATCGGACCCCCCCAGTGCCAGCGGCAGTCGGCATTTATCTGGGAGCATTGAGAGGTGAGGGGGAGGCCATCCGATCGTGGCCCCCCCCTCGCGATTGCTCCCAGCCAATGAGAGACATCCCCTGCCCTGTGTATAGTACACACAGGCAGAGGATGTGATGTCATCTGTCCTCGGCTCGGCAGTTTCCGTTCCGGCGCCGAGGAGAGAAGACATGTGAGTAAGTGTAACACACACACACACACACAAGAACATGCCAGGCACACATTACACCCCCAATCACCCCCCATCACAAACTGACACCAAGCAGGTTTTTTTTGTTTTTTCCCCTGATTACTGCATGGTGTCAGTTTGTGACAGTTAGAAGTGGTAGGGCAGTGAGTGTTAGCCCCCTTTAGGTCTAGGGTACCCCCCTAATAAAGTTTTAACCCCTTGATCACCCCCCGTCAGTGTCGCTAAGCGATCATTCTGATCGCTGTATTAGTGTCACTGGTTCCGCTAGTTAGGGACGTAAATATTTAGGTTTGCCGTCAGCGTTTTATAGCGACAGGGACCCCCATATACTACCTAATAAATGTTTTAACCCCTTGATTGCCCCCTAGTCAACCCTTTCACCACTGATCACCGTATAACCATTACGGGTGACGCTGGTTAGTTCGTTTATTTTTTATATAGTGTCAGGGCACCCGCCGTTTATTACTGAATAAAGGTTTAGCCCCCTGATCGCCCGGCGGTGATATGCGTCGCCCCAGGCAGCGTCAGATTAGCACCAGTACCGCTAACACCCACGCACGCAGCATACACCTCCCTTAGTGGTATAGTATCTGTACGGATCAATATCTGATCAGATCTATACTAGCGTCCCCAGCAGTTTAGGGTTCCCAAAAATGCAGTGTTAGCGGGATCAGCCCAGATACCTGCTAGCACCTGCGTTTTGCCGCCCAGCCCACCCAAGTGCAGTATCGATCGATCACTATCACTTACAAAACACTAAACGGATAACTGCAGCGTTCACAGAGTCAGGCCTGATCCCTGCGATCGCTAACAGTTTTTTTTGGTAGCGTTTTGGTGAACTGGCAAGCACCAGCGGCCTAGTACACCCCGGTCGTAGTCAAACCAGCACTGCAGTAACACTTGGTGACGTGGCGAGTCCCATAAGTGCAGTTCAAGCTGGTGAGGTGACAAGCACAAGTAGTGTCCCGCTGCCACCAAGAAGAAGACAAAACACAGGCCCGTCGTGCCCATAGTGCCCTTCCTGCTGCATTCGCCAATCCTAATTGGGAACCCACCACTTCTGCAGCGCCCGTACTTCCCCCATTCACATCCCCAACCAAATGCAGTCGGCTGCATGAGAGGCATTTTCTTTATGTCCTCCCGAGTACCCCTACCCAACGAACCCCCCCAAAAAAGATGTTGTGTCTGCAGCAAGCGCGGATATAGGCGTGACACCCGCTATTATTGTCCCTCCTGTCCTGACAATCCTGGTCTTTGCATTGGTGAATGTTTTGAACGCTACCATTCACTAGTTGAGTATTAGCGTAGGGTACAGCATTGCACAGACTAGGCACACTTTCACAGGGTCTCCCAAGATGCCATCGCATTTTGAGAGACCAGAACCTGGAACCGGTTACAGTTATAAAAGTTAGTTACAAAAAAAAAAAGTGTAAAAAAAAAAAAAAAAATAGTTGTCGTTTCATTGTTCTCTCTCTCTCTCTATTCTCTCTCTATTGTTCTGCTCTTTTTTACTGTATTCTATTCTGCAATGTTTTATTGTTATTATGTTTTATCATGTTTGCTTTTCAGGTATGCAATTTTTTATACTTTATCGTTTACTGTGTTTTATTGTTAACCATTTTTTTGTCCTCAGGTACGCCATTCACGACTTTGAGTGGTTATACCAGAATGATGCCTGCAGGTTTAGGTATCATCTTGGTATCATTCTTTTCAGCCAGCGGTCGGCTTTCATGTAAAAGCAATCCTAGTGGCTAATTAGCTTCTAGACTGCTTTTACAAGCAGTGGGAGGGAACGCCCCCCCCACGTCTTCCATGTTTTTTTCTGGCTCTCCTGTCTCAACAGGGAACCTGAAAATGCAGCCGGTGATTCAGCCAGCTGACCATAGAGCTGATCAGAGACCAGAGTGGCTCCAAACATCTCTATGGCCTAAGAAACCGGAAGCTACGAGCATTTTATGACTTAGATTTCGCCTGATGTAAACAGCGCCATTGGGAAATTGGGAAAGTATTTTATCACACGGATCTTGGTGTGGTCAGATGCTTTGAGGGCAGAGGAGAGATCTAGGGTCTAATAGACACCAATTTTTTCAAAAAAAGAGTACCTGTCACTACCTATTGCTATCATAGGGGATATTTACATTCCCTGGGATAACAAAAATGATTTAAAAAAAAAAAAAAAAAAAAAAAAAGCACCCCTGTCCCCCCTGCTCTCGCGCTAAGGCGAACGCAAGCGTCGGTCTGGCGTCAAATGTAAACAGCAATTGCACCATGCATGTGAGGTATCACCGTGAAGGTCAGATCGAGGGAAGTAATTTTAGCAGTAGACCTCCTCTGTAAATCTAAAGTGGTAACCTGTAAAGGCTTTAAAATGTATTAATTTTGTCGCCACTGCACATTTGTGCGCAATTTTAAAGCATGTCATGTTTGGTATCCATGTACTCGGCCTAAGATCATCTTTTTTATTTCATCAAACATTTGGGCAATATAGTGTGTTTTAGAGCATTAAAATTTAAAAAAGTGTGTTTTTTCCCCAAAAAATGCATTTGAAAAATCGCTGCGCAAATACTGTGTGAAAAAAAAAAAGGAAACACCCACCATTTTAATCTGTAGGACATTTGCTTTAAAAAAAAATATAATGTTTGGGGGTTCAAAGTAATTTTCTTGCAAAAAAAAAAAATTTTTTCATGTAAACAAATAGTGTCAGAAGGGGCTTTGTCTTCAAGTGGTTAGAAGACTGGGTGATGTGTGACATAAGCTTCTAAATGTTGTGCATAAAATGCCAGGACAGTTCAAACCACCCCCCAAATGACCCCATTTTGGAAAGTAGACACCCCAAGCTATTTGCTGAGAGGCATGTCGAGTCCATGGAATATTTTATATTGTGACACAAGTTGCGGGAAATAGACAATTTTTTTTTTTTTTGCACAAAGTTGTCACTAAATGATATATTGCTCAAACATGCCATGGGAATATGTGAAATTACACCCCAAAATACATTCTGTTGCTTCTCCTGAGTACGGGGATACCACATGTGTGAGACTTTTTGGGAGCCTAGCCGGGCATGGGACCCCGAAAACCAATCACCGCCTTCAGGCTTTCTAAGGGCGTAAATTTTTGATTTCACTCTTCACTGCCTATCACAGTTTCGGAGGCCATGGAATGCCCAGATGGCACAAACCACCCCAAATGACACCATTTTGGAAAGTAGACACCCCAAGCTATTTGCTGAGAGGTATAGTGAGTATTTTGCAGACCTCACTTTTTGTCACAAAGTTTTGAAAAAAAAAAAATTTCTGGTCTTTCTTCATTTTCAAAAACAAATGAGAGCTGCAAAATACTCACCATGCCTCTCAGCTAATAGCTTGGGGTGTCTACTTTCCAAAATGGGGTCATTTGGGTGGGTTTTGTGCCATCTGGGCATTTTATGGCCTTCAAAACTGTGATAGGTAGTGAGGAGTGAAATCAAAAATTTATGCCCTTAGAAATCCTGAAGGCGGTGCTTGGTTTTCGGGGCCCCATACGCAGCTAGGCTCCCAAAAAGTCCCACACATGTGGTATCCCCATACTCAGGAGAAGCAGCTGAATGTATTTTGGGGTGCAATTCCACATATGCCCATGGCCTGTGTGAGCAATATATCATTCAGTGACAACTTTTTGTAAATTTTTTTTTTTTTGTCATTATTCAATCACTTGGGAAAAAAAAAAAATATTCAATGGGCTCAACATGCCTCTCAGCAATTTCCTTGGGGTGTCTACTTTCCAAAATGGGGTCATTTGGGGGGGGTTGTACTGCCCTGCCATTTTAGCACCTCAAGAAATGACATAGGCAGTCATAAACTAAAAGCTGTGCAAATTCCAGAAAATGTACCCTAGTTTGTAGACGCTATAACTTTTGCGCAAACCAATAAATATACGCTTGACATTTTTTTTTTACCAAAGACATGTGGCAGAATACATTTTGGCCTAAATGTATGACTAAAATTGAGTTTATTGGATTTTTTTTATAACAAAAAGTAGAAAATATCATTTTTTTTCAAAATTTTCGGTCTTTTTCCGTTTATAGCGCAAAAAATAAAAATGGCAGACGTGATCAAATACCATCAAAAGAAAGCTCTATTTGTGGGAAGAAAAGGACGCAAATTTCGTTTGGGTACAGCATTGCATGACCGCGCAATTAGCAGTTAAAGCAACGCAGTGCCAAATTGTAAAAAGTGCTCTGGTCAGGAAGGGGGTAAATCCTTCCGGGGCTGAAGTGGTTAAACCCGAACACCTTTGAATTACACAGGTTCTGAGGCTAATTGAATGCAGATGAGGCACCAAGTGAGTTTAATTACCACCTTAATCAGCCACAGAACCTGTGTAATTAATATGAGTTCAGGTTTAAAGGGATGAGTTGGCAACCATAATCACAGGACTGTATCCTCTATTTGAAATCAAGTGGGACGTTGTGTCACTGCTTGAGCACAGAGCCCATGTTCCCCTAAAAGGTACTGAAGCGTTCCTCTACAATTGTAAGACCTTTAAACCTCCGTAGCCCCCTGCAACTTCCACTAATCTACACAGCAGTCCCTTTTGCACCTTGGCATCCCCATCTGCCATCCATTCTCTGCAGCACCACCTCTGTACCCGCAGTCTCCACTACATCCACAATCTGAACCTGGGCTACACCCAATACAAGGGCAAGACCTTCTAGAACCCAAGGAAAATGAAGCCAAAATGTGCAGTGTTGATCCAGGCGAAGCTTTATATTTGCACCTAGAGTGGCCGGGACGGCACAGGGAACATAATTGGCCACCACGGTCCACCAGGCCTAGTCTTGACTTTTTCCGGTCCATGGAAAACCGAATAGAAAAGGGAAAAAGATGTGACACGGTTCCACCAGTGTTGTTTAGCTATTAGGAGCTTTGGGAAGCCAGGTTTTCATTAACCTTATTGGAACCAATTTTGGTTTCATCTGTAAACTAGTTATAACTCATAAAAAGTACAAATTGTATTCTTTTGTAAAGTCACTAGAATAAGGTCTGTGGTACAGATTCTGGTTCTGTCTATTTTTGTGACAGATCACTGTGCTGGTTCTGTTCCCCCAATGCCTATTGTCATGAATATTCAGTCAGAATAAGTTGTGCCTTTTTAAGGACAGGTTTCCCGCACAATAATTATCATTGAGTAATTTTCAACGAAGATATTTTTAAGATACAAAATCAATCTATATGACACAGTCTATGCTTGTGAAACTTATTCACGGAGACGTGTGGTCATACGAAATAGAAATTTATTGGTAAACAAACACAAATAATCACATGAAATTAAGATACCAATTGCATTACATGAACGTCTTGAAAATCAATAAAAACACTTGCAAAAATGGGCGTAGCGTCCCTTTGACCTAATACCACCATGATAACTTCTCAGTAGAATCAATAACCTTGTGAACTTGACAATCTGTATTTTGTAGAACGTCTGTATTTCACACGTACAACTGTTACTATACTGCAGGTAAGTAAGTGGTTAAATTGTGAAATAAATTAGACGTTTGTTTTGTCAATAAAACGTGGCAACTATGCAAAAAGAAAAATATAATGAAAAATTTGAATCTTTAGAGTAAAATCTACAAAGCGGTTATTGATTCGGGAGAACGATTATCAACTGTAGAATATTCAATACATCAATATTTGAGAGAACATATCAATATTTGAGAGAACATACCAGATAAAATCAACATGACATAATTACCCATTCCAGGATGGCTACAGTTCCTATTGGCTGGTTACCAGAGTTAAGATGGCTGCCGTAGTTTCAGAATGGATACTCTTAAAGAGGATTTACTTCTTGTGACCTCCGAGTTCTAAGTATTAGGTGTTGAGGAATCTTCATGAATGTAAAGAGATGTATTCATGCATGGTGCATGAGTGTCAGTCTGGGAGTGTGTGTGTGTCTCCCAGTGTCCCCCCTCAGGGTGGATCCCTGAGCTCTCCCCCTGAGCTCCCTCTCCCTCCTGTCCTCTTACTTGCCTCTAAATACCATTTCAGATAATAAGACCATAAAAAATATAATGGCTCTGCCCAAAAGGACGTGGCCACTTCCCATTGGGTTAGGAGACCTAATTATTAACGTCCTCTGGAAATTTAGTGAGTTCAAATAATACCACCTTCAACCACCAGGTGTCTCACATGTGTTTTGAGTCCATCCTTTTAAGTTAATACATTCTATTTTCATAATGTGTATAATGGTAAGGATAGTATATACCTTTAAATATTCTGATAATTGGTCTAATGTAAAATACACTCAGTATAATTTTGATTAGTCACCATTACATAACTTGGTTATATCTGTATCTCTATACAGACTGGTCTATCTAGGAAATACACACATTGTTATATATATATTAATCAATACTACACAAAAATGATTATCTATATGGATACCTGTATAACTTCTGGTATCTCCACTGCATATTTGTTTATCTAAGCATAGGGTACAATCTTATATAATTATAATTATATGTTTTTCCTAATACTAATTAGTTTCTTAAAACACTTCTACTTATAAAATCACACTTCCATATACATTTTCTTCATAGCAAAGTTGTTGGGTCCGCAGATGCCAACATTATAATGTCTCTGTGACCTACAATGTCATAGATAGTTTGAAATGACTTATAAAAACCTTATAGATACTTTTAAAATATTTTTGACTGGCACAATATTCAACTCTCTCTAACGTGTTGAGATGGACCTTGAACATTCCCACTGGGTGTTTAGAAATGACTTGTTTGTCTAAACCATCCTAATGCCGCGTACACACGGTCGGACTTTTCGTCTACAAAAGTCCGACAGCCTGTCCGACAGACTTCCGACGTACCTTCGGCGGACTTGCGGCAGACTTTCTTACGAACGGACTTGCCTACACACGACCACACAAAAGTCCGACGGATTCGTACGTGATGACGTACACCGGACTAAAATAAGGAAGTTCATAGCCAGTAGCCAATAGCTGCCCTAGCATGGGTTTTTGTCCGTCGGACTAGCACACAGACGAGCGGATTTCGGGGTCCGTCGTACTTACGACGTAAAGATTTGAAGCATGTTTCAAATCTAAAGTCCGTCGGATTTGAGGCTAAAAAAGTCCGTTGAAAGTCCGGAGAAGCCCACACACGATCGGATTACCAGCCAGCTTTAGTCCGTCAGCGTCCGTTGGACTTTTGTAGACGAAAAGTCCGACCGTGTGTACGCGGCATAAAAGTTCATACAAAGAGTTTTGTTAGCCAAGGTGTTAGCTATTTAAACAGTCCATCACTTGAACACAATAGGTTTATGCCAGGTGAGGTTATCTCTATGTAGCAGAATGGTCTGTATAACCTTGTATCCTGTGGCAGCTTTTGTTTATTCACAATACCATGTAAATATCTCCTTGTTTTGTGACAAGAGCAGTTTTTGTTCCAACAGTTTTCTTTATAATACATGCTTGCAAAAGTCTTCAATATTTGAAGTAGTAGAGAAAGACTTGGTCAAACATGAGAACGTCAATTTTGTCCTAAAGGTCTCCAAAAGGGCAACTGTTCAATTATTTAACATCACAGTTCATCTACTTTTTGAGGCCTAAGCATCTCTCATGTTTCTGCCAGTAGATATAAAATATATTTCTTCATGAATTCACAACACTATTATGACTAAATCTCAATCATGTAACTATGATAGACCACCCCCATCCCGTCCTGCAGATATACAAGCCTTCTCCGTCTCACTGATAGGGACTACAAGGATTACACCGGGACTACACCGTATGACGTCAGCCTAATGAGGATGTTTTTTACTCGGGATGTATGATTTTGGCAAATGGGCTCAATACATCTTTATATGAGCATCTTGCTGTACCCAAAGGTCTACCGCCTGCTCCTGTTCTTCATTCCACAAGATAAATAAAACCAGTACTTACTGGGAATTAATGAATTGTTCTGTCTGCTCTTCCAATAATGAATGCCGGAGATCCGGGACCTCAGCCTGTTCTGAACAATCGGTGATCTTTACCTGAACAAACTAATAGTCACAGTACATCTCATCCTCATTGAACTGTTTATCTGCGTTTGTCAACATCAATGTCACACCACACGCCGATGTTTGTCTTTAACCCGTAATGTGGCCTGTACATAACAGAATGCATCTAAAAACCCAAGAGAATACGGGGCATTACATTAACAAAAGGTTATAAGCCCTGTCACTTGGGGGTCCCAGAACCATGGCACCCGGACACTTGGGGGTCCCAGAACAATGACACCTGGAGACTTGAGGGTCCCAGAACAATGACACCCGGACAATTTGGGTCCCAGAACAATGACACCCGGACAATTTGGGTCCCAGAACAAATGACACCCGGACAATGACACATTCAGACACTTGGGGGTCCCAGTACAATGACACCCGGAATATTGGTATTGGATTATGGTCATTAATATTCTATAGATATATTGATGCAGAAAACAGAAACATTTAAAGCATACATGTCTAGTTTATTGAGACATCAGTCTTTGTACAAGGGTCTCCTCCATGGCGGTGGAATGAACGGTCGGTGTGCCTCAGCTGCTCTCGCAGAAGAAGGTGTTGCAGGCCACGGTCAAAGAGGCCACCAAGATGACAAACTCCTGAAAGTCCACCTCCCCATCTCTGTTCTCATCCAGCTCTTTCAGTATCCTGTCCACGGAGGTGGCGTCTTTTTGCTCCTAGAGAAGGAAGACTTAGATTTAATCAACCATCATTTTCCCATCTTTCCCCGGTTCCTGCCTACATTACACCGAGATTCCATTCTAGAAGAGTGTCCCATAGGAAAAAAAGTGTGTTTAGTTTGGAAATTTGAGGTTTTCGTGGTAAAAATTCTACATGTTTGTTTTTTTCATCTTTGTAGTTTGTGTATCAAGATTATGTGGTCCTCTTTAGAATTAGTCAACGCTATGCAACCCTCAATATATTTTTTAGATAATGATTTTTGAATGTCAGGTATCAGCAATATATATATCAGGTATTCCCCAATTACCGATCTGGCTGTTGATTTTGTGTGACTTGCTTTAGAAAGTACCGTATATACTTGAGTATAAGTCGTTCTGAGTCGAGGCCCTAATTGACCACAAAAAAAAAAAAAAAAAAAAAAATGGGAAAAACTTATTGACCCGAGTATAAGACGAGGGTGAGAAGTGCACAGCTACTGTAAGTGGAAAAGAGGGTCAACAATGCCCATTTGCAGCCTCACTGTTCCCATTTGCATGCCTCACTGTGTCCATTTGCAGCCATAGGTCCCCCAAACTTCAAACTCTGTAGTTAAGGGTTCCTAGATGCCCCCCTAGCTGCAGCCAAAATTTGGGGTCTCTGAACCCAATGGGTCCCGAAATGACATTGCTGCAGATGGACACAGTTGACTGAATTTGGGGGCCCCGTATCTTGGGGCCACTTAATGCTAGGAACTCCAAATCTGGTGTGCAAACCCAGTGGAACTAGCACCATAAAATATCCAAAGCTGGGGTTTCTAGCACCAAGTGGTCCCGAGATACAGGGCCCCTAATATTGGTTCAGAAAATGTCAAGCACTTTTCTGCAGCAGAGAATGACATTTTCCAAACCGGTTTTGGGGCCCCATATCTCAGGGCTAGGGATGAGCCGAACACCCCCCGGTTCGGTTCGCACCAGAACCCGCGAACGGACCGAAAGTTCGCACGAACGTTAGAACCCCATTGACGTCTATGGGACTCGAACGTTCGAAATCAAAAGTGCTCATTTTAAAGGCTAATTTGCATGGTATTGTCCTAAAAAGGGTTTGGGGACCCGGGTCCTACCCCAGGGGACATGTATCAATGCAAAAAAAACTTTTAAAAACGGCCGTTTTTTCGGGAGCAGTGATTTTAATGATGCTTAAAGTAAAAAAAAAAAAGTGAAATATTCCTTTAAATATCGTACCTGGGGGGTGTCTATAGTATGCCTGTAAAGTGACGCGTGTTTCCCATGTTTAGAACAGTCCCTGCACCAAATGTCATTTTTAAAGGAAAAAATCTCATTTAAAACTGCTTGCGGGTTTAATGTAATGTCGGGTCATGGCAATATGGATGAAAATCAGTGAGACAAACGGCATGGGTACCCCCCAGTCCATTACCAGGCCCTTTGGGTCTTGTATGGATATTAAGGGGAACCCCGCACCCAAATTAAAATAAGGAAAGGTGTGGGGCCACCAGGCCCTATATACTCTGAACAGCAGTATACAGGCGGTGCAAACAAGACAGGGACTGTAGGTTTGTTGTTAAGTAGAATCTGTTTGTAATTTTGAACATTTTTAACGTGTTTAGCTCCAGCCAAAAAATCTTTTCTAAGCTTTTTGGAAAACATAGGGAAGGGTTATCACCCCTGTGACATTTGTTTTGCTGTCTTTCCTCCTCTTCAGAAGATTTCACCTCACTTTTTTGTCCCAATGAAAAATGTTTTTTGAAAATTTGGGTTTTTTTGTGGAACAAGGATTGGAAAGCATCAGTGGAAAGGAGAAATTGTTTTCCCATATTAACTCTTACAGGAGAGAATTTCCCTTCCTAGGGGTAGATTTCATCTCACTTCCTGTTGTCTCCTTCCGTTTGCAAGTAGGAGTCGTTTGTAAGTTAGATGTTTGAAAGTAGGGTCCTGCCCTATATACTCAGCAGAAATTTGGGCCTTAGGTGTTGCTGTGGCCACAACACTGTAAGCCCTCACAGGGCCCTGCTGTGAAATATTAGATCAAGAATTGTAATTACATGCCCCTGTTGAACAGGAGCTGAAAAATTAGGCCTTAGGCACTGGTGCCACAACACTGCAACCCCTCACAGACACTCTAGTTGGAACGCAGGAACGAGCCCTGCTGCAAAGTATTGCATCAAAAATTGTAATTACACGCCCCTGTTAGACAGGGGCAGAAAAATTGGGCCTTAGGCACTGGTGCTGGTGCCACAACACTGCAACCCCTCACAGACACTCTAGTTGGAATGCAGGAACGAGCCCTGCTGCAAAGTATTACATCAAAAATTGTAATTACACGCCCCTGTTAAACAGGGGCTGAAAAATTGTGCCTTAGGCACTGGTGGTGGCGCCCAGAACCAAAAATGTTCTTACAAGCTATCAGCGTGATGATTGAGGAGGAAGAGGATAATTACTCAGGGATAGTCACTCAGCATCAGCATAGGCAGTCTTTGAAGGGATCTGAGATTTCAAAAAAAATTATTCGGTTACATCAGCATCAGGTGCTTGGTAGCTGGTGGTGATCCAAGACTCATTCATTTTTATGAAGGTCAGCCGATCGACCGAGTCGGTGGACAGACGCACCCTGTGATCGGTTACCACGCCTCCAGCAGCACTAAATGTGCGTTCCGAAAGAACGCTGGATGCAGGACAGGCCAGTAGCTCAATTGCATACTGTGCAAGCTCTGGCCAGTGATCCATCCTCAAGACCCAGTAACCCAGAGGATTTTCGGTGGGAAAGGTGTCCAAGTCTGATCTTGCCCCTAGGTATTCCTGCACCATGTAAAACAGACGCTGGCGATGGTTGCTGGAACCGATCATACCTTGGGGCTGCGGACCAAAAAATTGTCTGAACGCATCGGTCAGACGGCCACCTTCTCCACCGCTCCTTCTTTGACTGACCGAAGCCTCAGCAACACGTTGTCCAGAAACAGGAGTTTGTAACCTCCCAGTCTCTGGGAACGCGTTGCACAGACCTTTCTGCAAGGCCTCCCGAAGATGTTTCATCCTCTGCTCCCTCTGCGATGGCAAGATAAGGTCCGCAACCTTACCCTTGTAACGTGGATCAAGGAGGGTTGCCAGCCAGTATTGGTCCTTCTCCTTGATACCACGAATACGAGGATCCTTACGCAGGCTTTGCAGGATCAGGGAGGCCATGCAGCGTAGGTTTGCTGAGGCATTCGGTCCGGAGTCCTCTGGGTCACTAAGAACGACATGGTCCGCAGCCACCTCCTCCCAGCCACGTACAAGTCCATGTGTTTCTTGGGACTGATCCCTTAAAGACTGCTGCTGATGCTGAGTGCCAGGCTCCACCTCCATACTGACACAATCTTCCTCCTCCTCCTCTTCCTCCTCGTCCTCTTCCTGTGTGATCGGCGGGCACGCAGGAACACTGTCTGGATAAAGGGGGCCTTGAGAGCTAAGGAAGTCCTCCTCTTCCTGCCTCTGTTCTGCCTCAAGTGCCCTGTCCATTATTCCACGCAGCATGTGCTCCAACAGGTGGACAAGGGGGACAGTGTCACTGATGCATGCACTGTCACTGCTCACCATCCTCGTGGCCTCCTCGAATGGTGACAGGACAGTGCATGCATCCCTGATCATGGCCCACTGGCGTGGGGAAAAAAAACCAAGCTCCCCTGACCCTGTCCTGGTGCCATAGTCGCACAGGTACTCATTGATGGCCCTCTGCTGCGTGTGCAGCCGCTGCAGCATGGCCAACGTTGAGTTCCACCTGGTGGGCATGTCACAGATTAGGCGGTTCTTGGGCAGGTTAAACTCCTTTTGGAGGTCCGTCAGCCGAGCACTGGCATTATATGACCGGCGGAAATGCACACAGACTTTCCTGGCCTGCCTCAGGACATCCTGTAAGCCCGGGTACCTGCCCAAGAACCGCTGCACCACCAAGTTAAGGACGTGAGCCAAACAGGGCACATGGGTCATTTGTCCCTGTCGGAGGGCAGAGAGGAGGTTGGTGCCATTGTCGCAAACCACCATTCCTGCCTTAAGTTGGCGTGGCGTCAACCACCTCTGAACCTGCCCCTGCAGAGCTGACAGAACCTCTGCCCCAGTGTGGCTCCTGTCCCCCAAGCACACCAGCTCAAGCACCGCATGGCATCTTTTGGCCTGCGTACTTGCGTAGCCCCTTGAACGCCTACGGAGCACCGCTGGTTCCGAGGAAGAGGCCATGGAGGAAGAAGAAGAGGAGGGGGTGGAGGAGAGAGGTGTGTCACAATCAGCATTTTGGAGGCGTGGTGGCGGAACAACCTCCAACACTACTGCACCTTGTCCTGCATCCTTCCCAGCTGCCAGCAGAGTCACCCAATGCGCCGTGAAACTTAGGTAACGTCCCTGTCCATGCCTGCTGGACCATGAGTCAGCGGTAATATGCACCTTACCGCTGACCGCCCTGTCCAGCGAGGCATGGACATTGCCTTCCACATGCCGGTAGAGAGCCGGAATCGCCTTCCGTGAGAAAAAGTGGCGTTTGGGTACCTGCCACTGAGGAACCGCACATTCCACAAACTCACGGAAGGGGGCAGAGTCTACCAACTGAAAAGGCAGCAGTTGAAGTGCTAGCAATTTTGCCAAGCTAGCATTCAACCGCTGGGCATGTGGATGGCTGGGAGCAAACTTCTTTCGGCGGTGCAGCAGCTGGGGCAGGGAAATTTGCCTGGTACAATCTGACGTCGGTGTACCAAAAGCAGATTGCCCACAAGTACTTGGCTGTGACACACCTAATTCTACACCTTCATTCCTCTCACTGCAGGTCTCAGAGAGGACTGAAGGTCTAGTGGGGTTGGAAATCTCAGCTGATGAGGAGCAAGGAGAGATCCTCTTTGTTCTTTGGTGTGGGTCTTTTAGATACGCTTGCCAACGAACTGCATGGCAGGTCAACATATGTCTGGTCAAGCATGTGGTACCCAAGCGGGAGATATTTTGGCCACGCGAGATACGCTTGAGACATATGTTGCAAATAGCAGCGGTGCGATCTGATGCACTCGTCTCAAAAAAGGCCCACACCAAAGAACTTTTTGAATAACGCGCAGAGACTGCAGCGCCCTGCACATGTGGAGCTTTGGGGTGTGATGCAGTCAATGTGCTGCCCTTAGGCTGGCCCCTGGAGGGCATCCTGCCTCGTTGGTGATGTGCTGCCGCCTCCTCCTCCTCCTCCTCCTCTCTCCTATCAGGCACCCACGTTGAGTCAGTGACCTCATCATCCCCTCCCTCCTCATCACTGGAGCAAACCTGGCAGTATGCTGCAGCAGGGGGAGCATGACTGCCAGATTGCTGTCCTTCTTGGGCACCCCCTCTGTCCGCGCTCATGTTACTGCCTTCATCGAGCTCAGTATCGTCATCAGAGCCTTCCAAACGCTGGGCATCCTCCTGGAGCATGTACCCAACACTGTGGTCAAACAGTTCGAGGGAATCCTCATGAGGACATGGTGGAGCTAGGGAAGGAGTCACTGATGACATTGAGCTGAGGGAAGAGGCCGCTGCTTTGCCAGACAAAGCACCCTGGGCATGGGTGAGAGAGGATGAGGAGGATGAGGACGGCTTGGTCATCCACTCGACCAAGTCTTCCGCATGTTGCGGCTCAACATGGCCAGCTGCCGAAAAAAAGGCCAAGCGTGTCCCATGGCCACGTGCTGATGAGGATGCACCGTCTCCACGACCAGCACTAGACACAGAGCCTGCTTGCCCTCTCTTATTGGCTTGTGACTGTCTGCCTCTCCTTCTTGGCCTTCCAGACATACTAATGGCCTGTAGCTGCACTAAGCTGGGATAGAACACCTGTAATTTTCTTCAAGTAGCTTTATATACTGTAACCAGACAAGCCTGCCTGTCAGTAGGAAGATAACAGGAACGGATCTAGCTGAACACTGTGAGCAGGACGCACTGTACTAAATGTAAATAGTCTAGCTGCCTGACCGTGGTACTAATAGGATCAAATAGAACACCTGTAATTTTCTTCAGGTAGCTTTATATACTGTAACCAGACAAGCCTGCCTGTCAGTAGGAAGATAACAGGAACGGATCTAGCTGTACACTGTGAGCAGGACGCACTGTACTAAATGTAAATAGTCTAGCTGCCTGACCGTGGTACTAATAGGATCAAATAGAACACCTGTAATTTTCTTCAGGTAGCTTTATATACTGTAACCAGACAAGCCTGCCTGTCAGTAGGAAGATAACAGGAACGGATCTAGCTGAACACTGTGAGCAGGACGCACTGTACTAAATGTAAATAGTCTAGCTGCCTGACCGTGGTACTAATAGGATCAAATAGAACACCTGTAATTTTCTTCAGGTAGCTTTATATACTGTAACCAGACAAGCCTGCCGGTCAGTAGGAATTTAACAGGAACGGATCTAGCTGAACACTGTGAGCAGGACGCACTGCACTAAATGTAAATAGCAGGAACGGATCTAGCTGAACACTGTGAGCAGGACGCACTGCACTAAATGTAAATAGCAGGAACGGATCTAGCTGAACACTGTGAGCAGGACGCACTGCACTAAATGTAAATAGCAGGAACGGATCTAGCTGAACACTGTGAGCAGGACGCACTGCACTAAATGTAAATAGCAGGAACGGATCTAGCTGAACACTGTGAGCAGGACGCACTGCACTAAATGTAAATAGTCTAGAAGATAACAGGAACGGATCTAGCTGAACACTGTGAGCAGGACGCACTGCACTAAATGTAAATAGCAGGAACGGATCTAGCTGAACACTGTGAGCAGGACGCACTGCACTAAATGTAAATAGCAGGAACGGATCTAGCTGAACACTGTGAGCAGGACGCACTGCACTAAATGTAAATAGCAGGAACGGATCTAGCTGAACACTGTGAGCAGGACGCACTGCACTAAATGTAAATTGCAGGAACGGATCTAGCTGAACACTGTGAGCAGGACGCACTGCACTAAATGTAAATTGCAGGAACGGATCTAGCTGAACACTGTGAGCAGGACGCACTGCACTAAATGTAAATAGTCTAGAAGATAACAGGAACGGATCTAGCTGAACACTGTGAGCAGGACGCACTGCACTAAATGTAAATAGCAGGAACGGATCTAGCTGAACACTGTGAGCAGGACGCACTGCATTAAATGTAAATAGTCTAGATAGAAGATAACAGGAACGGATCTAGCTAAACTGAATACAGTGTATATATATATATGCAACACCTGGGATGCATATATATACACAATACACTGTAAGTGCAGCTAACTGACTGACTGTTCTGCCTAATCTATCTAACTCAAATCAAATGACACTGTCTCTCTCTCTCTCTATCTCTCAGCACACCGGAACACACACTACACAGGGCCGCCGTGCAGGCGGCCTTATATAGTGTGGGGTGTGTACTAAATCCCCTGAGCCATAATTGGCCAAAGCCACCCTGGCTTTGGCCAATTACAGCTCTCTCTACTGACGGCGCTGTGATTGGCCAAGCATGCGGGTCATAGTGCATGCTTGGCCAATCATCAGCCAGCAATGCACTGCGATGCCGCAGTGAATTATGGGCCGTGACGCGCCACACGAATTTAGCGCGAACGGCCCATAACGTTCGCAATTCGGCGAACGATCGAACAGCCGATGTTCGAGTCGAACATGGGTTCGACTCGAACACGAAGCTCATCCCTACTCAGGGCCACTTAGTGCTAGGAACTCCAGCTTTGGATATGTTATGGTACCAGTTCCACTGGGTTTGCACACCAAATCTGGGGTTCGAAGCACCATGTGGCCCTGAGATACGGGGGCCCCAAAAAATGGTTCACAAAATGTCAAGCACTTTTGTGCAGCAGAGAATGACATTTTCCAAACCGCTTTTTGGGGCCCCGTATCTTGGGGCCACTTAGCGCTAGGAACTCTAGCTTTGGATATGTTATGGTACTAGTTCCACTGGGTTTGCACACCAAAATTTGGGGGTCCTAGCACCAAGTGGCCCCAAGATACCGGGCCCCAAAATCGGTTCGGAAAATGAAATTTTTTGCTGCAGAAAAGTGCTTGACTTGAGTATAAGTCGAGGGGGGCACTTTCAGCACAAAAAAAAAAAAAAAAAAGTGCTGAAAAACTCGACTTATACTCGAGTATATACGGTAACTACATGCAGTAGAATTAAAAGATATTACTTTTTATTTATTTATTCTGGAGTCCTTGTCCCTTTAGAGCCGGTTCACAAAGGGGCGGCTCCAAAGTCGCCTGACTCTGAAACCTCCCCGTACAGCACAAATTGAAAAACTACTTCTGTATAGAAGTCAATGCAAGCCTCTCTGAAGTTGCCCCAAAGTAGTACAGGAACCTTTGAGTTGAGTTTGACTTGAGTCGCTCCTATTAGAACGGTTCCATTGTAGAGAATGGAGCGCGACTTGTCAGGCCGCTAAGTCACCAGACAGGTCACCCCTGTGTGAACAATGGCTTTCTTCTTGTCACTCTTCCATAAAGGGCAGATTTGTGGAGAACACGACTAATAGTTGTCCTGTGGACAGATTCTCCCACCTGAGCTGTGGATCTCTGCAGCTCCTCCAGAGTTACCATGGACCTCTTGGCTCTTCTCTGATGAATGCTCTCCTTGCCCGTCTGGTCAGTTTAGGTGGATGGCCATGTCTTTGTGAGATGTTCAAAGCTTGGGATATTCCTTCCCGAGAATTAATCCATTGTGGGGTTTCCGTCAAGATAGTGTGCAGTTTGTACATTTTTTTCTTCTAAAACATTGAAAATAATAAACTTAATGTTCTTAATGGACAGCAAACACAAGCCAGGTAGTTATTTTGTTTCCTGAATGTTCTTCTTACATAAACTGAATGTGTCCTGTGTTGGGCTACACAAGTGATAAGTGCAAGAGGGTTAGTGTGAGGATTGCAGATCAGCTTAGTATTAGGGTTACAAAAAGCAAAATGGAGGAAGAGGGGGCAGGCGGGACTTTTAAAGGTACCAAGGGATAGAATAAGCAATCAATTTAGAAAAATATAAATTTTATTTAAAATTTCTTTAAAATCGCAACAAACATTTACAAGAATCACATATTTCTTTTGACATGTACAACCACTTCTTACTCTACATGTTTCGCTCAAAGGAGCTTCTTCAGGAGCTTTTTGAAAGTGTTGCATGAAGTAATATATACTATAAGAAAAACAACAAATGTAAATGATTATGCTTGAAAATTGCCATGAATAAAATCGCATGACATGTCAATAGGACATGCCTATGTATATTTAATAGAAAAATATTTTTTATACATTATACAAAATACATTTTATACAAAATAATGATGAACTGAAGATGAATGCCTACAGGATGCTTGTGTTCAAGAAGTATTCATTTTTGATTCCTAAACTGAAGCCAGGATTTACAAAATGAGAAGACCTTTGGTAACCAGAGAGAGAGGATAAAATATCAAACATGTTGGATATGGTTCAAAATAATAATACTAAAGAGTATAGGGTAGTGAGTAGGGCAAAAACATTTACCTCAATTCTAGATAATGAAAAAAAAAATAGAACTAATTTGATCTTCCATCCCTAAAATGAGGGGATGATTTGATGATTCGGACAGTAAACAGGAGGACTGAGAATGGTGAATGCCGCCCCTGGTAATTCATATATAGATTTAGTGTTTCTAATCGTTGTGGGCGATTAACCAAGGGGTCAGTTTGAAAGAGGGGACAGTAAAGGCAGAGCCCACGAATATCAGATGGCTTTGCTGTCTCCCCCCTTCTCCCTCCTTCAGACATTCTTTTTGGGACCTCCTCTACACTAGTAAGTACTCTTTGGAACTTATACTTGTGTTTAGCCTTTCATTGTGGGGACTGAATTTCCTTGGTGTTCAGCAGTGTTGCCAACCTACCAGATTGAAATTTACTGACACAACAGCCACAATTTACTGGCACAGTCAAGTTTTTACTGGCATATCCAAAAGTTGCTAAATGACAGTTTTAAGTGCAAATTTCAGTATTTAGGCCACAAACAAGTAGAATATGATTTAAGGTAGATTTAAGGAAAGTGATTTAAGGTAGATATTAAGGCAAAAACATATTTCTTATTTTATTTTTGATATAGTAAGTAGCTCAGGGACAGGAATCGAGAGGGCAAGAAATTAGAATGGGCGGCACACACAGATGAAATTGACTCTCAAAATGACACTGACAGCAGTGTGCAGCAGCACAGATGATGATGGCACCTCACCAACATGACACGCAGTGGCATCGCTAGGGGGGTGCAGGCCGCACCCTGGTGACACCCACCAGAGGGGAGATGCACGGCACTGGATTGAGGGAGGCACCATGGCTCTCTCCTCTTCCTCCTTCCCCTGTGCACTCCGGTATCTCTGCTGTGGCTCCTTAGCTCCCCGCGATGTTTGGGGAGGGAGGAGGAGAAAGAATGGTGAGGCAGACAGCTCTACAGTTCCATAGCCCAGTGCCCCCAGCGCCCACATGTCCTCCGGGAACTGGCACTGCCTATTATTGTGACAGGCAGGCAGGGAGAGGTGCTGGCTGCCTATTAGAATTACACTCCTCAGCAGGGGCGGATCCAGAGTCTAGTCTCGGGAGGGGCACTGCCAGAAAATATATTTTTTTGGGGTACATCTATCAGGGAAATGGCTGGTGTTGGCACTTCAATCATCACGGCACCATGGTTGTTATGGTGTCAGGATGATTGAAGCGCATTATTACTATTATTACATTGTTATAAAAAATGAAATAGTTTAACTCACCATAATGCAGAATCAGTGGGAGCCCCGAGTGTGTCACTTGCCATGTCGCCTGTCACCAGATGCAGATTGTCATTTGCCATGTCGCTTGTCACCAGATGCAGATTGTCACTTGCCACGTCGCCTGCCACGTTGCGAATTGTCACTTGCCATGTCACTTGCCACTTCGCCTGTCACCAGATGCAGATTGTCACTTGCCACATGTTGCGGATTGTCACTTGCCACGTCGCCTGTCACCAGATGAAGATTGTCACTTGCCACCTGCTAAAGTGGTCTCTTGTGTCCCAGAGACAGGCAGCAGAGAGATGATTTAATCTCTGCTGCCGCAGCTGCCTGCATGGTGAGGGGGGAACTGCAGGGATGCAGGGTGGGCGCCAGGCAGTGAGAGATGATGACATCTCTCTGCTCCCCCACCCGCCGGCTCCCTGATTGGCCAGCAGCCCGCCCACAAACACATCGAGCGGCACATCTGACCAACTGAGCTGCCGGGCCAGCCCGCTGTCTCTCTCCTGCAGAGCCACCCTGCGGCTCCCTCTCTCACCTATGGAGCCGCCCGCCGGCGGGCTCTCTCACAGTCACTCACCCGCATTTCTCGGAGGGGGCAATTGCCCCGTTGCCCAACCCTGGATCTGCCCCTGCTCCTCAGAGCCGACAGAGCCTAGATGGAGGGACATTTGTGTGGACAGAGCCACACTGATCTGAGGTATGTAAATGTAGGGAGGGGAGATATACACGGGGTTACATTAGGGGGATTACATTGGGAAGGGTTACATTAGGGGGAGGGTTACATTAGGGGGGTTACATTTCAAAGAAGTGCGTTCCAGCACCAGGGTGGCTCCCAGTGATCGCATGGTGGCTGCTCGGGGGTATAATACAACTGCCAGGAGCACCCCAGGACCTAAGCTTCCAGGGAACCAGGGGGAACCCTGTGAGGTTCGCTGTTGGTCCTGAAATCAACTGGGTCATTTGGTGGCCCAGTGCCCAAGTTGGGAAGAATCAACAGAGTGCGACATGGATTGCCATCGCTCCATGTATGCCCATGCATTATGTGCTGCAACCAGCCTGAATCCGCATGAGTGTGTGGTGCAGGTCAATGGATAGGAGGTGGTAGTGCTCCTTGACTCTGGGAGTGTCGTCACTCTGCTCCGATTGGATGGGTTGCCAAGAAAGCCGGTACCAAGGGAACAGGTCGGGGTCACCTGTGTGCATGGTGATGTTAAAAACTATCCGGTGGCCTGTGTGACCCTGTGTATGCCAGCAGGAACGGCTACACTAAAAGTTGGGGTGGTCCCGGGATTACCTCAGGACTAACTAATCGGGCGAGACTGCCCCATGTTTTGGGACTTGTATGTGCAAAAGCTCAAAGGTTTGGGGTTTCCCCCAAAAAGCAAGAACCCACAGAGGTGCTAAATAATACTGTGTTGTAGGAGGTTGTTACTAAGGATCAGTACCAGGTTGCTGAACCGGCAGGAAGTGAGCCCGGTCCCCTGGAGGTGTTTGCAGGATTGGAAGTGGAAAGTACCTCCTCTGAGCCAGATATGTCAGATCTCGGGGGCTCCTGGGAAGAGGTGGGCCATACTGCAGCAGGGCACTTCAACTAAAGGCTAGAGAGACAAGTATCCAGGAGAACTGGACAACACAGTCACAGAGACTGGCCTCCACCCCGTCTGCTGGGCTTGAAGCCTTCCATTGGAGACCCACCGGGACTGTGACGATCGGATGACATTGATCGATCGGTGGTCTTTACCCACTTTGATTACAGACTCGACCTGACCCGTAGCGGTCTCTACTAGAGGTGAGAGGCTGGGGGAAACGTGCTGTGCACCACGGATTACAGATGTTTAGAGGAATTTCATATTGATCATCTGTTGCATTTGCACTTTTCTGTCTGCTGCACGAACTGTTATATGAAGATTCACTTTGTATTTGTTGGCACTGTATTGCACTACCTGGACTAGTCATTTGTTGCCATTTTTGCATTTCATGCGATTTTTCCATTTTTATGCGACTTTTTTAGTTTATGCAATTTTTTTCATTTTTTTGGATTTTGGAATTTTTTTCACTTTGATGCACTTTTAGATCACCATTGAACTTTATTTTGTCTTAGAGGATCCCTCTATCAATCCATTTGTTGACACATTTTATGAATTACCATTATTTTATGCATAGTCACTTCATTTATGTGATTTCACTGTAGTTTATGTATTGAGGGTAATACTGTTTCACTCATGCACTTCAGTTAGTATTTGAAGTATTTATTTTTTATCATCCTTATTATTTATTTATGCACTCTAGTTAGCGCCACATATTTCTTATTATCCTATTTATTTTCTGTGTGGGAACACTGCCTTATGTGTGGCGGCTTCTTAGACCTCTTTAATTGTTTTTATTCACTTTGGTTTTGCGCATTAGTTTTTCTACTTTACCAGAGGTACAGGGTTCTGTGTAATGTAAAGGGGTCTAGAGGTACAAGGGCTGTGTAATGTAGAGAGGTCCTTAGGTATAAGGTGCTTTGTAATGTAAAGGGGTCCAGAGGTGCTGTGTAATTTAAAGGGATTCCAGAGTAGCTGTGTAATGTACACAGTAGTGACAGAGATATTTAAGGATGCAGAGGTATGCAGGGGGCACAGTGGGGTGTTTTTACATTTTAAGGTGGGGAGTGCCAGATATAGGATCCGCAAGGTGCCAAATGCACTAGGTACGCCCCTGTGCGAGACACTCCCTTTCCACAATGGAATAATTACTCTCAGCTGGCATGAGCTTCCGGCTCAAGTACACAATGGGGTTCTCATTCCCTCTAGTTAGCATCACATATTTCCTATTATCCTACCCTGAACCTCTGGACCCCTTTAAATTACACAGCACCCTGCACCTCTGGACCCCTTTACATTACACAGCACCCTGCACCTCTGGACCCCTTTACATTGCACAGCACCCTGCACCTCTGGACCCCTTTACATTGCACAGCACCCTGCACCTCTGGACCCCTTTACATTGCACAGCACCCTGCACCTCTGGACCCCTTTACATTGCACAGCACCCTGCACCTCTGGACCCCTTTACATTACACAGCACCCTGCACCTCTGGACCCCTTTACATTACACAGCACCCTGCACCTCTGGACCCCTTTACGTTACACAGCACCCTGCACCTCTGGACCCCTTTACGTTACACAGCACCCTGCACCTCTGGACCCCTTTACATTACACAGCACCCTGCACGCCAGTATGTTACACAGACCCCCCCTACAGTACAGACCCCCCTACAGTGCAGACCCTCCTACAGTGCAGACCCCCCCCTACAGTGCAGACCCCCCCCCTACAGTGCAGACCCCTCTTTCAGAATCATAATGTACCTTGGGCCTCGGCTCAGATGATCAGCGCGGAACATGATGCACAGTACATGTAGACTACACGGAGAAGGGGGAGGTGGTGCCAGCGGCTTCACTCTGCTTGGCTGTATAAGACAGCCGAGACAGATCAGAGCCACGGTGCGGCCATGAGAGAAGGGGATCGTTGCGGGTCCCGGGTGTGCCGACGGGTGTCACACGGGTGTCACTCCAGTGTGGTGAACACCCCACCCATTTGCAAAGCCACTGCAGGCTCTCCATGTGTGTACTGTGTTCTTACCTGCCGCTGCCTGTCACCGCACCATGCTGCTGCACTGCTTAAATCTGCTCTGTCTCCGCTTCAGTCATGGAGGGGGGGGCACCGGCCTGACCACCTCCAGTGTGTGGCACCCAGGGCACCCCCCACTGCCCACCGCCCACTTAGTATGCCACTGGTCTCGAAATAAAATGGGCTTTGGATACACTCCGCTACTACTTGTTGGGCCGACCCTTCAAGTTAGTTTCAGAACATGCACCCCTTACGTGGATGGCCCAAAATAAAGACAAAAACTCCAGAATCACCCGGTGGTTCCTTCCTCTACAGGACTTCAAGTTTGTAGTGGTACATAGACCAGGAAAGGTACATCAGAATGCGGGTCTATTTCCATTTGATTCCTGGTGTCCAGACCCCTGGCCTGGAACAGGGGGGATATGTAGAGGGTCAGCCTGTATTTCTCCTGAGGTTACCTGTGGGTTTTTTCTTTGTATCCCGAACAGTTCCAGTGGCAGTTGTGGCTAAAATCTTTCTTGATTCTTTATCTACCTGACCTTGGCTTGGTATCAAGAGATCCCCAAATGTTCCACTTCTTAAGTGATTGAACAGTACTGACTGGCATATTCAAGGCTTTGTATATCTTTATATATTCTTTTCCATCTTTGTAAGGTTTCACTACCTTGTTACGCAGGTCTTTTGACTGTTCTTTTCTGCTCCCCATGGCTTAGTGTCTAGCCTGCTTAGTGCATCCATGTGAGAACTAACAAACTCATTGACTATTTATACACAGACACTAATTGCGATTTAAAAAGCCACAAATGTGGGAAATTAACCTTTAATTGCCATTTTTAACCCGTGTGTGCCACCTTCTGTGTCTGTAACCAGGCCAAACCTTCCAGGGTATGTAAACTTTTGATCAGGCCCTCTGGGTGATTTCTGTTATCTTTATGATTTAAAAAGGATCCAAAAAACTAATGTGATAATAAATGGCTTCATGTGATTACTATACTTAAAAAAGTCATAAAAAGTAAAAAGTCATATTTTCAATATTAATGCCAAAATTTCACAATTTCTGCCAGGGTATGCAAACATTTGAGCACAAATGTATATATTGTATATTGTCTCATACTATGGTATGCTCTCTGCTGGGTCATTTGAGGGTGTGGCTATATTCCATTGTTCTATTGTGTCTGTTTGCCTTGGGAGAAAGTATTATGGGATGTGTATGTGTATTTGCTGTGAGGAGGGAGGGGGGAATTCCTCCAACAGCTCTCCCTGCTGATTGGACAGTCTACCCTGTCCTGAATAAAAATAGTGAATACTACCAAAAAATGTATGATCATAAAATGGATAGTGTCAAATAATTAATCAGTGTTGATCACATATAAATTAAATACACAATAATGCTTAATCATCAGATGTGCCAGTGATTAGTAGAAACCCGTGCTGGTTCCATGAGCCAGACACCAAACATAAAACTTTAAAAGTCCATGTAATAATCGATATAAATATTAATATTATATCTGCGTATTCATTTGTCTAGTCCCTATCATTAGTTGGTCTATTAAACTCTGAGCACATGCTATTGTTAATATCACACTAATACCAGGTTAGCTATGAAACCAAACACACGGTGCTGCTAGTAAAACAATATCTTATTTTATTTCCCAAGGAGTTAGGAAACTATCATATAAGTACTAAAAGGGTATTACAATGTTACATAGCTTAAAATCAGAACACACTATACTAACAGCACATCTCTACAACATATAACAACAATGAAATATCAAAGATACTTATCACACATGGTTTCCTCTGTGGGTTCTGGATGATAGAAGGGGTCTGGGCAGGGCCGTCTTTAGCGCAGGGCAAACGGGGCACTTGCCCTGGGCCCAATCTTTGTTGGGGGGCCCGTGCTAGCTGTGAATTGGGGCCCCGATCACAGCTTTGCAGAGCGCACAGAGGACACGGGAGGATGTATTCCTCACTAGCCAGCTGAGAGCGGGCGGGGCCGGGAGCTCCACTGACGCTCTGACCCCGCCCACGTACTCGGAAGAGCTTCTATAGTGAGAGCCAGTGATCAGAATGGGAGTGTCAGTGGAGCTCCGCCCCCTCTATACTGGCTGGTGAATACAGAGGTCCGGGGGTGGGGCCGGGAGCTCCAATGACACTCCCACTCCGATCACTGGCTCTCACTACAGGCGCTCTATTCCCAGTACACAGGCTGCATGTGGGCGGGGTCAGAGCGTCAGTGGAGCTCCAGGCCCCGCCCCTCTCAGCTGGCTAGCGCGGAATACATCCTCTGTGCGCTCTGCAAAGCTGTCATCGGGGCGACCATTCACGGGTGATGTGGGCCCCCCAACAAAGCATCAGTGGAGCTCCCAACTGCTTTAGTGAGAGCAGAGAGTGGAATCCCCGTCCACAGTCCTGAATGTATGTAGTAAGTTTGGCTGGCCAGGTATGTCCTTACAACCATAAAATGCCTGACTGTTTAAACCCTGAGCTGTGTTATATAACTGTAAAGCTGTGCATTGCTGAAAGTTCTCTGACCATCCCCTGTATAATGTCCGCAGTCTGTTTGTCTCCTGCAGTATGTCCGCAGTCTCTGGTAGTCTCCTGCAGTATGTCTGCAGTCTCTGGTAGTCTCCTGCAGTATGTCCGCAGTCTCTGATTGTCTCCTGCAGTATGTCCGCAGTCTCTGATTGTCTCCTGCAGTATGTCCGCAGTCTCTGATTGTCTCCTGCAGTATGTCCGCAGTCTCTGATTGTCTCCTGCAGTATGTCCGCAGTCTCTGATTGTCTCCTGCAGTATGTCCGCAGTCTCTGATTGTCTCCTGCAGTATGTCCGCAGTCTCTGATTGTCTCCTGCAGTATGTCCGCAGTCTCTGATTGTCTCCTGCAGTATGTCCGCAGTCTCTGATTGTCTCCTGCAGTATGTCCGCAGTCTCTGAACCTCTCCTGTAGTATGTGTATTAATGTGCCCCTTTACTTGCTCAATTATTTGGGATTGCTCCACTGCTCAGTGAGAGGTAATGATGTGCATGAACCTCTAGCAACCAATGAGCAAACAGTAGTGATCTGCTTTAATCTCTAGCAACCAATCAGTAAGTGCTAATGATGTGCTGTAACCCCTAGCAACCAATTAATGAGCGTTAATAATGTACATTAACCTCTAGCAACCAATCGGCAAGCAGAAATTATGTGTTGTAACCTCTAGAAACCAGCCATTGAGCAGTAATAATAGACTGTAACCTCTGGCAAACAATTGCTATCGCTGCGTGATCTGCTGCAGTAAACTGATTTTGAGTCTACCTGCTATTTTTTGTATGTCTCAGAATGGAGAAGGGGCCCCAAGAAAATGTTTGCCCAGGGCCCGATCAAAATTAAAGACGGCCCTGGGTCTGGGCCTCATGGAATATAGGCCCAAGCCCTCGGTCAGAGCAAGGTCCCAAGATAGCAAAGGGGATGACCTTACAGCAGGCTTCCCAGCAGCCAAGAGAGAGAACAAAAGCCTGTATGTCCCTTACATTCAAACATACACGCCCACTCGTAGCCACCCCCATTTGCCTTTTATAGAGGTATCACTTCAGATGTCTGCCCATTCTCCAGGAGGCATGCTTTATTGTCCCCCAGGGCCAGCGTCTCTATCAGCCCTGTGTCAAATCTCAATAGGCATCCTGGCAGCAGTGATCTCTTTGAAGCTTGTACTCGCACATGTCACAGCAGGTGGGCTTGAGCCAAGGCATTGTTCTTCTGATCACAAAGTTTTGATGTGTTTCATTCCTACCTGGCTGTGTCAAACATGAAGTGAAATACCAGAAGTAAGATATTAAACCATGTTGCTATCCAACAGTCCATAAAAAATGTGTAGAAAAATAGTGAAGAAAACATCATCAGAGTTCAAAGGGGGCGATGCATGGCCAGATGGTATTCACAGAATTTTAGTCGTACCAAATCTGGCGAGTGGGCAGAAGTCGCACCAAAGTCGCACCAAATCTGGCGAGTGGGCAGAAGGGAGACCACAAGTGTGCATAGATTGTACATCAGTGCCGGGGCCAACACCAGGAGTAGAGGAGGCTTACCGGAAAAAATTGACCTGAAATGGCGTACGCCAGACAAGTCAAAAAAGCATAATAACCACTGGTTCTGGGAAATGCGTCTTGTCAGGTGTCATCAACAGATGGTGGAAAGAAAAAGGGGGGGGTCCGCACAGCTTCCTCTCCCATAGGTAATCCAGCATAAGCCAAACATGTAGTTTCATATGCCATGCAAGGAGCAAACAAAACTCACATAGCGTAATAACGTTTTAAAACACTAGTTTATTAAAATAATAAAAAACAAACTCACATTTGGAAGAACGAAACAGAGCTTAAATATCAAATAGCAGCGATCATGAGGGGGGTCCACCCAACATGTTTCAGCTAAGGAGCCGTCATCTGGGGTATGGACCACCCTCACCTCACCGCTTTATAAACAGAAGATGACCCCCACTGGGAGTGTCTACAAACCGGAAGTGCAACCAGTAAGAATCACTTCCAGTTTTCAGGGTCATAGGATGACTAATTGAATAGTTATATTAAGAACAAATTAATGAAACAGAGAACCATGTATCTCATGTTTCTAAATTAGGAGATTAAAAATGAAAAAATAAGTACAAAAAACGGTAAGCTGTGCCCTGAATCAGTCCATCTATCAGGAACTGGTCAGAGCGCTAGCCAAGCCTCCCTTTCAGCCAGCCTGCTCCTCAAGCCTCACTCTCATATGTGATGCACTTCCCATCACACAGAGAGGAAGTAATACCACTGCACTCCACAAGGAGGAAACCAAGCCTCAATCTGAGGTGAAGTGTCAGCAGAGAGGAGAAAAAAAATCAGTGCACTGAAAAAAGGCATTAGTGTTAAAATAAAAACAGATTGAAAAAGAAAAAGAAAAAAAAGGGGATAAAAATTATTACACAAGGCTAATGCTAGCAATAACATTACCTTATAAAGGTGATACAAGGACATTCTAATAAAGTTAACCCTTTCATGACTAAGCCTATTTTTGAAATTTGGTGTTTACAAGTTAAAATCCATATTTTTTGCTAGGAAATTAATTAGAGTTCCCAAACATTATATATATTTTTTTAGCAGAGAATCTAGAGAATAAAATGGCGATTGTTGCAATATTTTTTATCACACGGTATTTGTGCAGAGGTGTTTTAAACGCAAATTTTTGGAAAAGGGACACTTTCATGAATTTTAAAAAATCCAAACAGTAAAGTTACCCCAATTTTTTTGTATAATGTGAAAGATGATGTTACGCCGAGTAAATAGATACCAAACATGTCGCCCTTTATAATTGCACGCACTCGTGGAATGGCAACAAACTACGGTACCTATGAATTTCCATAGGCGACGATTTAAAAAATTTTTACGGTTACCAGGTTTGAGTTACAGAGGAGGTCTAGGGCTAGAATTATTGCACTTGCTCTGACGATCGCGGCGATACCTCACATGTGTGATTTGAACACCGTTTACATATGCGTGCGTGACTTCCGTATGCGTTTTCTTTGCTGCGCAAGCTCGCGGGGACAGGGGCACTTTAAAAAAATTTTTATTTTTTTTATTTGTTTTATTTTTTTTTTTACTTTATAAATTGTGTTTTCAAAAAAAATTTTTTTTTTTTGCTTTTATTGCTGTCACAAGGAATGTAAACATCCCTTGTGACAGTAATAGGTGGTGACAGGTACTCTTTATGGAGGGATGGGGGGTCTAAAAGACCCCCCATCCCTCCTTTACACTTCAAAGTATTCAGATCGCCGAAAACGGCGATTCTGAATACTGTGTACTTTTTTAAATTCGGCGCCATTGGCAGCCGAGTAAACGGGAAGTGACGTCATGACGTCGCTTCCGCGTTTACAATGAGAAGGCTGGAATGAAGCCGCTCACAGCTTCGTTCCAGCCCGCCCCCAGCTGCCGAAGGTACCCGATCGGACACCGGGCCTCCTGATCGCACGGGAGGCCCGGTAACAGCGACGGGAGGGGGGAATGTCCCCTTCCGCTCCTCCGGTATAACAGCCGAGCGGCTTTTAGGTTGTTATACTCGGGTAGCCAATCGCCCGCTGGAAACAACGGTACCGGGATGATGCCTGCAGCAGTATATCTGCGTACGGTCGGCGGGAAGGGGTTAATTAGTGATCAATATTAAAATCATGGACCATAATATTAAAGGGACACTGCCAATGGGGGACATCAACAGCGTACATAACAAAAATTGCATTCTGAATTAAACCATAATTATCCCGGATTCCATGACATAAATTAAGACAACCAATAATCATCTTGTATAGTAAAAAAAATAATAACAATATGCTTTGTCATTTGGACAATAAGAGAGATCATATTTATATTCAAGCTTGGTTAATAAAAGAGTTGATGTCCCACTCCACGTTGATACCCTGTGGAAAATGAGACCCCAACTCATATACCCAGTAGGTCTCTAAACGTGAGACACCTCTAAGAATCGACCCGCCCCGCCAGGGGGGCACGTACCTATCTATAATGAGGAATTGAGTACCCACAGGGTTCCGATCTTGAACCTCCCTGTAGTGTCTAGGGACAGTGTGTTTAGTACTGCCCGCTTTATTGAGATTGATGTGTTCCGAAACCCGTGTAGTAAAAGATCTGATGGTCCGGCCGACATATTGCTTGCCACAAGGGCAAGTTAAAAGATAAACTATTCCTGTAGTGACACACGTGCAGAAATGTTTAATTTTGTAAGTACGGCCAGTCACAGTGGAAGAAAAACTATGACTAGCCCTTCTGCCACAGGTATTAAATTTACAGACCAAGCACTTTTCACAAGGATAAAATCCAATCAAGTTGTGAAAAAAGGATGGTATCTCTGGTGGGTTGATGACATTAGGTGCTAACCTATTCCGGAGAGATGGAACACCCTTAAACACCATCTTTGGAGTCTTAGGCAACAGAGGTCCCAAGATTTTATCTGTTTTTAAAACATTGTGCCGACTTCAAAGTAGTCCCTGCACTACTTTGGTCCGACTTTGATGTGAGTTACACAGGCATTCCCTAAAATCGCGGCCACAAAATTGCGTGACTTTGGAGTCACGGTAGTGTGAAAGGGGCCTAACTAGCTTGATAAAACATTCTTCTCACCACTGAGCCCAGCTCTATCTCCAACTTCACACTGCAAAAGGTTCCACAGGAAGGAACCTTTTATAGTGTGGGGTGAGACTATGGGCACTGAGCCATGATTGGACAAAGTCATAACTTTGCCCAATCAGAGCTCTCACAGTGCTCTTTGCCCTGACTGGGCAAAGCCAGTCAGGTGCATTGCTTCAGCCAATCAGAGCTGTTAAAAACACACTGTGCGGCATGCAAGTGCATTGTGGGGCGCTCGGCGGGAGAACATGCAAACACCCGAAAGGGCGATGTTTGGGGCTGAACTGATGCTTGGCCCGAACAGCTCATCTAAACACCATGGTCTACAGAACAAGCAGGAGAATAAGAGAGCTTGGTTTGGGTCGATTGATTTCCAGTTGGCTTGTGTTCCAGTGTTGGTGTCTTTTCTTTTGCCGGCAGCCACATCTGGGTGTTACCTGGAGTGTGGTGGCTGCATCATATGACACATCACGGGTAGAGTTGCCACCTCATCCCTTTAAACCCGAACACCTTTGAATTACACGGGTTCTGAGGATAATTAAATGCAGATAAGGCACCAAGTGAGTTTAATTAAAATATAAATAAAATAAGTAATAGATGCGCAACCAAAAATGGGAAAAAGGCCAACGTGTACAAAGGACACAAAGACAAAAAAAAGGAGACAAAAAAGGTAAAATAAACCTGTAGTGAAACAAAAAAGGAAAAGGGGAACCTCAGTGCTAGCAAAAACACAAAGAGAAGTCCATGGTGCATTCAATACAGTTTATATGGAAATAGATTATTCCGTTGAAGAGCCCCAATACATCCTTTTCTGCAAATAGTCCCACAGGATTTTCAAAGAATGAAAAAAGGAGGCCGGGTGGCCTCTTACCAGAACTGTAGGACCCCTATTATGGAGGTCTAATAGGCACAGACAGGAGGGAACAGTCAGTCACGGGCGGCAACTTCAAACATTCTTCTGGATCCTCTCATCCACCAGTATAACCAGACTCGAATATGTTCCATGGGACCCACGTTCAGCAAGTAGAAATAGGGGGTTCCAAGGGGTAAGCCGCGGCTGGGTCTCTTTCGCTCTGAAGTGCCTGCTTTTCTCTATATTTGTGTGCAGCATCACAATGAAAGAAAACTTTTTAAAATTTACTGCACCATGAAGCCCTCCTTTTTGTTGCTTTGACTTACCCCTTGGAACCCCCTATTTCTACTTGCTGAACGTGCACCAGCCGGAACCGGTGATACCCCATCCCCCACACCATTACACCCCCACCACCAGCCGGAACCGGTGATATCCCATCCCCCACACCATCACATCCCCGCCACCATCCTGAACCGGTGATACCCCATCCCCCACACCATTACACCCCCACCACCAGCCTGAACCTGTGATATCCCATCCCCCACACCATTACACCCCACCACCAGCCTGAACCGGTGATACCCCATCCTCCACACCATTACACCCCCACCACCAGCCTGAACTGGTGATATCCCATCCCCCACACCATTACATCCCCACCACCAGCCTGAACCGGTGATATCCCATTCCCCACACCATTACATCCCCACCACCAGCCTGAACTGGTGATACCCCATCCCCCACACTATTACACCCCCACCACAAGCCTGAACCGGTAATATCCCATTCCCCACATCATTACCCCCCACCACCAGCCTGAACCAGTGATACCCCATCCCCCACACCATTACACCCCCACCACCAGCCTAAACCAGTGATATCCCATCCCCCACACCATTACACCCCCACCACCAGCCTAAACCAATGATATCCCATCCCCCACACCATTACACCCCCACCACCAGTCTGAACCTGTGATATCCCATCCCCCACATAATTACACCCCCACCACCAGCCTGAACCGGTGATATCCCATCCCCCACACCATCACATCCCCACCACCAGCCTGAACTGGTGATACCCCATCCCCCACACTATTACACCCCCACCACAAGCCTGAACCGGTGATACCCCATCCTCCACAACATTACACCCCCACCACCAGCCTGAACCGGTGATATCCCATCCCCCACACCATTACACCCCCACCACCAGCCTGAACCAGTGATACCCCATCCCCCACACCATTACACCCCCACCACCAGCCTGAACCGGTGATACCCCATCCCCCACACCATTACACCCCCACCACCAGCCTGAACCAGTGATACCCCATCCCCACACCATTACACCCTACCACCACCAGTCTGAACTGGTGATATCCCATCCCCCACACCATTACACCCCCACCACCAACCTGAACCAGTGATACCCCATCCCCCACACCATTACACCCCCACCACCAGCCTGAACCGGTGATATCCCATCCCCCACACCATTACACCCCACCACCACCAGCCTGAACCGGTGATACCCCATCCCCCACACCATTACACCCCCACCACCAGCCTGAACCGGTGATATCCCATCCCCCACACCATTACACCCCCACC
Source organism: Aquarana catesbeiana (assembly GCF_042186555.1). Taxonomy (NCBI): domain Eukaryota; kingdom Metazoa; phylum Chordata; class Amphibia; order Anura; family Ranidae; genus Aquarana; species Aquarana catesbeiana. The sequence continues at coordinate 213,489,793 of NC_133336.1, read as the reverse complement.
ACCAGCCTGAACCGGTGATATCTCATCCCCCACACCATTACACCCCCACCACCAGCCTGAACCGGTGATATCCCATCCCCCACACCATTACACCCCCACCACCAGCCTGAACCAGTGTTACCCCATCCCCCACACCATTACACCCCCACCACCAGCCTGAACCTATGATATCCCATCCCCCACACCATTACACCCCCACCACCAGCCTGAACCAGTGATATCCCATCCCCCACACCATTACACCTTCACCACCAGCCTGAACCGGAGATACCCCATCCCCCACACCATTACACCCCCACCACCAGCCTGAACCAGTGATATCCCATCCCCCACACCATTACACCTTCACCACCAGCCTGAACCGGAGATACCCCATCCCCCACACCATTACACCCCCACCACCAGCCTGAACCGGTGACATCCCATCCCCCACACCATTACACCCCCACCACCAGCCTGAACCGGTGATATCCCATCCCCCACACCATTACACCCCCACCACCAGCCTGAACCGGTGGTACAAGGCAGGATGGATCCATGCGCCAAATTCTGACCCTACCATCTGAATGTCGCAGCTGAAATCCAGACTCATCAGACCAGGTAACGTCTTTCCAATCTTCTATTGTCCAATTTTGGTGATCCTGTGCCAATTGTAGCCTCAGTTTCCTGTTCTTAGCTGATGGGAGTGGTGCCTGGTGTGGTCATCTGCTGCTGTAGCCCATCTGCTTCAAGGTTTTATGTGATGTGCGGTCAGAGATGGTATACACCTTGGGTGTAACGAATGGTTATTGGAGTTACTGTTGTCTTTCTATCATCTGGAACCAGTCTGTCCATTCTCCTCTGACCTCAACAAAGCATTTTTCTCCACACAACTGCCGTTCACTGGATATTTTCTCTTTTTCCCAACATTCTCTGTAAACCCTAAGAGATGGTTGTGTGTGAAAATCCCAGAAATACTCAGACCGGCCCGTCTGCCACCAACAACCACACCACGTTCAAAGTCACCGAGATCCCCTTTCTTCCTCATTCTGATGTTTGGTTTGAGCTTCAGCAAGTCATCTTCACCATGTCTAGATACCTAAATGCTTTGAGTTGCTGCCATGTGATTGGCTGATTAGCAACATTTGCTACCAAACAATTGAACAGTAGGGATGAGCCGAACACCCCCCTGTTCGGTTCGCACCAGAACATGCGAACAGGAAAAAAGTTCGTTCGAACACGCGAACACCGTTAAAGTCTATGGGACACGAACATGAATAAACAAAAGTGCTAATTTTAAAGGCTTATATGCAAGTTATTGTCAATAAAAGTGTAATATCCCTTTAAATTTCGTACCTGGGGGGTGTCTATAGTATGCCTGTAAAGGGGCGCATGTTTCCTGTGTTTAGAACAGTCTGACAGCAAAATGACATTTTGAAGGAAAAAACTCATTTAAAACTACCCGCGGCTATTGCATTGCCGACAATACACATAGAAGTTCATTGATAAAAACGGCATGGGAATTCCCCAAAGGGGAACCCCGAACCAAAATTAAAAAAAAAAAATAACGTGGGAGTCCTCCTAAATTCCATACCAGGCCCTTCAGGTCTGGTATGGATATTAAGGGGAACCCCGGCCAAAATTTAAAAAAAAAAATGACGTGGGGTTCCCCCTAAATTCCATACCAGACCCTTCAGGTCTGGTATGGATTTTAAGGGGAACCCCGCGCCAAAAAAAAAAAAAAAAACGGCGTGGGGTCCCCCCAAAAATCCATACCAGACCCTTATCCGAGCACGCAACCTGGCCGGCCGCAGGAAAAGAGGGGGGGCGAGAGTGCAGCCCCCCTCCCTCCTTAACCGTACCAGGCCACATGCCCTCAACATTGGGAGGGTGCTTTGGGGTAGCCCCCCAAAACACCTTGTCCCCATGTTGATGAGGACAAGGGCCTCATCTCCACAACCCTGGCCGGTGGTTGTGGGGGTCTGCGGGCGGGGGGCTTATCGGAATCTGGAAGCCCCCTTTAACAAGGTGACCCCCAGATCCCGGCCCCCCCCCGTGTGAAATGGTAAGGGGGTACATAAGTACCCCTACCATTTCACGAAAAAAGTGTCAAAAATGTTAAAAATGACAAGAGACAGTTTTTGACAATTCCTTTATTTAAATGCTTCTTCTTTCTTCTATCTTCCTTCATCTTCTGGTTCTTCTGGCTCTTCTGGTTCTTCCTCCGGCGTTCTCGTCCAGCATCTCCTCCGCGGTGTCTTCTATCTTCTTCTCCTCGGGCCGCTCCGCACCCATGGCATGGGGGGGAGGCTCCCGCTCTTCTCTTCTTCTTTTCTTCTCTTCTTCTTTTCTTCATTTTCTTCTCCGGGCCGCTCCGCAATCCATGCTGGCATGGAGGGAGGCACCCGCTGTGTGACGGCGCTCCTCGTCTGACAGTTCTTAAATAACGGGGGGCGGGGCCACCCGGTGACCCCGCCCCACTCTGACGCACGGTGACTTGACGGGACTTCCCTGTGACGTCACGGGGGATGCCACAGGGAAGTCCCGTCATGTCCCGTGCATCAGAGGGGGGCGGGGTCACCGAGTGGCCCCGCCCCCCGTTATTTAAGAACTGTCAGACGAGGAGCGCCGTCACACAGCGGGTGCCTCCCTCCATGCCAGCATGGATTGCGGAGCGGCCCGGAGAAGAAAATGAAGAAAAGAAGAAGAGAAGAAAAGAAGAAGAGAAGAGCGGGAGCCTCCCCCCCATGCCATGGGTGCGGAGCGGCCCGAGGAGAAGAAGATAGAAGACGCCGCGGAGGAGATGCTGGACGAGAACGCCGGAGGAAGAACCAGAAGAGCCAGAAGAACCAGAAGATGAAGGAAGATAGAAGAAAGAAGAAGCATTTAAATAAAGGAATTGTCAAAAACTGTCTCTTGTCATTTTTAACATTTTTGACACTTTTTTCGTGAAATGGTAGGGGTACTTATGTACCCCCTTACCATTTCACACAGGGGGGGGGCCGGGATCTGGGGGTCACCTTGTTAAAGGGGGCTTCCAGATTCTGATAAGCCCCCCGCCCGCAGACCCCCACAACCACCGGCCAGGGTTGTGGGGATGAGGCCCTTGTCCTCATCAACATGGGGACAAGGTGTTTTGGGGGGCTACCCCAAAGCACCCTCCCAATGTTGAGGGCATGTGGCCTGGTATGGTTCAGGAAGGAGGGGGGGCCGCACTCTCGTCCCCCCCTCTTTTCCTGCGGCCTGCCAGGTTGCGTGCTCGGATAAGGGTCTGGTATGGATTTTTGGGGGGACCCCACGCCGTTTTTTTTTTTTTTTTTTGGCGCGGGGTTCCCCTTAAAATCCATACCAGACCTGAAGGGTCTGGTATGGAATTTAGGGGGAACCCCACGTCATTTTTTTTTTTTTATTTTGGCCGGGGTTCCCCTTAATATCCATATCAGACCTGAAGGGCCTGGTATAGAATTTAGGGGGACTCCCACGTCATTTTTTTTTTTTAATTTTGGTTCGGGGTTGCCCTGTGGGGAATTCCCATTCCGTTTTTATCAATGAACTTCTAAGTGTATTGTCGGCAATGCAATAGCCGCGGGTAGTTTTAAATGAGTTTTTTCCTTCAAAATGTCATTTTGCTGTCAGACTGTTCTAAACACAGGAAACATGCGCCCCTTTACAGGCATACTATAGACACCCCCCAGCTACGAAATTTAAAGGGATATTACACTTTTATTGATTGACTTTAAGCATTATTAAAATCACTGCTCCTGAAAAAATGGCCGTTTTTAAAACTTTTTTTGCATTGATCCATGTCCCCTGGGGTAGGACCCAGGTCCCCAAACACTTTTTATGACAATAACTTGCATATTAGCCTTTAAAATTAGCACTTTTGATTTCTCCCATAGACTTTTAAAGGGTGTTCCGCGGCATTCGAATTTGCCGCGAACACCCCAAATTGTTCGCTGTTCGGCGAACTTGCGAACAGCCAATGTTTGAGTCGAACATGAGTTCGACTTGAACTCGAAGCTCATCCCTATTGAACAGGTGTACCTAATAAAGTGGTATATATATATATATATATATATATATATATATATATATACAGTATATAGTACATTCACACCAGTCACTGCCCTCAAGGATCTTACAGTCTAAGGTCCCTAACTCATATTAATACATACATTGGGGCTAATTAACCTCCCAGCGTGTCTTTGCAGTATGGGAGGAAACCCACACAGGCACAGGGAGAACATGCAAACTCCAGGCAGGTAGTGCCTCCTGGTTGGGATTTGAAGTGATGACCCCGAGTGCTGCCAGGTAGAAGTGCTAACCACTTATCAACATTGGAAAAGACTAAGAAATTGCAAAAAATGGACTTTGTAGGCACACACGTAGGATAGAAAAATATTAGAATTTTTAATTGGATAAAGTTATAAAAGGTAAAATGTAGAAAACATAAAAAGAACAGACATCATACTAATGATGACATAGAATACATGACCCCGGGGACTCCAATAACACCTCCAAATATTATAATCTAATCCAGTGGGATGAGAAATAAGATCCGGTATAACCAGTAGCGGCATCCAAGAGGAATAAAGTGCATGGAGTAGTTGAGTCGCAGTGTGAGGTCACAGGAGGATTTTCCCCTCTACATGTTTCACACAATTGTGCTTCTTCAGGAGATTACAGATCTGATAAACATGGAAAAATCATCAAATACGTATATATATATATATATATATATATATATATATATATATATATATATATATATATATATATATATATATATATATATATATATATAACATACTATCCAGTACATAAAGCAATATAAACAATGAAATGGTCATTTCAATGGGATCTAGCAGGATGGAGCCCAAGTCCGGTGACCACCGGGGGAGGGGGGCAAAAAGTAACAATCCTCCCATGGGGACGCAGCCACACATTACACAAACTAATAAATTAACCACTTCAGCCCCGGACCATTTGGCTGGCCAAAGACCAGAGCACGTTTTTGCGATTTGGCGCTGCATCACTTTAACTGACAATCTTGCGGTCGTGTGCAGCGTGAATCCCAAAAGAAATTGACGTCTCTTTTTTCCCCCACAAATAGATCTTTCTTTTGGAGGTATTTGATCATCTCTGTGTTTTTTTATTCTTTGCACTATAAACAAAAAATAGAGCAACAATTTTGAAAGCAATATTTTTTTACTTTTTGCTATAATAAATATCCCCCCGAAAAATAGATAAAAAAACATTTTTTTCCTCAGTTTAGGCCGATACGTATTCTTCTACATACTTTTATAAAAAAAATCACAATAAGTGTTTATTGATTGGTTTGCGCAAAAGTTATACCGTCTACAAAATAGGGGATAGTTTTATGGCATTTTTATTAATAATTTTTTTTTGGCAGTGATCAGCGATTTGTATGGTGACTGCGACATTATGGCGGACACATTGGACATTTTTGGTGCTATTTTGGGACCATTCACATTTATACAGCGATCAGTGCTATAAAAATGCTATAAAAATGCATTGCTTGCTGTGTAAATGTGACTGGCAGTGAAGGGGTTGATCAGGAGGGGGCGCTGAAGGGATTAAGTGTGTCCTATGGGTGTGTTCTAACTGTGGGGGAGGGGCTACGTGTAACACGACACTGATCACCGCCCCCGATTACAGAGAACTGTGATCAGTGTCCTGTCACTAGGCAGAACGGGGGAAATGATTGTTTTACAGCATTTCTCCCGTTCTTCCTCTCCGTGAGACGATCGCAGGTATCCCCCCAGACATCGTGTCCACGGGACCTGCGATCACACTCACGGAGCTCACAGTGCGCGCCCACAATGCCGCGTCTTAAAAGGCGACGTACAGGTACATTAATATGCCTGTCCGTGACATTCTGCTGACGTATATCGGTGTGAGCCGGTCGGCAAGCGGTTAAAAAAGTTTTATGTATAACAAGTCAAATTTTGTAAGATATATTCCATAGAAATAGATACTTACATAATATGAAGATTTTTAAGGTAATACATTGTAGGGGTCATGTATGAATAAATCACACAAAGAATCCCCAATATTGAAATAGTAAAATTCTGTAAAACAAAAAAAATAAGAAGGGAAAGAAAAAGATAATCGGTATGGTACCTAGAACTATGTATATACATTATGTATGCCAAAAAATTATATGGCCAGTAAATAGAGAATATTGGATATATAAGGTATAAAAAATATATAAGATATAAAAAAATCAGAGGGCTTACCAGTGGCTAAAAAGGCCTATAGATAGCAATGGTTGATAACCATGAGTAGGGATGAGCCGACCACCCCCCGGTTCGGTTTGCAGCAGAACATGCAAACAGGCAAAAAATTTGTTCAAACACGTGAACGCCGTTAAAGTCTATGGGAGAAATCAAAAGTGCTCATTTTAAAGGCTAATATGCAAGTTATTGTCATAAAAAGTGTTTGGGGACCCGGGTCCTGCCCCAGTGGACATGGATCAATGCAAAAAAAGTTTTAAAAACAGCCATTTTTCCGGAAGCAGTGATTTTAATAATGCTTAAAGTGAAACAATAAAAGTGTAATATTCCTTTAAATTTCGTACCTGGGGGGTGTCTATAGTATGCCTGTAAAGGGGCGCATGTTTCCCGTGTTTAGAACAATCTGACAGCAAAATTACATTTCTAAAGGAAAAGTCATTTAAAACTACTCGTGGCTATTAATGAATTGTCGGCTCTCAGCAATACAGATCAAATTAATTGAAAAAAACGGCATGGGATTCCCCCACAGTCCATTACCAGTCCCTTTGGGTCTGGTATGGATATTAAGGGGAACCCCGTGCCAAAATTTAAAAAAAAAATGGTGTGGGGGTCCCCCTCAAAATCCATACCAGACCATTATCCAAGCACGCAACCTGGCAGGCCGCAGGAAAAGAGGAGGGATGAGAAAGCACCCCCCTCCTGAATCGTACCAGGCCACATGCCCTCAATATGGAGAGGGTTCTTTGGGGTAGCCCCCCAAAGCACCTTGTCCCCATGTTGATGGGGACAAGGGCCTCATCCCCACAACCCTTGCCCGGTGGCTGTGGGGGTCTGCTGGTTGGTAAAAATGACAAGACACGGCTTGGGACAAGTTCTTTATTAAAAAAGCATAGGTGCTTTTTTTTGCTGGAAAACCTTCATCCAGGAATTGTTTTTCTTCAGCTGCCAATGGGAATGAAGGAGCACCATGAGATATGGATAGGGAGGGGGGATAGTCATTGTATGATCCATTGTTCCCCCCCGCAGGCTGGATGTTGTCACATTAATTAATGATGTAATAAGGATAGGGGGGAGGGGCACCTAAAACTTTTAGAAATGCGCCCCTAGAGCGTGGTGCCTGAGGTTTCATCATGGGTCAGGTGCGTCACGTCTGCACCACCAACATTGACAGCGATGGTGTTCCAAGCAGTCACTTCACTGAGGCTGGCTCCGCCCCATTGCGGCGTGGGAACAGGCGCTTTACCACAATGCAGCACCAAGAACATGTTACATGTCGGGGTGCTGCAGCACCATTCACATCTGTGCATTCCAGGAACATGTGCGCAAAAGTGTGAATGCAAAAAAAATGTTAAATAATTGTTTATGGCATCCTAAAAGCGGGCAGCAGACGTGTGTTTTTTCTGTGCAACAAAATGCGCACTGAACCCGCCAAAAATATGCGGTAAAACTAGTGCGGAGCTCAGCACCTAAAAAAGGTGCGGGGGTTGGATAGGAAGGAAGGAGCGCCCGGTGTCCAGAGAAATGCAACTGCCATAGTATGGTTCATAGGTGTTTAATATCAGTGGTAACATGAACATCAAGACAACGCGTTTTGGGGGAAAGGACTCCCCCTTCTTCAGGGTTGTGTACTAGTGGATGGGGGTGATTCCCAGGATGGGTACATTAGTCAGAAGATTCCAGAAAGCCGGGGGTGCCGGTTATAGGTGCAGGGGCAGCAATGAAAAGGGGCAGGGGCATTTTTGGTACGTTTGTCGCATGCAGGGTGGGTCATTCAAGTGAACCAGCTGCCCTATGCGCTCAGACGGGGCGGCGGAAACCTGCGGAGTGCCCCTTTTACCACAAACAGACAAGGAATACGGGAGAGGTGACGGCCACCATGTGAGATTTTGGGGTTATTAGAGTTTATTCTGCAGCCAAAAGCCTAGGAGAGTGGCATCCCAGCCATGTGCCCCGACCACAGGACTGTACCACATTATGGCCACTAGATGGTGCTGAGTATCATAGGGAATAAGTATGCTCATCAGCTCCATCTAGTGTGAATGGGGGGAATACCACATTATGGCCACTAGATGGCGCTGAGTATCTTAAGGAATAAAGTACACTCCTCAGCTCCATCTTGTGGTCATAATGATGTACTTTCCACATCCACACTTTTTTTGGCACAGTTAGCAGGACTCAAGTTTTAAATAAGTCCAGACATAATTGTTTTTAAATGGGGAGCAAATGTATTAATTTATTATATAGCTGAGCCCCCTCACCCACCTTTGAACTGCACAATGAAGAAGTATTTTGAGGTTCTGATCTCTGAATATGAAGAACAAATAACTTTCTCGGTGAGAAGCCTCAGAAAGAAGCTGCCATGATATAATTACATGTTAGGTTGGGGTGGCAGCAACGTCCTCTGAGAGCAATTATACAGCATTATGCGGTCTGCAATCGCTTCCATCAAAAGCTTCTCCTATAGATGATGACAGAAATCGGTCTGTTAGAATATTACAGATCCTCGACTTTCATGGTGGCCTCTTCTCTGGTTTACTAGATGTCATCAATATCCGTATTCTGTGTCAGCATTGGATTGGTTGACAGCCAGGGAACCAGTTACTTCTGGTTCACTTTAATGCTCTGAGGCTCTAATGCTGATGATGTGTCCCCACCCACCGACGCGTTTTACTCATTATGAGACAAGTGAGCTTAGCATGGGAATTTAACTTCATACGTAACATTGGCACCAAACTGGTGTCAGATTCTGTGGAAGGAGAGATTGTTTTATTTGTACAAATTTATTATAATTATTATAGAAAAAAATCAGACAAAACTTCACTCTATAGATCAATGAATGGAAGGATAATGGGCCGACTCAGAGAGAGAGAGACTCTGGGGCCATCTAGTGGTCAGTATGCAGAAGGCAGAAACCCTGTGTGGGCAAATATACAGAATATACCTCTCATTATATATAGGAATCAACTATATTATATATACAGTATATATCTCTCATTATATATAGGAATCAACTATATTATATATACAGTATATATCTCTCATTATATATAGGAATCAACTATATTATATATACAGTATATATCTCTCATTAGTGGGACTGCTTCAGCAGTCCCACTATTGTTATTCTTTTTTTATTTATTATTATTAATTTTAATTTTATTCCGTGCGTTTTTTGGCTCTGCGTAACTTCTGCATATTTTCAGCTATTAAAACCGTTCAACTATTAAAATGTTCAGCTCTTTCAGCTGATTAAGGGACTTTTTCAACTTTTTTTTTCTACTATTTATACTTTTTAAAATATTAAGCTTTTTAACACTTTTTTTTAACATTGAAGTCAATGGGAGCATGCTTCAGATCCTTAAAATCTTCTTCCGCTCCCAAAAGTTTTAGCTCCTTCATTATTTCACCTACAGACGCCAAACAAACTTTAACCCCTTGCCTACCGGGCACGAACACCCCCCCTTCCTGCCCAGGCGCAATTTTTCAGCTTTCAGCCCTGTCGCACTTTGAATGACAATTGCGCGGTCATACAACACTGTACACACACACATTTTTTTATAATTTTCTTCACACAAATAGAGCTTTCTTTTGCTGGTATGTAATCACTGCTGGGTTTTTTTATTTTTTACAAAAAAAAGACCAAAAATTTTGAAAAAAAAAATATTTTTTTTTACTTTTTTTCTGTCAGTAAATTTTGTAACTAAGTAATTTTTCGCCTTCACTGATGTGCACTGATGAGGCGGCACTGATGGGCACTGACAGGCTGAACTGGTGGGCATTGATAGGCGACACTGATGGGCAATGATGGACAGCACTGATAGGCAGCACTAATTGCCAGCACTGACTGGCATGGCTAATTGGCACTGATTTGTGGCACTTGTGGGCAGTGTGGGCACTGATTGCTGCCACTGGTGGTCTCTGATCACTGGCATTGGTGGGCACTGTATGCTGGCATTGGTGGGCGTGGTGTTTTATTTATTTGTGGCACTTTATATCTTGTAATCAGTGCCCTGATTACTTCACTAGCTGTCCCCCTGTGAGGAGATGCCGCTGTTCGGCTCTCCTCTCCTCGCACTCTGTCTGTGTGAGGTGAGGAGCGCCAATTACCGGCATCTCTGTGTTTACATGTGACCGGCTGTGATTGGACACAGCCAGCCACATGGCTAAAGAGCCGCAGACGTGGCTTTTTACACAGATCGGTGTCACACCGTGTCCTAGTGTCAGGAAATGTTCCATCCGCTGGTAAGACCTGTTATTTGGCATGCAGTACTGAGGCCCACCAGCAGGTGTCTCCTGGCAGTTTGGAACTGTCAGGAGAGCTTTTCCCTGTTAATAATATATCATCTTTGGGCCGCAGTACTGGCATCCACCAGCGGATGGATCCTGGCAGTGTGGAGCAGACAGTACCTCCTACAATCAGGTGCCAATCATAGGCCTATAAATACCCGGCAAACATTCACATGTTTGCCTTGATTTCTTCATTGCCTCCTGACCTGCTTGCAATCTGATCCTGTGCCCTGAATCTGATCCTATCTCGGACCCTATCCTGTCCCACCTGTTACCTTGTATCCCTGCCTGCAGTCTGACCCATCCATCCTCTCCCTGTCCTGTGTTCCATACCCCATCGGCTGACCTCCCTGTGTATGACCTTGGCCTGGCTTACGTTTATGTCTCTGGAACATCCCTTGTCCATCTGCTGATCTGCTGTGTATGACCCTGGCCTGGCTATTGTTTATGAACCTGGTACTTCCCATTTATTGCACTTATCTGTCTGTTGTTATTTGTGGGTCTCTGTCTGTGGTTGGTTATTGCACTGTGTCATATTGGAGTTGGTTGTTTTATATTACTCACTTTCTTTAATAAATTATTATATTTTCACTTATATACGTTTGGGTGTCCTCTGTCGCAGATCACACGGTTCTAGTCACACCTGTTCATGACACCTAGCAACACAGTGCGGCCATGATCGCCGTGGTGCGTGCCCCGGAGGGTGGGCGAGAGCGGCCGTACTGTGCCGCCATCATATGACGGTTGCCCAGAACAAGAGCTGCACTGCCCCGCCATCATATGATGGTGGGTGGGCGGCAACTGGTTAAAATGTTCACAAAATATTCAGCTATCTGGCTCTATCTTTTCAGTTTGATATCTTTTACAGTTTTTGAGAAAAAGCTTTTTGTTTAGAGGTCATTTCAAGAAATTTTAGCCATTAATCAGAGTGTACTGTGTTTGTTTTTACCAAAGCTTCTGTTATACACAGGGGGGGAGGTGGCTGGAGCATCTCAGCTCTGAATAAGAGCCCGGGGGAGGGGACAGACACACCATGTACTGATTTATAATAGAGGAATATGATGGGGAAATTCTGATGGGGGCAGTTTGATGGTGGCAATATGATGGGGGCAGTTTTGATGGTGGCAATATGATGGGGCAAATTTGATATGGGCAGTTTTGATGGTGGCAATGATGGCGCAGTTTTCATGGTGGCAATATGATGGGGCAGTTTTGATGGTGGCAATATGATGGGGCAGTTTTGATGGGGGAAATATGATGGGGCAGTTTTGATGGGGGCAGTTTTGATGGTGGCAATATGATGGGGCAATATGATAGGGCAGTTTTGACGGTGGCAATATGATAGGACAAATTTGATATGGGCAGTTTTGATGGTGGCAGTTTTGATGGTGGCAATATGATGGGGGCAGTTTTGATGGTGGTAATATGATGGGGCAGTTTTGATGGGGGCAATATGATGGGGTAGTTTTATGGGGCCATTTTGATGGTGGCAATATGATAGGCTGTTTTGATGGGGCAGTTTTGACGGGGCAATATGATGGGGCAGTTTTGATGGGGGGAATTTTGATGGGGCAGTTTTGATGGGGGTCATTTTGATGGTGGCAATATGATGGGGCAATTTTGATGGGAGCAATATGATGGGGAAATTTAGATGGGGCAATATGATGGGGCAGTTTTCATGGTGGCAATAGGATGGGGCAGTTTTGATGGGGCAATATGATGGGGGAAGTTTTGATGGTGGCAATATGATGGGGCAGTTTTGATGGTGGCAATATGATGGGGCAAATTTGATTGGGTAAATTTGATAGGGGCAGTTTTGGTGAGACAGTTTGATGGTGGCAATATGATGGGGAAGTTTTGATGGGGCAGTTTTGACTGTGGCAATATGATGGGGGCAATTTTGATGGGGCAGTTTGATGGGGGCAGTTTTTATGGGGGCCGTGTTGATGGTGGCAGTTTTGATGGGGCAGTTTTGACAGTGGCAATTTTGATGGGGGCAGTTTTGATAGGGGCAGTGTTAATGGTGGAAATATGATGGGGCAGTTTTGATGGGGCAATTATGACTGTGGCAATATGATTGGCCAATTTTGATGGGGGCAGTTTGATAGGGGCAAGTTTGATGGGGCAGTTTTGATGGGGGCCATTTTGATGGGGCAAAATGATGGGGGCAGTTTTAATGGTGGCAATATGATGGGGCAGTTTTGATGGGGCAAATTTAATGGTGGCCATTTTGATGGGGCAATATGATGGGGAAGTGTTGATGTATAAAATTCTTCACATTTCCCAGCGAAATGCACAGCCAACTTCTTTTTTAAGTACAATTGAGAAGGGGAGTTGGGACTTTAAATGAAGCATTTGGTTAGTGGAGGTAAAATAAACCATATTTGAAATGCAATATAAAATGTTTATTGATTGTACAAAGTGACAGACAATAAAAGGGTATTCATTTCATATGCAGTAAAACATTCATTGTATATATGTATAGGAGATGTACAAATAGCATAGGCATATTAAATATATATACACATATAGCAGCACATGCTCTGATATAAATGAGAATAGTAGTAAAGCATAATATTGTTAGCAACAATATGCCTGATAGCGACACATGCACCCACATAGTAAATGTGCATTTATTGAGTAAGGAAAAAATAATAATAATTTTACGATGTAATTAGGGGGAACAGATGGTACAGATGACTATGGTTGCATATAAGATAGCTGAGCCATCAAAAAACAAGGCTCGACGCGTTTCGTGGGTATTCCCCACTCATCAGGAGCTGATGCAAATAAATTTCCTATGGGATGTATATAAAAGTATAATGAACCACATAGTCCATATAAAAAAGTAAAAAATAAATAAATGAACATTAGGTATATAGAGTTGTTTTTGCCAAACACACTCACCAACTCAGGCAGCAAGTGCAATGCGCGGAGGTGGGCGCACGGCAGGCCACGGATGTAAAACTCTCCACGGGAGCCGAGGCGGCATACATATAGATGCGACATCGGGCAGGATGAAAGGAATAGAATGGGGCAGAGTGTGTTCACAAAAGGGAGTGTGTTATCATGGGAACAAGCACATCTGGGAACAAAATAGTATTATTCTATTAGATATATATAAGGTTTGTGGTAAGTATTTTATACATTAAATATTGAATAATGAGCCCAGTGAGTTCCAAGGTTGGTGATAGTCTGAGTAGATAGATATGTAAGGAAATCTATGCCTAAGAATAGGCGACATAGGAGTGAATATAAGGATAACCCAAGTGGGTGGGAGTGTGGTGGTAACAAGTGCATGGAAAATTGCAGATATAAGATAACAGGAGAGTATGAGGGAGACAAGTTCACCAAAAAAAGTACATGAACCAAAGAGAAAGAAACAATACGTGAAGAGAACGAGAAGAAAGAGGGGGAGAAAAGAACCTACCCGTATGTGGCATCCAGAGGCACTGACAGCCGAACCCCAAGGTAGGGCTGGTGTGCAGAGACCCCAGAGAGAGACTGGCCGTGCGATTTAACTTCTTTTTTAAATCGCTGACATGCCCATGTTCTTAAATTTTATAGTGATACGTTCACAAAGGCCGCGTGTCTCTGACGGTGAAGTCGCTGTTTCCATAGCATGTACTGTTGTGGATTTATTAAGCCTTGTTTGAAGGGTTCTCTCACACTGTCTCTCACTCAGGCAGCTAGCAGATAGTGAGATGCTATTCAGCATTCCCACCCATTATATCCAGGAAATGCATTTTTTAGTTATATATAGGAATCAACCGCGGTATATGTCAGAGCTATATAAATGTATAATAATAATAGTGTGTGACTGTGAGGGGAGGGGATATTAGAGTGTAAGCTCCTCTGGTACAGAGACTGTGACTGGCTCAGTGATCTCTGTACAGCACAGCGGTATATGTCAGAGCAATATACATATTATTTGTGTGTGTGTGTATATATATATATATATATATATATATATATATATATATATATATATATATATATATATACATACATATATATATATATATATATATATATATATATATTTGAACAGCAGATAGCATGATTGTAGCTTCTGTAAGGGTATATATAAATCAGAACAGCAGAGGGCGATGTTGTAGCTTTGTACCAATGTAAGGTTTTATATAAAGTAGAACAGCAGAGGGCGATGTTGTAGCTTTGTACCAATGGAAGGTTCTATATAAAGTAGAACAGCAGAGGGCGATGTTGTAGCTTTGTACCAATGTAAGGTTTTATATAAAGTAGAACAGCAGAGGGCGATGTTGCTGCATTGAATTGTTTTAGGGTTTATATGATACAGCCGAGAACTTATGTGACTAACAGAGGGTACAACTCTTGCTGCAGCCATTACAGCTCCCAGTACCTGAAACATGTTAGGATTAGGAAGCCATGTAAAGTGCTGTAATATTATTGGTTCATAGAGCAGAGCCCTCCCACTGTCAGCCTGATTTCTGGTTCTCAGAATATGGAACAATACTAAATCATAATTTCTTTTGTCTGCAGAGATCCATTTATGGTTCTCATTTCTGATTGGTTTCTGTGAGTTGATGGCTATTTCCACCCTTTTATATGAAGTCAGAGAAATCTACCAATAAAATAATTCGTAGGAAGCTGACCAGAACAATATTTTAATGTTTTAACATTTTTAGCACAAATACTGCAAATGCTTTTTATTAATATTCTTTGCCATGTCACTCTTGCTAATGGCCAGGTAAATCCAGAAATGCATAAATTCCTTAAAGGTCACCTTCCTGTCCATGTTTTTATCCATCTCATGGATGAGTGTCCTCATGGGCACATAATTCCCATCTCCCTGTAAGACAGAATTAGGACATATTTTCATTTTAAATTTATTTTCTTTTTACATGAGATTTCCTGCATTAGTTTGTGTCTCTGCCCCTCCCACAATGGGGAGATTTCCTGCATTAGTTTGTGTCTCTGCCCCTCCCACAATGGGGAGATTTCCTGCATTAGTTTGTGTCTCTGCCCCTCCCACAATGGGGAGATTTCCTGCAGTAGTTTGTGTCTCTGCCCCTCCCACAATGGGGAGATTTCCTGCATTAGTTTGTGTCTCTGCCCCTCCCACAATGGGGAGATTTCCTGCAGTAGTTTGTGTCTCTGCCCCTCCCACAATGATGAGATTTCTCCCAGTAGTTTGTGTCTCTGCCCCTCCCACAATGGGGAGATTTCCTGCAGTAGTTTGTGTCTGTGCCCCTCCCACAATGAGGAGATTTCCTACAGTAGTTTGTGTCTCTGCCCCTCCCACAATGAGGAGATTTCCTGCAGTAGTTTGTGTCTCTGCTCCTCCCACAATGGGGAGATTCCCTGCAGTAGTTTGTGTCTCTGCTCCTCCCACTATGGGGAGATTTCCTGCAGTAGTTTGTGTCTCTGCCCCTCCCACAATGGAGAGATTTCCTGCAGTAGTTTGTGTCTCTGCCCCTCCCACAATGGGGAGATTTCCTCCAGTAATTTGTGTCTCTGCCCCTCTCACAATGGGGATTTTCCCTGCAGTAGTTTGTGTCTCTGCCCCTCCCACAATGGGGAGATTTCCCTGCAGTAGTTTGTGTCTCTGCTCCTCCCACAATGGGGAGATTCCCTGCAGTAGTTTGTGTCTCTGCTCCTCCCACTATGGGGAGATTTCCTGCAGTAGTTTGTGTCTCTGCCCCTCCCACAATGGAGAGATTTCCTGCAGTAGTTTGTGTCTCTGCCCCTCCCACAATGGGGAGATTTCCTCCAGTAATTTGTGTCTCTGCCCCTCTCACAATGGGGATATTCCCTGCAGTAGTTTGTGTCTCTGCCCCTCCCACAATGGGGAGATTTCCTCCAGTAATTTGTGTCTCTGCCCCTCCCACAATGGGGATTTTCCCTGCAGTAGTTTGTGTCTCTGCCCCTCCCACAATGGGGAGATTTTTTGCTCAGTGACACTCCCACAGCTTTCAGTGAATGTCTATTCTCCATATTTGAGTCGGTAATCACATGAGACAAATGTAAGGATGGGATTGGCTGCCCTCTGGGGTGTCCCCACCAATAGGTGTCACTTACATAGATTGCGGGGAATTCAGCTCTGATGAAGTCATTCAGGTTGTCTGGGCTCAGCGTGTTCTTGTCTTTGCTACACTTAGAGGCGTAACTGTCAAATTTCATCACCATCAGGAACATGATTACCTTCACCGTCAGATTACTATCCTGGAGAGAGAAGAAAATGAGAGATCCCAACGAGATCCACCGAGATCACCTCCCCCTCCCACAGTGAGGCCGGGGAGAGAGAGACAGAGGGCGGGGTTACTGAGAGAGGGCGGGGTTACTGGGAGAGAGCAGGATTACTGGGAGAGGGTGGGGTTACTGGGAGAGGGTGGGATTACTGGGAGAGGGCGGGGTTACTTCCAACTATTATCATTATTTACTATTATTATTAATATTCATAATGATTGTAAATAATAATGTTACAGATCAGCACAGCAGAGCCCCTCCCCCATTAGAGTTCATATCGCTCCCCGATCTCACTACCAGCCGGACTCCTCTTCATCAATTGTCATTTTATCCCTCCGAATATCATAAAACACAAAAGCAATGGAGCTTCCTCTGCTCTGCTGGGCCCTGGTACAAAGTCTGGGGGAGTGTCTGGCACAAAGTTTTGGGGGGAGTCAGGTACAAAGTCTGGGGGGGTGTTGGGCACAAAGTCTGGGGGGGTGTCTGGCACAAAGTCTGGGGGTGTGTATCACAAAGTCTGGGGGGTCTGAGGCACAAAGTCTGGGGGGGTGTCGGGCATCAGGTCCACCCATCAGCTGCTCTGTGTTGCCAAATAAAATGTAATGAATATCTTATTTGTTGTTTTTAGTGACTTTGGCTCCGCCTTGTCCTCTCTCTGCTGTTTCTAGTTCGGCGTTTCTGTCCGGTTGCTCCACCTCCTCTGCAGCAGCCGGGGGGACAGCTAACATTTTCCTAATTGTGTCCAGCCAGTCTTGTGATTTACACTGCGTGCTGCTTAGCTGAAGGGGGTCTCTATTGTGCCTATTATAGGACCCCGTGGGGGTGGGAAGGGGGAGGGGATAACATGAGTGGAGGGTGGAGATCCCTATACATGGATTTTGTTACATCTTCTTTAATCTGCATCTGTGCAAAATTGTATTATTGTTTTATTATCAATATTTGTATTATTGTTAATATTGTAATATTATTTATTATTATTGTGTTGTTGTTGTTTATTTTATTATGGTGTAATATTAATAGCATTACTATCAATATTGTGTCTAATATTATATAATTGTTATTATTATTATTATTATTATTATTATTATTATTATTAATATTTTTATTATTATTATTATTATTATTATTATTATTATTATTATTATTATCATCATTTTTTTAATTTTGTAGTTTTTTTTATTATTATTGTATTATCGTTGTTATTATATTTTTGTATTATATTATATAATTTTTATTATTGTCTTTATTGTTATCAATATTTTTATGAATTTTCTAGTATTTTTCTTATTGTATTATCATTGTTATTATTATTTTTTATATGATATAATTGTTTTTATCATTATCAATTTTTTTTATTAGTAACATTGTATTTTATTTTTTCATTGTATTATCATTGCTGTATTTTTATTATGTTGTAATATTATCATTATTACAATATTTTTGATATTATATAATTGTTGTTTTTATTATCCATATTTTTATTATTGTATTATTGTTGTTATTATTATTATTATTATATTATTTTGTAATATTATCATTATTATCAATATTATTTTTAATATTATATAATTGTTGTTGTGGGTTTGTTTGTTTTTTTTTTTTTAATTTATCAATATTTTTTATTAATATATATTTTTTCATTATATTATTGTTATCTTATTATATTATTAGGTTTTAATATTATCGATATTATATAATATTATTGTTATTATCATTATTATTATTTTTATTATTAATATTGTTGTTTTTTATTATTATAATTGTATTGTCCTTGTTAATAAAATGTTGAGGGCATGTGGCCTGGTACGGTTCAGGAGGGGGCGCTCTCTCATCCCGCCCCTTTTTTGCTCGTCCTGGTATGGATTTATAGAGGAGCTCCCACGCCATTTAAAAAAAAAATTGTCACATGGTTCTCCTTAATATCCATACCAGACCTGAAGGGCCTGGTATGGAATTTAGGGGGAACCCCACGCATTTTTTGAAAATTTTGGTTCGGGGTTCCCCTGCGGGGAAATTCCATGCCGTTTTTATCAATGAACTTTTATGTTTATTGCCGGACTCACAATTCATTATAGCCGGCACTAGCACTAGCACTTTTAAATGGAAGAGAAAAGGGGGTTCCCCTAATGGACTTTTTAGGCACTCAATTGCATACTATATAAAAAAAGTATATGTATATACTTTTTTATATATTATGCAATTGAGTGCCTAAAAAGTCCATTAGGGGAACCCCCTTTTCTCTTCTGTCTCAAATATTGGATGTGGCACGTATCCCCAACATAGGTTAGCCATTCTTCTTTTTCTCTCCGTAGCACTTTTAAATGACTTTTTTTCCTTTAAAAATGTCATTTTGCTTTCAGACTGTTCTAAACACGGGAAACATGCGCCCCTTTACAGGCATACTATAGACACCCCCCAGCTACGAAATTTAAAGGGATATTACACTTTTATTGTTTCATTTTAAGCATTATTAAAATCACTGCTCCCAAAAAAACATCCTTTTTAAAACTTTTTTTTGCATTGATCCATGTCCCCTGGGGCAGGACCCGGGTCCCCAAACACTTTTTATGACAATAACTTGCATATAAACCTTTAATATTAGCACTTTTGATTTCTCCCATAGACTTTTAAAGGGTGTTCCGCGGCTTTCAAATTTGCCGCGAACACCCCAAATTGTTCGCTATTCGGCGAACAGGCGAACAGCCAATGTTCGAGTCAAACATAAAGCCCATCCCTATATATGAAGCGAAGGTACGGTTCGGCCTATACTGAGCCCCTAGATTAATGGTTAAAGTGGACAGGGATCCACAACGGGTAAATGGGTTACAACCATAGTCCACAGGGACTAAGAATCATGCCGAGTAAACAGCTAGAGAAACAGCTATCTATGTGAGCAGGATGGATGAAGGGTGATAAATAACACGAGACAGAAAGGGACATTTCGATTTTAAGTTGTGGGATGAATTTGGGGTCAGGCATAACAGAGAAATGGAGAGGTAAAATAGAATACAATTCTATACAGAACTTACAAATTTCCATTACAGTCTCCTCTCTTTCGATCAATATTTTGATCACTAACCATACCTGCTATCGCCTTTAACCTGGAACCTCCACACGCTTAGGTGGAGGTAGTCCTGACCAAAGAGGCAAAAACTCCATTGTGGAGAAAATAATAGCTGAGCAGCTTTTTTCATAAGACAATACATGGGATGCAAAGGATAGCGGAACAAAATAAAGAAAGCAGAAGTTAAGCAAGGAAATATTAAAAAAGTTAAAAGAAAGTGAGAGAATGATATGCATGTGTTGTGTACAAATGGGGAAAAATGTAAGCGATTTTAGAGAGATATTGGTGTATGTGTGTGAATGCTGGGACCTTTATTTCTATTTCTTGTGTGTGCGTCATGTATGCAGATGTGACCCCCTCCTTTGTGCTCTCCTGAAAGAATGTAGCTGGGATGAGAAGTCAGTGATAAGCTGGAAGGACACCATGCCAATTTCTGTTTTTTTAGACAAAACATTTATAACAAAATGTGCCGGGTTAACGAATCTAATGATAAACAATGTGATCACAATTATTTTTGAATCTGTTTTCCAAACATGGTAAAATGAAGGTTACATTTAACCGAGTATTACACAAATTCAATATCCTTTGATCGTGGAAACAGTGCATTTAAGAAAGGGAAATTAAGTAAAATTAGGTAAAATGTCCTAATTTAAGGAAATATATCTCTGGATATATATTAGAATTAGGGTGTGATATTGAAATTATCATTTGAGTATTAATTTCTAATATGAGTTTAATAATTTTATTAATAATATAGATCTATTATAACTGGTTTAGACAACCTTTGGTTGGAAATGAAATCCAGGTTATTGGAGAAATTTGTAAAATGAGTTTAGTTTAGATTAAGATACCGTATATGCTCGAGTATAAGCCGACCCAAATATAAGCCGAGGCACCTAATTTTACCACAAAAAACTGGGAGAACTTATTGACTTGAGTATAAGCCTAGGGTGAGAAATGCGCAGCTACTGTAAGTGGAAAAGAGGGTCAACAATGCCCATTTGCAGCCTCACTGTGCCCATTTGCAGCCATAGGTCCCCCGAACTTGAAACTCGGTAGTTAAGGGTTCCTAGATTCCCCCTAGCTGCAGTCAAAATTTGGGGTCTCTGGACCCGAAGGGTCCCGAAATGACATTGCTGCAGATGGACACAGTTGACCAACTTTGGGCCTCTGTATCTTGGGGCCACTTTGTGCTAGGAACCCCAAATTTGGTGTGCAAACCCAGTGGAACTAACACTACAACAAATCCAAGCTGTGGTTCCTAGCACCAAGTGGCCCAGAGATACGAGGCCCAAAAGTCTGTTTGGAAAAATTTAAGCACTTTTCTGCAGCAGAGAATTACATTTTTTGAACTGACTTTGGGGCCCCATATCTTGGGGGACACTTGGTGCTAGGAACCTCAGCTTTGGATATGTTGTAGTGCTCGTTCTACTGGGTTTGCACCAAGGTTCCTAGCACCAAGTGGCCCAGAGATACGGGGCCCCAAAGTCGGTTCGGAAAATGTCATTCTCTGCTGCAGAAAATTGCTTGACTCGAGTATAAGCCGAGGGGGGGCATTTTCAGCACAAAAAATGTGCTGAAAAACTCAGCTTATACTCAAGTATATACGGTAACAATTTTGTAATTGTGTAATACACCCTTAATGGGAGGGAAAAAAAAGATTAAGATGAGGTTGTTAATTAAAATACAGCAGCCATAATATTTAACAAAGCCAAGATGGATGGGATACATAAGAATTTTTTCTACAAAAATGAAATCTAACGGTCTGATAATAACTTGATGTGCGGTCCATGATGTGAGAGTAATAATAAACTAGAAAAGGTACAATTTCTGGGGAAATTGTGAAAAGTGTTCTTGCCTCTACAACTGGAGTGGGCGGAGTAACTGGATGGAGTGGCTTGAGTAACTGTGAAAAGTGTTAAAAAGCTTAATATTTTAAAAAGTATAAATAGTAGTAAAAAAGTTGAAGTCCCATCATTAGCTGAAAGAGCAGAACATTTTTTTCAAAAGTTTTTTTTCTTTCAAAAATGATTTTTTTTTTTTTCAAAAATGATTTTTTTTTTTAAATGAAATTTTTTTTTCAAAAATTAATTTTTTTTTTCAAAAATTGATTTTTTTTTCATGGGGTGGTCATAATGTTTTGGCTGATCATGGGGTTGTCAGCTTTTGTCACCTCCCACTCTCGTTTTTAACATTTCACCATTCATTCCTATGGGACCAATTTCGCCGCAAAAACGACGATATTTTGTGAACCATTCTGTGAAACGTTCCACAAAATAATTTTTTTTTCATGGGGTGGTCATAATGTTTTGGCTGATCATGGGGTGGTCATAATGTTTTGGCTGATCATGGGGTTGTCAGCTTTTGTCACCTCCCACTCTAGTTTTGAACATTTCGCCATTCATTCTTACGGGACCAATTTGACCGCAAAAACGACGATATTTCGTGAACCATTCGGCGAAACGTTCCACAAAGTAATAGCACACCAATTAAATGACATTGAGGCCGGATTCACACTGGTATATTTCAGCTTTTCACAAAGTTCCACAAGGTAATAGCACACCAATTAAATGACATTGAACATTTCGCCATTCATTCCTATGGGACCAATTTCGCCGCAATAACGACGATATTTCGTGGACCATTTGGCGAAACGTTCCACAAAGTGATAGCACACCAATCGGGAACAATCCACACGTTTCGGTATATTACTTGTCTCAGTAGTGTAAAAACTGTGGGAGGAGTCTACAAGCATTATCAAGTCTAGCAGATGAAGGTATGACCAGATGCATTTGGGGGGTCTCAGCATCTTGTGTTTACAACCACTGTTTCCTAGCAACGCTCATGCCCTGTTTATGCTTCCCAAATACTGCTCAATACACAATACACAGGACCATGATAGATGTAGTAGCTGTGCAGTAATTCAAATGGCCGTATTTTAAAAACCTATAAATCCTACAGCGAAGATCTTTATATTGTGAGAATCACAAGACCCAGACCTAGATTTTGATATATATTATGTCTCTGAAATATTAAAATTGAAGGCACGGTCGCAGTTTAGAAATTGCCCTTCAAATTTGAAGGGGCTAGAGTGTAGTTTCAATGAATGTCAATGGACGGCGTGAGTTGCAAACAAATGGTCATATTGTGAAAACTATCAGGACTATGGCTTAGCCGTGGACATGTTTAGTGGCAGCAGGGATAGCTGAACGTTTTGATATAAGATTTGTGTAGGTGGGCTTGAAAATGAGGGAGTGGCGGCAGTTTAGAAATCATGTTCTGATTTTCCAGCTTTTGTCATCTCCCACTCTAGTTTCCCCATTCATTCCTATGGGACCAATTTCGCCGCAAAAACGACGATATTTCGTGAACCATTCGGCGAAACGTTCCACAAAGTAATAGCACACCATTCGGGAACAATCCGCACGTTTCGGTATATTACTTGTCTATGTAGTGTAAAAACTGTGGGAGGAGTTAGGGTGGTAAATTTGGCTATAATAATAAGAATAATATATATGTGAGATAACAGTAAGTGGTCTTGCTATGCAAGAACACTTAATAAAATTTAAATGTAACAGACCCATCACATCAAGTCCACACACCCTGTTAAGATAGATCCCACCTACAGCCAATTGTCTTGTTTTTGGTGTGGCTGAGAGCTTTCTGTTGTGTCATATACAGATTGTTGGTCCCTTTGTTTTTAGTTATTTTTGAAATCCAAAGCAGAATGTGTGGATTGTGAAATGATGTGCCCCTTTTCCTTGTAAGTGCCGTGGTATAACCAGAAGAATACTTTGGATTTATTGGACATCTCTGCATGATCGCAGGGTATTGTTATCATTTATTATGTTATATCAGGAAAATAATGTCAGAGGGAAACTAAGGACTTGTGTTATCTTGCTAAAACCAACAACAGAGCAAGCAATGAGAAATTATAATATTACCAGGAAAAAGTTGTCTTTTTAAAACATGAGACTGAACAAACAGCGTGATAGAAAACAAGCCATTGTAATATATTTATGCAAGCTGGACCCAGTAATGAAGGGTTCACCCCGACATATCAGAGCTGTAGCTTTTATGCAAAGGTGCTATTAGATAAAGTTACAGACATTATTTTGGTCAAATATTTAATTTTTAATGGTCCCACATTCTGTGCAGCAAATATACAGCCAACTAAATGTTTGTCTAATGAAAGGTTCAAAATATGAGTTTGTTTTGTTTGTTCATGTACAAATCTAACAATGAAAAATGCGTACATTTGTATCCAGCCACCTTATTGCCTCTATTGGAGGAGGCTGGAGACAAAGGAAAACCACATGTGTTACATTGATGACGTAGGAATCAGCTGCTGTGAGCCCCGTGCAGGACACACTTCCTGAAGACCCAGTTATTAAATTTTTTTGTAGAGTTATTCCTGGTTTTATAATGATGATGCAGTTTATCACCCAGAAGGACACTCTGTATTTATAGTCATTGGATTCTTTTTCCCCAGCTCAAGAAGCAGAGCTCCGTGTTTTAGCAAAGCTTGTGAGCTATAAAAAGAGTACCGTATATACTCGAGTATAAGCTGAGTTTTTCAGCACATTTTTTGTGCTGAAAATTCCCCCCTCGGCTTATACTCGAGTCAAGCACTTTTCTGCAGCAGAGAATGACTTTTTCCCAACCTAACACCAAGTGGCCCCAGGATATGGGGCCCCAAAATGGGTTCGGAAAAATGTCATTCTCTGCTGCAGAAAAGTGCTTGTCATTTTCTGAACTGAATGTGGGGCCCCGTATCTCGGAGCCACTTGGTGATAGGAATGCCAGCTTTAGATATGTTGTAGTGCTAGTTCCTCTGGGTTTGCATACCAAATGTGGGGTTCCTAGCACCAAGTGGCCCCAAGATACGGGGCCCCAAAATCTGTCAACTGTATCCATCTGCAGCAATGTCATTTCGGGACCCTTTGGGTCCAGAGACCCCAAATTTTGGCTGCAGCTAGGGGGCATCTAGGAACCCTTAACTGCCGAGTTTGAAGTTCAGGAGACTTATGGCTGCAAATGGGCACAGTGAGGCATGCAAATGGGCACAGTGAGGCTGCAAATGGGCATTGTTGACCCTCTTTTCCACTTAATGCCATGTACACACTCTGAAGGACTTTCCGATGGATGTTCGATGGAGTTCCAACGAAACGGTCTTGCCTACAAACGATTACACCAAAGTCCGATGGATTTGAACATGATGAGGTATGACCAGACTTAGAATAAGGAAGTTCATAGCCAGTAGCCAATAGCTGCCCTAGCGTTGGCTTTCGTCTGTCGGACTAGCATATAGATGAACAGATTTTTTGACCGGACTCGAGTCCGTCGGAAAGATTTGATCTAAAGTCCTTCTGATTTTCGACAGAAAAGGTCTGCTGAAGGTCCGATGAAGCCCACACACGGTCAGATTGTCCGACGGATTTGTTCCATCGGACAAGTTCGGTCGAAAAGTCCGGTCGTGTGTACACGGCAGTACAGTATCTGCACATTTCTCACACTAGGCTTATACTCGAGTCAATAGGTTTTCCAAGTTTTTTGTGGTAAAATTAGGTGCTTCGGCTTATATTCAGGTTGCCTTACTCGAGTATATACGGTATATATTTATATAGATAGTCAAGATATAGAGAGCTTTTGGTTCCATTTGAAGGGCCAGAAGTTTGTTTTTACTTCAACAGGTAAACCAATCAAGCATGCCAAGTTAATTTGATTGACTGTTTTCAGCCTTCGAGGTTCTTGCTGACGTAGCCATACTAACTTTAAAACTCACACATGGAAGCAGACCAGGCGACTAAGGATGCTGCATTACAGCCCTGGACACTTGCTGGGTCTGTGCTACTCACAGATTCCACCCTAGGTCTTGTCCAGTATAGCTGGGATTAATAATTCTAATTTAAGGACCCCAGAACGAGAAGAACAAGTGGTCCACAGGGGGCAACTTCTTATGAAACAGTACTTTAGAAAAATGTGATCTTTTATGTCTGCCAGCCACTCTTTTTGGTTTGGGAGTGTTACTCACTTGCTTATATTTTGTCTCAGCAGCTGAAGTCCTCCATTCAGATCTCACAGAGAATGTTGCTGATCATTTAAGGTTTTTGACAAACCCATTTATGTGTTTTCTCCCCAATTCCAGATCCTAAAAGTTTGGAAGGATCTAAAACTAAAGCCAGGTGACTTGTGGATGGTTAAGAGACATTTATATACAAGGAAATGTTTGGAGACTCAATACAGCATCTATGTCATGTACAGTTGTGCAAACCTTGAAGGAAAAGTCACCTGGATCCACCCCAGACACTGCAAAAAATGACTAAATTAAAGAAATACCTGTATTTGATTTGTTTCCCTCTTGGAATCACAGTCTAACGTACTATTTAGTCAAATATATATATAGTGATTTGATAAGTAGTTCAGCCATGTTGAAGTCATATTTGTCTTCTGTACGTCTTCCATTTTATGTAGAATTGTCTGTGTTTACATATGCTGATAAGTCAGCATGCCCACAATTCAGCTAGAAGGCCATTCTGGCCACAGGAGTGTACAGCCAGTACTCTGTAAATATGTCTTATCAATCATTTGTTTTTCACAATGAAAAGTCATTTTGTAATGAAAAAGTTGCTCAGCTATTATTTTCTCCACAATGGAGTTTTTGCCTCTTTGGCCAGGACTACCTCCACCTAAGCGTGTGGAGGTTCCAGGTTAAAGGTGATAGCAGGTGTGGTTAGTGATCAAAATATTGATCAAAAGAGAGGAGACTGTAATGGAAATGTGTAAGTTCTGTATATAATTGTATTGTATTTTGTATGTATTGCACACGGCCCTCACTGTGCACACAGCACTAATAATGTTTTCAGTAAATGTTTACATTCTTTTGAGTCCTGATAAGAATTAGCCTGCCTATGTAACGCCCCTTGTTGCCATAAACGTACAATTGTAATATTAATGTGATAGCTATGTAATCATGTGTATAAAAACCTTCAATTGCATCATAATGAACAGAACGGTTATTTGGAAAGATGCTCAGCGTATCTTTTGTGTCTGTTCCCTACTGCAGTAGTTATTATTAACTTGGAACCACTAATCAATATGAGGATAGGAGTTGCCTATCTTCAAAATGTCTCATGTTGTAATATTATTATTATCAATATTATTTTTAATATATAATTGTTGTTGTGGTTTTGTTTGTTTTTTTTTTTTATTTATTATCAATATTTTTTTATTAATATATATGTTTTCATTATATTATTGTCATCTTATTATTTTATTATGTTTTAATATTATTATCGATATTCTATAATATTATTGTTATTATCATTATTATTATTTTTATTAATATTGCAGTTTATTATTATTATTATTATTATTATTATTATTATTATTATTATTATTATTGTATTGTCCTTGTTAATAAAATAATGTATTATTATTATGTTGTAATATTAATATCATTATCAATATTATTTTAAATATTTTATTGTTTTTATTTTTCTATTTGTTCGGCTGGCTGCATACAAGAAATCTGTGTCTACAGGGTGTAATAATCATGGCATCATAAATGTAAACTATGTGTACCCCTAACACACCCGGGAGGTAAAATAGATGCTCTGGGGTAGAAATGGAGGACGAGGATTGGCTAAAATGGTGGGCGATATTTGCCGATCCCACCACTACCGACAGATGGCTTGCATAGGGTTAACACGTCATTCTATTCTATCAATCGGCAGACAAGTTAACATGAAGGGGCGATCAATCGAAATCAAAAATATCAAAAATATCTGTCCGATGGTCTTTGTTCCTCTACGGCAATCAGCGCCCTGCCCCTCCTCCACTCTGCACAGGCATATTCATGGACGCACTGCCGTGCCAATTGCTCATGTTCATGCCGGCTGGGTTTTCTTGGCCACCTCCTAGTCCGGGTGACCTGCACAGGTGGGCAAATGGGGGTCAGTTGTCTCAGACTACTCCAAAGGACAGGGGGCTGCTGAGAGAATGGAAAATAAGGAGACTTCTCAAGACTTTGGAGGTTTCCTGGTCACAGGTGTGAGATGACCTATTGAAGACGGATCTGAGGAAGGAGATGCCTTGTTTGAAAATGGAGACCGTTCCTATTTTCCAATCTCTTAGCGACACCCCCCAACTATCTGAGACAGCTGACCGCCATTTTGCTCACCGATGCAGGTGACCCTTGCCTATCGAGAATGTAACCTGGAACATGAAATGACCCCACCAGAGGAATCCCATAGGGAGAGCCCCATGCCAAGCTGGCCATGAATGTTGGCACTGCTACCACCCCCCCACACAAAGCAGACAGAGAGCAGAGTGTTGAGTACTCAGGGGTTCTCATCCATGCAGGGTTGGAGGTCCTGGGGTAGTCCAGGTGGAAAGGAGAGGACTGGTTTTCACAGTGAGCCGGGTGAGCTGAGCTTAGGACTGAGCCATGGTTGCTGGGCTGCCAAAAAACCTCCTTGGAATTCCTGAAGCCAAAAGGGAAACCCCAAAACCCCAGTGTGGTGATGGTGAACCTTTGACTTGTTCTGCAATTTTTGAAGCAGGGTTATGGACTGTCTCGTGTTTTCTGTTTGCTGAAGATGAGCTGTTTTTCTCTCTCTTTGCCTGTTTACTTGGAAGAAAAAGGGACTGTTTGCCTTTACCAACGTGCATGTCTGATGATCTTGAGCTCCACGGGTGACACAATCTATTAACCCTTTTCTACTCTATCCAAAACAAATTTTTGGCTATAGATACACATTGAAGGTACGACAATTATTGTAATTTTCTTAGTATATTAAAAAAAGTTTCAGGCTAGTCACAACTCCAAATCTCTGCCGTGGGACCCTGCTATTGGCAGCACCTGATGTGTGGGTCCAGAGCAGCTATCAGAAATTTTGGGGCCGCTTACACAGCTTTAGGCCTGGGACCCCCCTCCCCCCCCAGGCCTGACCATCAAAGTTCCCGAGAGCCCACCCACTGGCAATACAACTGAATCCACCCTTCAGTGCACCCACTTTTATTTTAACACTCTTGCAACTTAAATGTGTATTCAGAGTGATCAAAGCTTGCATCCCCATATATTCAACAAATAGTTGGCCCAATCCAGCAAAGAGACATCACCACATATTCAGCAAAGAGACATCCCCATATATCCAGCAAAGAGTTGGCCCAATCCAGCAAAGAGACATCGCCATATATTCAGCAGAGACAGCCCAACCCAGCAGAGAGACATCCCCATATATCCAGCAAAGAGTTGGCCCAATCCAGCAAAGAGACATCCCCATATATTTAGCAAAGAGACAGCCCAATCCAGCAGAGGGGGGCGGGGTCACCAGGTGGCCCCGCCCTCAGTTAAATAAGAACTCTCAGAAGAACAGAATCGTCACACAGGGGGAACCTCCTATGAATGTGGATCGTTCGAAGAATGAAGGTCGGAAGAAGACGCCGGGGGAAGATGCGGACGAGAAGACCAAAGGAAGAAGCAGAGGATCGGAGGAAGAAGCAGAGGAAGAAGCGGGGGAAGAACAAGATGGAGGAATAAAACCAAATGAAGACCAGAAGAAGATAGAAGAAGAAGCGGGGAAAGAAGAAGAAATTAATAAAGGAATTGTCAAAAAGCGTCTCTTGTCTTTTTTAACATTTTTGACATTTTTTTGTGAAATGGTAGGGGAACATTTGTACCCCATTACCATTTCACACAGGGGGGCCAGGATCTGGGGGTCCACTTGTTAAAGGGGGCTTCCAGATTCCAATAAGCCCCCCACCAGCAGACCCCCACAACCACTGGGCAAGGGTTGTGGGGATGAGGCCCTTGTCCCTATCAACATGGGGACAAGGTGTTTTGGGGGCTACTCCAAAGCACCCTCCCAATGTTGAGGGCATGTGGCCTGGTACGGTTCAGGAGGGGGAGCGCTCTCTCGTCCCCCCCTCTTTTCCTGTGGGCTGCCAGGTTGCATGCTCTGATAAGGGTCTGGTATGAATTTTTTTCAATGACTTTTATGTGTATTGCAGAGACCCGACCATTCATTATAGCCGCCACTACCGCTAGTACTTTTAAACACTTGCCGACCACCTCAAGCAGATATACTGCGGCAGAATGGCACGGGCAGGCAAAATCACGTACCTGGTACGTGATCTGCCTTCCGCGGGCTGGGGGCGCATCGCACCCCCCGGTGCCCGAGGCAGTCAGCATTGTTGGGGAAGCGATACAGGCTGAGGGGGAGGCCACTCATTCATGGCCACACCCTCACGATCGCTCCGCACGAATGAAAAATTCTTCCTCTGCTGCTGTAATGTAAACAGCAGCAGAGGAAGTGATGTCATCGCTCCTCGAGCCGATCTTTTTGTTCCGGCACCTAGGAGAGAAGACATCCAAGTAAGTGCACCAACACTACACTTCCAGTAGAACATGCCAGGCACACTTTTCACCCCCCAATCACCCCCCAATCACCCCCGATCACCCTCCTGTACCCCCTGTCACACTGACACCAATAGCAGTTTTTTTTGCATTGGTGTCAGTTTCTTATGCCGCGTACACACGGTCGGACTTTTCGTCTACAAAAGTCCGACAGCCTGTCCGACATACTTCGGCCTCCCCTTCGGCGGACTTGCGGCAGACTTTCTTATGAACGGACTTGCCTACACACGACCACACAAAAGTACGACAGCCTAGTACGCGGTGACGTACACCAAGTCCGACGAGACTATAAAACGGAAGTTCAATAGCCCGTACGACACCCTTTGGGCTCCTTCTGCTAATCTCGTGTTTATCTCGTGTTAGTAGAAGTTTGGTGAGAGACGATTCGCGCTTGTGAGACTCGTATTTTTCAGTTCGTTTTAACTGTTGTTCAGTCTGTGCTTGTGAGGTTTGTATCTGCTTTTCAGTGCGTTTGGTCAGTTGGCATTGAGAAATCTTTGTTTTATTGGCCGCTCGTTCCTGATTTTCAGGTCGCTCTTCACAGGCCTTGCTGTTCTTCAGTGCGTTCTGTTTAGTGCGTTCTGACCAGCCGACCGTTTTGAAACCATGTTACCTGTACGTACTCGTCGTCGAGCTCGTGCATTGTATGTGCTTGGTGCTGTAGTTTATTCTTCAGCCCAAGACCAGTCCATGAACAGGGCGAGGAGGAGTTCATGGACCAAGAATTGGTTGCTTCAGCGTGACCAGTTCTGCCACATGCCTTTGCTCCGTGAGATCCGTGAGAATAATCCTGAGGATTTCAGGAACTTTCTCCGGATGACGGACCCCGTTTTTGACCGTTTGTTGGCTTTGCTGACCCCCTATATCAGCAGGCAGGATACCTGCATGAGGCAAGCCATCACTCCGGAGCAGAGGCTGGTCGCTACCTTGCGGTATTTGGCCACAGGGAGAAGCCTGCAGGACCTTAAGTTCTCGACAGGCATCTCCCCCCAGGCTCTGGGGATCATTATCCCAGAGACCTGTTCTGCCATCATACAGGTCCTGCAGAAGGACTATATTAAGGTAAGATATTTTTCTTTTATTAGCATCACATGTTCTTTTATGTAATCTTTGATAATGTAATGTATTTCTTGCTTCAAACACTACTTACCATCATTGCAATATAGTGTGAATGTCCCCTTTTTATCCTCACACATGCTGGAATTTTTTTCCTGTTATTTTTTGTCATGCATGTATATTTTCCTTCAATAACCTTCCCAGCATGAAGTGATGGGAACATATCCACCTAGTCTACTCATTTGGAATGTATTTTGTTTGAGTGTATTTAGTGTGCTTATAATTAGCAATTAGCTAGATTTCCCAACCCCCCACCTAAACTCACTCCAAATAGTGTGCTGCTAATTAGCAATTATCTAGATTTCCCAACCCCCCCCACCTAAACTCACTCCAAATAGTGTGCTGCTAATTAGCAATTATCTAGATTTCCCAACCCCCCCACCTAAACTCACTCCAAATAGTGTGCTGCTAATTAGCAATTATCTAGATTTCACAACCCCCCCCACCTAAACTCACTCCAAATAGTGTGCTGCTAATTAGCAATTATCTAGATTTCACAACCCCCCCCCCACCTAAACTCACTCCAAATAGTGTGCTGCTAATTAGCAATTATCTAGATTTCACAACCCCCCCCCCCCACCCTCGTAAAAATTAGCTTGAATGTTCTGTGGTGTTGATTTGTCTAAAGCAAATATATGTTGCACTTTGCAAAATGCATGTGCACTCTACAAGTGCATTTGTTCCAGTGCTTTAGTAAATGAGCAGAAGCTCTGCTGATTTCCATCATCAAATCATATGCAAGCCTCAAAGTGTTTTCATTAATTGCCCTTGCATGTGATTGTGTACTCCTTGCAACATGAATGCCTTTTTACATTACCTCATTTACTGTAAGCTGGTTAGCAACTGCACCTGCAGAGTGCGACAACTGCAGTCTTGTAGCCTTTTTAGTCCCTAAATTCCTGCGTGTCCTAAAAGTAATCTTTTTTAGGGATTTCACAACCCCCTAAAATGTAATCCAATGTTCCATCAGAGGGGGTGAGCAATCTGATAAGTGTGCCTTTCCATATTAGTTATTCCAGAAGAATTAAATTATTGAATGTTATACTGATGCTGGGGAATAATGTTTTTAATTGTCTAATTTTCTTGCAATGTTAGCTTCCAAATTAATTGATTTTGGTTTTCTTGTTTGATTTCCCAGTTTCCTTCAACGCCACAGGAATGGCAGACTGTGGCATCCCATTTTGCCAGCCGTTGGGACTTTCCCAATTGTGGAGGGGCTATAGATGGGAAACATGTCCACATCGTGCCACCACCCCATTCGGGGTCATACTATTTTAATTATAAGGGGTTCCACAGTATTGTTTTAATGGCGGTGGTGTCGGCACACTATGATTTTTTATATGTGGACGTGGGGAAGAATGGCCGGATGTCGGATGGAGGAGTATTTGCCCAGACGGAGTTCTGCCAGCGTCTCCAGAGTGGTGGCCTGGGATTGCCACCTGATGCGGATAACGTGGAAGGACTCCCCTTTGTCTTCATTGCCGATGAAGCCTTCGCTCTCAGCAAGCACCTCATGAGGCCATTCCCCCAAAGAACCCTCACCCCGGAGAGGAGGGTTTTTAATTTCCGGCTGGCCAGAGCAAGAAGAGTGGTTGAGAATGCGTTTGGAATTCTGGCCAGCCGGTTCCGCCTGTTTCAAACAGCCATTAATTTGGCGGAATACAAACTTAATTTTATAATTTTATCGTGCTGCATTCTGCACAACTTTTTAAACAAACATTCTCAGAATTATATAGGCACAGTTGGGCCTGAGGCAGGACTTATTATAGATGCCAACCTTACGGGCCTGGATACTGTCCGTACTGGCTTGGCCCCCCAAAGTGCCCGTCAAGTTAGACAGCAATATGTTAATTATTTTATGGGTAGGGGGGCCATTGCAATGGGCCAGGATATATAATTTTTTACAATAAAAAAAATATTGATGAAATCTTGAATTATATTTATTGCTTGCCTTTCTTTTGGGCTTTCTCCTAGGTTATGGTCGAGCAGTTGT